>NW_027555847.1:265023972-266223972 GCF_003287225.1 Phascolarctos cinereus | reverse complement strand
AACACATTATGTTATATATAGTACTCATTAAGATGCCACTTCACTCCTCAGGCACATCTATCTTCTTCTTCCAAAATCTAGGCCGTTTTCACGACTCTTCTTCCTACTTCTTCTGGGTGGGCAAGGTTATAATCTCCCAGCCCATAATGGAATGGTTTTTCAACAGGATTGATGTTCTGGTCTGAAACTGAAATGGGACAGCAAGACCACCAAAATGTGAAGGTTAAATCTGGGACTAATCTGACAAATACAGGCTGTCTGACCCCACCTAGGGAAAATATAACCAATTTGTAAAATTCTAGCTTGAAGTACACATGCAGAAGGAATAGGTCATCTATTTTCTATGACCCTCAAGGCTTTTGTACACATTTAACACCCTAAAAGAAAATGAGTCCAGTAAGGAAAGCAAGTGCCCACTCTTTTCAGATTCACCAATCTCCCACCCCTTGGTGGACTGTTCCACTGGCTCTTATCTTGGATAGAGCCACTAGAAAGGGAATGTTCATAAACTTGTGTATTATTTGTTGATCCCTTAAAGAATATCTGAAGATGAATCAATCAATTTGTTGCCTATCCTGGTGTGTTACAGTGTTCTGAGGTTGTGTAACATACACTTGTCCTAGACAACCATGGAAAGGCTCTGAAAATGTTTCCAAGAAAATTAGTTTCTAAATTTGTAATGCTAGAGTTGCTATGAGAAGGCTTAGCAAGAGCATGGTACATAAAAACCCTCTACCAGCGCTATGAAAGATGAATGAGGCACCCAGAGAAGAGAGACTTTGAGAGTAGAAATAGCAGCAGGTGATGGGACCTAAGACAGAAAGAATTATACTTGTATAAGATTCTACCACTTTCATGTTTGAGTAGTTTGTTGTTGAAAGGAGGTAGAAAACAAAGTTTTGGGAGACAAAAATGAATTTTTGTTCAGAAAAAAGAATTAAAACAACTAGTGAATTATATAAAGCACTATATATTTTGTAACAGGTTGGTTGTAAAAAGGGACAGAAAAAAATTTTTTTTTGTTTACAAAAAAATGATAAAATTCAAGTATGAAGAAAAAAGTCTTCAGATAAAATGTGACAGACATAGATTGTTGAGAGGGCCTAATAAAGAACTTAGAGGACCTGTTTAATGACAGAGAAATGAATGAGATTGTAGAACATTGTAGCTCATTTGTATGTGATTGTTTTTTTAAGGTTGAGAGGTAAAAATTTACAAAATCATAAACCAGATAACTATTTAGAGACTATGGGATCTTTAAGTAAGGAGCATTAGTTTCATAATTAACAGAAGGGTGGATTTTGTGAGTTTATGAGTCCCTGAGTACCAGAAGGTTCTGCTTTGAGACATTAGTGTTAGAATCAAGCAAGAGAAGATATTACAGGAGCAGTTATGAGGGCAACAGGAGAAAAGTTAAGAAAACATCAGGAAGGACCGTCAGCTGATAGCAGGCTTCAATTGCTGTTTGGAAAATAAGTTTCACTTTGTGGATGAAGAAGAAGAAGGAAAGGAAGAGGAAGAAGGAGGAAGAGGAGAAGGAGAAGAAGAAGAAGAAGAAGAAGAAGAAGAAGAAGAAGAAGAAGAAGAAGAAGGAGAACAAGAAGAAGGAGAAGAAGAAGGAGGAGAAGAAGAAACCTAGGAGCCTTCTAATTGAAGAGCTGAATTCTGCTGCACTTTCAACTACTGTCCTACAGGTTGAGAGAGGAAGCCTCTTAGAAGTACTCTCCATTGACCCACATGGTCTAAGACAGAAAAGTAGAGGGGGAAAAGGGAGGTTTTGAAGCTGCTTGAAAAATTCAAAGTTAATTTCAACATCCTCCGAAGTGGAGAACTGGCTGGGCTTATCTGCATTGTCTAGAGAGCCAGCCACCTAGCTGCCCCTATAAGCATTTATATAGCTCCTACTATGACTAGGTACTATGCTAAGCACTTTACAAATGTTATCTCATTTGATCCTTACAATAACCCTGAGAGGTAAGTGCTATTATCATCTCCATTTTATAGTTGAGGAAACCAAAATTAATGATCAGGAAGTTACTTAGCAAGTAGATATTTGAGGCTAGATTTGGGCTCAGGTCTTCTTCACTCCAGGCCCCACCGATGCCTTCTATAGCTCTGCTAAGGGTGATTACAATTTAAATGAGCTTATACCTGCTTCATCAGTTGAGTGTTAGGGGGGAACAGATTCATTCATCAGGAGAAGGTAAGGATCAAAGGGGGAGGACTTTGCAGAAAAGCGGTTTTGTATGGTGTAGTAGATTGTTTGAGAAGGGACCTAGAACATCAATGTCTGCAGAACAGTTTTGAGTTGGTTAAATGAAGACTGTATGGAAAGAGATAGAAAAGAATTATACAGAATGAGAACACAAGCGGGTTTCAATCTATACTGGCCAAGGAAATATTTGTTCAAATTGAATAGGGGATAGGGATCAGACTCATGATTTCTTTTGCACAAAAAATTTCCCAGATGATGGAACTTCTTCTACCAATGTAGATCAGAGCCTTCTCTGCAACTTATAGTTTTGAGAACTGCCTGTATCACTGAAAGGTTAAGTGACTTGTCTAGTCATTCAGCCAGCATGTGTCAGAGGCAGGACCTGAACCTTCTTGGCACCAGAGTCAGCTCTTTCTATCCACTACACCAAAGGTGTCAGACATTCAGGCCACAAACAAGCCACCACACTCCCAAGTATAATTCAAACCAAATGAAAATATACTTGGGAAATATTTGCCAAAATAACATTTAAAATCCAATATAACAAAGATAAAATTAGTATTTGGCTTTCTAAGTCAAAGATGGCCTTCAGAGATCCTTATGTACTATTAAGTGGTCTTTGTTTCTGTTTAAAATTGACGCTATAGCCTCTCACTTAAAATAGTGAAAAATAATAATACCTGACATTTATATGTGTAGTGGGAATCATTATGCCCATGTTATAGAAGGGGAACCTGAGTCTCAGAGAGGTTAAGGGATTTCCACAGCAAGTGAAAGAGATGGGATTCTACCCCAGCTCTCTCCTGACTCAAAGTCAATTATTCTATGTACCATGCTGCTTTTGTTAAAGTATAACCCCAATGCCTGAGAAGCCAAGGGGATTGAGTTGTTACACTGTTGTGAATAAATGATCTGGCATGATTTATATACAGCTGGAAGGAAGTTTCTAGCAGAGCACTCCCCACAGGTAAGTCATCAGGGCTGATTAAACGCTTACTCACTGTTTTACTCTGAGAAAGACTTTACTGCCTATAATTTAAAATCCTCTTTACAGCTTTTTCAAGTGAAATCATGCTGGATGTCTGTTTAGACAAAAGTCTTGGCCAAAATTGTGAGCAGAATAATGTTATTGCCTTAAAATCTATTTTTGTTTCTTAGTCAAATTATTTAGAGAAGTGATTTTTCAATTCATAACATATTTACCCTGGAGGGCATGGAACATCCCTTTGGGGGGCCATTTAAAACATAAAACTATAAGGACGAAACACTGGTGAAAAGATACTTCTTAATTTTTTAATACTACATTGACAGTGAGAAACCAGCCCCATGGATCTGGGAATTGCTGTAGAGTGATAGTAGTTACATTATTGGACAATTAGCATAATCCTAATGATTTTAAACCTTTTTTTTTCATAGTTAGCTGGAAAGGAAGTAACTTAAAAGAAAGTCAAGGGAGGAATTTGTGTGCCAGTTTGAAACAAGTCAAAACTACTAATTAAGGGGAATTTCCTTCAAGGGATAATGTCAAGTAGTTTAAGCCCCAAAGCCAGTTGGCTAGAAAAAAAGAATGCTTGTTACACTTTCATAATTCTATCTTTTTAAATTTTCAAAGAGAAAGGGATTTGTGTCATTTTGGGGTAAATTCCCCTCCAGCATTATAAAAAACTCAAATACACTTCATTCTGGAAAAACAAAACAGAGATAAATTGCCACAGAAGAAGTAAATGCCTAAGCTACATGGGAAGGAAGGAAGGAAGGAAGGAAGGAAGGAAGGAAGGAAGGAAGGAAGGAAGGAAGGAAGGAAGGAAGGAAGGAAGGAAGGAAGAAGGAAGGAAGGAAGGAGGAAAAGGGGGAGGGAGAAAAAAGAGAGAGAAATAAGACTGGGAGGAAGGCAAGAAATAACATAGATACATAGATAGATAGATAGATAGATAGATAGATAGATAGATAGATAGATAGATAGATAGATAGATGATAAATGGATATCAGTAGGTAAAAAACACTTACAGAGTAAGTAATACAAGATAATTTCCAGGAGAGGCACTAGCAAATGGAGGAATCAAGAAAGACCACATAGATGTGGAGTCAGAGCATAACTTTTTAAGGCAGCAAGGAAGTCCAAGAGGTCAAAATGAGGAGAGAGTGCATTTTAGGCATGGAATCTAATTAATCTGTACAAAAACCCAGAAAGGGGAGATGGAATGTTAAGTTCAGTGCAACAACATGTAGGCCACTTGGGCTTGAAATTTAAAATCCACAAATGGGGAAAATGTGAAATAATTCAGAAAAGGCACAATGAAGCCACAAGATTGTAAAAGGCTTTAAATGCCTTGAGGGATAGTTTGTGTTTTATCCTAGAGGCAACAGAAAGCCAGTGATGTTTCTTTAAAAGGAGAGTGACATCTCTGCTTTAGAAAGACTACTGTTAAATAAATATTATAAAGAATAAGTGCCTTCACAAAATATTTCTGTTCAACTATCGTTATCAAAAACATTTAGTGAGAACCTATGTTACTCAAGGTTTATTTTTGATCCAGTCAACTTCTCTCATGGAGGGCTTAGTGGAACAGAGTTGACTCTGAATTTTTCTTTCCATTGATACTATATTTGGAGTCAAAACAAGTTTGTATTATCAATTATGAAAACTAATGGCTGGGATATATCTGCTAAACAGCCATTCCAAGTATGAACTGGTCTTTCAAGGGTCATTAAATGCACAGTTGTTAAGGAAGATAGTGAAAAAGAAAATCCATGAAACAGATCAGAACCACAGAGCAAGATCATCTAGTCCAATCAATCCCCTCATTTCCAAGATGACGAAACTGAGGTTGAAAGAAGCAAGATGATTTGTCTCATGTCAGACAGCTAGCCAGTGGCAGAACCAGACTGGAATGCAGGTTTTCTGATACCCAGTCCTACAAACAAAGAAAATTCTGGAAGCAATGATTTCTTGAGGCTGGTGATAAGCACAAAGATAGCTGGTATTCCTAGCACACTAATAGCTTGACCCAAGAAGATCTGACTTTTATTATACACAGAGCAGTGATCATTAAGTGATGAGATGCTTTAAAACTGCTGAAAGGTATTTTAGCTCAAATTAAGTATCAACAACATATAAATTACTGACCAATTGTAAAAACCGTCGCCTGAGACCAAGCTCTAGAGCAAAAGAATTGGAATATATAGAAATAGCTGGGAGTGGTTAAATGTTTAAACTTCAACTAGCTTTTATGATCTTGTGCTTTTTTTGTAATTATTTGGTGAAAAATAAAGACAAATTGGCATCCACAATAATTATACAGATTTTTAAAATTTTTTATTTATTTTATTTTTAATTTGTGGAATAAAGCATTTCCATAACATGGTATCATTTTTTTAAAAAGATGATTACACATGAAACTGTAAATCCATTATGTACAACTTACTATTCCTTTTAAATATATAATAGTTGTAATTTCAATTTTTTTTCTTCCCTCCCTCCACCCTTGCCCCACAGACACACCTGTAGACCAAATACGTGTGTGTGTGTGTGTGTGTGTGTGTGTGTGTGTGTAATATATATGTAAAATCATTCAATATATACTTCTATTTATCAGTTCTTTCTCTGGATGCAGATAGCACCTTCCTTCCTTAGTTATACAGGTATTAAGAACTGATAGAGATTTCAGTACAGGAATGGTTTCTGTATTTGTTCCCTGATAATTGAATCTTCTTCCCTAAGAAATGAGTCTGACTATGGACTAAAGAGACCTTATTGTCATTCACAGTTAGGATATGTAAGGCTGTGTGCAAGGTGACCCTGGGGCAAAGTTTGTATTTTGAATCTTCCTCTACTAGAGTCTTAGTATTTGTCTCAAGTGACCTCTTCACCCTCTAGCTTCCTTACCTGATATTGCAATCTCTTGGTCTTGCTCTCAGCAGCTGTCAATTAATTCCCGGTAGGATATTAGCTGATTGCATTTGTAGAGATTACCTCTCCCGGGGTAATTGTATCATAATTGGTGAGACAGAAACAATAAGATTTGACAATTGATTAGATATGTGGAGTGAAAGTGAGGGATCCAGGATGACACCAGGTTTATAACCCTTAGAAATTAGGAAGTATAGTTACTTTAACAGGTAAGTTTGGAAGATAGATGGGTTTAGGAGGAAGATAATGAGTTCTGTTTTGGATATGTTGACTGACAGACTGACTACAGGAAATCCAATGTAAAATGGTCAATATGTGATTGTTTATGTGGAACTGGAGCTTAGGACAGTGACTAGGACTCAATATATAGATCTGAGTGTCATCGCATAGAGATGAATGATTCTAGTAGAAGAATTTCAGAAACCATGAAAGGCAGTGAGGAAAATGACATTACAAATAAAGAAATATGCAACAGAAATGTCACCTCATCAGAAAAATGTACGACTGGGGAGGGGGGGAAGCATAGGCAGATCATGTGATGAGAATGAGGAACTGATGTTTAGATATCCCATGTGCTCCCTTCATATCCAAGCAACAATAAGAGAATAAGAAACCCCCTTCCCCCATCATAATAGACTTTTTAAAATGAATTTATAGGAAGATGTAGATAAGTCACATATGACAGAGAGGCATAGATGGATCATGACCTGCATTGTCATAGGAAACATTAACAGGATGAAATCACAGATCAATCAATCAGAAAGCATTTATCAAGTACTTGCTGTGTTCAAGACACTGTGCTAAGTGTTATGGATATGAAGAAAAAAATCAAAACAGTCCCTGACGTCAAGGAACTTATATCTTGATACAAAGACAATCTGTTCATCTATAGATAGTGGTGTGTGAATTATTTGGGACAAGCAATAATTTTAATATGCTTATATTTTGTGATGGCAGTGGTCATGTATGGTTGTGCTTCTACTGACACTAGTTTGACTCAGAATTTCTTACCTTGATCAGATGAAATTGGAACATGCCAGTTTCCCCACCTTCAGTTATTTCTTTTATCAATTAAGTGCTAGATTTCGTGTCATTTTTCATTTCTCTCTATTGTGGTGTTTTTAATTCTATGGCTTTTATTACGAACATTACTCCAAAGAAACATGCAAAAGTTTAACTCCTTCCCTTCACTTCATTACACACTTCAATGACTGTTAGCTATCACAACGGTTGCTGATGTAGCGAAGGCATGCATTACAAAGATCTTTAAAACCCACAATAAAACAAGATTAATTGCAGTAAAGCCTTTTTCTGTTGACTCCTCCTACCTCACAGAGTAGGATATTCCTCCTAGATAAATCATTCATTTTCTTTGACACAAATTTAATGACATGGATCAACCAAGAGTTGCTAACTGTATATGTGCTTCAGCAAGAGACCTAAGAATGTAACCCATAGAAGAGGTCAGGGCAAATGCTCATCCCTATCACCCTTAAAATGTTAGCACCTTATAATGAAAACACATTTTGATAATCCTTTTTATTTCTTCTGTGTTTGTGCTATGTTATTTTGGCAATTTGATTTCCTCTCCGCTTTTTTATGAGGTCAGCTATTTGCTTATTGATATTGTTGGTGTTTTCAAAGAATCAGCTTGTAATTTTATTTATTATTTCTATAGTCTTGTGTTTTCTATTTTATTTAGTTCTCTGACTTTCAAGACTTCTTCATTTATGCTTATTTTGAATTGGCTAATTTGTTGTTTGTGCATTCCACCCATTGATTGATCTTGCTTTTTTGTATATTACTTATAATTATTTTCAAGGAGAATTTTTCTTCTACAGACTGATTGTAGCCGCATCATCCAAATTCTGGTACGCTATTTCATCAGTATCATTATCATTCCCCTTCACAGAGTTATTAATTATTTCTATGAGTTATTATTTACGTCAAGCCTCCATTTAGGTCCAAATATTTTTCTAGTATTCCCTTTGTTCGTTACTGTTTGTATTGTCTTGTATCTGTGGCAGTGTGGTATACAGAATAGAAAGCTAGCCCCAGAATCACTAGAACATAGGTTAAAGGCCCACCTCTGACACATATTGGTTTTGTGACCCTTGGTAAGACCCTTAAATTTTCAGTATCAATTTTTCTAAGACTGCAATTTGCAGAACACTTGTAAATTTGCTTTATAGAGCTTTCTCATGGAAGTTTCCCACGTCAATGAAATAATAGATCTAGACAGAAAAAAAAGTATGTGTCTGTGTCTGTGTCTGCATCTGTGTCTGTGTCTGCATAGCGTTTAGTATTTCTAATTTTTTTCCAAAAGTACATTTACAATTTCTCTTTGCCCTAGCATGTGGTTTAATTTTGGAAAGACATCAAATTACACTGGAAAAAATACATTAATTCGTTAACATTCCCATTCAGGAAACAATGAGTCTCTCAGTTCAAACTTTTCCAATAGTTTCTTTAATTCTGTCTTTTCCTCTTTTTTAAAATTAATCTTTCCATTAGATTTCCCTAGATTTGAGAAAGGAGAACTAAGTACCACTATAACTCTTTATCTCTTTTGTGTGTGATTCCATGAATTTTTTAAAATTTAGATGCCACACTATTTGTTGCATATATGTATTTATTCGGGGCAGCTGGGTGGTACAGTGTACAGAGTACCAGGTCTGGTGTCAGGAAGATCTGAGTTCAAATCTGACCTCAGACACTTCCTAATTGTGTGACCCTAGGCCAGTCATTTAAACCCTATTTGTCTCAGTTCCTCATCTATAAAATGGGGGCACATTGGAGAAGGAAATGACAAACTGCTCCAGAATCATTGTCAAGAAAAGCCAATGGATAAAAGCCCATGGGGTCTCGTAGAGTCAGACATGACTGAACAACAAAATATTTAGTACTGAAATTACTTTATTATTTTTGTTGTCTTTAAACATAATGTGGTTTTTCTGTTTATCTCTCTTGATGCTAAAAATTATTATTTTTGCTTTGACAGCATGCTGCAACTATTGCGTTTTTGGAATTATCTGTGGCATAATAAATTTTGTTTCAGCCTCTTGTTTTCTATTCTGCATATGTCTTTTTTAAAATTTCTTTTCTTGCATACAATGTATTGTTGAATTTTGTTTATTTATCCATTATGCTGGTCTCTTTCTCTTTTACTGTATTCAATCCATTTCCTTTTGAGGTTATGATTATTATGTTTCTGTTTTCCTTATTTCTTTTGTATTAATTTTCCCCTTCCTCTTTGAAATTAACCTTTTCTCCTTGTGAATCATTTTCCTTAACTATGTTGATTCTAGGTCATTCTCACAGACTCTCATCCTCTCTCTTCCATTTAACCTAATGTAAATTATTTGAACTTACATTTTTAAGTTCTCTTGCTTCTTTCATTTTTTCTTCTTTGTTTCTCAGTCTAGGTTCTTCTTATTCCCTTCCCAGTTAGCTAGGTGCCTCAAAACTTCCTTCCTCCATTTACCTTTTCATTTAAATATAATTCTTTTACAAAACCTTATTACAAGAAATTTTCATTTACTTGTCCATCTTCTTCCTTCTATCCCATTTTAATTTACTCTGAATTTCATCCAACAGCTCATGAACTATTTTTTCCTTCTATGGTCCTTACCTATTTCTGTTTTTTCTCTATATCTCTAATGAGAGTAAAGGATGTAGAATGCCAAATTTGATATCTCTTCTCTATTCCACTTCCATGTTATTACATGGGTAGGCTACATCCCATTATCCTATTCTCCCATTTATCCACTATACCTAATTCTTAGAAATATCAATTCATGAAGTATTGAATGGAAGAAGTATTGTATGGTGGAAATCACTGTTTCCCAAATCATAAGGTCTTTTTCTTACCTCGGGTCCTTACCATGATCGCTCACCATTCCTAAGGTTAGATAGTCCTATTTCTGGTTCTTATTCTGTCCCTACAATTCTGAGTTGTGGCTTCCCTTGAGAAGTCAAACTACTCCCACCCTGGAAAAGGAGGTACAGTTTTTCTTCTGCATTGTGACTTTCCCCACCATATTTTCAATATATCACAGGTTGGCATAAGAAATTAAATGAGAATTTGGGGGCAGTTTTGAGGAAGCCACAGATGACGCACAAAGGCCAGCAGACAATGCAGGAAATGTTTAGTAATTCAGAAATGCATGAAATACATGTATAGCATTGTATAATATCAACCCAAATTTTGCAATAAGGTACTGTAAACACCCCATAAAAGAAAAAGAAAAAATTCAAACTTCTCTGGTATGAAAGGAGGGCCAAAAATTTTTGCACAGATTTTCCAGATCACCGGGGTGCCACGCCCGTAACCCCCATCATGTGGAAGAAATAACTGTAGTTCTTGGACTAATAACCCTACCTCAGATGGTATGTTCTACAAATGTATGAATTTCCCCAAATGAAAGATGCTATAACATCCCCAACTCTTGCTATTGACATTCACTTCTGCCTACCCCTACCCAAGGGAATATTCTTTAGTTGTATCATTTTAATCCACTTACTTCCCCCATCTCAGTCTCTCTTCTCTATTAATTTTTTTCATATTCTTCCACAGCCCTTTACTCTCGTTGAGAAGCTAAAGAGAATACTATCCCACAAAAGATAGACCATGGAATATTAATTTAGCTCTTCTTATTTCCCTTTCCCCAATTTTTTATTATTTTTATATTTTAAAATACAATATTTATTATATTTTAAATCTTTGTCTTCTTATTTTCTGTTTTCTCTTGATGATTCCATTTTACTCTTTCTTTTATCCCTTAATATGGGATGGTTGTATGGGGTGTTCAGGGAGGACTACCATCTCTGCTATGAGGGCTTATACCCTTTTCAGGCCTACTTATCTCCCTTTGGTATCCACCTGTCACCCAATTCTCCTCTGTAGCTCCAAAAAAACTGTAGCATTTGAAGTGGCCATACTCTGGTAAAACCATCTCAGCAGATGGCCTAAACCAGGTTGAAGATAACCAACAGGCTTCAAACCCATCAGTGGATGGGTGAAGACTTCCCCTGGAGGAATGGGCAGAATGGGTTTGTTCAAATGGCCACAAAGGTGGCTGAAGAAAGCATTGTAGAGGGCTTAGAACTCAGTCAGATATCGAAGACTAGGAATCATTAGCCTTTGAATTGGAGTGCATAGGGATCTGTCTGGTTGGCTTCCTGCCCAGAGTAAACTCCACGGAGAGAAGACCAACACCATTTGGGTTTCTAGTCCCTTTCACCTGGTGCATGGATGCCCCTTTCCTCTAGTTGCATTCATGTTACCATATTTTCCCACCTTCCAAAAGCAGCACCACCCCTATCTCCTGCAATTGTTCTTCCTTTGTGTGACTGGGAAAATCATTATCTGCTGCCTCTTTTGGAGTGAAGGAGGAGTTTAAATTGCATCGCTGGAAACTAGACAGCCTATAAGGCTGCTTGTACTGGCTTTGCTCAATAGATAGTGTGAGTCATGATTTGAGATGCCCTATATATTTTGTCTAATGTTATTTCATGGAGGTTTTACCTTGGGCTATTTCTGAAAGGCTCCCCTATTCCAACTTGAGGCTATATATTACCAAATTATATATATTACAAAATAATATTTGGACAGCAGTTTACTCTGAAGTCTTTGATATAATCTGATTGAGAAACCTTATCAGTTTTTAATTATCAATTCCAGAACAATTTCCTGCAGTAAAATATTTTTGCATGATTTATATTGAGTGTCTAATCAGTTTCTAAAGGGAGAGGCCTGATCAGCCCAGATAAGGCACATACCTGAAAATGATTAGGGTAATGATCAGACTGAGAGACTACATTTTGTTTTTTATTTTATAGACAGATAGATAGATAGATAGATAGATAGATAGATAGATAGATAGATATAGATATAGATATAGATAATATATATAATATTTGGTACATATCTTGAATTCATCTTTGACCAAGAAAAAAAAAGAGAACTTTAATTTTTCTTGTGTCATAATCTTTTTGGCAGTCTGATGAATCCTATGGACTCATGCTCAGAATGTTTTTAAGTGAGTACAATAAAATATACAGAAATACAAATGCAACAATTATCTTGAAATATACTTATCAATATATTTTTAAACTCAAGTTCACATAACCCAGGTGAAGAACCTGCGCCTTAGAGGAAATAAAGAAGAATTGAATGGTGTTAAGAAATATTCCAGGATACTCTGAAAGCTGAGTGACTTTTGTTCTGTTTGATGAATCAAAACTGTTGCCTAGATTTTCTCATCCTGTTAGATCTTGATCATAGAATTTTGTCTTTGTTCTTAAATCCTATAAATGGCTTGGGTAGAGAGATTTCCAAAGGTGGAATACATAGATGTCTGTCTCATTAGACCTCTCTCTCTATCTCTCTCTCTCTGTCTCTCTTTCTCGTTTTTCTTCCACTAGTGCTTCATTTTAAAGTGGTATAAAGCTTTAGTTACTCTACATCTAGAATATAATTCCTTTTTTTTAGATATTTTTGGGTTAAAGAGGTTTCTGAAAAACAACTGGGGGCCTTTAGGTCTGATCAGCATCTAAGAGGGTGGCATCCTCAGCTCCTTCACAACTTATATGTCCTAAGTCAAAGGGCAAGGGGATGTTTTGGGGACAAATGGAGACAAGGAGGCTCACCAGGCCCTTGAGGTATGAATACTTCCATATCTTTGGTTGCCTCATATGATTCCTATCCCAGTAGAGGCTTCAAGAGTAGGACAAGGAACCTGGGACCAGGCAACCTGGAGGTCTTTAAGCTAAAGCTTTTTGGCCATTTATTTGTGAGGGATACTGAAAAAGGAATGCTTGGCCAGGTGTCATTTAGACTAGATGGCATCTGGGCTCCTTTCCAACTCCAGGGTTCTGTAACTGTGGAATGCACACAAGGGCCCAGCTCTGTCAACTTCTTTCCTGCCCCAAATTCCTATTGGGAGGCGTTCAATATAAGTACTGTCACTTATACTGAATACAACTTATACATTCAATGCAATTCATTTATGCACTTAAAACATGAATGCACCAACCCTTTGATGGAACTAGAAGTAGGCCAAATAGAATTGAAACTTTTTTTATCCTTATATGTTAAATCATCTCTAAAAAAAAGGGGGGGACATGCAACTGTACACCACCTGGGTTTTCTTATTGGCCTAAGGATGTCTGCAGGAAAAGGAGATCACCCATATGTCCCTGATTCTTTATGAAAGGAAACTGCAACAGTAGCAAAAACATTTCCAAGCACTTTGGCCTGGGCTCAGAAGGTACTGTTATCTAAATCAAATGCGACATTTTCTGCTTCTCAAGAGAATTCAATAATAACAGGTAATCGGGCAACGACTAAGTCAGGTCTCTGGGATTTCCCCAGGGTTTTGATTACATTTCTTGAAGCTGGATCCAAAGCATTAGGCATTCTTTCACTACAAGACTACAGAGAGGGTGTATCATCAACTGACAAAGCACAGGATGGAGATTGAAACAAAGCCAAATTTAAGGGAATTCTATTTCTTGACTGCACACAAACAAACAATTGTCTTAGAAATCGGAGACATCTCCCTGGAGGCTGGAGGAGAGATGGGAGCAGAGGGGAAATGAAAGTGTAACAAAGCAGGTGTTCTTTATTAAGAGCAGAGTTCCCTATGATAATTCTAGTGTCTCCCATTCTTCCTGTCAAGATCTCTAGAGATTCCACAAGGCATCATCCCCCCACTCCAAACACATAATGAGACATCTCCAAAAAGCAACCAGCGTGACTGTGAGTCATCACAAGCCAGCCATTGGCACTAGGTGAATGCTGTCTGTGCTCTTATTAACTCTTATGTTGTGAATCGTGAGGAAGAAATTTAAATGTTTCTCCCTTCTTTTACCTTTTCCTTTTTTCTAAGAAATGGAGGTCCTTTAGGAGATAAAGTATGGTAAGAGTTGCAGTGGTTGCCTGCCTTTATGCCTAATACTCTATAACACTCAAAGAATCTGTGACTCTTAATCATGGCTATGGTTTCAGGAATAAAATGTAATATAAATATTATTTTTATAATAATATTATAATAATAGTACTTATTTCACTATAATATTATAATAATAGTACCTGTTGCCAAGGCCTCTTGATTTTACCTTTGAAGCATCTCTCAAACATACCCCCATCTGGCTTCTGATGCTGCTTCCACCTCGATGCAGCAGGCTCTCAACTTGTCTCTCCTGGACTGGTGGGTCTGCCTGCCTCAAGCCTTCTCACTCCAGTCCATTCCCCATTCAGCTGCCAAAGTGATTTTCCTACTGGGCAGATCCAATCATATCACCACCACCCTCCCCACTCAGTAAACTCCAGTGACTCCTTATAACCTCCAGGATTAGATATAAAATTCTCTATTTGGAGTTCAAAGTCCTTCATGACCCAGCCACACCCCCACACACACTCCTCTAACACTTTACACCTCCTCTCCCCACATATGCTTTGATCCAGTGACAATGACCTCCTTACAATTCCACAAACAAGTTTCTCCATCTCTCAACTCTGGGTATTTTCTCTGAGTACCTCCCATGCCCTCCAACTTCATCTCAGCCTCCTGGCTTCCTTGGCTTCCTTCAGGTCCCAACTAAAATCCCACCTTCCACAAGAAGACTTTCTCAATCCCTCTTAATTCTAGTGCCTTCCCTCTGCTAATGATTTCCTATTTATCCTGGATATGGCTTATTTGTATGTAGTTGCTTACTTGTCACCTCTCCCATCAGATTTTGAGCTCCTAGAGGACAAGGACTATCTTTTGTCTCTTTGTATCCCTAGCACTCAGCACAGTGCTTGGCATATGGTAGGCATTTAATAAATGCTTAAAAAATTTTTCTTTAGTGCTTTAAGATTTACAATCTGTTACATTGAACAACTTTTCTATTTTTTAACCAGGACTGCTTTATGCTGTCATCATCACATAGGATATAGATATAGATATAGATATAGATATAGATATAGATATAGATATAGATATAGATATAGATATAGATATAGATATAGATATAGATATAGATATAGATATAGATATAGATATAGATATATTATACCTGATAATGGTAGGTTCCCTTATTGCTACATTTTTTTTCCATTATTTCCATTAAGATTCTTGACTTCTTTTCCTCTAAATGGATATGTTATTATGTTGTCAAGTTTTTAAATTAAACTCTAGGTAGTCTAATTGCTATGAAACTAAGTCTATAAATTAATTAAAGGGTATCATCAGGAAAAGCCCATTTATTACAATTTAGAATACAAGTCAGAAAAAGACTATTCTCTGTGGTTTTGTAAGCAACAACAAGCCAAAGTGGGAGGAAACATCAGTTGGCACATAGAGAAGCATGTTTCGATAGGGCAAGAGAGCTTCTATTATGAGCTATTTCCCACAGATCCTTATAATATACAGAAAACACACAACTCCAGGTACATAAGCAGCCAGTTTCCAGAGACAGGTTGTTGTATTTTGGGGAAGGGGATAAAGACTACCTAATTGGCAAATCTGTTATTGGCCTTGCAGGTCTGAGACAGGGTGACATTTTTCTTTTGATTGTCCTTGCACAAGAACTGGCTTAAAAGAAGACAAAATATAAAGATTTTTATTATCTATTTATACTTGAAATGAAGGCTTATTTTGAAAATAAATATAATGGAATCATGTTGTATTTTTTTCTTATTAATATGGTCTATTACGTTTATCATTTTCCTAATGTTCAACCAGCCTTCATGCCTGGTCTAATTCCAACCTGATAACATTGAATAATCTCTTTTAATATGTTGCTATAGCCTCATTGCTAACATTTTATTCAACATTTTACTATTGATAGCCCTTAAAGATATTGGCCTGTACTTTTCTTTTTCTGTTCTATCTCTCCCTGTTTTATATATCAGGACCATATTTTTTTTTATTGAAAAGTTTTGTTTGGATCTTTTCTTTATTTTTATAATCAATGTACATAATGTAGGAGATGATTACCTTTCTAATGTTTTACAAAATTCACCTGTAAATCCATCTGAGCTTGGATTGTTTTTCCTTTGGGAATTCATTCTTGGGTTGTTCATTTTTTTTAAAGATCGAATTGTTAGGGGCAGCTAGGTGGCACAATGGAAGGGGTATTGGCCATGGAGTCAGAAGAACCTGAGTTCAACTCTAGCCTCAGACACTAAACATTTACTAGTTGTGTGATCCTGGGCAAATTACTTAACTTCAATCTCCTTGCCAAAAAAAAAAAAAGATTGAATTGTTTGAATTCTTTATTTGTTGTTTTGATGCTCTATTTTATATTTTTAAGCATTCCTTCATTTCATTTAAGTAATCATGTAACTAGGCTTAACAGTTTCTGATAATTTCCTTTATTTTCTCTTCATCTGTTAATTCACTTTCATTTTATTTTGTTCATTTGGTTTTCATCTTTTAAAAAACTCAAATTAGCTAGTGGTTTGTCTGTTTTGTCTTTTTTACTTAAAAAGATAGCTCTTTGCTCTATTTGTTATTTCAAAGCATATATTTACTTTTAATTATACACAATATATATTTTTTAAAATTTTGGAATTTTTTGGTTTTCTTTTTTCAATTGTTTTATTGAATTTGTTGTTCTTTGATTCACTCATTCTATAGGCCTACGTTACTTAAGTTCCATTCAATTCTGAATGTTTCCTTCAACTTCCCTATTTTCATTGTGATATTGTCAATATTGAATGTGTTTAATATTTATGCTTTTCTGCACTTTTTGTGAGTTTTTCATGTCCAAGCACACAGTTTTCTATTATACGAACAGGATATAAATGAAGGACCCTTGTGATTCTCATTCAATAATCTCCAGTTATTGGTAATATTTAATTTTTCTAAAATATTATTCAGATCCTTAACTTCCTGTCTGTTTTTCTTTTTGTTAGATTTATCTAGGGATAAAAGAAGCATATTAAAGTCTCTGATGGTTCTTGTTTTGCTGTCTGTTTCTCTTTGTAGTTTGATTAGGTCTTCAAGTATTATGCCTTAAAATAATAATACATACCTTAATTTAATAATACTACTAAGTATTATTTAAGTATATATTAAGTATGAATATATGTGTATGAATGTGTGTATAAAACCGGTATTATTTCATTATCTGTGATGCCTTTAAACATACTATAATTTCCCCATTTGTCTCTTTTAACCACATCTGTTATTGCTGTGACCTCATCTGACATAACATTTACAAATCCTAGGTTGTTTTTTGTTTTTAATTTATCTGAGGCATAATGAATTCAAATCTTCTGTGTTAATCTCTGTCAGTTTTCTCATCTGTAAAATTAAGATAATAATAGCATACACCTCTCAGGGCTGTTATGAAGGTAAAAGGAGTATGTAAAGTGCATTCCCTCTAAGCCTCAATGGCGGCTGGTTGAGGCAAGCACAGCATTACACTGTCACATTCCCCCCAAACCTTGATGAGGGCTGATCAAGGAACGCACGTTCACAAATCACTAAATCCCTGACCAGTGCTCACCTGATATATAGGGGGAGCACACAAAGAAGGCAACTTGCCAGCAGTAGCCTCACAAGTTTACATTTACTTCAGCAATATTATGCTGACTTAGCACTGTGCAAGCTCGGTAGATTATTTACAATTAAACTCAAATGTTTACATTATCTCATCCTTATATTTCACTGAGCAGTCACAGTGGAAATTGTTTACAAGCCAAGAGCCTGGGAACTAGAGATTGTTTTCGCCAAGGATCCTGAGAAATAGCGTCTATAATCCTGGGAACTATTATCTAAGAAAGAATAACAAAATCAACCTTACTTACACCAGCAAAAAGTCCACTCCTTTATAATCACAAAATCAAAGAATTTAGAATTAGAAGAAATATCTAGTTTGCCTTATACCTGAAAGGAATCCCCATTATTGCACAAGTAGTTATCTAGCTCAGTGGTGACCATCTCAAATAGAAATAGACCAGCTCAAATAGAAACAGATCTCCAATAGCAGACGTGGATTTATTGACTTAGAAAACCACAAATTAACATTGTATTATATTTTGTCTATTTTGTTAACATTTCCCAATTGCATTTTAATCTGGTTGGAGCTGTATGCAGGAGTTTTGCCTGCAGCCCTGAGCCTTCAGGGAATTTGGCACCTTTCATTTAGCCCAGGCTAAAAGACAACAAATAAAGGAAAACCCTCACCTCCCAGACAAGCCCATTTCACTTTTGGATAGTGCTAATTGTTAGGTAATATTTTCTTGTCATCAAACCTAAGTTGGTTTCTTTTCAATATCCACCCATCCCTCCTGGTTCTGCCTTCTGCGACCAAATAGAATAAATCTAATCCTCTTTCCATGTGACAGATCTTCAAATACTCAATCCACATGATCAACATAAGTCTTCTCTTGTCTAGACTAAACATCCCTAGTTCCTTCAAGATGTTTTCATATAATAGGCTCAAGGATCTTCAACATCCTGGTTACCCTCCATTGGATACTATCCAGCTTGCTAATGTACCTTAAACATGCAGCTCAGAACAGAACACAATATTCAACATGTAGTATAACTAGGGCATAGTTCAGAGAGATTATAATACTTATTCTTGGAAGCTGGATCTCTCTTACTGCAGCCCAAGATAGCATTTGATTAGGAAGGATGGGAGTGGGGAGGAAGGCTGACTCATGACGCTATGGAATCATAATGACTATGTGGTGTATCAAGATCCCTTGATCCTCATAACCCTCTCCTGAAGTTGGTTTTTTGAACCCAAGTATATGACTTTTTATTTACCCCTATTGAAAGTTATATATTCACCAATTCAGGGCAGCTAGATAGCATGGTGGGTAGAGCACTGGTTTTGGAATCAGAAGGACTCATCTTCATGAGATCAGAATCTGGCTTCAGTTATTTACCAGCCACGTGACTCTGGGCAAGTCACTTAACCCTGTTTGCCTTAGTTTCCTCATCTGTAAAATGAGCTAGAGAAAGAAATGGCAAGCCACTCCAGTACATCTGCCAAGAAAACTCAAAAAAAGGTCATATAGATTCAGACACAACTGAACAACATTCATCAATTCAGCTCTCCAACATGATGAGTTCTTTGGGAATCTTTACTCTGTTATCTAGTATGTTAGCCTTCATTGCATAGGTAAGGGAACTGAGGCCCAGAGAGGTTAAGATAGTTGTCCAAGGCCACTCAGATCCTAAGCGCTAGAGGCTCTTCTCTGGCCCCAAAGATAGTTCTCTTTCCAATTTACGTCTTTCTAGACACTGTCTTTACAACCTTATGTGTTCTGATGAGCATGCCCTCTATGCCTTTATCCAAGGCAAATTACAAAAAAAAAAAAAATTAAACAGCAGACAGTTAAGAACAGATCCCTGAAGCACCATTGGAAACCTGCCAAATTGGAATTGAATCATTACCTGTATTATTTGAGTTTAGCTATTCAACCAGTTTCAAATACACCTAATTTTATTATCTTATTGATATCTGTCCAGATTTCCTACAAGAATTGAATGAGATACTTTATCAAATGCTTTGCTAAACCATAAGTAAGCCATATCTTTCACATTCTCTTGATCTACTAATTCAGTAATCTAGTTAAAAAGAAAGAAATAAAATCAATTTGGAATGATCTGTCCTTGTTGGATCTATAGTGGGTCCCCCACAATCAATACTTTGTTTTCTAGATGTTCACTAACCATATCTTTAGTGATCAATTCTAGAGATTTCCCATGAATTTAAATAGAGTTTATTGGTCCATATTTAGTTAGAAAATTCTATTCTCTTCCAATTTTTTGAAAATTGGAATATTTGTACTTCTCCATTGCTATAGTATCTCTCCAGTTATCTACCGTCTTTCAAATAACACTGACAAATAACATCCACCTGTGCAGTAATCTGCAGAACATTAAATAAAAAATAATAATAGCAGGATAAAGCTTTCTTCAATAATAACAATAATAGCTAACATTTATATAGTACTTGCTATGTGCTGGGCACTGTGCTAAGTGCTTTACAATTATTAACCTATTTGATCCTCACAACAACCTTGGGAAGTAAGTGATGTTATTATCCCCATTTTATAGTTGAGGACACTGAAGCAAACAGAGGTTAAATGACATGCCCAGGGTTACACAGCTAGGAAGTGCCTGAGGTCAGATCTTTGAACTCAGGTCTTCCCAACTCCAGGCCAGGCACTCTATCCTCCGTGCCACTTAGCTGTCTACAATGACCATTTCTATCTGAACACCACTAAAAAGGATGAGAAGAATGAAATAATGAGAGTAAACTTTATGTAGCTCCCTCTCTGAGGCCACTTCCCCAATTTTCACTACCATTGCCAAAGAGAGATTGCTATTTCTTCCTTCAGGGTTCTAGGAATAATCCTATGGAATTGAGGTTTCTCACAAGCTCTCCATTGATTACCAGCCATCCAGACTTAATTTGCTTATGGAACAGGCATTTACTAATATGATATAGTAAGAATGGTTGTAACAAAACAATCCCCCCAAAAGTCTGGGGCACATTCTCCCACAGGTACACATAGGGTCCTAGGAGAAAGGGAGGAAGGTGTCAAGTTTCAAAGGCACATGTCACAAGGTGGTAATTCGTAACTCTAGGTTTCTGGGAAATCTTTTCTTCCTTCAAGGAATTCTCATGAAGTTCCTTTTAAGTATAGCTTTCTGATGGGTTCTAAGGGCCCTAAGTGAATTCACTTATCCTAAGTGAATCTCTCTCAGCTCCCAATGCAGAGACCATCATAAGCCACTAATGTTCTGAGGATACTGTTAACAACACAGATGGCACATCTAAATCTTATGATCTTTGAAGTTCTCAAGGTCATCCTCTGATCAAAAGGGAGAGAGAAGAGAGAGAACTCAATCTTCTGATCCCCTCCCAGAGAAATTCCCTCACTAGACTCTGGACCTCCCTGTAGGTTTCTGTCAGAAACTGTTCTGTGTAAAGACAGGCTCCTGGTTACTCACCTCCTTCCATGTGCTAGGTGGTTGAAGTTCTGGTCTCCATGGCTGCAGAGCATACCTGCACAGCAAAGGAAAACAACAGGTAGACGTGCCAATAGCCAAGGCAGCAGTTATTATTAAGAATTGCCATACTTTAAACCACTGATCCTGAAAGGATAACTTTTAATTTTGTGCTGTGACCTCCCTGTACATCAACTGCTTCAAATGCCAGCCTTATAGCCTTTAAACTCATTTGCTTCTTTTCTTTATGTTTAATGAAGGTTGTGTTGTTTTTACATTGCATTCAATTCTGAATATCCCTTGTAACAAAAATAAAAAATTGGTTAACCTGCACCAGCTAATACAGCAACCATTTCTGATAGTGTAAGTAAGGTGAATTTTAGTGTGTGTAAGGGGGATTTTGTTATGCTTGTGCAGTGAGATATAGCGGTGCCATAATGTGATAGTTACTAGGCATGTGCTGTGCTAGGTCATGATGATATTGCTAAAGTTAACCTGTGAGCTTAATGTTGGCAAGATGCCTTTTTTGTCTGTTGCCCTATAAAACAAGTGGGCACTGGTCAGTGACAGGGAAACTCATTTTGGGATTTGGGTAATGCATAGAGGAATGTATGTACCTACCTTGATCAGCCCTATCAAGGCTTAGGAGATCTTGGAGGAGTTGTAATCCTATTCACGCCTGCCCCTACAAGAAGTGTGATCGGGAAATGCTGTAGGAGTCGGTGTTCCCATTATCAGCAACCCTTTTGAGAAGACTAGACTAGAATAAAGTAAGCTTATTTAACCCCTCCTAAGCTGTCTTCCTGTCTAACCCAATCAAAAGGGAACCTGTACTAGAACACCTGTTAGTGTTAGGAGCCTCCTGCATTCTCCTGCCCAATAAAATGGTGTTACCTGTGCATTCACCTGTGGAACAGATAGCATTTGCAACATTCCATAACCAAAGCCCCCCCCACACCTTCAATGCAGAGGTCTCTCACCTCTTCTTTAGTATTGGTCAGTATTATTAATTATACAATGTTTGGTTTTGTTTTAGTATCCTTTTGGCTTACATTGCTTACATTGCAGTCTTGGTGAATGTTCTCATTCTTACCTCATTCTGCCTTGATTCCTATAAGTCTTCTCTTCTCTGAATTCCTCATATTCATCATTTCTCGTGGTGCAATGATATTCCATTACAATCCCATACCACTTTTTGTTACAACTTTTCCCCAATCACTGGGCACTTACCTTGTTTCCAGTTTTTTTATTACCACAAAAAAAGTGTTGTGGTGAATATTTTGGAAAACATGGAAGAGACTTTCATTTGTATCTTGATCCCCCTGAGGTATACTCCTAGCAGAGAGATTTCTGGGTCAAAGGGGATGAACAATGAAATCACTTTTCTTACATAATTCCAAATTGTTTTCCAGAAATGATGGACCAATTCACACCTCAACAAACAGTGCATATACTTATCTTTCCAAAAACCCCTCCAACATTAACTATTTCTATCTTTTATCATTTTTGTCACTTTGTTGACAGTAAAATCTAATCTCAGAGTTCTTGTATTGCTTTTATTTATTAGAGATTTGAAGCAATTGCTTAGCACAGTACCAGGCACATAGTAGGTGCTTAATAAATGTGTATTGATTAATAAATTGGTTGATTAATAGTTTGCAATTCTTAATTTGAGAAGTATTTGTTCATATCTTTTAACTACTTATCTCTTAGGGGAATAGTGCTTGGTCATATTGTGTTCATTCCCAATATATTTTGGATATCAAATTGCTAAATTCATGAAGTCACAGATCCATTTGAGAATATGAGTATGAGATTTTTATCACCTATATTCGATGCAAATGGAGGGGGCTTGCTAGTTGACCATTTTGCTTCTTAACCAAGTTGCATTGATTTTGTTTGTGCATAAGCTTTTTTGTTTTCTTTTGTTTTTATAATCAGAACAATCTTGGTATCTTACTTTCATTAGGAATTATCCTCTTTTTTATTTTTTTATTTTTTTAAATTTCATTAATTTATTTTGATTTATCAACAATCACTTCCATACGCTTTTGAGTTAAAATTTTTTCTCCCCCTTCCTCCCCACCACCCTCCCCAAGACAGAGCACAATCTGATATAGGCTTTACATTTACATTCCCATTAAACATATTTTCACATTAGTGAAGTTGTAAGTAAAAATTAAAACCAATAGGAGGAACCATCAGAAAGATGAAACAAAACTCAACCGGAGGTAAAAATAAGTGATAGCGATTCGACTTCCATAGTTCTTTCTTTGGATGTGGACAGCATTTCCTATCCTGAGGCCTCTGGAGATGTCTTAGATCCTTGTAATGCTGAGAAGGGTTCAGTTTAACGGGGTATTAGTCATCGCATAACGTGGCTGTTATTGTGTACAAAGTCCTGTTGGTTCTGCTCACTTCACTCAGCATCAGACCATATAAGTCTTTCCAGGTTTTTCTGAAGTCAGCCTGTTCATCATAATAGTATTATGTTCATAATGTTCAGCACAATAGTATTCCATTACATTCATATACCACAACTTGCTCAGCCATTCCCCAATTGATGGGCATCCTCTCAATTTCCAATTCTTTGCCACCACAAAAAGAGCTGCTATGAATATTTTTGTACATGTGAGTCCTTTTCCCATTTGTTTGATCTCTTTGGGATATAGCCCTAGAGGCGCTATTGCTAGATCAAAGGGTATGCACATTTTTGCAGCCCTTTGGGCATAGTTCCAAATTGTTCTCCAAAATGTTGGATCATTTCATAACTCCACCAACAATGTATTAGTGTTCCTATTTTCCCACATCCTCTCCAACATTTATCATTTTCCTGTTTTGTCATGTTGGCCAATCTGATAGATGTGATGTGGTACCTCAGAGTTGTTTTGGTTTGCATTTCTCTAATCAATAATGATTTAGAGCATTTTTTCATATGACTATAGATGATGGCTTTAATTTCTTCATCTGAGAACTGTCTGTTCATATCCTTTGACCATTTATCAATTGGGGAATGGCCTGTGTTCTTATAAATTTGTCTTAATTCTCTATATATTTTAGAAATAAGGCCTTTATCAGAGAGACTGGTTGTAAAAATTCTTTCCCAATTTTCTACCTTCCTTCTAATCTTAGTTGCATTGGCTTTGTTTGTGCAAAAACTTTTCAATTTAATGTAATCAAAATGATCCATTTTGCTTTTCATAATGTTCTCTATCTCCTGTTTGGTCATGAATCCTTCTGTTCTCCATAGATCTGATAGGTAAACTATTCCTTGTTCTCCCAGTTTATTTATGGTATTAGCTTTTATATCTAAATCCTGAACCCATTTTGACTTTATTTTGGTATATGGTGTGAGATTTGGGTCTATGCCTAGGTTCTGCCATACTCTTTTCCAGTTTTCCCAGCAGTTTTTTTTCAAAGAGTGGGTTCTTATCCCAGAAGCTGGGGTCTTTGGGTTTATCAAAAAATAGATTACTATAGTCATTGACTACTGTGTCTTGCATATTTAACCTATTCCACTGATGCACCTCCCTATTTCTTAGCCAGTACCAAGCTGTTTTGATTATTGCTGCTTTATAATACAATTTAAGATCTGGAATTGCTAGGCTACCTTCCCCTGCATTTCTTTTCATTAGTTCCCTTGATATTCTGGACCTTTTTTTTTCCGAATGAATCTTGTTATTATTTTTTCTAACTCTATAAAATAATTTTTTGGTAGTTTGATTGGTATGGCACTGAATAAGTAAAAGAATTATCCTTTTAATTGTAGTTATGAGAAGCCTTCTATTTTCATCATTTTAAAAAATGTTTGAAGTGCAGGTGCTTGTTTTCAAGGCTATTTTAATTTGATCTGCTAAAACTTATTAGTTGAAAAAAATCAAACAAAAGTCTCTCATTTTCCCTTCTTATATTTCTTTCTTAGGTTTTCATCACACCCCTAGCCTGAGTGTCAGCAATCTTTGCCCGAGAACTATTATTAATACCAAGTGGGAGGTTGAAAAACAGTCACCCGTGAGCAAAATATGTGAGGCCCAAAGGAACATTGTAACCTAATAGAAGCTCTGATGACAAATACATATAGGTGCTGTTCTCCAGGAAACATAACTATCTCACTTCATGTTCAGGCTATGATTGGAAGACAACCCACTGGTACTGGGTCCTGGTAATTTTCAGGTATTATATGTTGGGCTGCTGAGACAACTGCTAAGGACCAGATAGTATTTACCACCTGGACTCTGCAACAACTTTTCCCAACCTTGCCTTACACTTCCCCGGGTGCTTTCACGTGAATCAATCACTAAGTCAATAAGCATTGATTAAGCATTTACTATGTACCAGGTACTGTGCTAAGTGCTGGGGATACAAAGAAAATTTTTTTTAAAAATAGTCTTTGCCCTCAAGAAGCTCATATTCCATTAGGGAAGACATCATGTGAATAACCATTCATATAAAATATATACAGTGTAAAGGGAAAGTAATGGGATTGGGGTGGGAGTGGGGGGGAGGAATGAGGGGGAGTGATGGGGAAGGACTAGTAGTGGGGAGGGACCAGAAAAAAAAAGGCATCTTGCAAAAGGATTTCACTTGAGTCTTGAAGGGGGACATAGGAGCAAGAAGGTGGAAGTAAGGAGGGAGAGAATTCCAGGTACAGAGGACAAGCCATGAAAAGGCACCGAATCAGATCAGCAGAGAATATGAGTGTTTTTCTGAGTGTCTTTT
This sequence comes from Phascolarctos cinereus, assembly GCF_003287225.1. NCBI lineage: Eukaryota > Metazoa > Chordata > Mammalia > Diprotodontia > Phascolarctidae > Phascolarctos > Phascolarctos cinereus. Next base: position 266,198,162 of record NW_027555847.1, on the reverse strand, counting down.
ACTGAAGTCTCCACCTTAAATCATGCTGGGTTCCTGCCTAACAAACTGAGAAATCAAATCACCTTCAGGAAGACTTTATAACATCTCTAGAGGCAAAACAGATCTGGGTTTTGCCCAGTGAATTTTTGTTATGTGAAGGAGGAAATGCGGCTATATGTAGCTTTCTCTATTCTGCACTATTAAATGGGAAAGAGAAAGGTGGGAAGGGGGAAATTCTACCTTAAATGTAAAAATCAATTTTAATAAGAAAATTACTCCTACCTTTTAAAGTACTTTTCATCCTCAGGTTTAATTTATTAAGCTGACCTCTCATCCACACACACACATACCACTGGGCAAGTAAATATATGCATCACTTCACACATCACTGATAGAATCTGCTTCTCAGGTGGAAAGTAGCAATTCTTTACAATTTCAGAGCAATTTAATCTCACAGTCCATAGGAGTGCAATGGAGGAAACAGGGCTCCAAATCTTCCTTAAAGGTCAAAGGTGATGGGGCACACCAGAGACAAATAATGGACGGACTATCTAACTTACAGACTATAAATGTCTAAACAACAGGGAAAAAAGAAAACTTAATGGGATGACACAGTTATTCAGATAGATAAGGAAACAGCAATCATGGGACTACCAATTCTGGTATATGGTATTTACATTCTCACATTATATCAAGTGATGATAGATATGAATGAAGGAAGGAAGGAACAAATGAATGAATTCTCAAATCATCCCTGAGAGAAAGAGAAAAAAAAATACCACAGGATTAACTCTGCAGTTTTTAAGTGCTTAGATTTATTGCCACCTATTATCTAAGTTAGAACAGAATCAGACCACTAAAGCTAACTCTAGCTTTCATGATGAATTATCACCAAAAGATTAGGCATTCAGTTTTCCTTATTCCAGGATGGCTAATTCATGGAAAGAGTGCAATCACCTTGGAACCTTTGATGTCTCTAATCAGAGTCCATGAATCAGTTTTTATTAGTTCAGCATGCAGACCAACTACATCATCCCTATCCCCTACTCAATAAACTTCAATGACTCCCTATTGACCCAAGATCAAACACAAAATCCTCTTTGGCATTCAAAGCCCTTCTTAACCTAGCCCCCTCTTACCTTTCCAGTCTTCTTATACCTTACTCCTCACCACATCTCTCCAATTCAGTGACAATGATCTTGTTACTTTTCCCCAAATAAGACGCTCCATCACTTGGCTCTGGGCATTTTCTCTGGCTGTCCTCCATACCTGGAATGCTCTCTCTCTCTCTCTCTCTCTCTCTCTCTCTCTCTCTCTCTCTCTCTCTCTCTCTCTCTCTCTCTTCAACTTTGTCTACTGGCTTCCCTGGCTTCCTTTAAGGCCCAGCTAAAATCTCATCTTCTACAGGAAGCCTTTCCCAACTTCTCTAAATTCTCGTGCCTTCCCTCTTTTAATTATTTCCTATTTATCTTGTATATAGTTTATTTGTACATGTATGCTTCTTTGTTGTCTTTCCTATTAGATTATGAGCTCCTTGAGGGCAGAGATTTTCTTTTGCCACTTTTTGTATCCCCAATGCTTAGCACAAAGAATGGTATATAGTAGGCATTTAATCAATTTTTATTGACCAACTGACCATAGTACCTAAGGCCCCCCTCACAGTCATACCAGGTCCAAGGCACATTGTGAGTCAGCAAAAACATAGTTTATATGCTCCATTGCATTTTCTTTTACTAACTAATCAGAAGATACTTTATTTCAAAGCAAAAGATAAACAGTATGGCAGTGAGGTGGGGCAGTGGATAGAATGCCAAGCCTGGAATCAGAAAGACTCATCTTCCTGAGTTCAAATCTATCCTCAGACACTTACACTTACTAGTTTGCAACCCTGGGCAAGTCATTTAAACCCTGCTTGCCTTAGTTTCCTCATCTATAAAATGAGCTAGAAAAGGACGTGGCAAACCACTACAATATCTTTGCCAAGAAAACCCCACACAGGGTCTTAGAGAGTCTAACTGAACAACAACATAGAAAAATAAGTTTTAAAAATTCCCACTCTTATATATATACATAGGGATTTACTCTCCCATGAATACCACCAGCAGAAGAGGGGGCGTATACAGTAAATATGTGTGGCCAAGAAATACACATGGCTGGGGAACATGCTTAGAGGGGCCACAGTTGTAGGGAACACACATACATGACCAGGGCCACATAAGTAGGGAACAGACATACATAATCATAGAAAATGTGGCCCAATGTGTCATTACTTGGACACTGTTCTTTATTCCTCCAAAGAACCATCAATGTCCTCTATGGTTCTCTGCTGATCTATTCTCTCTGCTAAGCCATTCCCTACTGACCACCTAGAAGGCTAATGCCACTTTCCACTGGAAATCTTCATTGAGCTAGAGTTCTATCTTGCATCTGCTGTTCTTCAGATGCTATGGGGCCTTTTCTCTTGTGGGGGAGGGGTTTATATCCTTATTTAGGTCACAACTTCCATGATAATTTGTCTCTCCAGCTGGCAGCAGCCAGCTAGCTCACTCAAGAAGCATCTGGTCTTTGAACCTAGTCTCCTCTGATGCTACTCATGCTCTCTCAGCCTAAACTCTTGTTGAAGTTATAGTCATAAATTTCCTCCTAACTTTTACCATACCTCCTGAAAATAACCCGGAATTCCCTTTAGCAAAACAATAAAGAAACTGGGTGGAGCTATGGTGAGACAATTCCCTTCAATCTTCTTCATTCCTCTAAGTTCAGTGTGGGTCCCTGTAAATCCTCTAAGGTGCAGCACCAACTGTGGGAATTGCTGAAGCTGGCAACCCCCTACTTCCCTCCAGCAACCAAAGCACTGTACTCCAGATACATCTGTATAGGACTTGATATTTTTCATAGCATTCTCATTTTAGCTTCATGATAGCTTCCTATGAAGGAAACATGTGGCACATAAAATTTTCACCACTTTGCAGATGAGGAAAATTAGTCTCAAAAAAGGAAGTTGTCTGAGTTCACATAGACTATAAATTGCAAAGCCAGGATGAGGACCCATGTTTTTTGATTCTGGCACAGTGGTCTTTCACAGAGAAGCTGGAAATAATAGGATGGGCAGGGGCAGGGGCGGAGGAAGGGAGGGTCCACTATTAGAATCACACAACAAATTATAGTGTTTGGATATAATATTTATCATACCAAAAGAAATGACATGATAGATAATTTCAGAGAAAGCTGGGAAGATTTGCATGAATAGACACAGAGTAAAGTGAATAGGTCCTGGAGAACAGACTATATTATGACAACATTGTAAGAACAAACTATGACAGTGCAATAACTGTGCTCCCAAAGGATCAAAAAAGAAGCATGCTACCCACATACTGGGAGAGGGGTGATGGCTCAAATGTAGCATGAGGTATATATCTTTGGACAGGGCTAAGGAAGGTATGCTAGGTGATGCTGTGGATAAAGCATGGGACCTGGAGTCAGGAAGACCTGAGCTCAAATTCAGCTTCAGACACCTGGGTGACCCTGGGCAAGTTACTTAACCCTGTTTGCCTCAGTTTCCTCATCTGTAAAATGAACTGGAGAAGGAAATGGCAAACTGCTTTAGTATCTTTGCCAAGAAGACCCCAAATGGGGTCACAAAGAGTCAGACACAACTGAAACAATTCCACAATGTCAAATGAGGGGATTTACTTTGCTTGACTATTCATATTTGTTATGAGGGCTTTACTTTTTTTTTGTTTTATTTTTTGTTTATTTAGTTGGGGAGGAAATGGGAGGGAGAAAGAATAAATGCTTATTAATTACTAAAGAAAAAAAATAAAAAATGAAAGAATATGATTATACTCTTGTTCCATAAACTCTGGGGTAAGGTCTTCTTTTAAATTATATTTTTTTCTAAGCAAAGCCATTCAGGTAACTGACCCTCTGAAACCTCTGAGCAGAAATCAGGGCATGATCTCTTAGAGCCTGAACCCCACCCCCTAGTATAGAGCACTAAGCCTGAGTTAAAAATCTGACCTTAGGCACTTACTAGCTGTGTGATGCTAGGCAAGTCACTTAACCTCTCTGTTTGCCTCAATTTCTTCCATTGTATAATAAAGGTTAAAGAGTATAATAATAGGGTTGTTGTGAAGATCAAACGAGATAATATTTGTAAAGCACCTAGGAGAGTGCCTGGCACATGGTGGGAGTAATACATACATATGTGTGTGTACATATATGTATGTATATGTATGTATGTATGTATGTATGTATGTATGTATGTATGCATGCTTGTTTCATTCCTTCCTTTCTTCCTTTTTTCCCTGAATTTTATTAACTCCAACAGACTGATATCAATTCTTCCTGTCCCTTGTCCTCTGCCCTGAGGATGTTACTGTGTATCCTGATTAAGCAGCATGTATAGCAGGAAGAGTGATGGAGTTGGAGTAAAGAAGCTTGGGTTTCCATCCTAACTCAATTAATCAATCAACGAATCTACATGTGTTTATTAAGTGCCTGCAGGACAAGCCATGTACAAGAAGCCAGGAGTGGAACAGTAAAACTGAAACCTCAGCTGCTCATGAGCTTTGTGACAAAGGCCCAATTACTTAACTTCTATAAGAACTTTAGTTTCTCTATCTACAAAATACAAGTACTATCTGCCTCACAGGATGTGTGTGTGTGTGTGTGTGTGTGTGTGTAAAACACATTGCAAACCTTAAAAATGTTGTATGTCTGAGTTATGATGGTGATGAAAGCTGTGCACAGGAATCCTCCAGGCAGAGCTAGCTAGGTGATAAAGAGCTCTGGGCATGGAGTTAGGAAGACCTGAGTTCAAATACAGCCTCAGACACTTATAGTTGTGTGACCCTCGGAAAGTCATTTAACCTCTGTTTGCCTCAGTTTTTTCATCTGTAAAATGGAGATGATAATAGCACCTCCCTGTCAGGGTTGTTGTAAGGATCAAATGAGGTAATAAATGTAAAGTGCTTAGTATAGTAACTGGCATAAACGTGCTGCACAAGTGCTAATTTTCTTTCCGCTCCCCACCTTTCCCCCCAGCACAGCTCCTAGAGAAAACTAAAATAGGTTCAGTTTGTTGGTAGCACGTCTTCACACCTTTATTATGTGCCAAGCATTCTCTGGAAATCATCATTGCCCCCACTACCAGCAACAGGGGTGGTGATAACAGGCAGAATAGAGAATGGCCTACTGGTGTGATTTAAAAGACTCTGAAAGGTCCACATGTCCCCAAAATACCTTTCCTTTTGATTTACCATATGGTTCTAAAATTCCCACCACCAGTTACTGCTTCAGGACAAAGCATTTTCTATAGAAAAACCACTGTTAAAATGCAAATATCTCACCTTGAAGAAATTACATATTTGCAAACTTTAGTATAGTTTATTAGTTTTCTAGCAAGGAACAGGGCCCTGGAGGGATGGATATGGGCCAGGTAGGATTAGTGTGAGGAGAGCAACATTGGAAAGATTCGGGGCCTGGAAAGGATTTAAAGCATGGGGCCCTATTGTTTTGTTGGAAACCCTATGGAGCCAGAAGCAGCGTGGAAGTACTTGGCAAATGTCCCTCCTCAGACCACAAGTGGAGTTTTGTGATCAGTCCTGAGCGCCACATTTTAGTGAAAACATTGATAAGATGTAGAGCACCAAGAGGAGGAGGGAAGCCAAAAAGATGAAGGGACTGGAGATCATGTCACATGAGGAGAAAGAGGAGGAAATGGTGACATTCAGCCCGAGGAAGAGAAAATTTAAAAGGATGGGGTAATTGTCTTCAGGCTTTTGAAGGGTGGTCACTTGGAAGAGGAATTAGACTTACTCTATTTGGCATGTTAGGAAAAAACTAGAAGCTATGGGTGGAAGATTCAAAGAAAAACTTGGTATTGATGTCCAGGGAATGTCTGAACAATTAGTGCTATCCAGCAGTGGAATGTACTGAACCATACAAAAGCAGAAAGGGCTATTTCAAGGGATAGTGGATTGATTTCCCCCTCATTGGAGGTCTTCACTCAGACTGGATGACCATCTGTCAGATACGATGTAGAAGGGAGTTTTTGTCAATTATACATTAATGTAGATAGTCAATGAGGTCCCTTTGACCTCTGAAATGCTTTGATCCTAGGAGGCTCTAGAAGACTGGAGATGGGCAAATGGTATCTCAGTTTCCTAAAATATGGAAAAGGTAAATAAATGTTCGAAACTTCTTTTTTGTGTGTGAGGTAATTGGAGTTAAGTGACTTGCCCAGATTCACACAGCTAGGTTGGATTATGTGTCTGAGGTCGGATTTGAACTCAGGTCCTCCTGACTCCAGGGCCAGTGCTGTATCCACTGCACCACCTAGCTGCTCCTCAAAACTTCTTATTGTCCAGTCATTACAATCCTGTCCGAGTCTTCATGACCCATTTGGGGTTTTCTTGGTAAAGATGCTGGAGTGGTTTGCCATTTCTTTCTCCAGCTCAATTTGCAGATGAGGAAATTGAGGCAAACAGCGTTAAGTGACTTGCCCAGAATCATACAACTTGTAAGTGTCTGAGGCTGGATTTGAATTCAGGAAGATGAGTCTTCCCTACTTCAGGCCTGGCACTTTTTCCACTGTACCACCTAGCTGCCCAAACATTTGAAACTAGAGACTGATAAATGGCATTAATTCACAGAAAAAGTCTAAAATGGATGACTAATAACATGAGTTGGGAGCATACAATATACATGTGTAAATATATACACAGAAGAGTATGCAGTGATCTCTATTAGCTAACATAAATTCACAAAGAACAAGTTAGACTGAATTAATCTCATGTTTTTGGTAATGCTGTTCAATGTATAACATAGATGTAGTCTATGTTGGTTTCATCCCAGCATTTGACAAAGTCTCCTATGATATCCATATGGAAAAGATGTTGACTTATGGGCAACTCTAGGATCCAATCAATGATGACAAATTTACCATATATATAAATAATAGCTACTTGCCAACATCCCAAGCTCTGAACTTACACTTAAATAGGTTCAATATTGGAAGCTATCTCCCTCAATCTTACTGCTTTGGCTCACTCTGACCTCAACCACAGTTGCTGAATATAACTTGTATTGCTCATGCCTTCACATTGTAGATGTGATGCACTCCACAGAATAAATCCCATGTATACCTAGAACCCCATGCAATCCTAACTCTGTTCTTACCATCCCTACACAGAGGTGCACTTCCTTCTCTCCCATTGTATAAAAACAATTGCACAAGGACTTGAAGAGATGAAGACACAGTTCAACAAGATGTACTTGCAAGATAAAGCATTTATTTCATGTTTACTATACGCCGGGTACTGTGGTAAGCTCTGGAAACACAGATATAAATAAGCAAAATACTCTTTGTCCTTGAGAAGCTTACATTCTAATGAGGAAAAGCAATATAAATAGGGAACCTAGAAAAGGAGGAAGGCATTTTTTGGAGCAGCAAGGTTTAGCAACAGCCACAAACTGATGTGGAAGCCTGGTTCTGGGCAGAGAAGGCAAAAGCTCACCTATCAGAACACAGGGACCCAAGAAGTGATTCCAGTGGGAGAGGATGGAAGAGGTTGGCTGGAGTAGAAATAGCATGGCCTGGAAATGGCTGGGAAACATAAGATTTAATATTTTATTAAAATTTTAAAGAAATATTTAAGCTATTTAAACAAATAGTTTAAACTAAATAGTTTAAAATGTTTATATAAATATTTTAAGCTATTTAAACAAATAGTTTAAATGAAATAGTTTAAAATATTTAAACAAATATTTTAAACACTTAACATATAAACATAACATAATAAACACTAATATATTTAAAATATTTAAATAAAACTTTTAATATTTAAATAAATATTTTAAAATATTTAATAAAATTCAAAGGCTTAATAAAGTTTACATTTTAAACCATCAAAGACCAAAACTGCACTAAGTCTTTTTGGACACTTTGTGAAACAGAGGACAATACAAAATAGTGTTTAATCAAGTGATACATTATACAGAGCAACTGTTACTTATAAGAAAAATCTCAGGAAGGAGGTAAGCTACCTCCAACCATTGGTTATTAGTGGCTATATGTCAACTTGAAGAATGATTTCTAAGGATCATTCCAAGTATCTGAAATGCCAACTGATCTTTCAATACAATGTTAACAGTTTTACATGAAGTTGTCTTGACCCTGTACTGTTCAACATCATCATTGACTTCCATGAAGACATAGGAGGTATCCTTACCAAGTATGAAGACAAAAGCACCCCAAGTTCTGAAAACACCTCCATCTTGGAGGTAGCCCCATGAATTCACTTCCATTTGGTTCATTTTCCCCCAGAATGAATTTCTTCTAGGAAGTTTGAATGTTTGGAAGCCCACTTCGCTTCCATTTTTTTTACTATTAATCTCTTGGTGTGCAAGGGACTTTTGTTTCTGTCCTTGACCTCCTTGGGCCTTATACCTAGTAACGCAAATCACATGGTTAAAGGTGGGTGTCTTTCTCCTAACCACCAATCTCCAAGAAGGTCAGGATTCCCCTTAGCCTCTTCTCATTCTTTTTCTGTTTTGCTACTGCACTGAAACTCTTAAAAGAATATTTCAGGATCTCTTATATACTGGAGAGGGGAGAAGTATTCTGGGAACCCACCTACCTTCTATTCTCAGAGGTAGCTCTTCCCCTTCTTCAGGGGAATTAAGTTAAGAAGAGATAGAAGACACTCAAGAATAAAATTCTGAAGACGCAGACAAACCTGGCACATAGTTAGTGGATAGAATGCCAGACTTCACATCAGGAAGACCTGAGTTCAAATGCTGTTTCAGGTACTTAGTAGCTGTGTCCCTGGGTAACCTTTCTCAGCCTCAGTTTCCCTAGCTGTAAATTGGGTTAACAATAGTGTCACCCTCTCAAAATTGTTCTGAAGATCAAATGAGACAGTACATATAAAGTTCTTTGTAAGCCTCAAAGTGTTACATAAATGCTAGCTACTATATCAATAAATATTTTTGACTCATTGACAAGGTTGAATGCCTAGAGAATTCACCAACCAACTTTGATATGCCTCATCCACCCTAAACCTTTTCTTCATCTTCACTATGACCTCCAATGCCTTGACATTCCAGCACTTTCTCAGGCAATTAATTATCCCTACACTGGCTTCACTTTCCTACTTTCTCCATATCAGTTCAACTCCACTCTATCATTCCACTGGAATAGAGGACTTCCTTCTTCTCTGTCTATTGCTCGTGCCTCAGCAAACACCTGCTTTGAACTACTCCCACCATCATTTCTCTGATTCTGCTCATATGTTGCTGAACCAAGCTAGAGGTAGCCAAGCAGCCTCGCTGAACATAAATTGGTTATCTAATCTTTCTAATCGATTCTCCACCCCACTCCCCAAAGATGCTGTAACAACCTTGCTCACCTCTTCTCAAACCTTCCATGCCTCCCTCTTCCCCCTGTCTCTCAGCTGAGGACTTCATCTCATACTTTATTGAGAAAATGGAGGCCATTTGCCATGTTCTTTCTCTTCTTCTGGTGTCCTCATCTCAAAACTCTTTAATATCTTCTCTCCTCTCCTGTTCTCATAATATCTGATAAGGAATTTCCTTTTTCCTTGATAAAGAAAATGCCTTTATATGTCCCCTTGATCCCATTCTCTTCCATCTTTTCTTCCTTTTTCAGTTTTATTGATGTTTTGTTTTTAAATGACATACATTAACAGATTACTCCACTTCAAGAGAAATCTCTTGTAACAAAGTAAAATGGGTAAGTAAAACTATTAATAGGGAGACCTCATGTGAAAGTTCATACCACATTTCACACCTGTAGCATCCCCCCACCTCTTTTTTTTAAGTAACAAAAAACCTGTTTTCTTTCCATTTTAAGAGAGAACCTTTTCCTCTTTCTTTGATCTCTTTTGGGTATATGCCTACGAGTGGTATAGCTGGGTCAAAGAGCATACAGTATGTAGTAACTTTTTGTGAATAATTCAAAATTTCTTTCTGGAATGGTTATACCCAATTGCAGGGCCACCAACAGTTCTTCAGCATCCCCGTTTTCCCACAGTTCCTCCAGCATTTATCATTTTCCTTTCTTTGTCATCTTTGCTACTCTGATAGGAATGAGGTAAAATCTTGGAATTATTTTCATTTGCATTTCTTTAATTTGTAGTAATTTGGATTTTTTTTCATATGGCTATAGATAGCTTGGGTTTCTTTCCTTCAGAACTGTGTTTATATTCTTAGTCCATTTATTAATTAGGGGATGGCTCTTCTTATAAATTTGATTCAATTCTTTATGAGAAATGAGACTTTTATCAGAGAAATGCTGAAAAATAATTTCCCAGTTAATTGTTTCCAATTTAATTTTAGCTTTATTATATTTTTTGTGCAAAAATATTTTTAATTTTTATTCTTCACTTGTTTCAGTAGTGTCCTACTCTTTGTGACCCTATTTGGGGTTTTCTCTGCAAATATTCTGGAGTGTTTTACCATTTCTTTCTCCAGCTTATTTTACAGATAAGGAAACTGAGGCAAGCAGGGTTAAATGATTTGCTCAGGGTCATGCAGCAAATAAGTATCTGAGGTCAAATTTTAATTCAGATTTTCCTGACTCCAGGTCCAACACTCCATCCATTATGCCACCTAGCTTCCCTATTTATGTAATCAAAATTATCAGTTTAACTTCTGTGATCCCTTCTGTTCCTTGTTTGGTTATGAACTTTTCTCCTAACCATAGATCCATGTTTCTCTGATTTGTTTATGATTTGGCCTTTGACATCTAGGTCACCTGTGCATTTAGAACTTATCTTGATGTAAGGTGAACTGTGGTCTAAATGTAATTTTTTCCATTCTCTCTTTCCATACTTTCCATATCAGATACAATTGTCTCCTCAACCATACTGTCTGTCTCTTTCATCTTCAACTTCTCCCTATTTTCTAGTTCCTACCCAGGTGCCTACAAACACTGTCAAGTCTGCACTACTTTAAAATACCTTCACTAGGCCCTACCATCCCCTTAAGCCATCATCCTCTGTCTTTCTTTCCTTTCCCAACCAAACTCCTAGAAAAAGCAATCTATTCTCATTATTTCACTTTCTCTCACTTTTCTCAATGCTTTCAATCTGGCTTCTAGTCTCATTACTCAACAGAAACTTTTTTCTCCAAAATTACCAATGATCTTTTAATTGCCAAATCTAATGACCTTTTCCCAGTTTTTATTCTTCCTGAAATCTCTGCTGCGTTTGACACTACCGACTACCCTTTCTTCATGGATATTCTCAACTTTCTGAGTGCTTGTGACACTAATCTCTCCTGGTTCTCCCCCTACCTGTCTAACCACTCTTTCTCAGTCTCCTAGCAATTGCGTCACCCACATTGCACCCTTAACTGTGGGTGTTGCCCAAGGCTCAACTTTGAATCCTTCTTTGACATTTTCTAGTTATGTGACCCTGGCTTCCATTTCCGCATCTCTAAAATGGAAATAATGAGTACCTACTCACAAGATTATTGTGAGGATTAAATGAAATAACATCTGTTCATTGGCTGGTTGTTGTCATTCATTCTTGAGGAGGACCAAAATGACATCACTATGTTGCAGTCAAGGTACATGTGTCTGACTATGACTGATCAGACCAGTACAAGCTCAGAAGGCTCTACCACAGGTCAGGCACAAATAGTCCACTTGGACATTTGGAGTGGAGATGTCTCTAAATTTGCTCATCTTACATTTCTTTCAAGCCTCTGCAATTCTGCTCCATTCATAGAGCACAATGCCTTCTTTGATGCAGGCATGTCATGCTGGCCCATCCTATGCCAGTGTCTCCCAAGTCACACAACTGATTCCAAAGTTCTTCAAGGAGACCTTGAGAAGGTCCTTGTATCACTTCTTCTGACCTCCATGTGAGCACTTGTCTTGTCCTAGTTCTCCATAAAATAGTCTTTTAGGGCAAAAACATATTTGGCATTTGAACAACATGGCATGTTCTTTGGATTTGTGCTCTCTGCAGAAGAGTTTGAATGCTTAGCAGTTCAGTTCAATAGAGTGTCTGGTACCTTATCTTGCCAGGTGATCTTCAGAATCTTCCTAAGACAATTCAAACAGAAGTGATTCAGTTTCCTGGCATGGGTTGGGTTTACTGTCCAGGTTTCATAGGCATACAATGAGGAAAGCACTTTGGGAATTTTAAAGTACCGTATGAAATCTAAAGCTTATAATTAGTGTTACCCCCATACTTCTAGCTATATTCTCTTCCACATGTGTACCCACTATGCTACCATCATCCCCACCACAATGACACAGGTACCTAGCCAAGGACTAGTCAAGACATCACCCACGATGTCACTGGTCTTCTTCAAAAATGAAGGATGAACAATAATAACACCTGTCCTGAGACAGCTAGGTGGCACAATGGATAGAGGACCTGGAGTTAGGAAGACCTGAGTTTGAATCTAGCCTCAGATATTTACTACCTGTGAGATCCAGGGCAAGTAATTTGACCTCTTTCTGCCTCAGTTTTCTTAACTATACAATGAGGATAATAGCTCCTACCTGCCTGGGTTATTGCAAGGATCAAAGGAGATAAATTTGTTGTTTAACAAAGTACCTGGCACATAGTAGGTGTTTAATAAAGGCATGCTTCCTCCTTCCTTTCCTCCCTTCCTTCCTTCCTTCCTTCTTTACTTCCTTCTTCCTTCCCTTCCTTTGTTCCTTCCTTCCTCCTTCCCTTTCTTCCTCCCTTCCTTTCTTCTTTCTATTCTTCTTTCCTTCCTTCCTCCCTCCCTTTCTTCCTCCTTCCCTTCCTTCCTTCCTTCCTTCTTTCCTTTTTGCCTGCCTGAATGCTGCAACATGACTAGAGCAGAACTCATTAGCTTCCCTTCCTAAACTTGCCCCTTCTATAAATTTACTTACTTCTCTTAAGGGTCTCACCATCCTTCTAGTCACCCAGGTTTATGATCTCAGAGTCATCTTCAATTCTCCACTCTTCCTCATTCCCCAAATCCAATCTGTTGTCAGATCACCTGCGCACTGTATCTCACATCCTTCCCTTTCCATTCTCTCCTGAGGCCACCTTCCCATTGTAGGAGCTCACTACATCTCAATAGGACTATTGCAGTAGTCTATTAATTGTAATCCCTACTATTCGGCTTGTAATTTAATCTGGCACCAGCCTTTTATTTCAGACTAATTTCATATTACTTTACTTCATTCATTTTATGTTTCAGCCTAAATATCCAACTTCCTGTTTCTCCAACCCCGTTCCCCATTTCCTGTCTCTCTGACTTTATCGTCCCCATGTCTGCAGTTCATTCCCTCCTTATATCTACCTTTTAGAATCCTTATCTCCCTTCAACACTCAGCTCAGAACCTACCTGATCCCCACAGCTGCTATTTTTCTCCCTTATCAAATTATCTTGTATTTAATTATATTTTATATGATATATGTCCCCAAAAGAATATAAACTCTCTGAGGGTAAGGAAAGAATTTCACTGTGTTTTTGGTATCTCCAGGATCATAAATGCCATAAATCAGTAGGCCTTTATTACAGCAAATTTTTACTCACCGAAGGGGAGACTCAAGGCCTAAAATGAAACACCTCAAATTAAAGAAATGAAGACAAACAGAGACAATGATGGAAACATACAACCAGGTTGATTGCTCATAGAATGGATGGCCTGGTCTTCAGGCCTTGTCATGAGGAAAAAAAGTGATCAGTAATGGACCTTCAGAAAAGCCTCTTCAGACCCTTACTTGTCTACTGTGAGATTTCCTTCATTTCTCCTGGTCATTAAGGAATGCCTAGGTTGTAATCACCTTCACACCAGGGCAGCTCAAGAAGTTTTTGATAAAGGGAAGGGCTCTCTTCAGAATCTGGTTGGTTTCCCATCTCTTACTATAGAGATACTAGGTATTGACTGGAGAAGGCCTGACTGAATCAGAGGGATATGGAAATTACCAGAAACAGGTAGGAAGAAGGTGCCTTAAGCAAAAGGGAGAGCATGGTAATTATCCAGAGCAGAGACAAAGGTGCCTAATATATAAGTATCCTCAGATAGGGAAGAGTACTTGCACATTTGCTTTCTTCTCCTACTTCTTGCTTCTCCCATTTCTACTCCACTCCCCCGATAACATTTAAATAACCATGGCATCCTGAACCTGACAGCCAATATAAGGAACTTTTGTGATCCTCTCCATCATTTCCTTTCTTCCTCCTGCCTAGGGATCATGCACACAGTTGGTACTCATCCCTTTACTTCTGTTTTTAATGATTGCAAAAGCATTTATTAAGTTCTAGCTATGTGTCAAGCACTGTGCTAAGCACTGGAGATATGAATAAAATTGCAAAGACAGTCACTCCCCTCAAGGAGCTTATACTCTTTTTTTTAGTTTTCAACATTCACTTTTATAAGATTTTGAGTTCCAAATTTTTTTCTCCCTCTGCTCCCTCCCCCCTCCCCAAGACAGCAAGCAAACTGATATAGGCTATACATATACAATTATATTACAACGTATTTCCACATTAGTCATGTTGCGAAAAAAGAATCAGAACAAAAGGGGAAAAAGCACAAGAAAGAAAAAAAAAGTGAAAATAATATGTTTCAATCTGCATTCAGACTCCATAGTTCTTTCTCTGGATGTGGATAGCATTGTCCATCATGAGTCTTCAGAGATGTCTTAGATCATTGTATTGCTGAGAAAAGCTAAGTCTATCAAAGTTGATCATCACACATTGTCACTGTTACTGTGTACAATGTTCAAGGAGCTTATATTCTAAAGGTGGGGACAACATACATAAAAGGGGGGAGTGGTGGACAGTGTGGGTCACTTTGGTTAGGGAATGTTACTGGGACAGTGAATGGAGCCACAGACAGTAGACTGATACACATCTGTCTAGGAACAATGTACTGAATAGAGCTAAACTGATCATGGTTCCAGAACCGAACAAAGGTAGTGGGAAGAGGAAGTAGCTAGGTGGTACAGTAAATAGAATACTGGCCCTGGAGTCAGGAGGATCTGACTTCAAATATTGCCTCAGACACTTTCTAGCTCTGTGACCCTGGACAAGTTATTTAGCCATATTTGCCTCAGTTTCCTCATCTGTAAAATGAGCTGGAAAAGGACTCCAGTATCTCTACCAAGAGAACCCCAGATGAGTCACAGAGAGTCAGACATGACTGAAACAACTCAACAACGACAGTGGGAAGAGGAGGAAGGACACATAAGCGATTGGCAAGTCAGGCTGTGGAAGAGAAGCCTTGGTCCATGGTGTCCAGGACTTTCCTAAAACAGGGATCTGGAAGGGAGAGTCACCAATCAGGACATCAGGGCCCCAAGTTGTCAAAATTGTGGAAAAAATATCCAGAATGTGAGGTCCATGTTTCTAATGATTTACACAGCACTTTCTTCACAACAACGCTATGAGTAGGTAGAACAAATAGCATTATTCCCACCTACAGATGAGGAAACTGAGCAGCAGAAAGATGAAGTTACTCGCTCAGCATCACACAGCTTATATCAGAGCAAGAACTAGAGAGCAAGTCTCTTAGGGTCCAAATACCTGTTCTAATTTGTAGAGTTAGAGAGGAATGGGTAAGGGGAAAGAGCATAAATCCGGTGTAGGAATAAATAGAAGGATGGGGTAGCAGGGAAATGGATGAGTGATGATGCTAAAGTCAACCTGACTACAAGGAATAGTGTGTTAGTAACAGGACACAAGTTGGGCTAGGGAGGGTAGGACCATTTTTCATAGCACAGACAGAGAAGTCTAGACTTGTCATGTGCTGGGAACTTGGGGAACAGTATGAGACAATGACCAGGAGGAACTAGCCCACAGTGCACAGAGCCCCCTGTCCAAAGGGGAACATGGCAGGGGTACCAAAGATAATGTTTTCATCCACAAATTTCTCTACAGCAAGCCAACCCTGTCTACTGCCAACAGTAAGTATCCATTTGCCTCCTTCTAAGTTGAATAGCATGTAGATAGAGTCTCCACATACTAGTTATGTAGCCCTGGATGTCTGGACTGCATCACTGATTGAAGACCTGCCATTAGAGGCAGCAAAATTGCTTCAAGAATGGAAAATGGATATTTCCAATTTCAAGTAGTTCTTTTTGGGGTTGGGGGATGAGCATATGAATAAAGGCAATGAAAATGTTAGAGTTTGGGGTTTTATATAATTTTTTATTTTGAAATGATATTCTTTTTTCTCATCTGGTTTTAATATTTGCTCTAATTCTTTAAGCTCTTAACTCTTACCTGAAAACAGACATTTTTCAACTTAGATAAAGACATACAGTCACAGCCTAGCCTAGCTTAGACTCTAGAGACTCTGCAGGGGTTCCATCTTGGGGGGGGCAAGCAGTAGCAATGGACTCCTTTACCTGCTGACCTATTTCTATCACCAGCATCGGAACAATGCATTCCCTAATTAAATTAACCCAAACCAAATTGAATCCAGGTGGAAAGGAGGAAATCCAGGGACTGTGAATGGCTTGCAAACCCATTTGCCCACAAGTTCATAAAATAATAATCAGGGAAGTGGTTTTGGAAATCATTAAATAGCCCATTACTGGAAAATTATGTTATCAGAAAATTCCTTTGGGCCGTGCTACATAAACCTGTGCCACATTCCTGCTTCACTGAACACAGCAATCCTTCCTCTGAGAAGTGGACACCCAAAGCACAAAGGGGGTCAGTATAATAATTTACACAGTCAAGCGTGGAGACTGTTGATGAAAAGCTTTAATAGCCAGAATGAAAAGACTACATCTTTCTCCCTGGAAAGCCAGCTCCTAAACCCCTTCCCTGGAAATACAGTGTAGGGGAGAGACTGGAAAGCGCATGCTGCCTCTCACCCACTTACAGCTATCTGACACCAAGCTAATGGAGTTCTCTGTCTGATCTGGCTCCAGGTTAGCACAGAAAGAGGAGGCACCTTGGGATGCCCAGGGCCATGGCATGTCCCCAGCTCAATCAGCTCTCCAGTATGTTGGGACTATGAACCAGGCTATCCTCCTTGCTATTGGCACTGCAGAGACTTCCAGCATCTCTGAGAGATCGAGAAAGAAGATGGAGGACTGAAGGAGATGTGATGGAATAGGAAAGAAACTGAGTCTCTGTCCATCATTCCCAGGTGTAGCTACAGCTCAAGAAACTACAGGAGAGAGAGGGAAAGAGACAGACAGACAGACAGAGATGGAGACAGACAGAGAAAGAGAGACAGAGAATTTAGGGGGTCATGTAGTTAAACTGAGGGAGTTGGTTCAAATAATCTTAACAGTCTTTCCAGTTTGAAACACTAAGATCCCATGGTCTTGTCTAATGTGGCATTAGACTCTCTGAGTCTGAATTTCTTAATCTCTAGAGCGGGAATAATATCTTCCCTGCTCACCCCAGAAATGTGGTATTTGGACAAATGAGAACATGGGATCATAGATTTAGAGCTAGAAGATGTCATAAAGTCCAATCTCCTTTTCTTACAGATGACAAAACTAGGCACAGAGAAGTTAAGCAATTTGTCTAAGGCCACACAGACCAGAAGTGGTTGAGCTGGGATTTGAACCGAGGTCTTTTGACTCTAAATTGAGAACTCATTTCACATAAGTCACTTTATAAGTTACACATAAATTTCCTTGTAAACCTTGGGTTTGTGATCTAATGAGGCAGATTTAAAAAGGCTCTAAGTTCATAATAATTGTACTCTTGGGAGTGTAGCTTTCAAACATAAGAATGGTTCATGAGTACACTCCCTGTTTGAGAATAAAACTCTCTACAATGAGCTTGGGGGGGTGGGGAATCTTAGCCCAGTGCTAGGAGTTAAGTCCCTTGTCTCCTATGTGGTTACCTCCACCCTACAGAAAAGAGAGTCAACAGATATTTATGAGAAATAAGATCAGATCACTTAGGTGCGAATTCTTTGTCAGAACAAAAGGACATGCTTAGAAATGGGGGCCAGTTGCACTCATCAGAAGTAAAGCTATATAATAATAAGTTAAAGAGTAAAATAGTAAAAGTAACTATAAAGGACATATGAAGAAAGATGCTACCTGCATCCAGAGAAAGAACTGATAAATACAAGTATGTGTGGAAGTATATATGTGTGTGTGTCTGTGTGTGTATGCACGCCTATTTGTGTCTAATGTTAGTCATGAGAGGGAGTGATAAAAAAAGAAATTTGCATGATAATATATATTTGAAAGAAATAGCAAGTTGTGCATAGTAGATTTGCAGTTTTGTGTACAATCATTATTTTTAATTGTACCGTGCTATGGAAGTGCTTGTTTTAATCCATAAATAAAAAAAAAAAGAAGTAAAGCAAGGTGGAGCAGGGCAGGGCAAGCATTAGGATCATCCGGTCCTCCCTGTCTGTCTGTCTGTTTTTCCTTAGCACCACTGCCATTTGAGCACATGCCCTCATCTCAGGCCTTTCTACTTGCGCCTTCAGCTTTCTCCTAGGTTTGAGGAGGGACAACTGCTGATTTTGCCACTGGGACCACTAACATTGCTTCTGCTCCATGTATGCCGTCTATATATTCTTTCTTCTCCCTCTCAAGAGATACTTAAAATACCCACTGTAAAAACTCTGCCCTCCATCCCTGACCTCACAATCCTTTTCTTCTTTTTCCAAGGTGGGAAAAATTACACTGTCTTTAGTGCCTTAGGACCTCTTAAAAGGCAGTAGGCCCAAACCTTGCCAGAAGTGTCATTAACATTCTACTATTTTATCCAGGTCCAGCCCTATTTAAAAGTTTATTTCCAAATCCTCCATTTTTTCCCTCCATCCTTCCCCCTCAATGCACCACACAATCAATTCTATTGGTGGTCTTTCACCCCTCAGTCAGACGAGTCATTTTCTTCTTTGTATGAATGCAAGTCAATGAGTTTCCTTTTTCAGTGAGATCAAAATTTTTAAATTTATTGAGTGTTATAGAAAGGTCTTGTCTCATGATAAAAGCATTTCAGGAACCCAGGGATCAGGTGAAAGAGAGAATTTGGGAGAACACTGTTGTTGTTTGTCCTTCATTCTTGAAGAGGACCATGACATCAGCAAGTGAATTGGATTTTAGTGAGGGAGGGCTGTGCAAAGTCACCAGCCTCACTTTCTCCTCTGGAGATATCTGAGTCCAATGGCCAGATACACATCAGTATGACTGGAGATGGCCCCAGATGCGGTAGAAGAACTTGACCTTTTAAAGCTAAGGTCTTCACCAGATCTCAGCTTGACTGAGGCAACACCCACTCAGTGATTAAGGCTAGTTAAAAAAAAATGAGGCAAAGAACGGTCTCTTTAACCTACTCCAGAAAAAAAAAATCAAACTGGGAGGGGAATACCCTCAGGTTTATGGTCAAAACAAAAGCAATTCCTATTTATGTTCACTCTGAGTCAATCAGGGTCCAAAGAAACAGAGAGGAAAAATCCTTATCCTTGGGCTCTACCAAAACCTGAATATTGACTCCGAAATCAATGGAAACTGCCTATTTTTTATTTGTTCACCTTTGACCACACAACGCAAGTGGGAAAAACCTCATTTATCATTATTACCCTAGCCCCGTATAGCTGTTCAGAAAAGCATTCATCTCTACATCTAAGACACCAGGGTAGACTAGATCTAAGATAGACTTGCTCTGGAAAGTATTTCAGGAGTTGTGGGAGGAGCCCTACAACCTGGGAGCTTTTCGCAGGTCAGATCCCTATCTGCCAATCTTTCCTTGGCTACCCAAGTGTGCCAGGGCTGAGGATACTATACAATTTCATAGGAAAGTCTGCATCAGAAATGCTCTCCCTTGTTTCGCCGCTAACCTTCCCATATGTTCTAGAGTATCATAGGAGCATAGGTTTTAAACCAGAATTGACCTTAGAGGTCATTCTGATTGACTCACGGACAGATGCATGTGTGTTAGGGGGCACTGGGTTGCAGCAGAGTAGTTTCTAAAACAAATACTTAGTGAATTAAGGCAAGTCACTTAACCTCCACGGTCCTCAGGTCACTCATCTGCAGAATGAGGGGGCTGTACTAAGCGGCATTTATCATGTCCTCTTTGATTGAAATTTATCCTGTCCTCACATCTTCTCCAAGCTAAGTATCCCCAGTTCTTTCCACCAATCCTCATATGTCTTGGCTTCAAGGCTCTGCACCATCCTGGTTATTGCCTTCTGGATACTGTCCAGATTGTTAACGTCCTTAAACTTTGGTGCCCTCAGAGCTAAACACAATAGTCTAGACATGGTCTGACCACAGCAGAGTACGGTGGGACCATCACCTCCCAACTCCTGCAAGTTATGTCTCGAAAGGCAGATCAGAATCTCAGTAACTTTTTTGATTACCCTGTTACAACGCTAAATCAAGGAGTTGGCTGTCCACTAAACCCTCAGATCTCTCCCCCCAAAACTGTCTAACCGTGCTTCTGCCATCTAGTGAAGGTGATCTTTGATATCCAAGCGTACTATCTGACATTTATCCCTATCCAATTTCATATTATTACATTCACTCCAATGATCTATCCTGTCCAGCTCTCTTTACATCCTATCATTCGATGTGTTAGCCATCCCTCCCAGCTTTACGTCATCCACAAATGCCATAAGCATGCTAGCTATATGTATCCAAGTGACTGATAAAAATGTTGTATGACACAAAACCAACCATACATGACTAGGGTACTCCACTGGAGATGTCCTGCCACAATGACAATGAACAATTAACCATGACTCTTTAAGACGGACTGTTCACCCAAGCTTCAAATGTATCTAATTATAGAGGGTATCCCAAAAGTCTTCATGCTTCTTTAAGTTTTGATAGCTTAAGTTCCTATTTTGCTTATTTTTTATAGTTTTGTATTTCATAGCTTTGTACAAAGATTTTTGGGATACCCCATGTTATCCTTTGACCCACAGGAGCTAGGTGGTATAGTGTCCAGAGCACTGGGTCTGGAGTCAGGAAGATCTAAGTTCAAATCTTCCCTCAAACACCAGCTGTGTGATCCTGGGAAAGTCATTTAACCTCTCCCAGGCTCAGTCTCTCAGGCTCAGTTTCATCACCTGTAAAATAAAGGTAGTAAGAGCATTTACCTCCCAGGGTTTTTGTGAGGATCAAATAAATAATAACTGTAAATCCCTTGGCACAGTACCTGGCACTTAGTAGGTGCTATATAAACATTAGTTATTGCATAAGATGCTTTATCAAAAGCTTTACTAAAAAGTCTAAGTACATAATATCCACAGCATCCCTTCATTGACTAGATTAGCAATCCTCTCCAAAAACAAAATGAGGTTAGTCTTAATGGTGCTTTGTAATCACAGCTTCCCTTTCTAGAGGTTCCACAACCATTTCTTTCATGATCCTTGCTAGAATTTCCCAAGGAACCGAAGTCAAGCTCACTGTCCTATAACTTGCAGAGCCTCTTCTCCTTCCCCTCCCCTTGTTTTCAACCTTCGAACAACATTGGACTTTCCCCAAACTTGTGGTACTGCTCCCATTTCCCATGATCTTTCAGATCTTATTGATAGTAACTCAGAGATCACAAGCTACCTCTTCTTTCTAGTATCGTAGGATGTATGTAGTTCATTTGAGCGAGGTGACTTGAATTCATGAAGGATAACTAGAGGACCCCCGTAAGTATAATTTCTGTCAGTCATTTTTTTTGCATCCCATTCAGTGCAAAGATCATTTTCTTGGCAGAAGAAGACATTATCAAAATAAAAACTGGGCAGTTCTGCCTTCATTCTCTTGTCAGTTGTTGTCCCTGTTTTCTCCCCTCCTCATTGGAACTGTTTTCTTTTTTGTCTCCCAAATTTCATTCTTGAGCATCTTTTGGGCTCACTTCCCTTATAATGTTTTAGTCCATGGGATTGGACCTGTCTTTCCTATGAATGCATTGCAATTTTCTTTCCCAAAATCAATGGTGCATGTCAGACTATTTCTGGATTTCCTCTCCTTCTCTATCACAAAATATGGGAGGGAATGGTCACTTACCCCCCAAGGTTTCTACCACCCAGCAATCATGGATTGCATGGGTTTAATATGCAATGACCAGCCTAGCTAAGTTCAGAGAGATTCATCACTAGGTTGGCCAAAAAAAGGTGATGAGATTTTTAGCCCTAGCAACTCTCAGATGCTATTCAGTAAAATGCAGAAGGGCTCCAGTCTGCATCCGTGGAGAGAGTGTCCACATGAACAAAAATCACAGATACTTGAATAACAATAAAAGCTGACATTTTTATAATGCTTTAAGGTTTGTGAAATGCCTATTATGCATGCTAGGAATTATTACTCCCATTTTAGATGTAGAAACTGAGACATTAAATAATTTGTTCATGGCCATACAACTAGTGTCAGAAACAGCATTTGAACCCAGGTATTTCTGACTTCAAATCTAGAGTTCTATCTCTACCAGGGGTGGAGAACCTGGGGCCTCAAGGCCACATGTGGCCTTCTAAGTCCTCAAGTGTGGCTCTTTGACTGAATCCAAACTTCACAGAATAAATCCCCTTAATAAAAGAGTTTGTTCTGTAAAACTTGGACTAAGTCAAAAGGCCGCACCCACATGTGGCCTCAAAGCCACAGGCTCCCCACCCCTGTTACTGCTTAAACTATTTCCAGCAATAGTGTACTGGAGAGCATATTACGAGTTAAGCATCAAGAGACTGGAGTTCTGGCCCTAACTTTATCACAAACTGTGTGACCCTGTGTAAATCGTTCTTCTCCCTGGGTCCCACTTTTAATATGAGGGACTTGGATTAGACGAAATTAAATTTCCCACCCAGCAGTAGCATTCCATGGCTAGGCATAACATTTTCAATTATAATGGGGTTTCCGCTATTCCTTTGCCTTTATGTTCTCTGATCATGGCTATGATTTATTTGCTGCTGTGTCCTTGGTCAGGGATGTTATCCCCAGTGGTGACATTATTTGGTTTTTTTTTTTAGCAAAACTATTTATTTAAATAGTATTTTGTTTTTTCCAATTATATTCATTTTTAGTAAGATTTTGAGTTCTGAATTTTTCCCTCCCCTCCCCCCTCCTCTCTCCCCTCCCCCCTCCTCCCTCCCCAAGACAGCAAGCAGTCAGATTTAGGTTATACATGTGCACTCATGTTAAACATATTTCCACATTAGTGACATTTCTAATGAGGGGGGAGGGCAGGGAAGGAAGGAGGGAGGGGAAAATCATAATCTGCTTTACAGTGAGGTTTCCAGAAATGCACTGTGGTAAAAAAACAAAAAAACAAAAACAAAAAAAAAAAAAACAGGAATCGCTTACATATTAAAATACAACCTCTCATACTACCAAAAAAAAAATCCCAAATATAGCAGCCTTAACATGAAATTATAGACATGAACTGAACAATAAAAACTCATACAAGTTTCTGGGTCCTAGCTCAAAAAAGCTCCATTCTTTTGATATAGCCTGACCTAAGTACTACATGATTTTTTTCCCCTTCTCCACAATACAAATGACAATGGCCTTGCTTTACCTAGGAAGACTTAGAGGAAAGTTTTCTTTTGACGTCATTTAACTACCTCCTACTGTGTCTCTCTCCATGAATGTCTGACACTTTGAGTCTGTATTTTCACTTTCTTCCAAGCATGATTGCCCTCTTAATAATGCTTCATTTCCAAACACTGCTTTCTACCTCAAGTTCAGTCACCCTAGTGAAATCCACAAAAGGGTGCTATAAGGATGTCTTTATCTCTTCCAGGATTACTTAACTCTCAATGCTTCGTTTTTATTTTTGATCCATAAAGAATAATAGAATAAGAATAGAAATAGAATAGAATAGTAATAGCTGACATGTATATGATTCAAGGTTGGCACTTTGCATGCATTAAACCATGTGAATAATAATATAATAATATTTATACATAATATGTATTTGTATATGTATATGTATACATAACACACATTTTATACATGTGTATATAATGTATATATAATATATACATATATGTGTATATAATTTCTATATAATGTATACATTATATACATGTGCATATAATGTGTGTACATTATATGTGCCTATATGTTAAGCATGTGTACATTGTATATATATATATGCAGGTGTGTATATATGTAAACTCAGCCAAGCACCTTACATATGGTAATTCATTTACCATACAACAGCCCTGTGAGGTAGGTGCTATTATCTTACAGATGAGGAGACTAAGACTGCCTCACCCAGTATCACATAAGCTTGCAAGTTCTGGAGAAAAGATTTGAACCATGTCCTCCTGACTTCCTTTCTGCTAGAGTTCTCTAATATTATTTTTTTTCTGACTGGGGCTCCAGGAGAGAGACTTCCTCTATTAATACCAATCAGTTTCTTTTCTGCTATTTAGAGTCTTAAGGAGTTTCCGGGGGGAAACTGAGAAGTTAAGTGACTTGCTCACAATCAGTATGTGGCAGAGGCAGGATTTGAACTAACAAATTCTGGACTCTAAGGCAGGTTCTGTATCTACTACCTCCTGGGCCTCTCCTGATGAAAAATAATTATCATTATTATGAGCATACTTCTTTCCATTTCCCTCCCAGCTTCCACTCCCTCCTATGGATTTCAGACATACCCTGAGCTACCTCATCATCAGGACATTCACCATCCTTCACGACTACATCAGCCTCAGTACATAGACCTTCGTGGTACTCTCAGCACCTTCCCCTTTCCTCTGAGGGAGGGCTGGAGGGCAGAGCAAACAGCTCCACCCAAAGCCTTCATATAAAGAGGGCTCCCAGGCCAGAAATCTCTATTTCCCAATGCTGCAGTCCTTTGGAACAGACTCTATCAAACCCTTGCAAACATGGGCCTTCCCTTCTTCCCCCTCCCTTGTCCAGCTTTCTTTTATA
Source organism: Phascolarctos cinereus (assembly GCF_003287225.1). NCBI lineage: Eukaryota > Metazoa > Chordata > Mammalia > Diprotodontia > Phascolarctidae > Phascolarctos > Phascolarctos cinereus. Next base: position 266,173,356 of record NW_027555847.1, on the reverse strand, counting down.
TTTTGTCTTCCCCTATTATATGGGAAGCTCCTTGAGGACTTGTCTTTCATTTTCATAATTGCATTCCCAGCCCTTAGCACATTGCCTGGCGGTGTAGTAGATGCTAATTTAATGTTTATCAACTGATTGACTACAAATAACCACAAATCTTCCCTTCAGCAAGATGTTTCTTATGGCAGAGATTGGCACGGTATTTCAGCAGAGCTGGCCATAACATTGGCTATGTTTAACAGTGTATACAACATTCCATACTCTCTTCCAGGGCCAAGCTTGGTCATAGTTATACAACATTCAGTTTTGTTTTGTTTTCTTTTTTTTTTTTTTTGCAAAGTTCTGCTTCTATGCCTAATCATGGGTTGGAGGTGAACCTATATCTTCAAAGGTTATTCAAGCCTTTGCAAGTGCAATCAAGATGTAAAGTCTTCAAGGAGGGTCTTAGTGATGGATTGTATGTCTACCTTCTCAGAATTAGCCTGGCTAAATTCAGAAAGTCTCCTCACCAGAGCTTGACCACTAGGTGAGTAATTTTTTTAGCTATTGCAACTCATAAAACTGTCCTTGGACATTTGAAGTATGAAGGGAATTACTTTATCTAGCATCTTTCTCTCTAGGGGTCATTTTTGTCAGTCACCCTTATAAATTGAATGCTGCATTTCTGGATGAGGCCAGGTAATAGCCATGTTCTATAGATGAAGAAATGGAGGCTGTAAACGACTGAATGATTTATTCAAGATGGGATCATTTGAACCACTCCTGGGATGGTATTACTCAGAAAGTAGTGATGGTTTTCTAGTAACAAAGTCAGAGCAGTGTGTGTAGAGTAGAATTGGGGCAGGCTGGGTATAAGCATCTGGAGGCACTTAGTAGAAATTCACTTAACAGAATTCTAGACTTAAGAATGTTATTTATTTAGTCACAAACTTATTTCATGGACTTATAGATTTAGAGCTAAGTAGGGGACTTTAGAGGTCATTTAGTCCAAGGATTCTTAACCTTTTTTTAATGTCAGGGAACCTTTTGGCAGTCTGGTAAAACTTATAAAACCCTTCTCAACAGAACATTTTCAAAGAAATAAAATAAAATACATAAGGTTATAAATATATCCCAATAGAGTTATCAAAATATTAAAACAAACAAGCTTGTGGATTCCTTTTTCCTACTCTAGTCCTATTATTTTATAGATGAAGAAATTAAGGTCCAGAGAGGTTCGGTAATTTCTCCCAGGTCACATAGGATTGAATTGGCAGCACAAATAGCTTATTGTTAAGTCCTATGTCTCCAAATCCAGGAACAATACCTCCAAACTCACAGAATTTGGGGTTCTATGCTGTATGCTATCTTTGCAGCCACTACCAAGAGAGTTCAGTCCCTCCTGCATGTTTTAGTGCTAAGTTCTAACAACCATCCAATGTCCGTTAGCCTGTAAATTCCTTGAAAACAGAGGCTGTCCTTTATCTTTCTTTGTATCCCCAGACTTTTCATGACCCCACTTGGAGTTTTTTGGTGAAGGTATTGGAATGGTTTACCATTTCCTTCTGCAGCTCATTTTACAGATGAGGAATCTTTGAGGGTCTTCCCCTCCCAGACTGATTCTTTCATGAAGGCAAACTAGACCATCTTTTGCCTCAGTTCTTACCTAGCCTTTAATCACCGAATGGGTGTTGTCTAAGACAAACCTGTCAAAAACCTTTACTTAAAAAAGCCAAGCTCTCCCACAGCATCCTGGGCCGTCATCAGTCATCCTGACTTACATCTTGCCACTGAACTCAGATGACTCTGGAGGAGAGAGGGGGGCTAATGACTTTGCACAGCCATGCCTCACTTAAATCCAATTCACTTGCAAGTCAAAACATTACTGTCCTGAAGTCATTGGTCCTCTTTGAGAACAAAGGATGAACAATAATCCCCAGAGCTTAGCCCACCCCCTGGAACACAGTAGGCATTTGTGCTGTTGATGTTGGGTCAACCAGTCATGTCTGACTCTTCATGCCCTCATTCAGGGAAAAGATACTGGAGTGCTTTGCCATTTCCTTCTCCAGCTCATTTTATGGATGAGGAAACTGAGGCAAACAGGATTAAATAACTTGCCCAAGGTCACACAGCTAGTAAGTATCTGAGACTTAATTAGAACTCAGGTCCTCCTAACTTCAGGGCCAGCACTCTATCCACTGTACCACCTAGCTGCCCTAGTAGAAACTTAATAAATGCTTATTGATTAATTTACTTATAGCTTGACAATGATCAGTTCTTTATCAATCTCAACAATGTATTAATTACCAAAACCCCTTCATGAGAACAAATAGCAGCCTTCAGTTAAATAAAAGTGTTTTAAATTAATATACTGCCTGGTCACCTATATGATAGGATTTGAAGGGTACTGGGAAGTTAATAATGCCTATCAATATCTCTCAAAACCAGATTTGGTAATGTTTAAAATTGTCTCAACCTTATTGCAGGCACAAATGTGGTGATTACATATAGGGGTGTTCTAGTAAATGTTCATAACTGCCTCCCCAGGGGAAAAATATGCAAGACCCACTTCAAAGTTCAATGTGCGCTGCTAACATTTTTCTATGGCTTTCTTAAGTCTAAACAATCAACAAAGCAACAAAGCCCTTATTTGCAGCAGTCACTGATTTCCAAATTTCAAATGTTCACAATGAAAATTTAAAAGTTGGCTCTCCCAAGCCAGCTTAAACTGGCTCGAGCACATCCCTGTTTACATGTGGGAATGGCCTGTAATTTGATGGTCATGTAAATTAGATCACAGGCATCACTAGAGTCCATACATACCGAACCTCGCCATCATAACGTCTTGACTTCTTGGCTCCAGTCATTCTTGGAGCTGTTTACCTTGAATTGGCTACCTCATGATTCTAACTATGACTATCTCCTCCATGTCTGGATTCCTTAGATCCAGTTCTGTTTCATGCTCTCTGTATCTCCATTATTGGACACTCTCATTAGCTTCATTCCCTGGGCCTGCTAGGTCTGCCCCTAAAGAGGTTTCCATATTCCACCTACAACGATACCTTCGTAAAGGCCTTCCCCCAACTGGATCAGCCAAATGCCCTCCGAATCTGTATAAGTGTCACTTAGGCTCTTCTCTACACACAGATGATCAAAATTAGAAGGAGCCTCAGGAACAACTATGTTAATCTACAACTCGACAACATCCCTAACAAGGGGTCCCAGCCTTTGCTTAAAGACCTCTAGGGAGGGAAAACCCATTTCCTCCAAAAGCAGCCCACTCTGCCCTTGGACAGCTCTGCTTGAGCTGACTCGGAGGTTTGTCCTTACATGGAACTTAAATCTTCATATCTGAAATTTCCACTCACTACTTCTATTCTGACCTCTCAGGCCAAGTAGAACAACTCTAATCCTTCTTACACATGACAGCATTTCAATCACATCAGCACACAACAAATTTCATGGTGATTGAAAATTCATTCCTGAGGATTAAGCATTTTTTCCTACCTATTATGCTCTTTTAAATTGTAAATACCATTGGACAGAGCACATTAGATCACTATCATCTAAATGTGGATTAATTTATAAAATTGTTTTACTCAATGTCAGAAAAGACTCAATAATAGAAGAATACAAGGACACAGAAGCTGAACCAATACTGTGGTTTTACCTCCCATCCAACATATAGGCAAAGATTGAATCTATGTTAGAATTGCTGTTGACAGACACCCTAATTTGCTTTTGCTGGTCCTGTGAATTAGTCTAATTATTTTTGAAAGCAATTTGGAATTATCCCATTGCTAAGCACATACACACACACATGCACACATGCACATGCATGCACACACACACACACACACACACACACACACACACACACACACACACAAAACCAAGGAGGTTGCTGTTGTTGTTTGTCCTTCATTGTCAGAGAGGACCGTGACATCAAGGACGTGATGCTATGGCATGCAACTGAATTAGATTTAAGTGAGGGAGGGGTATGCAAAGGCTGGTGACCAGCCTCACTTTCTCTTCTGGAACCTTTTGGATCCAGTGGCAAGATATAGATAAGGATGACTGGAGATGGCCCTGGATGCAGCGGGAGACTTTGGCCTTTTTAAGCTAAGGTCTTTAACTCATCTCAGTTTGACTGAGGCAATGTTCATTCAGTGATTAAGGCTAAGTAAGAAACGAGGCAGAGAATAGCCTCTTTACCTAATCTAAAAAAAATCAGCCCAAGAAGGTTAAATACAAGCTGAAAGGTCCACTTACATACAAAAAAAAAATGTTCATAGCTGCACTTTGGCAGTAGCAAAAAAGAAAAAAAAATACCTGGAAACAAAAATAAATATCCATCTGTTGGGGAATGGCTAAACAACTTATACTACATGAATGTAATGGAATACTACTGTACTATAAGAAGTCACTAATACGAAGAATTCAGAGAAACCAAGAAGATTTATGTGAACTGATGGAAAGTGAAGTAAACCAAAATGTGTGTGTGTGTGTGTGTGTGTGTGTGTGTGTGTGTGTGTTTTGCTTGGTTTTGCTTACTTTACTTTCCATTAGTTCAAATAAATTATGTGCATGTGTGCATGTTTATGTGAACTTTTTTCTTGGTTTTCTGGTTTTGCTTACTTCACTTTCTATCAGTTCATATAAATTATATACATATATGTTTATATATATATATACATATATATATACATATATATATATCCCTATCTATCTATACATATCTATACACATATACACACACACATATATATATATATATACATATATATATATATCCCTATCTATCTATACATATCTATACACATACACACACACACACACACACACACACACACACACACACACACACACACATATATATATATATATCATGGCTACAGCAAAGTAAATGGGAAGGACAACAATAAGAGAAACTGAGTACTATGTGATTATAACAATCAAGCCTAGTCCTAGAAAATGGTTGAGAAAATGTACTTCCCTGGCCCCTTTGCAGAGGCTGGGGACTGTGTATGAGGAACACTGCAGATACTCTCAGACACAATTAAAGTGTTGACGGTTTTGCTAAAATGAAATTTGTTTTTTCCCTTGCTTTTTAAATCTTTGTTATAAGGGTAACCTATATCCTCAAACCTCCTCTTGTTTCCCCTTGGATGGCCACCTGTATTTCAAATCTAACATGTTGAAAAACATTAATTATCCCCAAAGACAGACTACCCTGTCCACTTCCCCATTTCTGTCAGTGGTGCTACTATTCTGTTAATGACTCTGATTTGAGACCCCCCAGAAAGTTTCTTCTTGCTAGTTTTCAAGACAAATACAACCCATCCCTGAAAGTCCTATTCAAGGACCCGCAGCTCCATCAAGCATTTCCCAAATGCTGTGAACTTCTCTGATCTCCAATGGCTCCTTTTTGTGTTTTCTGTGCTACTGACCATTTATGGTTTGTATTGTTCTTCATCTTTCCTTTGGGGTGTTTTCTCTTCCTTCTCCCACAACCCCACCTCTTCATCCTAATCCTCAGTATTAGAAATACCTTGCAATCATTTGTCAGTTCAATGGAATAGATCCACAATTTCCTGAGTACTCATATATTCAACCAATATTTATTGAGTAACTTTTACGTGCAAAACATTTTTCTCACAAATCAGTTTGGAAAGAGCCCAAGGTTTTGAATTAGATGACCTTCTTTACTATTTATTATCAGTGTGACCTTATGCAATTCACATTATTCATCTGAGCCTTGGTTTCCTCAACTGTAAAATAGAGTTAAACTAAATGACTTCTAAGGTCCCTTCTAGCTCTAAAACCTATTGTAATAGGGTTTTTTTCTTATTATATATTGGGTATCTTTTCTATTTTCCCCCAGTATATTTTTATTTATTTCATTAAATATTTCTCAATTGCATGTAAAAACATTTTAACATTCATTTTCAAAATTTTTAAGTTCCAATTCTTTCCCTTCCCCATTTCTGTCTTCCTGAAAGCAAGCAATTTAATATAGCTTACCCATGTTAATTCATGTAAAACATATTTCCATATTGACCATGTTGCAAAAGAAAACAAAGACAAAATAAAACAAGAAAAATAAAGTTTAAAAAGTATTCTTCAATCTGCATTCAGATTCCATCGGTTCTTTCTCTAGAGGTGGATAGTATTTTTTTATCATAAGTCCTTTGGAATTGTCTCGGATCATTACATTAATCAGACTAGTTAAGTCATTCACAATTGATCATCATACAAGAGTGCTGTTACTATATACAATGTTCTCCTGGTTCTGCTCACTCCATTTTGCATGAATTCAAATAAGTCTTCCCAGGTTTTTCTGAAACCATCCTGCTTGTCATTTCTTACAGCACGACAGTATTACATTACAATCATATACTACAACTTCTTTAGCCATACCCCAATTGATGAGCATCCCCTCAATTTCCAATTCTTTGCCACCACAAAAAGAGCTGCAATAAATATTTTTGCACATATAGGTCCTTTTCTTTTTTCTTTGATATCTTTGGGATATAGACCTAGTAGCTGTATTGACTAGTAATAGGGTTTTGAGAGCCTGCTGGCATTACAGGCATTGTAGTTCAGAGGGCCAAGTGTCCCCTTCTCAGCACAGAGAAAGATTTGTACAATTGTAGTCTTTGAGCCAGGAATTTTGAAAAAGGGGCTCATAATCTGCAGGAAAACAGACTGAAAGAACTGGGACTGAATGATATAAACTACAATGCTAAAGGTGGCATTCTCAGCCCCTCAACTGGGAGCTAAGAAGATGAGTTAGAGAGAAATGATAACCAAGGGGATGATGGTTAATCAGAGAATGAGAAAGGAGAGCTGAACTGCAGCAGGAAGGGGAAAGAGATTGTCATGGGCATTTGGGGCCCTGAAAACATAGTTCAAGAAAGAACCTGGACTGAGGGGGCTAGTTGTAATTGCCTTTCTAGGACTGAGTAAAGTAGTAAAAAGTCTTTAAGTTATTAAAAAAAAGTTTAAGCTATTAGAACTAAAACTGCATTAAGACTTTGGGGACATCCTATATAACAATTTCCTGTTAGTGGACACACATAGGAAGAGGAGATTGGGGAAAAGGTTAGGGAAATAATTTTAAGCTACCAGAACTTAAAACTGCACTAAGACTTTTGGGGAAGCCTCTATATTTTGGGTTTTTTTTTTTATCTGTTGTTTCTTTTATTATGATTTTGCTTTGTATAAAAACTTATGGTCAGTCCTTAAAAGCTTGTATCACGTGTCTGTTACACTGAATAAATGTCGAGAAGAAAGAAATGGAAGAAACCAGGGGCTAGTTGGAAATTTACAAAATTTCAGTTAGGTCAGAGGGTTATACCTGTGTCTGAATGTTAAGAATTTTCCTAATTGGGGGATTCTGAGCTATGATGATTTTATTAACAACTTTCATCTGACGTAAACTACATATAAGAGCCACATGAGACTGAGTACTGTTACATTAGCCCTGAGCTAAACATGTTGTTATAGGGTGTAGCCTGACTAAATTTTCAGCCTCCCACCATGATGGAGGGGGGCAGGGCAAAGAGGGCAGTGACCAAAGAGGTTGTAATCTAAACCATCCCTGTAAGAAGAGATAGACCTAGCCTGAGAAGACTGAGATCTGACCCTTTCCAGAAGGGAAGGAGGATTAGAAAGGAATGAGTACCAGACAACCAAATTTGCTCTCCACAACAACACCTGTTGGTCATGTGGTGATCCCATCACAGCAGTGGTTGCCATATGCTTCTGGTCTGGTAAGGAGGAAGGTAGAACTATTAGTCATTTTACTCTTCCCTCCAACATAAACATATACACGCGCGCGCACACACACACACACACACACACACACACACATATACATACATACATACATACACACCTCTTTCTGGGGGATACGCTATTCCTCCCTTGATGTGTGACTTCTTGTCTAGACCCTCTCTCAACTCATCCACTTTCAGGATTGGTTTCCTTTCTACAGTAATAGTGGATACCCAACTCAATATCTAGCTATTTCTCTTCCAACACTATTCTTGACTTGGAGGAACTCTGGTGCATGTATTTCCTCTTCCTTAGGAAGTTTTTAAAGCAAATCAAAACTTTTCCCTTTAGAATAAAAGTACCAAAAAACAAAATCCCAACCCTGGGTGATAATTCATTCTGAATACAGGTAAGAGGAAATGAGAGAACTTGAACTTGCCGCGCCACAAATAAAATAGCCAGCTATCTCACGACTTCTCTTGCCTTCTAATTCTGAATCACAGCATCTCAGTGGGAAGAGACTTTAGGGCTCATCTAGTCCACCCTGAAGCTAGCCAACACTTCCCTTTACAATGTTCTTAGAAAGCAGTCAGCCAGAACTTACTAAGAAGACCCTCAGGGAAGGAGGGAACCTATCACTTCCCAGAGGAGAGCTTTCCATCTTGGAATAGCTCTAATTGCTAAGATTTTCTTTACATCAAGCCTAAATGTGTCCCTTTTCAATTTCCACCAATTGTTCTCGATTCTGAGGCTAAACAAAATAAACCTCACCTGTTTTCTGAAAGATGACTGGATAGCAGTGGGGCAGTTAGGTTGGTACAGTGGATACAGTGCCGGGCCTGGAGTCAGAAAGACCTGCATTCAAATCTGGCCTTAGACACTTACTAGCTGTGTCTCTGGGCAAGTCACTTATCCCTATTTGCCTCAGTTTCCTCATCTGTAAAATGAGCTAGAGAAGGAAATAGCAAACCACTCTAGTATCTTTGCCAAGAAAATCCCAAAGGGGTCATAAAAAGTCAGACAGAACTGAAAATGACTACAATAACAGCAACAACAAACGGTATCCCCCGTCCCAAGCCTTCCTTTTTTTAGGCTAAAGCAATCTGGTTCCTTCAAGGATTATATACATTATAATATATAATAGTATATTATATATACTATTATATATTATATACATGTTATAATATAATGTATCATATAATATATTAATATATTATAAATTGTATTTTTATATTATATATTAATTATATGTAATATGTAATAATTAATAATACTAATATATTATATAGCATGAACTTATATCCCTTCACTATCCTGAATTTCCTCCTCTTAGTGCTACCTATCTGAAATATGGTACCCAGAGTTGAAAATAATACTCCAGTTGCAGTCTGACTTGGTAGCAAGAATATCACCTTTCTTATCTTGGAGCCTATTCCTCTCAATGAAGCCTAATAAAGAATTAGCTTCCTTGGCTATCATACCATTTTGCTGACGCATGTGCAACCTCCATCCTATTAAAACCCAATATATTTTTAGACACGTTGCCACTTAGACACATCTCCCCCATCTTGTATAGCTGAAGTTGTTTTTTTCTGAAGCCAGGTGGAAAGATTTTATATTTAAATAGCATCGTATTCAATTTGTCCCAGTGGCCTAGCCCACCTCGATCTTTTTGAATCCTGATTCTGCCATCCAATGTGTTAGCTAATCCTCTCAGCTTTGCATCATGTGAGAAGTGGATAAGCCTTTAACCAAGTCATTGATAAAAATGCTACACAACCTAGAACTAAAGTCAGATTGGACTGAACACTCTGCCTCCCTTAATGCAGCTGGCAATTGCATTAGCTTTCTAGGAGGAAGTTGAACAGAAATTCCAATGCCCATCTTTCACTTTCCTGACATTGTTTTTAGCACTTGCTCCTTGGCTACAGTTGGAACAGCAGCATTGATTTGCTGCTACTGAATTCAGTCTGTTGATATTATTTCATTAGGACCCACTGGTTTTCTAATTGGATTTTCTTTGGGTTACTCAAGTACTGTACTATATTTAACTCAATTTGACATTCATCTTTAAAGTCATTACGTTAGAAAATAAGCAAGAATGTTCTGTTCTGTCGAGAATCTTGTCCTCATCCACTGGACCCTGAGAGCAGCTGACGGCAGCCAGAGGCTGTAATTGCTCGGTAGTAGTGATTTGACTCTAGCAAACCAAAAATTAATTATGCGAGCTGTTCAGGCCTTTAGAGCCACTATTTAATTTCTTGTACAATTGAAATCCACTTTGGAAGCCCCATATCTACTTTAACCTGCTACTTGTGCTCAAAGTGTTATTTATTAAAGTTGCTGCTGTCATGTTGTAAACCCACTGTCAATGGGAAAGATGACGAATTATGAGGCTACAGAAACAAAATAATTCAGCTTTCATCTGACACTCTAATGCTTTATCCCAGGGAGTTGCTGTGCATGCTGGGCATTTGGCCTTGGATCTATAAATTCTGGCAGTTTCTGACTGCAGTAATCACCCTGAATGACGTGACTGGATGAGAAAAGAAAAACATCTTGCTTTGGGAAATGGACTAATGGAGGTCATTTGGATTATTTCTTTGGTTGCCGAAAGTTTGGCAGCCTTCATTTAGTAAATACAGGGAACAGATTGGATAAATTCTTAATCTGAACTGTACCAGTTTTATGGTGGAGAATCACAGGTACATTTCTATGGTTTCAAGCAAAAAATTCATATCATACACCAAGCTGAACCATAAATAGGCACCTGGGACAAGTTTTATAAAATGCACCCCACACAAACAGCCCAAAATATATTCTCAAGTCAACTCGAAGAGAAATTCAGTTGCAAAGTGTTCAGGGAAGAGGGAGATTTAGGGAAGAAACCTTGGACTTTATGATATATGGATAGGGAGAAAAACTGTTCAGACATTGTCATATAGGAAGAAAATGGAGATCCCAAGACACTAAAACTACTGCTAATAAGGACACTCCCAAGTGAAAGAGAGGAGCAAAGTTGGACCTAAAAAGAGTTCATCATATTTTAACTAATTATTTCTGCTAACTAGTTACTGAGATCAAGTGTTTCTAGCTGCTGAAGGATTAAAAGTACCATCAGCCCCCTTCAAATTTCACCCAAGGGAAAAGCCCTGATTGCCTCACCTAATTATGGCTTTGACAGCAAGTGATCTAGGGGAGACCCATAACATTTACCTCCCAACCTCATCATTGGTAATTTGGACCAAGATAAGATAATGGGACACGTATATTAAAACTTCTGCCAGGAAGAAAAAAGTCCCTGGTGAAAACACAGTTATCAAGGATCAGAGAGCTAGACAAGACTTTTGAGATCTAGCCCAGACTTCCAGGTCATATGACCATCAATATGGAGGATTAGCTATTTTCTCCAATCCTCATGAACTCTCAAAACTCTCTAATATAAAAATTTCACATGAGAGATAAAGTAATTGCAGCTGGCTCCACAGATCAATATACCAAGAAGTTTAATGAGGCAACAACTTGGTGAATTAATAACAGAGAAGGCTAGTCCCTACTCCCTAACATGATCACTTAGGACTGCCTCCCTCACTAAAACCAAATTATGGAACAACAGGATGCAAAAGCCTATGCTCTGGGATCCACTCAGCAATTTCCTGGCTGCTACTTCTACTGCAGTCTCTTCCAGGACACCCAGCTCCTACCTTTGGTCCCACCATTCTGTGGCAAAAAGCAGTAGAAGTCAACTCTGCCCACTCATGCCTCCCTCCCTGCAGAGGAGGTAAAAGTATAGGAAAACAGATGTGGAAGCATGTTCAGCCTGGGTTAGAAGAACATGGCCCAGTAACAGTGCTCAGCCAGAGAACTGAAGAGCAGAGGGGGATGAGGGCAGAGTACGAGTGTATGTGGGAGACTATACCAGGCCTGAAGGAAAGGAGACTGGCATCCAACTAGGACCAGTCATAGCCCCCGAGAAGTCACTTGTAGCAGGATCTGAGGCCTGTAAAAAGTGGATTCTCTAATGTCAGAGGAGGTTAAGACAACTTTGAAGTACAATCCTGGAAGATCTACCATCAAAGGAGAAGACAAAAAATGGGCCACAGGAAAAGACTGAAATTATCATATAACTCAGGAGAAAGAAAACTCAATTAAAGAACTTGAGTATGAGCAGATAAATCAGCAGGGAAGCTATTAAAACAAAACGACAAATGGTCATCAGTCCATTTAAAGGAGTCCAAACATCTTTGCATAAATATTGTAAGGCAAAGGAAAATGAATGAACAATTGATGGGGCAGAGAACTCTGTGGATTCCCAACAGAGCATGGAACCATAATAGGTCCAGAAAGATAAGATCTGTAAAAGCTGAATGCATGACCTACACTGCAGATATAATTTGCAGAAGAGAAAAACTTAAATCCACAGTGGCAAGTCTATCCAAAGAAATGAAAATGAGGACAATTGTATTTTACAACTGTAAAATTGATGATTTTATAAATGAGGAAAGTGAGACACAGGAAAGTGGCTGTTACCACATAGGTAGTGTCAGAAGTGAGATTTGAACCTTTGGGTTCCTCTGACTCAAATGCCAGTGTTCTTTCCACTGTACTACAGTGCCTTGAAGAGGAAAATAAAGGAAATTATTATGGATTGTTTTGCTCAATTATGTGCCCACAAAAAATGTTAACTTGTATCAAATGGGAGAATATTTACAAAATTACAAAATGTACATGTTAACAGAATGAGAAATAAAGAATTTAAATAACTCAACCTCAAAAAAAGAAATTGAATAAGCAAAAAATGAACTCTCTAAGGGGAAAAACCCAGGTATTTACAAATGAATTCCATCAACAATAAATTCAATATAACATAAATTTCTTGCAGAAATAGAGAAAGAAGGAATCTTGCCAAACTCCTTCTACAATAGAACTAGACTCCTGAAAGCCACAGAATGATAAAGCAGAAAAAGAAAACTAAGGTCCAATATGCTTAATGAATACAATGCAAAAATGTGAATAAAATATTAATAAAGAGATTACAACAACATATTACAAAGATTATACATTGATCAGGTTGTATTTATACCAAAAATGCAGAGTTAGTTCCATATTAAGAAACCTATAAACATAAGAGAACACATAAATAATAAAAACAAATTTTAAAATCACATAACTATATTGATGATCACAGAGAAAAGCTTTTGGCAAAATATAAGAACTATTTGTGTTTAAAAACAAGTTTTTAAAGCATTGGAATAAGTGAGCCAATTCTTATCATGGTAGACAACATCTATCTGATGCTAAGAGTTAGCATTACATGTAATGGAGAAATGCTAAGATTAGAGATTAAGTAAAGATGTCAACTGTTACTACTACTATTTGATATAGTTCTAGAAAATGCTAGCTCTAGCAATAAGGCAAGATTTAAAAATTTAGGGAATAAGAAGAGACAAAGAAGATACAAAATAATGGGCTGGTAATGTGATATGATGGTTTATTTACAGAATCCTAGTGATTCAACTAAAATAAGTTGAAACAATGAATAAAGTCAGTAAAGTAGAAGGAAACAAAATTAATCCACAGAAATATCAGTTTTTCTGTTTAAGGCAGCATGACAAAGAGAATAGAGAGCTATTCTCAAAGCCAAGAGGACCTGGGTTCAAGTTCTCCTGCCTCTGAAATATACTGTGTGTTTGACTCTTGGAGCCAATAAACCTCTAACCGTCCTAGGCAATTCTTTTAGGCTACAAACCGGAAAGGTTCTGACCTGCATTGGTAACAACATTTTCCTCATCTGGGAGTTTCCTTCATGAATAAAATCACAAGAGCTAAATATTGCCAACAAAACCTGAAAGGAAAAAAATTTAAGAAATTCCATTAAAAGTATAGAATGTAGAAAATGCAAATGGAGGGGAAGAAGGAAGGGATAGAAATTGGAACTCAAAACTAAAAAAAAAACACACAAATGTTAAAAATTGTTTAACCATGTAATTGGGGGAAAGTAAATTATATTTTTAAAAAAATAATAGGCCCTACTTCACAGGATTATTATGAAGATTAAACAGCTAATATGTGCAAAGCATTTTGTAACCTTTAGTTGCTAATTACTATTAGCTCTTAACAAGGCTGAGACATATTGAATATAGTAATGCAATATTTGATTAAGCCCAAAGACACAAACTATGGGGGGTAAAAACTCTGGATTTAACAAAATCTACTGGGAAAACTGGGAAAGAGTCTGCTAAAAATTAGGTTTAGAAGAACATCTCATATCATGCACCACAATAAGCTCCAAATGGAAACATGAAATAGATATAAAAGGTAATAACTGGAAGGAAAAAAGATAAAATTTTTCAATTATGGATAAGGGGAGAACTCTTGATGGAAAAGGAAATATAAATGGAAAGGAAAATATAAAAGACAGAATTGGCCATTTTGATTACATAAAATTAAAAGGTTTTTGCAGAAACAATGTGGTTAGAAGGGAAATTGTTAACTAGGAAAAAATGTCATCAGCAAATTTCCCTGATAAAGGAATCCAAGATACATCGGGAATCAATATAAATATAAACATGTAAATGATCAAAGCTCAGGCATGTTCTACCAGCAAGAAATTGATGGACTGGGTGTCCTTTGTCCTAGGAGCACCACAACAATTTCAGCTCATTTTCAAGTTAGCCCTTAGGCAATTAATTTTTTAAACACAGAAACTCTTGAAAACTAGGAACACCCACACCAATAAAAATCACAGATACTTGAAGTATTAGAATTATAGTGAAACCCATCTTTATGTCTTCAGGATCAGCTCTTGATTAAGTCTAGAGAAATTGTTCTCATGGGTTCCTTTGTCCTCTCTCCCTATTCCCCACCACGGTCCATGCCTTTATTACAAATAGTCTTCAAGAGTTCAATAAAAATCAGCATATCTTCTTATGGTAACAGAACTCATTATGAAAGTACATTGACAGCAAATAAACAAGATTTAGCTAGAGTAGGAAACTCTCAAAGACAAATGATGCCAGTTTGCCAAGCATCGATGGAAGAGGAAGAGGAGGGAGACAAAGTGGAGAGTGGATGAAGTCACCAAGTACCAACTGTGTCAAGTCAGGAACAGGAAACAGCAAAATTTATCTAGGTAGATTACTCCTTAAATGAGTCAGTGAGCCAAAGAAAGCTATAATGGCTCTTGATTATATTCATTTTGGAGCAGCAATGCTTGCAGTTGGCTTACCACTGGTATACTTTAGGTCTTTCTCTTTGCTATGGAGATCAAAAGTTTCCAAGCTCCCTCCATCCCTTAATACTCTTATTTCCCATGATCCTTCAGTTCCTCTTTCTGGAAAACATTGCATTTCCCATCATCCCCTCTTTTTGGTAAAGGCTACAATATAATTATAGATCTGGAGCTGGAGGGAAGTTTATAGGTCAAGCGGTCAAATCCACTCACTTTACTAGATGAGGAAACAGAGACACAGTAAAGTTAAATGACTTTACCCAAATCCAGAGTGACAGAAGCAGGCTGTGAACCTGGGTGCTTTGATTCCAAAGCCAGCGCTCTTTCCATTTTACCATATCACCTCTCATAGAGGTAGAGTCAGCAGGAAACTCAGAGATAATCTGGGCCGTTATGCAGATGAGAAAACTGAAGTCCACAGAGTTCAAGTGATTTGCATGAGGAAATACAGGTATTAATAAACAGAACCAGGATTTGAAAACAAAATTCTAGATCTAGATCCTATCTTCTTAATCTGCACCATGCATAATATATTCTGGAACATTTAGAAAAACTTAGCTGAGTCACTCTTTCCTAAAATAAGAGTGAAGAATTTATCTAATCACATAATGCTCAAATTCTAAGATTATTGTAAGGATTCTGTGACCAACAGAAATGGGGAACTAAAGGATTAATAGGTTATCATCCTGTACTTGTCACATAATACCCATATCTTGTGACAAACTAGAGAAATTCTTTAAATCACATGATCTGATACAATGCTACCCTATATAATGACAGTACAAAAATAATTGAAGAAAAGAAGGAAGGAATCCAGTCATTCCCACTAGGCTGGTTTTCCAAAGTGATAGTGAAGTGATAACATGATGTATTTGACCTGTACTTTCAAAAACATATTAATGAAGATAAAACTCTTTCTCACCTTTGTTGTCAGTTTTCACATGTGCTTAAAGCCCCATGGAGTAGTAAATAGCGTACTGAACCTGGGGTCAGGGAGATCTGGGTTCAAATAATGTTTATTGACACTCATAAGCTGTACAACTGAAAGGCTACATCACAGGCTGGTTGTGAGGATCACGAGTTAATACATGTAAAGTGCTATAAAAAGGTCAGTTATCTCAGTTAGAATGTTAACTCCTCAAGCGTAGAAATTGTTTTTATTTTTTCTTTTGTATTCCCAGCATTTAGCATGGTACCTAAAACCAGTGATAAATGTTTATTGCTTGATTGATTAATTCCTGATCACAAAACCCTAAGACTGATGGGGAGTGGGGAAAAAGGTGATCTGGTCCAATGACACTAATTTATAGACAAGGAAATGGAAACCAAGGAAATAGTAGTAGTGGTCATTTTATATGTAGTTCTGATTTGGCTCTTCTCACTTTGAAATGTTTTGTATAGGTCCTTCTATATACTTCTATGTGTTCTTCATATTTCTCTTTTTATAGCTGTATAATATTCTTTGTGTAGATCTCTTTGTCATAATTTATTCAGTCATCACTAATTATTAACATAGTAAATTCTTAATAAATGTTCGTTGAATAAATGAATGAATGACCACCAATACAATTTCCAACAATTTTGTGGATATTTACTATATTAGGGCAAAAAGTAAACTGGAATTGGACATTGCCAAGCCTAGAGTCAAGAAGAAGTGAGTTCAAATCTAGCCTCAGACACTCACTAATTGTATGACCTTGGGCATGTCACTTAACCATTATTTGCCTTAGTCTCCTGATCTATAAAATGGAGATGATAATAACAACACCCACCTCTGAGGGTTGTTATAAGGATCAAACAAGATAATAATTGTAAGGCACTTAGCACAGTGCTTGGCACATAGTAAATGCTTTATAAACTTTAGTTATTATCATCACCATCATTATCATCATCTTATTATCGTTATCATTATTGTTACTTGAAGTCAGAAGAGAGGCAAGTTGCAAAATCTTAGTTTATTTGTTAAATGAGAAGGTTGTAATAGATTATCTTTAAATTCTCTTCCAAATCTAAATACCGTTTTTCAATCAAGGCTCACTTCCTGAAAGTCAAAGCACATATTGACAAAAACTTCCTACCAAGGGTGGGTAACCTGGGGCCTCAAAGCCACATGTGGGCCTCTGGGTCCTCAAGTTCCACCCTTTGACTGAATCCAAACTTCACAGAACAAATTCTCTTAATAAAAGGACTTGTTCTGTAAAATTTGGGCTCAGCCAGAAGGCTGCACCCAAGGACCTAGAAGGCCACATGTGGCCTCAAGATGCAGGTTCCCAATCCCTGTACCTAGAACTCGGACTCTAAACCCATGAGACAGGATCGCTTTTTGACATTGTCTTCTCTTGGACCTAATCTCATCCTTACTTTGAAGTAAGTACTAAAAATCCTCAGGATATCAAGACCAATACTCATTTAAAGGTTTAGTTCACTAATTCATTGAGAATTTAAAGTTCAAGGAGAAATCATAAATCAATGCACAAGAGGTGAATGGCAAGCAAAGACAATCAGAAAGGTCATCACTCCTTAGGAGTCATTCTGGGAAATTGTCAGGTCAGAGTCAGCAACGTATCTGGTTTGTATACAACGAAAAAAAAGAGATTAAGGGAGAATGTATTATGTTTAAATGCTGGTCTTTGGAGACACTGCTCCCTCTGCACATCCCCATATTGGCTTTTATCAGAGTTCAAGTTCGCTGCAAGTTTCCATAACAGCACCAACACAAGAACCAAATACAGGGTTCCCTTGCACCACTGCCCATTCTTCTCTGGAATAGAGACATAATCAATTTCGACTTGTGCTACTGCCAGAGGAACTACCTGCCTGTGTTCCCACATTCAAGAGTGCCCATTATGGTAGTGTACCTCGCCCAGGGGACAACCCAGAGTCTGTCACTGGTGCTAACTCACAGAAGCAATTACAAAAAGAAAAAAAAAAAACACCACATCTCACATATCTCTCAACTGCCTCCAGAGTATGAGATTTTCTTTTTAAAAAGGGGGGCTAAAAATGTACATCTGCAGCCCAAACTGGAATGGTGAATATGAAGAAATGATAGAAACATGGGATGATCTGCATGAACTAATGCAGAGTAAAATAAGCACAACCAAAAGAATAATAATGTTCAAAATAACTAAAATGTATAAGTTAAAGGATGTCTGAAAGGAAGTGAAACTCTGAATAACTGAAAAACAAGGAAAAGCCCAAAAGGAGCAGATAATGAAACAAATATTCTGTTCCTCTACCTTGGGGTTTAGGGGGTGGGATGGGATGGGATGGGGGAAATTTGATTCATTATCTGTTCCCTGGAGCCTTCAGTGG
The DNA here is from genome assembly GCF_003287225.1 of Phascolarctos cinereus. Lineage (NCBI taxonomy): Eukaryota > Metazoa > Chordata > Mammalia > Diprotodontia > Phascolarctidae > Phascolarctos > Phascolarctos cinereus. The sequence continues at coordinate 266,155,061 of NW_027555847.1, read as the reverse complement.
TTTTTCAATTACTCCGAATTTTACTTACTTTCAGTGATCTTTTAATTTATGTGTTTTTTAATCATTTTGCATATTTTTTCATTCTACTCACTTCACTGTGCACCAGTTCATACATATCTTCCCATGTTTCTATGACTTATTCATGCTCACCCTTTGTACTGCACAACATTCATCTGCTTATTTTTTAAGCTATTCCCCAATTAATGCTTACCCATTTATTCCTAGTTCTTTGCTGTCAGCAATTATGGCTCAGCAGTCACTATGCAGTGAGACCCTTTGTTCATGCATGGAAGCAGCACCCGCCTCCCCAGCCCCAGCTTCCATGACATGGAATAGAATCAGGCAGAGAATGCCTGTGCATCCTCCAAAGGATGCTTCCTCTAGGTCATTCTGCCCACATTTCACAAGCTTTTATTTTATTATGATTTTCAGGGACCCGAAAATATTAAATCATTATACCTCATCTTGTTTTCTAGGTCAGATGGTTTTTGATAGTAGCTATCTTAGGTATTTTTTATTGGGTTTTTTTTTTCAATTTTTAAAAACACTTTGTCTAATAGTTCTTGTCACACCATGGAATTTTTAAATTGTCAGTTCCTTTCCTATTTTCAAAGTGTCCACTAATTGGGGTAAGATTTTCTACCTTCTGTTCTAAGGTTTTCTCATTCCAAGTTTTTCCTTAAGATCTCTATTATTATGATTTACCTCTTGTTTCAAGTCTTGTCCCTTCCTTCCATTCTTGGAGTCCTTCTGGCAAACCATTCTTCTTTCTAGGATTCTACCTGAAATTTGTGTGGAAATGTTTTCTTCTGGTATGTGTATCTTGGGATTCTCTTAACTCGTAGTACGTCTTCATTTTATCAGATATTTTACTGTTTTTAACATCCCGTCAGCTTCTCCACTAAAGATAATCGTTTTTTTTTCAATCTCCCTCATCACTATTTCTTTTCAAACTTAGCCTTATTCTGTCAATAATGAAGTTATTGTTAGACAGGACATTTGGGGGGGACCAAATTCCTGCAGTGACCTTTGGCTGGAGCAGGGCCACAAGCTCAGAATATCAGAGCTGGGAGAGACCTTAGAGGCCATGTAATCTAAAGAAGCAGAAAGCGGAGTTATTTACTGAATACAATGTTGGACAGAACTAGGTTTAAATCCTATCTCTGACACTTGCTATACAGGCAAATCACTCTAATCTCTCCGAACTTCTCTTCTATAAAATAAAGATAGTAATACATGCTTGTTGTTGTGAGGATTGAATGAGATCATGTTTTTGAGCTTTAAAGTAATACATAAATATCAGCTATAAATAAGAACAAATGGGACAGTTAGGTGGCACAGTGGACAGAGAGCCAGGCCTACAGTTGGGAAGACCCAAGTTCAAATACAGTCTCAAACACTCACTAGCTGTGATCCTGGGCATGTCATTTAACCCTCTTTGCCTCAGTTTCTTTACCTGTAAAAATAAGTTAGAGAAGAAAATGGCAAATCACTTCAGTATCTCTGTCAAGAAAACTCCAATTGGAGTCATGAAGAGTCAGACATGACTAAAACAACAGAATAACAATAATAAGATTAATTATAATTAGCGTTGTACATAGATGATTGAAATGACTAAACAACACTAGTCATAATACCTAACATTTATATAGATGACTGAAATGATTGAAAAACAAAAAATTAATCATAATAGCTAGCATTTATATAGCACTTTAAGGTTTATAAAACACTTTATAAATATTATTTCGCTTTAATCTCATATTAATCCTGTGAGATAGGTACTAATTATTATTCCCATTTAATAGATGAGTAAACTGAGGCAGATCAAAGTTAAGTAACCTGTCCAGGGTTACACATAGGCCATATTTGAACTCAGTCCTACCAGACACCAAGTCCAGTGCTCCACCTCTTGAGCTACCTAGCTGCCTCTACACTTGGACATAGATCTCTTCTACCTCATCTGCAAGTAGACATCCAGCCTCTAATGAGAAGGCCATCAATGGGAAGACAATGCCTGGTCCTGACTTGATCAGGACCTTTTTCAGTGTGGCTTCTAGTGAAGGCCCTACATTATCACCAGGTCCACTCCCTTCCAGGTGCTGGACAGATGTTTTACCTCTCTTTAAATAGGGCATGATTTTCTAATGGAAAATTAGTCATCTGAATTCTATTATAACATTAGAAACATCATGAAGCTATTTTCCACCTTTACATGAGTTTATGGATGCCACTATATGTTAAGATTAAATCTAACTTTTTCCTAAATTCTGGCATTTCCAGTAATAAGCCTTATTGGAGAGTACAAAGAAAGAACATCATTGATATTAAAATCTAAAGATGTTATTATAATGAGACTCCTCTATAATATTATTCATATTGTTATATCCTGTTTATAATTTAAACCATATTTTAAAACCTACTATATGAAAGACCCAAATCCCATTAAATTAAGATGGTACCTATGGAAAGAAAATGAACAGTTAAAGAGTAACTCCTTTATCACATCTCAAGCATTGATTGTCCCAAAAATGAAAAATAATTGAGTTTCACTAAGCCCAGTGGTAATTTTTAGTGAGTCAGAGTAAATTGAATTTTACTTTTCCAAAGGCTCATTTAAAAACAACAATAACACTACTTTAACTGAGGTCAGTAACTTTTCCTCCCTGAAAAGCATATTAACAAAAGCAAGGGAAGAGCTACCAACATTTTTTCACTGTGGAGGAAGGTTTTCACCCTTTTAATGTATGTCTCTTTTGTCAGACTAGACCCATAATCTTTGCATAATGCACTCAATTGTTCACCCTTTAATTGGATATCTCAGACACTTCACCAGGACTTGTATCAATTTAAATTAACAGAAAAAACAAAAGTCCCCATTATTAGGACAAAACAAATGAGAACAAACATCATGTAATTCATTAAAAGGAATCCAGTAATTCACTTAAATTCTGACACCAGAGATAAACAGTTAATTTATGGAGAGGCCATAAAGAATCATTTTTCACTGTCTGCTAAGCTCCTGGTGGTAGGGGACACAATCAATAATAGTCTAGTCTTGGATTGGCACATATACAGGTGCACGCAAGGCAATACTGAGATAGGAGCTTGTTCTAGGCAAACTTCTATCATTCAGAAGATTATAGCACACATATGTCTCAGCATTCCTGTCACCTTCAGACCACGTTAAGATGAGGTATATTCAATCAGACTCTGCTAGAAATGAAGATAGCATTTTCATACAACCTACTTATCTATTAAGTCATTTTTATATAGGAAATATTTATTGAGCATTTAATATTTCTAGAAACCATAGAAGATGCAAAGAAAAAAATAATTGATATGGACCTGAGATACTTGTATAGGGTAGCTCCTGGTAAAGATGTTACCTCTACCAGTCCAGAACCACAAATATTCAACAACCTATAGTCTTGGAGAGTTGTTTGGGGACACTGAGTGAACAATTAGCCTGTCTAATTATCTAATTATGTCTAAAGTGTCAAAGACTCCAAGGCCAGCTCTCTTGCCACTCCAATAATAAGGAATAGGGATTGGATCTATAATTTTGTTGATATGGAGAACTCTTAAATGAGGAAATTCCTTCTAGCAACCCATGTTGGCACCTTCTCTGCAACTCATAGGGAATTACCTAGAATCCTGAGACACTGAGTGACTTGTCCAGGGTTATGTTGCAAGTATATCAAAGGTCAGACTTGAACCCAGGTCTTTCTGACTTTGAAGCTAGCTTTCTATCCACTATACCATGAGTACCTCTGCCTTCCCTCCTCTACCTCCTCCTCATCGGTGCTTTTGATTCTGAAAGGGCCCACCATGACATCCTCTTACAAATGAATCTTCTAGGGGCAGCTAGGTGGTGCAGTGGATAGAGCACTGGCCCTGAAGTCAGGAGGACCTGAGTTCAAATCTGGCCTTAGACCAAACACTTGACACTTACTAGCTATGTGACCCTGGGCAAGTCACTTAACCCCAATTGCTTAAAAATAAAAAAATAAAGAAACTTTAAAAAAAACTAAATGAATCTTCTACTTCTTGCTCTGCCCATCTGATCTCTGACCTTCTTCTGATCACTCATCTTCCATCTGTGTCTGTATGTGTGTCCGGTACATCTGTTCCTTGAGGGAAGAGAAAGAGGAAAGTTGGTGGAGAGGGACTTCCATTTCCTGCTTTGCATACTGCATATGAAATAAGCGAAAGTGCAAAAGAAATGGAGTTGGAGAAGTGTATAATAGACAGACAAAATCTAGATCACATGAAGGGAGGACATACAGTACAAGGTCTCAGGATGCCAGTGTTGGGAGATTGTCCTCCAGACATGAGGATTGAGCAGGGTAAAGAAGAGTTAGTTTGCGTATTGGAGGCAGCTACCTTAGGATTGGTTCATTTACTTATCTGAGCCTCCTGTTCCACTGGCTGAATCACATAGAAGGGTACCAGAAAACAACTTGATGCTTAATTGTTTACCATGATCATTGGCACCATTAACATAATAACTCCATTTTGTCACACACTTATGACACTCTGTACTACAAATACAAACCCCAAAATATCCTTGAGAATTCAACAATACAATGCAATAAACATTTATTAAGTGTCTGCTATGTGCCAGGCACTGGGGATACAAATAAATAAAAGAAAGACAGTCCCTACCCACAGAGAATTTATAATCTAATGGGGAAGACAACATGCAAGAAGCTAGAAAGGTGGTGCAGAGATAGACAAGGTGTTAGTATAGGACCATGATGATGGTAAAGTAGAATCCAAGAGACACAGGCTGGTGGGAAATGAAGAGCTGACTGGGCTTCTGAGCCCTTTTTAAATAGAGGCTTTGGGAAAAGTTTTTGCCCTGCCATCCAGCCCTCCTATCAGAGGGAGAGAAGCTACTGAAGGTACTAATGAGGTATGAATACCAAAGTTTTTCTGGTGATAAGCTTTTCCTGGGAGAGAAGGGGCCCTTTGCCCTCCAACCTTCCAATGAATAAAGCCAGAAAGGTAGGTTGGAGACAGGTTGTGAAGGGTGTTAAATGTTCAAATAGGGGTTTTTATTTAATCCTAGAGGCAATAAGTTAACCGTACCAAAACCACAGTATCATCACGGGTGAGACTGTTACCCTCTTTTACCTAGATATAACATTGTTCCATAACAATTAAAGAATGGTGTTTTGATAGATTTCTCCATCTAAATACTCACAAACTCTCATCTATGTGGAATCATAAGCTCTCAAAATGACCTGGTAGAAGAAATCAAAACCACGTGGAAGGTTTGTGGATGATCAATACCAGGATGAAATAGATATCATCCCCATTATCCTGTCTGCTTCTGGAGTTGTCCTAAAGATTCTTTCTGTGAGCCTAAAAAAATCAAGTTTAAATTTCAATACTTTCATTCAATTCCAAAATGCATACTTTTGGTGCACAACAATTACATTATTGTTGTTCAGTTGTGTCTCACTCTTTATTACTCCACTTAGGGTTCTCTTGGCAAAGTTACTGAAATGGTTTGCCATTTCTTTCCCCTGCTCATTTTACAGATAAGGAAAACTGAGTCAAATAGGATTAAGTACTTGCCTATGGTCACAGTTAGTAAGTGTTTAAAGCTGGATTTGAACACAGGTCTTCCTGACTTCAGGCCCAGTGCTCTATCCAATGCACCACCTAGCAGCCCTCACAATAGCCAACTAAACAATAAACATAAAAGAATAGTTAGCCCCTCCACATTACAGGGGTTAGGGGTTTGGCCACCCCACGATCTGGGAAATCTGCATAAAATTGTTTAGCCCTCCCTTCATAGCAGAGAAGTCTGAATTTTTTTATTTTTCTTTCGTAGAGTGTTTACAGTACCTTATTGTAAAATGTGGGTGGATATTATACAATACTAAAAATATACATTATGCATTTCTAAATTTCTAAACATTTTCTATGTCATCTATGGCTTCTGCAAAACTCCCAAAAATCCCACTTAATTTCTTATGCCGACCCACAATATATGGAAACTACAATGGGGAAAATTGTGATGTGAAAAGGAAAACTGTAATAGGATAATGACCTGTCCAAGGATCATGACATTGTATTAGGTGTATACATAGACAACAACAACAAAAAAATATTCCCTGCCTTCAAGAAGCTTATATTCTCACGGGGGAGACATATACACATAAAAATACACATTAATTAGATACAAAATAAATACAAGTAAATATGTTGAAGAGGAGAAGGCAGTAGCAACTGGGGGACCTACAAAGCCTTTGAGCTGAACTGTGAAGGAAACTAGGCATTTTAAGAGGCAGCAGTAAGGAGCAAGGGCATTCCATGTATGAGCAGTAGCCTGTGTAAAAACACAGAGATGGGAAATGGAATGTCATACGTGCAAGGGAAAAGCCAGTTTCGTTGAATTGTGGAGTGTATAAATGGGAGTGCAGTTATCCCTTCCACATCATGATTTTTCCCCATCTTCTCTCAGCTCTGATGAAGGGCAAATGACTGGAAAAAGAGACTAAGATCAGAGGAGTAAAGACTAAATGAAAAGCTATGATTGGGGCAACTCGGTGGCACAGTGGATAGAGCACTAGGCTTGGAATCAGGAAGACTTATCTTCATGAGTTCAAATCTAGTCTCAGATGCTTCTTAGCCATGTGACCCTGGGCAAGTCACTTCACCCTGTTTGCCTCTGTTTCTTCATCTGTAAAATGAGCTTGAGAAGGAAATGGCAAACCACTCCAATATCTTTGCAAAAAAAAAAAAAACCCTAAATGGGGTCACAAAGAGTAAGCCGTGCCTAAAAGAACTGAACAGCAGTAACAAACTATTCTCTAGTCTTATTCTGGAAATCTTCAACTTCCACGCCTTTAAGTACACTAGCCCCCATGCCTGCACTGCTCTCTAACATCTCTGCCTATTGGCATTCTTCCCCTTCAAGGACTAGCTATGATGCTCCCCAATTTGTGAAGCTTCGTCTCCCCAGCCAAAAGTAAACCTCCTCCTTGATGCTCTCAGACCACTCCATTTGACCTTTCTCCATTTTAGAACAAATATTATACTGATTTGTGAATGTGTGTAAGCTCCTGAAGGCAAAGGCTATGTCATTTAACATCTTGGCATCACCAAAACTAGATGTTTAATGGATATTCATTGAATTGAATTTTTGGTGAATTGATTTTCTTCAACCACATCCCTGATTATGCTGAATAGGTTCAAAAATAACTCTCTCATTCAAAAATCTCTCCTGCTCCCAATGATGCCAAATTATTTCCACATTCCTTAGTCTAGCATACTTGTGTATTTTGTGCTATGTCCCTCCTAATTCCCCCACTACATTAAGGATTATTGTATCATAGGTTTAGAGCTGGAAGAGACCTCCAAAGGCTGTCTAACCCAACCCTTTCATTTTACAGATGAAGAAAGCAAGGCCTTAAATTAAGTTACTTTCCAGGATTGTCTTCTATTACTTTCCACTATATACCTAGTTATTCCTCTATATGAACTCAGTACTCCAATTCTACTGGACTTCTACATTTATACTTTTGCCCATACTCTCCCTCTACCCAGAATGTTTCCTCTCACTCAGCTCTACTTATTGAAAAATTAACTATCCTTCAAGGTGTAGCTCAAATTCTGCCTCTTTCATGACCCTCCAACCATCTAGAACCTTTTCTCTCTGCTCCCATAGCATGTTGTACTACTTTTGTAGTACATATATTCTATCCTATTCTACCCTTTGCGTCATTTGCATTCAGTCGTTTCAGTCATGTCTGACTCTTTGTAACTCCATTTGGGATTTTCTTGGCAAAGATATTGCAGTAGTTTGCCATTTCCTTCTCCAGATCATTTTACAGATGAGGAAAACTGAGGCAAACAGGGTTAAATGACTTGTCCAGTGTCACACAGCTAGTAGGTGTCTGAGGCCAGATTTAAACTCAGGAAGATGAGTCTTCCTGACTCCAGCCCTGACACTCTATCCACTGCACCAACTAACTGCCCATTCTACCCTATCTGGTAGTTATTTGTGTACTTTGCTCTAGTTTTGGGAATGGACTCCTTTGAAGGAAGGTACCAGTTTTTATTCATTTCTGTAATCTTTCCCCTTCTACCTCCTGCACAGTGCTTTACATAGAGTGGGTGTTCAATATATATTCGTTGAATTAAATTAAATGAGGCCACCAAACAATAGGGGAAAATGACGACTTTATGGAGGGAAACAGAAGGAATGGGATAGGAAGAGAGAGGCAGCATGCAGTACAATGAAACCATGCCCAAATGTTTCCATATGACCCTAAGGTTTCCATTAGATGATTTAACACATTTTTTACTACACAGCATGCAACTCAGCATTACATTTTCAAGTGGATTGAAATGGTAGTATAAATTCAGTTTTCGTCATAAAAATAGACTTCCTGCCTCTTCCTCCAATATTTAAAGCTCAGTGTCCTATCAACATCTTTAATTTAATAGATCCAAAATGGTTTGGCTTTGTTTTAGCTATGTTGAATGATAAAAGAGAAGCAAAATAAGAACAGGCCAGCTCCTTGGGATGGGTGGGCTGATAAGAATGGACAGTAGAGAGAAATTAATTCCTTCTTTACCAGTTTTCTTTTTCAAGGAGGATAATCTTTGTTCTGGGAAGAACAGAACAAAAATGGTGGGCAAAATAGAGACCTGGATAAAACTAGATAAAATATTGAAAAAATTAGCAGATGTAATTTTTGAGCTTCAATAAGTTCTCATAGAAAGCTATGGGAGAATGAAACTGGTGTCACATAGCTGGAGAAGGGGAAATGCTGTCCTGATTTTTAATAAAAGGGAAGGTGGATTCTGCAAACTATAGACCTGAAAGCTTGACTTCATTTCCTGTCAAAATTCTAGAATACATTATTAAAGTGATGCTTGTGAGTACTTAGAAAAGGAAGCACTATAAAAGGAAGTATGGCTTTATAAGAACAGGTTATGCCAGACTAACTTCATTGCATTTTTTTTGACAAGGTAGCTAGACCGGTAGATCAAGGAAAATCTATAGACATGGTTTGCCTAGCTAACAGCAAAGCATTTGACAAAGTGTCTAATGCTTGTATTGTCAGCCAAGCATGATTCAGGCCAGTCTGGTAGTTCAGGCCTGGGAATGGACTAAAATGAAACATTGGTAAGCCTTCTAACAAGAGGAGGTTTGCTAGACATAACATGGAAAGAATGTCAACAAGGGTATATCACTAATTATGGTAGACTCACCCTCCTTTGTGTTCATGCGGAAAGGTGTTCGGGGTGGGTATGCATATAGCAGTAGGACTTCTGTCAAGTCTGAAGGGCACTAATTCCTTTTGTACTGGCCCTTTATGCCCAGAACAGCTAAGAAGGCATGTTAACCCTTAGTCTCCTAAACCAATCAGGTCTCAGGAACAGCTTGACTACTTTTTAGTGGAAAAATTATCCTAGCCTACATGGCAGAAGTAGCAGCCAAGCTGTACTTTTGGACAAGGTGGAGTGACATGGGCTAGATCATAATACAGTTGGGCAGATTCAATGAGCTAAATCATCAGATTCAAACAATACTCATATACAGTTCAATGTCATGTTACAGAACAGCCTCTAATAAAGTTCTCCAATAGTTTATACTTGTCCCAACATCTGAATCATGACTTTAGTGAATGGAACGGATGAGTAACATACTGGATTGACAGAATCAAGGTCAAAAAACATTGCTAGAATGATGGATAAAATCAGATAGGAAAAAAATAATATAAAATACATTCCCATTTTTAAAGAATTAATTTCACAGGTACAGGATTAGGAAGAAGGAGGAGGAAGAGGAAAGTAAGAGAGAGAAAGAGAGAGAGTAAGGAATGAAGGAAGGAAAGAAAGAAAGAAAGGAAGGAAAGAAGGAAGAAAGAAAAAGAAAGAAAAGGAAGAAAGAAAGAAAGAAAGAAAGAAAGAAAGAAAGAAAGAAAGAAAGAAAGAAAAAAGATATATGAGTAATGAAACAACTGATATTGACATCAACTATAATAATTAGATCCAGAAATTTAACCAATATGAAGTAAGTGCCACAACAAGGAGACCAGAAGGAACCTAGTAAACAAACATGACTTACTTACCAGAGATAGATGACTGCCAAACCTAATACCAGGTTAAAATGTAACCTTTGTTAAATATTACAAAGAAGAATGATGGATGATTGTGAACAGTATCATCCCATATAACTGAGAGAAGCCATGGAGGTAAAAACAAGTTTAAAGAACATTTGGCAATATGTTCGAAAACTGCACTACCGAGGCTTAAGAATCAGAAAAAATAGAATCTCACTCCCAAAAATATGGGGAGCTTTTGGTTGTCTATATTGCCACAAGAAGTCTAAAACAACAAATGTTCATCATCAGATCAAATAAGAAACTGAAAATTTGTGCACTATTAACATAATGAATGACAGAATAATTATGTCAGGGGAGATGACAGCTCTAACTTCTACAAAACTGGAAAGGAGTAGAGCAGGATAAGATCCATAATTATTGGTTCAAAGTCTTATTGGTGGTACATGACTTACTAGCAAGGGACTTTACCAGCTTTTTCTCACACACAAATCTAATCTTTCTTTCTATAAATGGATGGGAACACTATTTACTACTCCAAATATGGGGAAATTATGTATTTATTAATTTTGTACAAAGCATTCGTAATATGTATTGCACACACACACACACACACACACACACACACACACACACAGAATCTATAAACACTTACAAGAAAGCCATATATTGACTGAGGAGAAAAAAGGATGTGCCAAAAATTTCCAGGAGTACAAAGAATAACTAGAATAATTTATTGAGTTATTATTAAACAAATTTAAATAAAGAATAATTTATTGAGTTATTATTAAACAAATTTAAATAAATTTATTGAGTTATTATTAAACAAATTTAAATAAAGAATAATTTATTGAGTTATTATTAAACAAGACGTGTACTGCCTTTGTTGATTATCTCAAAGCTTTTGATTAAGTTTTGTACTTATGACTTACTGGCATACTCTGTGTGTGTATATACAAACATATATACCTGTATGTATGTATATACCTATATAAACATATATATATGTTGATTGTTCTTGAATTGTTTTTTGGTCATGTATACTAACTCATTATGACCCCATTTGGGTTTGAGTTTTGTTTTTGGAAAAGATACTAGAATGGTTTGCCATTTCCTTCTCTAGCTCATTTTACAGATGAGATACTGAGGCAAACAGGGTTAAGTGACTTGCACAGGGTCATACAGCTAGTAAGTGTCTGTAGTTGGATTTGAACTCATGAAGAGGAGTCTTCCTGACACTAGGCCCAGCACTCTATCCACTTAGCCACTAGCTGTATGTATGTATATATACATACATATACACATATGTATATATGACCTAAATATAGTGAGAATATCAGGGAAAATATGCTACCAACACAATACTGTCGATAACAATTTGTATAGATGTGGCATTTTTCAGGGAGACAGCTTAAGACTATTATGTTTAGACCTAAATTGATTTTCATCTCTCATAGTTAGAACTATATATGTCTTCCAAATTAAAGAAGATGTTGAACAAAAGCATATTATTAACTAATTGAGGTATATGGATGGCATCAAACTATATGCCTCCATTGAAAACAAATTAAGCATCTCTTTAATCCCTGGTTATATTGAAATATTAGTTGGATATGACAAAATGTGAAATTCTTGGTGCAGCCTAGGAAAAGATAGAGACTGATGGCTGCAGGGTTGAATCTGGAGATCACATTGGACCAATGATTGAAGGTGACATCTACAAATAGCTTGGCGTCTTCTAGGCATGACGCTTTAAGCATAAAAAATATCAAGGAAAAGCTTGGTTATAAATATTCTAAAAGATTTACTGGTATTCTAGTATCAAAACTGAATGGGAAGATCCTGTTTAAAGCAATTGAAACATAATAAATACTGGTCTTAATGTATACTTTCAGAATTGCAAAACTGACTCTAACAGATCTGGAAAGCATACTGGTAAAGAAAAATAAAACATTAACAAAACATAGTGCTCATCACCTCAAGGTAGCTATAGAAAGAGGAACATTTCCACATCAAAAAGGAGGAAGAGAAATGATAGACATTCCTATGGCATTCCTATGCCTTCCTCCAAGACTAGCACTCTATACACCCCTAGTCACTACAATGACGGCACATGCAGAATAAGATCCAGTCCCTGTCTTTGAGTGCACCATAGCCATACTACATCTCCCAAGCTCAGCTCATACCACTCACCCTCATCACAAAATACATTCACCACCAATCAAGCAATCAATCAGTTGATAGTCCAACAAACTTTTGGAACAAACTAATATCACATGCTTGAGCAATAGTCAAAGATAATTTCAGGTATACACCACTGGATTTGTCTGATGTACCTGAAAGTATATTTATCACTTAATGGAGTCTGTGAAATAACTAAGTTACAAAGTGGAATCAAAAGGCCCGCTATAGGCAACATCCCCAGAAACTCAGCCAAAAGTATATCAACAAGGAAGCATCCAAAACAAATGGCTGAGTCATGCAGATTTGTTTGCAAAAAGAATAAGCAATTCAGGACAAGGCTATTGCCACTAGAAACTACAGAAAGGGTACCTTTAAGAAGCCTGGACTTAGTGATCAAGGTAGATTATTCCAGAAATTTTAGATACAGTGCAATGTATCACTGAAGGCAACAAAAGTTCAAAACTCAAAAATTACCTAGCATGACATGACCTAACAGCAAGAGATGAACTGGTGATGAAAATTATTCATCAGAACTCCCTATTTTTTCATGAAATGACAGATTACAAATCCATCTATCACAAACACAGTCCTTTAAAAGACTCTGGAGAGGGGGGCGGAGCCAAGATGGCAGAGTGAAAGCAGTGACTTGCTTGAGCTCTCCCCCAAACCCCTCCAAATACTCATAAAAAATGGCTCTAAACAAATTCTGAAGCAGCAGAACCCACGAAAAGACAGAGTGAAACAAATTTCCAGCCCAAGACAACCTAGATGATTGATCAGAAAGGTGTATCGCACCGGGCTGGGAGTGCAGTGCAGCGTGGGTGCGAAGGCCGCAGCGAACCTGGAGCCTCAGAGGACTGAATCTCTAGCAACTGTGGAGGTTTCCAGACTCCTCAATCCACCAATGCCAAAAACACCTTAGAAGGTCAGTGGGAAAAGTCTGTTTCTACAGTGCTCAGAGAAGAAGGTGGGGTCTCAGCTCCGTTTCCCAAGAGCATAGCCCTGGGGAGGGCAGCTGCTTCACAAGCTTCTGGCCCACAGACTGAGGGGGAATACAGTGGCTGATCAGAGAGGGATTGCAGGGATCTCTTTGCCAGTGCTGAGGCAGGAATCTCTTGCTTTGCCCGTGTTTGGATCTGGGTCACAGTTCTGTGCGGTGGTGCTAGGGTGAGGAGTAGTGCTGGCTGGTGGAGCTTGTAGTGTCTGTGGAGAGAAACCCCTCCTCACAGGACAGGACAGAAAAGAGTACTTGTGGTCACAGGCCAGGAAAGGAGTAAACACCTTGCCCCTTATCATACCACCTTGGAAGAACTGAAAATTTACAGGTCCCTACAAGTATCTCTGAAAACAGCTATACAAACCCCTGAAGCTTGGGACAGTACATTCTCCACATTGGAAGCAGACTCTTACCTTAACAAAGAGTTTAAAACTCAAGTAATTGGCTGGGATCATGAGCAAGCAGCACAAAAAGAGTCAGACTATATTATCTTACTTTGGTGAAAAAGAAGATCAAAATATACAACCAGAAGAAGACAACAAAGTCAAAGCTCCTACATCCAAAGCCTCCAAGAAAAATATGAATCAGTCCCAGGCCTTGGAAGAGCTCAAAAGGGATTTTAAGAAGCAAGTAAGGGAAGTAGAGGAAAAACTGGGAAGAGAAATGAGAGTGATGCAAGAAAATCATGAAAAACAAGTCAACAGCTTGCTAAAGGAGACCCAAAAAAATACTGAAGAAAATAACACCTTAAAAAATAGCCTAACCCAAATGGCAAAAGAGGTCCAAAAAGCCAATGAGGAGAGAAATGCCCTAAAAAGAAAAATTGGCCAAATGGAAAAGGAGTCCAAAAGATTACTGAAGAAAATACTTCCTTAAAAATTAGAATAGAGCAATTGGAAGCTAGTGACTTTATGAGAAATCAAGACACTGTAAAAAAATCCAAAAGAATGAAAAATTAGAAAACAATGTGAAATATCTCATTGGAAAAACAACTGACCTGGAAAATAGATCCAGGAGAGAGAATTTAAAAATTATTGGACTATCTGAAAGCCATGATCAAAAAAAAGCCTAGACATCATCTTTCAAGAAATTATCAAGGAAAACTGCCCTGATTGATACCAGAGGGCAAAATAGAAATTGAAAGAATCCACAGATCTCCTCCTGAAAGAGATCCCCAAAGGAAAACTCCTAGGAATATTAGCCAAATTCCAGAGTTCCCAGGTCAAGGAGAAAATATTACAAGCTGCCAGAAGGAAACAATTCAAGTACTGTGGAAACACAATCAGGATAACACAAGATTTAGCAGCTTCTACATTAAAGGACCGCAGGGCATGGAATATAATATTCCGGAGGGCAAAGGAGATAGGATTACAACCAAGAATCACCTACCCAGCAAAACTGAGTATAATCCTTCAGGGGAAAAAATGGTCATTCAGTGAAATAGAGGACTTTCAAGCATTCCTGATGAAAAGACCAGAGCTGAATAGAAAATTTGACTTTCAAATACAGGACTCAAGTGGAACATGAAGAGGTAAACAGGAAAGAGAAATCATAAGAGACTTATTAAGATTGAACTGTTTACATTCCTGCATGGAAAGATGATATTTATAACTCATGAGACTTTGTCAGTATTAGGGTAGTTGAAGGAAAAAATTATATGTATGTATATATAGATAGATATAGATAGAGGGCACAGGGTGAGTTGAAGATTAAGGGGTCATATCTGGAGAATAAAATTAAGGGATGAGAGAGGATGATACTCAGAGAAGAAGAAAGGGAGAGGTAGAATGGGGTAAATTATCTCACAAAAAAAACAGAAAAGTCTCTCACAGTGGAGGGGAAACAGGGGAAGGTGAGAGGGAATGAGTGAATCTTATTCTCATAGGATTTGGCTTAAGGAGGGAATAACATACACATTCAATTGGGTATGGAAATCTGTCTTACCCTACAGGAAAATAGGGGGAGAAGGGGACAAGAGAGCAGGGGGTGATAGAGAGGAGGGCAGATTGGGAAAGGGGTAATCAGAAGTAAATACTTCTGAGGAGGGACAGGGTCAAAAGAAAGAATAGAATAAATGGGAGGGCAGAATAGCATTAAGGGAAATAGAGTTAGTTTTTCACAACATGTCTACTATGGAAATGTTTTGCATAACTGCACATGTACAACCTATATTGAGTTGCTTGCCTTTTCAATGAGGGTGGGTGGGGAGGGAGGAAGAGAGAAAAATTGAAACTAAAGTTTTAAAAAATGTTTCACATGCTGGGAAATAAGAAATACAGGAAATGGGATACAGAAGTCTATCCTGCTACAGGAAAATACAAGGGGAAGGGGATAAGAGAAGGGGGGAGAGCTAGAAGAGAGGACAGACTAGGGGAAGGGATATTCAGAATGCATGCCATCTTGGGGTGGGGGAGGGGTGAGATCGGGCGAAAATTTGGAACTCAAAAACTTGTGGAAATGAATGTTGAAAACTAAAAATAAATAAATTTATGTTAAAAAAAAAAAGACCCTGGAGAGTTCAACTAATAAACTCTACTCTGGAACTGGACCATTGTCATGGACTGAACTACTACGAAAAACAAAGTATTCATATCTTTAGGGTAGGAAAAGTCTACTTTGCATCTGAAGGCTTTCCCCTTTTTTCCTCCCAATATCCATATTTTCACATTACTTTTTCTGAAGTCTTACTGGGGCACCTTCCTTACACACATATACCTTGGCAATACAATATTTTGGTGACGCCTAAAGAACTTTAAAATAAGCTGTGAACAAGTTTGTAAATTAATAGGTGAATTCACAGCTTCTACATTCCCCCTGGATTCAGTAACATAAAGTCAGATTTTCACTTACTCCTAATTACTTATTGATCCACTAAGGCAAAACCAATTTTAATTCACTATTACAATTATCGCTGACTTACAATCATAATTGTTGATAAATCAGTTGCCAGCTTACAGTAACAATAACTAGCATTTCTATAGTCATGTAAAGTTTGAAAAGCAGTTCATGGACTTTATCCAATATTATGTTCACAACAGCCCTGTGAGGCAAGAATTAGAGGCATTACCATTTTACAGACAAGAAAACTGAGCCTGCAGAGGTTACACAACTGCCCGGTGTAACACAGTTAATAAATGTTTCCTTGAAAAAAGATTGTTGCATCCATTGCATTTGTATCCTCAGAGCCTAATACAGTGTCTCTAGTAGAGACTTCATAAATACATATTGATTGATAGTATTTAAACCCTAACTTCAGATCTGGTATTCCATTTGATCCACCATGGCATCTTTAGTAATATGATGTTGTTTGGGAAAATGTAAGTCATTTGAGTTTGCAATACTGTGGGTGAAGGCAAAAACAAGGCCTGAAGTAAAGTTTGCTTTCAGTGCTCCCAGAATCCCTTTTGTGCATTATCCAGATAGGGTGGTATCTTGTCTTTCCATCTCATTTTAGGGACCAGTGCTGTATGCTCTCTTCTCTTCCCTGCCCTTTCCCAAAGCCCACGTCTCCTTCTCCCCCCATCCCCCACCTCCCATTACAATTCAGTGCAAATTTAATCAACATATTACTTTTCTGAGTATATTTTAAGCCTTTTTTTGGTGAAATGGCAACACATTAAAGGAATTTCAGCAAGTAGGTGGTAGAGATACACAAAATTCCTTTAATTGGGAGATAAGCCTTTCATTCCACAATTAAAGATAAAAGGATCAAAATGCAATACCCTAAGGAAAAGGTTTCTCATTTGGTAAATGAGTTAGTCAAAATGTAAAGAGGCATATCAGATCTTTTTCAGTTTTGATTGGAGAAGGAAGTCAGAAAATAGGAAGGCTTTAGGAGCCAGGATGCTAATGATAATTCTAACCTGAAGGCCTGCATTTATAGAGGATTTAAGGTTTTACAAAGTACTTCCCTAACAAATGTGTGAGGTAGACTACACACTTATCATTGATCGCATTCTATAAAGGGAGACAGAAGCTCTGAGAGATTGCCTGGTCCATAGTTGCCTAAATAATCTAAGAGAGGCAGGGAGGGAATGGCTGAAGAGCCATTGCTAAGATCATGCTCAAAGGGCCCCGCCCTACTGATGCCAAACAAGGTGGATGCTTCTGGAGCTTGCTTCCAGAAAAGTGGAATTTATGTCCCTGTCCTGTACTTCAGAGCACATGTTAGTGTTATTCAAGAAGTATGTCTCAGTCAGCTTACTCCTGTGATGAGAGAAAGCCTTTTAAATGACTGCTGTGCAAGATTTGAGAGTGTGCAGGAAGGGAGCTAACCAGCAAAATCAGATCTCCCTTCCCTGTCAGTTATAGAAGCTGAGATGGCTGGAGGTACCTCTCTCACCATTCAGAATCTTGCCCTGATTGGAAAGGAAGGGAGAAAACCCAAAGGGAAAGAGACCTAAATTATAAACAGTTCACAGATCCAAGCTGGAGTGGACAATCATTCATTCCTTCATTCATTCATTCATTCATTTTTTACAAAAATATATAGTTTCTTCCATCTGCCACATACTCCCCCACTGAGCAATTTTTTAAAATGCACAAAAAACAAAACCTTCACAACAAACAAGAGAGTTCCCCGAACTCTCTACAGTGCAAAATTAAAGCAAAACTTCTAGAATCTTCTTCCTCTTTCCCAGTGTCACTCTCTCTTCTACCAGTGGACCTCTTTTTTTTTCTTTTACTTTCTTATTATCTACCAATTAATAATACCATCACATACATGGTAGTGGTAATAGTAGTAGTAGTAGTAGTAGTAGTAGTAGTAGTAGTAGAAGAAGAAGAAGAAGAAGAAGAAGAAGAAGAAGAAGAAGAAGAAGAGGAAGAAGAAGAAGGAGGAGGAGGAGGAGGAGGAAGAGGAGGAGAAGTAGTAGTAGAAGTAGAAGTAGTAATAGGAGGAGGAGGAGTAATGCTTTAAGATTTACAAAAGGCTTTGCATGAATTTTCTCATTTGATCCTCACAACAATTATTACCATCAATTTACAAAGGAAGAAAATGAGGCTGAGAGTTCAAGTGCTTTGCCCAGGTTCAGATAGCTAGTGAGTGATTGGCAAAGGATGAAAGCTCAGATCGAATTTTTTATTTGATTCTGAACTTGAGAAATAAAACAAGCATTTCCATAACATAGAAGATAAAAAAAGATGATTGTACATGAAACTGCAAATCTATTATATACAACTTGCTATTCCTTTTAAATATATAATAAAGTTATTATGTAGCTTTCTTTTTTCCCTTTTTTTCTTCCCTCCTCCCCACCCCTTCACCCCTTCACCCCTGCCCTAGAGATGCCTATCATTAGGCATTAGTGTGTGTGTGTGTGTGTGTGTGTGTGTGTGTGTGTGTGTGTAAAACCATTGTCTCAAGTCTATCTTAATCTCAAGTCCAACAATCTATGAATTAAGCTACCAAGCTTTACCTGGCAAGAACACCATTTATTTCCCCCAGTCATTAACATAAAAAAGAGGGGGAAAGGAGAAGGGGAAAATATCTAATACCAACTACACTTCATATCTACCTATGACAGTGCTCTGTATACATTAAGTACTTAATAAATGTTTACAAATAGAATTGACCTGAATTCTATGACCATTGCCTCAAAATGCATTTTTCTTCCTGCATGCCAAAGAAACTGCAGAAGTATAACTAACATTTTTCTTATCTAGGGAAAGCTTCACAAAAAAAATCCTCAAATCAAATTTTTAAGAAAAAATAGTGAGGGATGGGCAATTCTATTTCAGGGGTAGCTCATTTGTCATACTGCAGCCAATGGATGGAAGCTCTTGACATTGGGCAGCTTTCTATTTTTAACTAGCCATTCTTGTTACAACCATCAAGGTCTGCACTCACGGCAGCCCCACTGAGGACCTCACCCTAAGCTTCCACTGCACTGCAGTGACTCTCCTACCTCTCACAGACTAGACTTTGGAAGGTGACTCTTCCACAAGTCTCAGGAAAGCCAGACCTTGGCCTCAACGGAGAGATACAATGGCATAGTTGAAAGCAGTCCAGATGAACTTGGAGCAGGGAAAACCATGTGTGTTTATGTATGAATGCATATAGACACATGTGTACACACGTACATGTATACACACACACACACACACACACACACACACACACACACACACACACTATATATATATATATATATATATATATATACATACATACACATGCTGTTAGAGGGACAGGCCTGAACATGCACTATGTCAGTTCAGTTATAATGTAGTGATGAAATGAGGCACTTGTAGAAGTCACTGAACTGTTTAAGGAAAAAAAAGATTTACTTAGTCTTAATATATGCAACAAGGATACAGTGGCATTTGGTTTCTACAGACATGGTGCCCCTGGAACAGGGAACCTGTGGCCTTGGAGCCCACACGTGGCCCTCTAGGTCCTCAGGTACAGCCCTTTGACTGAATGCAAACTTCAAGGGGATTTGTTCTGTGAAGTTTGGATTCAGTCAAAGGGCCATGCTTGAGGACCTAGAGGGCCGCATGTAGCCTCGAGGCTATAGGTTCCTTACCTCTGCCTAGTATAATTATAGAAAGGAGTCTGGTCACCTGGACAGGACCTATGAGAGGCAGAATAGTGTAGTAGTTACAAAGCTGGCCCTGAAGCCCAGAAGACCAGGGTTCAGCTCCCACCCCTGACATAGACTGCTTGTGTGACCCTGGGAGGAATTACTGTTCGTCCTTCATTCTGGAAGAGAACCAGTGACATCACAAGGGTGATGTAGATGCTTAATCCCTTAACATTCTAGGCAACTCTCTAAACCTAAAGGTTGCAGAGCGGATGCAGGCTTGCACTGGTAGAGGGAATTTCCTGATTCAGGAATCACCCTATCCCAATGAAAGCACACACCTAATCCTTATTGCTTATCCCTTAATTCTTGCTAAACTCAGTTGTTTCTCAGTGCTACAGGGAATACAAACACTGTCAGAACCCTCTAAATTTCAGTATCAGGGGGTAAAATCCTAGTTGGCACTCCTACTTACTGTTCTGCATCAGAAAATATCCACCTAAAGTCCTGCTGCTGAAACCTAGAACCTTCTTAGATGCCTAGAAAATATGCTTTCTAGTAAAGCTTCCCATCCCAACCTGGCTGGGAAGGTGAGGAAAAGGCATGGATTACCACCTGCTGGAAAACAACGGTTTATGTTTGTCTTTCTGTGAATAACTAGAGTTTGTTACTAATTACTCAAGTTTATTTCTTTGGAAGACCATCCCCATTCTACATTGGCCATGACACCTACACACTGGTGTGCCCACAGACAACCTGACAACAAAGGTCTCTCTCCTATGCAAGTTGGTAGTTGGAATGTTTGCCAAATATCTTCCAGTCAATGACTATTGATTTTTTTTTTCTGGTACGTTAACTCAGCTTTTACCCAGTCAACAATAGAGAGGTTATCAAAAAATCTTGTGGCTTTTCAGCAACAATGTTTGCTTCCTGAGTTATTTAAAATCATTTTTAAAAGGAGATCATTAAGTGGTATATGTGTTTGTTTTCCTTTCCTTTGATATCGGTTCATTTTTTGATGCTCTACCTATAATCAGTCAGTGAACAAGCATATATTGGCACTTAATAGGTGCTAGTGGGCACCATGGTGTAGTGGAAGGAAGGTTGTACTTGGAGTTTACACCTGCAGCTTAGATCTCAGCCTCACTTACTTACTCAAGGAATGACCGTGGGAAAATCACTTAACCTTTTGGAGTCTCTGTTCCCTCATCTCTAAAACAGAGACAAAATTTGCAATACCTGCTTCAATGATGTTAGATATCCTCATCCTCCTCCTTATTATCCTCATCACCATCATCTGAATCTTCTTCAGTGAAGTTCAGATAGAAATGTTCCTGGGACAAGTCCTGTTACTATTCTTTTATCTAATGTTCTATGGACAGCTGTATAGGTGGAATAAATCATTTATATTTGAATGAAAGCATTAGGATCCTAAAAAGCATCCTCAGTACAATCCCTGTAGCAGACAGGACAACATAGATATGCACTACATAACATTATAATGCATTATTATTATTATTATTATTATTATTCAAATATAGAGAGAAATATATTATTATTGTTATTATTATCACCTTTATGGGGCAGCTAGGTGGCACAGCGGATAGAGTGCCAGGCCTGGAGTCGGGAAGACTCATCTTCCTAAGTTCAAATCTGGCCTCACATACTTACTAGCTGTGTGACCCTGGGCAAGTCGCTTCACCCTATTCGCCTCAGTTCTTCATCTGCAAAATAAGGTGGAGAAGGAAATGGCAAAATCAATCCAGTCTCTTTGCCAAGAAAACCCCAGCTAGGGTCACAGAGTCAGATACAACTGAAAATGATTGAACAAAATCACTTTTGTGACCTTAGTAGCACATCATCTCTCAGAACCTCAGTTTCCTCATCTGTAAAATGGGACTAATAATACCTACGCTACCTTACTTCATAATTTCATTAGAAGCAAATCACTTTGTAAATCTCAAAAGTGCTATACTGTGAGATGAGATAGGTACTACCACACAAGTGTATGAGCTTAGCACATGGAAAACCCTTCATGACTGACAGCTCAGGAGATTTAAAATTAATGGAAGAGATGGAGCTTTGGATTGAGGGGAAGGGTAGAAATGAGTGTATCTGCAATTCCAATATGAATAAATAAGCTCCTAATGAGAACATCTGGGCAGAAGTTCAAACACATCAATTTCTGAAGCCATCCTTAGATCTCTTTTTGGCCGTAGAGAGAACATTTATGCTGGATGGAAATGTGCAAAGAAAACCAATTTTTTAAAAAATATCAATAACAAAGTGGTGATATGGGCAGTTTTTTAGATCCATTTCCTTCCTGCTTCCTGGGATTTGTCAATAGTCTATTATGTGAAATGGGCCCTCTTAAGTGGCATTGACCATTTTTGCTGTCTATCCTAAAGGTATTAGGCATGCCAGACACAATCTTATCTCTACAACAGTCCTGTGGTCAGATGTTTTGTAGACTCATCTTGGCTGGTACTTATCTCAAGCTGCCAGACTTATTTATTGTCATTCAGTAAGTATGGCACATAACTGAGAGTCATTATGCTAGGTACCAATCTCTGGTTTTCTATGAGATGGTCCAGAGCAGACCTGGGAAGGTCTGGGTAGGAATAAGCACAATAAACAGCCACATCAGATACAACTCACACATAGATGTTCAGCGAGGGACACTTTTTAATGAACCTTTTATAAATGTAGCAATTTTTAATGCTAAAAATATTTGTTTTCTATTATATAGAGATTGTATGTGAATATGTAATTAGTCAAGATCATATATATTACAAGGAAAGCTCAAAGTCTCAGGTGAAGAGCAATTTCCTTTCATGGATATTTAACCCATGATCAAGTGTCCTTATATTATTCCAGCAAATGCAGATTCAGAAACTTCAATGGCGTGATTCTCTTTTTCATAGCTTCCATTTTGGTAAAGTGAAAGCACTGGCTGTTGAGTCAAAAGATGTAGCTTCAAATTCTGCCTCTAACATTTATGACCTGTGTGACCTGAGCTACGTTGCTTCAAAAGCCTCAGTTTCCTCATCTATAAGATGAGAGGTTGGTAATAGAAGGTCCCAAAGGTCCCTTTCAGCTCTAGATCTATAATCTTATGACCCTTTAAGCTGAAAAGTTATACCACCAATTCTCCAAGGCTAGAATAAGGGATATAAAATACAGAAATTCTCCTTTTAGGCCAAGAGGACCTGAAAATATATATCTCCCTTGTACCCCTGATATGGACCCAAGTCTGCTCTTAGCTCTCCTAGTCTGTCTACTGAACAAGGGAAAAGTCAAATTTGCCACCAAAGACTCCATTTAATAGGCAAGCACAAAGGCACAGCTCCTTCAACAACAATTCAAGTAAAGCAATTGCTAAAACCCATCCTCTATAAGAAGGCAAAGAGGCATGTCTATATCTTCCAATGATCACTCAATCATAAGCATTTATGAAGAGCTTACTATGTGCCAGGCACAGTGCTGAATGGGGAATATGGGATAGGAAGCAAAAAATTGTCCCTGCCCTCCAGGAGCTTACATTCTAAAAGAATGGAGGAATCGCATATGCATAAATCATCACATGAGATAAGTGTAGAATATTTATCCTTTTATAACTGAGAAGATTGAGGACCAGGAAGGCTACATGAGGAGGAGGTTTAGAGAGTATAAGATTAAAAGTCCTAACCAAAAACTTGCCACCCCGTAAGCTCGTCAAGATAATCAGGGAACTCCCCACATCAATCCCCTACATCTGTTACAGAGGCATCAAACTCAAAAGCTCCCAGGTGCTACTGGAACCAAATTAAAATGTAATTAGGAAACATATAACTAAGTAAAAGTATAATATAACATAATGTTAATTTGTAGTTTTTTAAGTCAATGTCCAGCCCAGATGCCTTTTGGTTGTTTTTTATTTGTTTTGTTTTTGTTTTACAGCCTGTGAGCTAAGAATGTTTTCTACATTTTTAAATAAAATGATATTGTAAAAATGTAAAAACCATTCTTCACTCCCAGACCGCACCAGGGCAGGTAGAGGACTGCTTCTGGCCTATGCCAGCCCCTCATCTGGTTCAACCTCTTATCCTATTATTATCCCCATTATGCTTAGAAGGTAATAAGTAACATGTGGAATAGGCAGGGAAAATTCCCCACAACTTGTTCCGCGTTCTCTGGGGCATATGAGGATTCACTTTGCCAGGGCACATGGCACAGTCAAATACCTGGGCCCCTACTGATCAGTCCTCTGTTATATAAATATTCACTATGATGCCTGGCCTGCCCCCTTGTCTCTAAGAGACAAATGACTGAGGCTATCCAAGGACACATTATGCTCAAGATCATATTGACTTCTCTTCGAATCAGTGAGGGTTTCGACATCTCACTCTTACTACTCTTCTGTTGTTGTTGTTTTTGTTTATATATTCAGGCATAGAAACTATCCTTCAGCCAGTACAATCCATTAACTTTTCTGTAAATTATTGCCTTAGAGAGTATCCTGGAGAGATTAAGGGACTTGCCCAGCGTAACACCGTCAATATGTATTAGACGGCCTTCTGGCTCCAAGGCCAAGACTCTCTCCACGGTGCCACTCCAGCTCCTATACTTTCCTCGTGGGACTATGAAATGAGCTGAAAGGTATGAAAGTAGATAGCCAGACAGATGGATACTTAGATACATACATACACATATAGCAAGGTAGATAGATCCATAGATACATAGGTAGATACATAGACAAACATAACATACGTACGTAGATGTATGAATAGATAGCTTATATATATTCCTATATATGCACATATATATGAACATATGCATATGAATATATGTATACATATACTTGTGTAAGTGTATGTATACAGAGAGAGAGAGATGTGTATACATACACACACATATCAATAGAATATGCCAAAAGTTTTAGTGCATATTTAATCTATTAAAGCTCAAACTGCACTAAGACTTTTGGGACATCAGAGACAGATAGACAGACAGAGACAAAGAAAGCACACCTATGTGTACATGTAGGTACGCACACATGCACAAACACATATGAATACATTTGTTTTGTGTATGTATATACACATATGAACATACACATGTATGTATAATATATATAAACACATATATACAGGATATCCCAAAAGCTTTAGTGAAGTTTTAAGCTTACAGTTTAAATCTGCACCAATACTTTTAGAACAGTCTGTATATGTGTATGGGCATGTATATTCATACATACATATATGCTTATATACATATACATACATATACACATATAATTATGTATGTGTATATATATATATATAAGTGTGTAGGATGTGGTATAATGGACAAAGAGCTGACTTCAAAGCCAGGAAGATCTGGGTTCAAGTCCTGCTTCTGACACAGACCGATTATGTGATATTGGAAAAGCCAACTAACCTCTCAGTACTCTAAGCAATGCTCTAAGACTTAGAGACAGCTAGATGGCTCAGTGGATAGAGCGCTGGACTTGGACTCAGGATAGACCTGAGTTCAAATCTGGCCTCAAATACTTCCTGGCTGTGTGACCCTGGGCAAGTCACTTAACTTCTGCTTGCCTCAGTTTCCTCATCTGTAAAATGGAGATAATAATAGTACCTACCTCCCAGGATTGTTGTGAGGATGAAATGGGATAACATTCATAAAGTGTTTTGCAAACCTCAGAGCACTACACAGTTTTTTTATTATTAAATTGCAAAGAAGGAGTGGGGAGTTCCTTATACCAATGAAATCATGTATACAGTTCCTATCTTATATGTGTAAATAGACTAAAGAATTTTATATATATAGATATAAGTGCATTTATGAATATACAATCTATTATTTCAAAATTACTGAAATGATTTCTTCAGTATTCTCTCTGGAAAGTGACACACCGCACAGACCAAATCTTCTCTCTTCAACCCTCCTAGTGGCACTGAAATGAGTGTTTAAAAGAAAAGGATGCAATGATGTCACTTCAGGTTGTGTGGGGAGCCGGAGTTCAAAAATCATTATTCCTACTTACCACCCCTGCCATTTCCCGTGTAACTGAGTCTGAGAAAGATGGTATTACAGTACAAGGCTCCACCATTATTAGTACCCACGGCAGCTCACTGCCTGCCTCTCAATGGTGGCTGTTAGATTCTGATGAGGTTGCCCTGACTTCCAGTCTCCTCCTTCATCTTTGAAACCATTAGTTTGATAGAAGTTCCTGACCAAAATTGATTACACTGTTCCATTTACTTCTTCACTATATATTTCATCACAAGGATATCTATGGAGTCTGATGCCTTAGCCAGAAAGCAGGTAGGGAATGGAAGAACAGTGTGGGGAGGTGTTGGGGGTATAAAATAGAATGGAAAGCAAAGGGAGGAGAGTTGTACAGGCAACATTTCTAAAATGCTAGAATTGAAAACGGTTATCTGTTAGATTTTCTATATCAGAAACCAAAATATAAAAGCTGAAAACTGCTTTAGAGTTAGTTCTAAAACTCCCATATCGGTGTGATCTCTACCTGCTTATTCAGTTCAAGTAACAAAAAAAAAATTTTCCTTCTCAATAATAACTAAAAACTTTGCAAGCCTTTTATATACATTACCTCATTTGAGCCTTACAAATCTGGCAGGTACTACTAAATGAATCTGATTTTACAGAGAAGGAAACTGAGGCTCAAAGAAAGCAAAGGATTTGACAGTCATACAGTCTGAGAAAGAAAGTGAGAATAGGTGTTCCTGATATGGTGTCCAAAGCCTTTATCTGCTGCCCCACTTTGCCTACTCAGTGAGATGAGGTGAGGAGGAGGCACAAGGTGAGAGATTTTGTTGTAGAAAGAATACTGAACTCAGTGGTCAGGAGACCTGTATTTAAGTTCTTGCCATTTATTAGCTTTGCCACTAATTTATACTGCAGAAAAACCACTCACTGGAGTCAGGGGACCTGTATTCAAATCCAACTTCTGACAGTTTGTGTGACTTTAAGCCATTCATTTAATCTCCCCATGCCTCAGTTTTCTCATCAGTAAAATGAGGGAATTGACCTAAGGCTATTGAGGTCCTTTCCAGTTCCAAATCTATGATCCTAAGAACTATGCTACATTGGGCAACTCATCTACTCTCTCTGGGACTTTGTTTTCCATTCTGTAAAATGGAGAGAAAGGATGAGGAAATGAGGACTGTGACTTCAAAGGTCACTTTTGGCTTTGACAGCCTTTGCTTTAAGCCAGCTCTTGCCCAGGCAAAACATAGAATCAGTGGTTTCATGGAGCCAATGATAAAAACTAATGTGGACCAGGCAAATAAGGATCATACCACCAGATTGCAGCCTCAGATCACTGACTCTTCACTGAGAAGAGAGTAACATCAGTGACATATATGATATGATAAATGACAGTTATACTCGGAGCATCAGGGATTCTCAGAAGGGCCCTGGAAATGTCCCAAGGACACCCTATTACTTGAGCTAAACAAGGCAAATATATGTATAGTACTTCACAAACCTTGAAGAGCTATATGGATGCTAGCTATTTTTATTGTTATTATTATTTTTAATTCTTTTTTTTTATTTTTAGGTAATTGGGTTTAAGTGACTTGCCCAGGGTCACACAGCTAGTAAGTGTCAAGTGTTTGGTCTGAAGTCATATTTGAACTCAGGTCCTGCTGACTTCAGGGCCAGTGCTCTATCCACTGCGCCACCTAGCTGCCCCATTATTATTATTTTTAAATAATCACTCACTCCTTCATTTTCTTTAGAATGATACAGTGTTGGGGTTCCTAACCACTTTGTCATGAACCTCATTGGCAATCTGGAAAAGTCAAAGGACATTTTCTCAAAATAATGCTTTTTAGAT
Source organism: Phascolarctos cinereus (assembly GCF_003287225.1). Classification (NCBI taxonomy): domain Eukaryota; kingdom Metazoa; phylum Chordata; class Mammalia; order Diprotodontia; family Phascolarctidae; genus Phascolarctos; species Phascolarctos cinereus. Next base: position 266,127,422 of record NW_027555847.1, on the reverse strand, counting down.
GCATAACATAAAATATGTAGAATTACAAAGGAAACCAATTATATTGAACTACAGTTACAAAAATATAAAAAGGGGGGGGGAGAGTCCATAGATCCATATTAAGAAGAACTAGGAGGAAGAGACAGGAGACCTGAGTTCAAATCTTGGTTATAGGCCTGACTATCAAGGTATCACTAGATAGATCACTTAATTATGCCTCATCTGTAGAATATTTGCCCTATTTACTTCATAGAGTTGCTATTAAAAAAAAAAACAACAACACTTTAAACCCAGTTCACATTTATCTAGCACTATGAGGTTTGCCATGTAGTTTTTTTCATAGTCACCCAGTGAGTCAAATAGTGCCAAGTATTTTACAGATGAGGAGTATTAGGCTCAGAGAGAAGCAGAATGTGACTTCAGATCATATAACTATTAAGCTACAGAGCTGAATTTGAACTTAATTCTCCACGTCCAGCACTATTCCTACTATGTCTTCGTTGTTGTTCAATAGTTTTTCAGTCATGTCTGACTCTTCATGATTTCATTTGGTGTTTTCTTGGCAGAGATACTGCAGTGGTTTGCCATTTCCTTCTCCAGCTCATTTTACAGGTGAGGAAAACTGAGGCAAACAGGGTTAACTGACTTGCTCAGGGTCACACAGCTAGTAATCATCTAGAGCCAGATTTGAACTCAGGAAGATGAGTCTTCCTGACTCCAAGCCCAGCACTCTATCCACTGCACCACCATTCTAGCTGCTCCATTTCTACTGTTATCTTGCTGATAAATTTAAATTATTAGAGTTTGGGCTCAATTGTCTCTAATATTCCTTCCAGCTCTAAAATATTAGGCATCGATGAGAGTTAGCCCTGAGAGAATCACTGTGAGCCTTGCCTGTGAGTCTGTCTAGACAAGTGCCTAAGACAATTGGAGGAACATTTGGTACACATAAATCTATTTGGAAAGCCCTTGAATTGATGAGAACACTTGCACCTCACCCTCCCCTCCTCATATATTATATGATGAAATAGAAAGTGCACTCAATTTGAATTCAGAAAACCTGGATTTAAATCCTATCTCTGCCATGCATTACTTACAGTTTTAAACAATACACCTAGGTCCTGAATAGTGTAGATCAGGGGTGCGGAACCTGTGGCCTCGAGATCACATGTGGCCCTCTAGGTCCTCAAGTACAGCCCTTTGACTGAATCCAAACTTCACAGAACAAATCCCCTTAATAAAAGGATTGGACTCAGTCAAAAGGCCACACCCAAGGACCTAGAAGGTCACATGTGGCCTTGAGGCCACAGATTCTCCATCACTAGTGAAATCAGTCTTCTGAACTGGTTGCATTATTTGAATTTACACCACATATTTTCATTGGCCAGGACCAATCACCATATTTTATATAATGACAACTTTGAATAGCGCAAATTCCAATACACGTAACCAAATTCAGAGGATTCATTATTCACAATAATAAAAACCTAGCTATACACTTTTGGCATGAAAACTGGGTCTGGTTCTGAAAACAAAGCCTCCATGAAAACTGATTTTTCAGTTCTTTAATGCTCTGAGCATCCAAATTAATCTATTAGCAGCCTCTAGAAAACATCTCATTACCAGAGACAAGCCACACAGCATCAAGGACTTCAGCTGTCATGGTTGGGTGCCACCTCATTATAGAGTCCAAATCTGACTGAAGAAGTAGTGTTTTCTCAGTGTTTTCTATGGTTTTCCCTTTAATTGAAAGAAACTGAGACCTCCTGCAGATCAAAGCATGCAAAGGATCTGGCTGACCACCCCAGCCTGGCCAAATGACCTAGAAGTAAAAAAATAAAAAATAGGCTGGTGAAAGCCTTTTAAGTAATAGGAAAAATGCCATGGCACAAAATGGCAAATAAAAGGAGCAACTACTTCCACAAGTCAAGTGGTCATTTCCTTTAACTGGGCTAGAATACAAGATACTTAACACATCAGCATTACCGATGCATTCCTCCTTGTCCCCTTAAGCAAATTTGTCTACATCTTTATTGTCACCAGAAAATTTGGAGCAGGGATCACTATCATCACAAATGGATCACTGATACATGTGAGTAATTTTCTCCTGTGTAAACCTCTCTGAGCCTGAGTCCATCATCTATAAATGAGGAGGCTAAGATGCCTCTTAGTCCCTTCTGGCACCTCATCATATATAGTGCCACTCCTTTTTTATTTTAATTTATAGAATAAACTAAGCATTTCCATAACATAGTATAATAAAAAAGATGATTGCACATGAAACTGCAAGTCTATATGTACAACTTGCTATTCCTTTTAAATATATAACAAAGTTATCATGTAAATTTCTTTTTTTCTTTCCTTCCTCCCCCTCCCACCCTAGAGATGGCTACAATTAGTCATAGACAGATATGTAAAATTATTCTATATATACTTCTATTTATCAGTTTTTTTCCCCCTCTGGATGCAAATAGCATCTTTCTTCATATGTCCTTTATTTTCAACTTGTGTATTTATAATAGTCAAAATGACTCAGTTGCTCAAAGTCATTCTTAGAACAATGTTGCTGTTACTGTGCTCAATGTTCTTTTGGTTCTGCTCACTTTGCTCTTCACCATTTCATGCAAGTCTCTCCATGCCTTTCTAAGATCATTGAGCTCATCATTTCTTCCACCACAGTAGTATTCTATCACAACCATACACCACAACTTGTTCCGCCATTCCCTGATTGATGGGAACCCCTTCTGTTTCCTTTTCTTTGCCATCACAAACAAAGCTGCTATAAACATCTCATTCACATTCAAAGTTATCATTGCTATTTATAAATTGTCATTCCTTTTTTTCCCATTCTTTCAGGAGATGATTCTTATGGGGATGAATGGGAGTGGTGGTGGGACTGTATAGCATCGTTAATGTTGTTGTTGTCCAGTCTTTTCAGACCTTTCAGTCCCGTTTGACTCTTCCTGGCCCCATTTGGTGTTTTCTTGGCAATGGTACTGCAGTGGTTTGCCATTTCTTTCTCCAACTCATTTTATGGATGAGAAAAACTGAGGCAGACAGGGTTAAGTGACTTACCCAGGGTTGCATAGCTAGTAAGTGTCAGGAAGATGAGTTGTCCTGACTTCAGACCCAACACTCTATCCATTGACAGAATTCATAGAATCATACACTCAGAGCTGAAATGGACCTTAAAGCAGGAGTGTGCTTTCATAACCAGCCCGCCTAAAATGCAGGAAAAACTTTTAAGTTTAACCTGCATTATTAACATTTTCTCTGTTGCTTCCTTTTGTCTAGATAATCAACCAAACAACAAATTAATCCCTGATCTGTAGATTGCTGATTTCTGAGATGTGAATGCTCACACTGAAAATTTAACAATCATCTCTCCTGAAATGTTAAAAGATTTTAACTCAGGTCCTCTAAATAGCAATCCAGGATTCCTTTACTTGTAGATTTTATAAAGAGTTGAGCATAGTAGTAGTAGTAGTAGTAGTAGTAGTAGTAGTAGTAGTAGTAGTAGTAGTAGTAGTAGTAGTAGTAGCAGCAGTAGCAGTAGAGTAGTAGCAGCAATAGCATTTGTATAATGCTTTGAGGTTTTCAAAGCACTTACATATCATATGTTACAGTTTTACATGTTCTCACATTTGATCCTTACCACTGAGGGGATTACAAAAGCAAGTGGTTAATTGTGGCAGTTGGGCAAACCACATTGGCTCCATCTTGTGACTCAATTCTAGAACTTGTTCAATTCCCTTTCTATTCAATTATGCGTCTAGTTCAATTTCTGTCTTGTGAGAAAATTTATTCAATTATGGAAATTGAGAGAAAATTGTATTGAACTAGCCTTCATGTCCAGAAAGCTGAACCACCTCTACCTGTTGTTTAGAGACCCTTAACTAAGGACCTGGGTTGTGTGGACCAGAAACCTAGTCAGACACAAAGATTGATTCAAGGAGTTTGCTCACAATTACACATCTCAAGAAACCCATATATCTGAAAACTAGACACATATTGATCAATCAGTTATTGTTTCCATGTTCCTTTAATTGAATATAAACACTTGTGAGGAAGTACACTTCTTTTTTTATTTCAAAGAATTGTACCTATTCACTCTCCCCCTCCCAACTTGGAAAGTCCCTAATCTTTCCTTCAATTTAGATTACCTAATTCTATATCCTGGTTAATTGTTTTCTTTTAATTAATTGGTCTTACTTGATTAATTGTTTTTAATGCATAAAAATCTGTCTTCTGTATTCTGGATCCAGTGCCTGAGTGAAAGAAGGCCTGGAACTGATTTGTTATGCAATTTGCATGCATTGTTTAATAAACTGATGTGCTCAGAAGCTCAAACCTTTGTTTCCTAAGTCATTTCACTCACCACACCACAATCCTGTGAAAAAGGTGCTGAAAGAAGGAAAGAAAAGGAAGAAGGAAGGAAGGAAGGAAGGAAGGAAGGAAGGAAGGAAGGAAGGAAGGAAGGAAGGAAGGAAGGAAGAAAAAAAGAAGCAAAGAAACAAAGAAAGGCAAGAAAAGAAGAAAGGAGTTAAATAGTGCCCATCCCCAGAAACTGCCTCAATGTTTTCTATAGAATGGGTCCTTTATCAATATCTCATTAAAGAATCTGTAATTTTGTGCTACCCATAAATCAGAATAAAAGGGGCCCCATCCCTTTCTCAGCCTTGTCCATCTCTACCCAACTCTGTGATTGGAATAGAATAAAAGGGCCAAGACACCATGATTCTTCCAGTCTCCCAGAGCAGTAACCTCAGCAGTATCTTCAACTCCTCATTCTTCTTCATCACATATACATAATCAATTGCCAAATCTTGGCATTTCTACCCCGCCCCCCAAAAAGAAAATTAATCTTGCAAACAATCCTTTCTCTCTCCTCATTCAGCTACTATCTTAGTTCAGGACCGCGTTATTCCACCTCCCAGATTGTTCCAACAGCTTCCTGAACAGTATCTCTGCCTCCTGCCTTTCCCCATTTTGATCCATCCTCCATATTGTTTGTTGCTAAAATTTAAGTGCAGCCCTATGTTACTCTCCTATCCGATAAATACCAGTGGCTCTGTTGGGGTTACCAAGCTGAAGAGTGGGCAAACACCTCCCCTTAAGGTGGAAGAAGCATTATAGTAAAAGAAAATTAGGCCTAGCAAAAATCAGCAGCAGTGGCAGAGACTGAACAGAGCTGTCCAGCAGGTAGAAGCAGGTAGAAAGAGCAATCAAAAGGGCAGAAGGGATTCCCGCTCAGTGGTGAAAGCAGCTAGCTCTGAAATCATCAGAGCAATCAGCAGCTCTGTAGCATCAGGAGTATGAATTGCCCTGGACATGTATGTGCCCTGCCCACGTGGCCCTAACATGAGCTTTCCCAAATCATTTGTTAATCTATGTAAGTCCCCTCCCCCACTGATGGCATGTCAATCTTTGAGATAGTGTATTTCAAACACTCAACGTGGATTTGTGATCTCATTGGTATAAGTACTCTTTCCAATGACTAAAATCATACCCAATCCATATCTGCCCATCCTGTGTGACTCTTGGACCATATCTTCCCACAAATTCAAAAAAAGGAGTACAACCAACATGTAAAGGCCTTTCTTGCTTTCTCTTGACAACACAATGGAGCACTTGGGCTAATCACCAGTTATCGCTGTACTCGTGCCATGTCATGACATCATCTGTTTCTCTCATACTTTTTTTTTTTTGCTTTTTGGTGAGGCAATTGGGGTTAAGTGACTTGCCCAGAATCACACAGCTAGTGAGTGTTATGTGTCTGAGGCCTGATTTGAATTCAGGTCCTCTTCACTCCAGGGCTGGTGCTCTATCCACTGCACCACCTAGCTGACCTTTCTTTGATGCTATCCTTTACTCTTCTCCATAATTCCTTATTTATGTAGCACACATAAACTTTGAAGATTCTCATCCCAACTCCTACTTAAACCGTGAGAGGGGTCCTTCAGAACAAGACTATATCTTCCTCTTAGGGTATCTCCTAAGACTGTATCTTCCTTTAGGAGTATCTCCTAAGGAGTCAAGGTGATTCTCTCCAATGCCATTGACTCAAGCTCCCATTCTGGTGTGTTCTCCCCAATGTTAACCACCAGTTACTATTAGTATCTACCTTATATTATCAATACCCTTCAGTGAATAGCACCCTAGTATCATTTAACTAATTAATTTCAATTAGTTTTTACAAAATGAGATTTACAGAGAAGATATAGTAAGAACAGACATTTCCAATTTTTTTCCCCAACACCTTGGGAGCACACTCTTCCTTGTACCACCTTGGGGTCTGGGTAGAGTAGGTTCAGAATTAAATCAGTTCCTAGAAAATATTTGCCCTATAAAGTTCACTTCCAAATATGGCAAGCCACTAGAGGAACTGGCATTTTGGCTACCACTAGGCTGCGTCAAACAAGTCACTATTTAAGACCTATGCTACCACCTCACCTATGCTCTGCTTCCAGCAAATCTTGTCATTGACCTCCTAAGTGTCTGACCTTTTGAAGCCATCTCTAATATTTCTCACCTACAGTAAGAAAGAATAGATATAACAGAGACAAAAGCAATAGCAGGGCTATGCATTCACAGACTAAATGGCAGTAGTCCAGGTAGGTATATAAAGTTCCAAGGCCTGCCTCTGTCTCTCTCTCTCTCTCTCTCTCTCTCTCTTTTTCTCCCCCCCTCCCTCCACCTCCCACCCCTCACCAGTAGACTAACAGCTGTCCTTGACACCTCACTTAAGCACAGCCAGACAGTAAAAAGAAAATGCCTCATCCAGTTAGTGCTTTTTGAATTCAGTCTGTTCTGACTCAGCAGCCAGTTAAAAGGCTCTTCTTCTTTTTCATGTTGTAAGAGGACTGGAAATAGTAATAATACCTGCACATGCTTTGACTCAGGGAGTGGGGCATTTCCCCAACATATCATCATGCCTTTCTGGAAGCAGCTTTCATTTGCCTGGCAACAGGAAGAGTGTGCCATGCATGCTCTCAAGATTGGGTTCCATTGGCCAGGCCCCATTATATTTGTAATGTGCTGCAACCAGCTTGTGCCTACTGCAAACCTGAACATTGCTTTCTGGGAGATCCTCCTTTTCAATTCTTCAAAGACTCCAAAGTTGCCCTGCGAATTTAAGTCATACAATAAGACAGGAATAATATTGATATTTTTCTTAAAACTGGCCTTTGATAGAGAAGTTTGGGGTCATTAAAAAGACTTTGCAATTTTCTAAAAGCAAGCAGGTTGCTCTCATTCTCCTGTTCAATTCTGAGTCCAACTCATTGTCCATTTGCAATATCTATCCAAGTATATATACTGGTGTAAAAGTGCTATATATTGGCAACCAGCACTTAACAAAATGCCTCCATTGCTTCTCACAGTGTAGTAAGTGCTTAATAAATGGTGCATAGTAGATGCTTAATAAAGATTTATTAAATGATTGATTGATTGATTCTTCATCCATTCCTTTTTCCCAATGTGTATAGTCCAAATTATTTTGAGTAGCTAAGGATCCCATTCAGGAAGTTCCATAGCATTCCAAAGCTTGATGTAATGAGGACAAAATCATCCACAAACAGGAACATCTGGAGGACCTCACCATCTATAGCAAATTACTTTTCAGCATGGACTCTTGTGCTAGATCTCCTCCACGGCAATGGTGAACACCTCTACCTGTTTTGTACCTCTATTAACATTAATAATTGGGGATAATCAAATAAAGTTTTATTTTCCAAGGTACTTTACATAATCTTGATATATGCAAAGGAGATACCTTGTAAAAGAAACCTTTAAGGCAATATTTTGCTCTAGTGAATCAAATACTTTTTTATACTTAAAAAAAAAAGCACCATGAGGGGCAGCTAGATGGCGCAGTGAATAGAGATCCAGCCTTGGAATCAGGAGGCCCTGAGTTCAAATCTGACCCCAGACAGTTGACACTTACTAGCTGTGTGACCTTGGACAAGTCACTTAACCCCCCAATTGCCTCACCAAAAAGCAAAAAAAGAAAAAGTACCCCATGAAATCTTACATTTGTTACAATCAATTGTGTGACAGTAAAGATATGTTCCCCTATGGAATATTGCTTGTGAAAGCCTACCTCTTCCCTTGTACACCCTCATATGTGCCCTCAATACATACATGGAGTAATCTCAGAGCAACTTTATGCTATATAAATAAATGTCTTTTTGATTAATATGTCCTCTGGTTAGATTATAGAAGAAATTCATTGGTGTAAAGTCAAGAGCTATAGTTTGTTTGCTTGAGTTTTTTTGAACCAAAGCTTATCCACGTCCACAATGTGATGAAAAAATCATGGAGAGACACGTCATGTTGTAGAAAAAGCATGGGCCTGGCATGAGGAACTTCTCAAGACCCAGTTCTCATAGACTAATTGTGAGACCTTGGACAGGTTACTTAACCTCAATTTCCTCATTTGTGAAACAGAGATAACACTTGCACCGCTGACCTTACTTTGTAAATATTAAAACATTGACTAAATGCAGCCTACTATTACTATGTTAAATTAAAATATTCAGATACAAACCAAAGGATATGAATTTGCATGCTGGAACAATCATTACTATACCAGAGGCTGGTTCCTCAACCAGCTGTAAAGATCACATGGCTCAAAATCCATGATTCCTATCTGTCTTTCAAGATGTGACTTTTACAAAACCAAGAACTGGGAAAATCTGATGGATGTCAGAATTGCTACCAATCACATTTGAACTATATAGTTTTCTAACTAGAACTATGTGGTTTTCTTTTTCATCTGAAAACTTTTTGAGCTGAAAAAGACCTTAACAACCACCTGCTCTAGTCTGTTCATCCCATTATGTCCCAGTTTCTCTAGCAGATTGTCATTTCTATTAACCCTGCTCTCTCACTAATCTATTCCTATCTACTGGCTGCTTCCCTTCTATAACCATATCTACAAACACATCTATGTCTCTCCCAACCTCCAAAAATCTTCACTTTATCCATCCATCCCCACTATCATTCTATATTTCTCCCTCTTTTTGTGGCTAAACTGCTCTGGAAGGCCTTCTATAATAAGTACCTCCACTTTTCTTTCCTCTCATTCTCATCTTACCTCTGGTTTCTGAACTCATCATTCAACCGAAACTACTTTCTTTAAAACTTACTGATGATCTCTTAATTGCCAAATCTAATGATCTTTTCTCAGTCCTCATCCATCTTCACTTCTCTGCAGCATTTGACACTCTCACCCCCTTCTCCTTGATACTCCCTTCTCTCTTGGTTTTCATAACACTGTTCTCTCTCTCTTCTTTCCTGGGTCTCTCTTCATACTTATTGGACTCAGTATCCTTTGCTGGATCTTCATCCTGGTCATGCCCAATAACCATGGGCATCCCCCCCCCCAAGGCTCTGTCTTGAGCTCTCTTCTCCTTCCCTACTATTTCACCTAATGACCTCATCAGCTCCCATGGACTCAACTGTCATTTCTCTGAAGATGATTATCAGATCTATTTGTCCAGGCCTAACCTCTTTCCCGATCTCTGGTCTCACTTCTCCAACTTCCTATTGGATATCTCAAACTGGATGCTCCATAAACATCTTAAACTCAATATGTCCAAAACTGAACTCATTCTGTTTCCCCCAAAACCCTTCCTTTTCTCATTTGCCTATTGCTCTGGAGGGTACCACCATACTCCCAGTCACCCAGGCTCACAACCTAGATAGCATCCTTGACTCCTCATTCTCTCTCGTTCCCTTATATCTAATACATGGTCAAGTCCTGCTGTTTCTACCTTCATAATGTCTGTTGAACATGTTACCTTTCCTCCTCTAAAACTGCCACCACCCTAGTACATGCCCTCATCACCTCACACTTGAGCTATTGTAATAGCCAGCTGTTTGGTCTCCCTGTCTCAAGACTTTCCCTACTCCAATCCATCCTCCAAGCCCTGGTTTTGTACATGTCATAGCCCATTCAATCAACTCCACTGACTCCCTATTATCTCTAGGATCAAATCTAAAATCCTATTTGGCTTTTAAAGCCCCTCACAACCTTCCTTCCTTTCTAGTACTATATTTACTTCCCTCCCTCCATGTGCACTGTGACCCAATAACACCAGCCTCCTTGCTGTTCCACGCACACAACACTCCACAACCCAACTCCAAACACGTTCATTGGTTGTCCTCCATGCCTGGAGCTCTTTTCTTCCTCATGCCTGCCTCTTGGCTCCTTTAAGTCTCAGCTAAAATTCTACCCTCTGCAAGTTTTTCCCAATCCCTCTTAATTCTGGTGCCTTCTCTCTGAGACTACCCCCAGTTTATCATGTAGATAGTTTGTTTGTCCATAGTTGATTGCATGTTGTCTCTCCCATTAGCCTGTGAGATCCTTGAGGACAGGGACTATTTTTTACCTTTTTTCTATCCCTAACACATAGTAGGCACTTAATAAATGATTCTTAACAGATTAATTTTATTAAGAAGAGAACTGAGGGCCAAACAGTGGAAGCAATTCTCTTAAGGTCACACAGTGAATTAGTTGAAGATCTGGGGCTTAACTCCAAGTCTACTTAATCTAGTGTTATTATTGCTGTTTTTGTTGTTGTTTCTGTGACACCCCCAAAAATCTGTCAAATGTAATCTATTTATCCTTGACACTCATAAATGCTAATAGCCATTTAAGGAAAAATCAATCTTTCTATGGCAGAAAAAAAAAGATAATCAAGAAAGAAGACAGGAAACAAAACACAGATCACATTGGATTTCCAGTGAAATCCTTGAGGAGTTCTCTCAAATATTAGAAATTGGAGCCAACTCCTCCTATTGTGTCCAGCAAAGGATGGCTCTGAATACAGTTACAAGCCTGAATTAGGCTTTCCTGACCCTCTTTATTAATAACTATTAAAACTGAGAATTACTATGGCAGATCACTTGATACTCTGAGTTCAACCTGAGGTCTGCCCCCAAAGGAAAGAAGGCTTTGCTCTCTTTCAGGGATGATGAAGTGGATGCTGGAGAAATGAGAAAAAGAATTATTTTCCATGCTTAACCATTTTCATTTTAGATTCAGGGGTAGTAAAGTGGCAGACTACTCCATAAACTACTTAGGGAAAAGTAGGGAAGAATAATCTCATCTATTCTAATCACAATTCTGAAAATACAACATTTTTCAAAAGAGGCTGTTCTTTATTTCTCAAAGCTTTTCCGCATGCCAGGAGCTAGAGATTGTTTACTCCCCTTTTTTCCCAACAATGTACATCCTTCCCATTCTTCAAAATCTAGGCCACCTCTCACCTCTAAATAAACCTTATCTGACTGATCTTTCTTATCCCACCCACACACTGAATCTCATCACTCTTCTACTCAGAACCTCACTAGCTAGAAATTTCTTGCCTTCTTTAACACCTTGCTTATATAGACTTGTAGACTGTCCATTGGAAAGCACTTTAGAGATCATGTGGATAGAGTACAACTTCATTTTACAGTTGAGGAAATTGAGGCCCAAAAAAAGGAAGTGATTTGCAAAAAGTGGCATGGTTAATTCATAGCAGAACTAGAATTAGTCTGGGTCTCCTGACAATGTATGTTCCAGAAAAAAATACAAATTTTTGTCCATTGAATCCTATTTTCCCTTTTGACTTACATTATGCGAATGGAGATGTATTCCTTTTCACTCAAATTCCTTAACAGGCAGATATAAACATTTCGCAAAGAATATAATGTGGCAGCCAACTCCATAGTATGTAGCATTGCCTACTATTATAGGCTACCAGCCTTATTATGGCTCCGGGAAATTATAGTTCCATCTAGCCTTTCAATCTCCCAGTGTCATTTGGTGTGTTCTCTGTGCCATCATTTTGTTGGGGCAGCTAGGTGGTGACTCATCTTCCTGAGTTCAAATCCAGCCATAGATACTTAGTAGCTGTGTGACTCTGGGCAAGTCACTTAACCCTGTTTGCCTCAGTTCTTCATCTGCAAAATGAGCTGGAGAAGGAAATGGCAAATCACTCCAGTATATTTGCCATAAAACTCCAAATGGGGTCACAAAAGTCAGACATGACTGAAATAACTGAATAACAACAACTATGCCATCGATCATCTTTGAGTCTCTCTTCATAATATCATAATTTCTTCTATGCCCAAGAATCCACCAACTCTATGCTCACAGCTCCAGGAACTTTGGCACTTACACGTTCATTTGTCATAGGATGCACTGGGTTTAGGAAGATGAATTTACCCAAGGGTCACCTCCCAGTGGTCAGCAACAAAAGCAGAACTGAAGAGGTCACAACATAGGCCAAAGAGGTTCATTATCCAGTTTAAGCCAAGAATTGTTATTGATTTTTTGAGAATGATCTTAGCTTACCCAGGATCCTCAGAAGTATCCTACACCCAGGCTACTTGCTAGGATGTATTAATAAACTCAAGAAGTTGTTTTTCCAATGGCAGGTTGTAGTCTGGGCAATAGTTCTTCTTCATCTATGGGGGTGGATTGATTCCTGAATGAGAGGGTGGGGAATGTGAGATTTCTTTGAGATAGAGAATTCCAGATGAGGATACACCATCTTTTAAGGCAGGCTGGCATCTTTTCTGAAATGTACAATCTTAGAAAATTGTCTGAAGCACAGAGAAGTTAAACCTCTAGCCCAAGGTCACATAGCCAGCATGTGTCAAAAGCAGGACTTTGAACACAGGTCTTCTTGACTCCCTGGTTGCTCTCTATCTAATATTATTATGCTACAATGCCTAAATTGTCACACTTCACCATTACAAAATGTATTACATCTCCTTTCATTTGATTTTCAAAAAAAACAAAAAAAAATGAGTTTGAAGAGACAACTCAGTCTCAGAGATACCTCAACTTACCCTACCACTTGGGGTGTTCTCTGGGCCTCAGTTTCTTCATCAGTAATATGAAAGGGTTAGAATGAACTATCATTTAGCATCATAGAAGGCTCTGTCCTCAGCAGGTGATTGGTAAATATTTGTTGAATTGAATTGGGAAAAGTGGTCTCCGAGGAGGCAGTTTCAGTTGTTTTTCAGTAATTTCTAACTCTTTGTGACTCCATTTTGGGGTTTTCTTAGCAAAGATACTGGAGTGGTTTGTCGTTTCCTTCTCCAGCTTATTTTACAAGTGAGGAAAATGAGGTAAATAGAGTTAAGTGACATGCCTAGGGTCACATGGCTAATAAATGTCTGAGGCCACATTTGAACTCAGAAAGATGAGTCTTCCACACTCCAGGCCTGGTTCTCAATATCTGTCGCACCACCTACTTGCTCTCCTAGAAGGTATATCTTCATTATTAAGATACAGAAATTGATGTCCAGTAAGGTCTAAGGTCACACATCCTTCACTGGCAGAACAGCTGGGACTAAAATGTAGTCTGTTTCCTATCCAGCACATTTTCCAATGCACAGTGTGATTATTGATAGGTAGATCACTTCTTGATGACATGTTGCTTTCAAAGTGTTCCTAAGTCATTTCCCTAAGTGCAGGTTCTGTCACTAACAAGATTGTAAAGCATCTTGAGGGCAAAGACCAGATATCAAGCATTTTTAGTATGATCCACAATGCTTAGTCCAGTGTTTGGTATACCATCTCTGTTCGATACAAGTTATTGATTGATGGTGGTGAGCAGGAGACAAAAGCCTCACATTTATTACCAGTTTATTTACAGGAGCTGCTCCATCAGAGACTGAGTGACCTAGTCTGCTGGAAGCTTTCCTGTCATCTAAAGACGCCATAGAATTCTACTTTTGGGGAGCAAGGGCGGATCTGACCCAATAGATTCTGCTATATACTTAATGGGCCATACATATACAGGGCGCAAGACGTTAAGCAAATCTCACAGAAATGCATGCTCCTGTCCAATATTTTTTTCCCAGATAGAATTAGGTTTATTATGAACATGAAAATATCAGGAATCACAAAAGGACATTCTTGGGGGAAATGAAGGTAGAGTTCCACTTTTTTGTCTGAGTGGGGCGTGGGGTATTAGATGTGGGCTGACTTGTATAAACTTTCAATTTTGCTTTTTGGTTTTGTTTCGAAGTAGTATCGCTCTGTGTGTGTGTGTGTGTGTGTGTGTGTGTGTGTGTGTGTGTGTGTGTGTGTCTCCTCCTCACTTCCCTGACTCCCTTCAATTACCAACCAAAATTTCACCTTCCACACAACATCTTTCCCAATCCCCTTAATGCTAGCTCCATCTGTTGACTATCTCCAATTCATCCTGTATAAATCTTGTTTGCATGTAGATGTTTGCATGTTGTCTTCCCCATTACATTACCCTGAGAGCAGAGACTATCTTTTTTTTTTAATCCCTACTGGCTAGAATAGTCCCTAACCCATAGTAGAAACTTAGCAAATATATGCTGACTGACTGACTAGCTGTTTAACTGGGCTTGAGTTTGCAGTGGATATGAGTGAAGGAATAAGGAAGACTTACTAGCCGTGTAACCCCTTCAAATACCTTAACTCCTCCCAGCCTGCGTTTCCTCATCTGTAAAGTGGGGAAAATAATAACCCCTACCTCTCATAGTTGTTGTGATGATAAAATGAGATAATATCTGTAAAGCTCTTTAAAGTCCTATCTGAATGCTGTTATTATTATTAAAAGCTAGCCATTATTATCATCATTATGACTATTTCTTCTACTATAATTATGCAGGGCTCAGGCCAAGCATTCTGATTCCTCCTCCACTTGGGAAAACCCTGCTGCCAGAATACTGCACGACCTCAGCCAGCCTGCAATAAGTAATGGCAAGGCTGCTGATGAACTGTTTGCTCACTGGTGTTGAAGGCAAGAGGATGATTTATAGGGTCTCTCCAGTTCCTCCCGTCCCGTGACCCACTGGGGCTCCTTTCCTGTACCAGAGTAAACTGGCTGCAGGTGCTGACTGGAAAGTTTCCGCTCCTAACAACACACTGGATCCTGTCTGTCCCTCACAATCAGCAGTCACCCACATAATTAATAATCCCTAAACCTGTCCTTACCTTAATATTTTAATATGTTTGATTGATACATTGCCTAGATTTCCCCTTCCTGCCTCACAGCAAGCCATGTGTTATAACAAAGAACTTTTTTAAAGAAAAAGAAAAAATAAATCAGCACCACTAATCAATACATTGGGGTAAAAAAAATCTGACACGCTGTGCAATGCACTGTTCCATACCCAAGGACCTTACCCCTCTGCGATGGAGTCAGAAGTGGTATTTTCTCATATCTCTTCTTGGGGCCAACCTCGTTGTTTGTAATTTTGTGGCACTTCTTTTCAATTGTACCTTTAATATCTGACTATCCAGCACAGTAACTCTTTGCTTCACAGGTCCAGTGCAGTCAGCCCTATCTCTTTGGATTGATGATGCTATTTTTTTCCCCTCAAATTTTGTTTCTTCTGTTTCTCTAAATGATCTCTGCACTACATAGTCTTTTGTTGTTGTTTTTTGGTGGGTTGTTTTTTTGGGTTGGTTTTTTTTTTTGGCACGGAGAATAAAAACCAAAAGGCTAAGGGCAAGCACACAGGATTTGGACCTAAATGAAATGCAAATGGAATATTTTCTGCACTCCAGGCAGAGAGCCATCAGAATCCCTGGGAGACTACAGAGGTGGCAGCAGGAATTCCCTCAGTGCCTTTGCCGTAGGCTTTCAGTAGTTTGCCTGATTTGAGGACAGAGGTCATCTGGCTTTTACTATTTAGGGATGTATGTGTTATTGAAGCTTTTTGTTATTCTGGGCTCCCAAATCCCCACAAAACCTATCTATCTTTGGCCAGAATTATTTATGTTGACAGCTATATGCAAAGGGGATGCAAAAGATTTGTCTCTGTACTTGTGGGAGAGGGACTGGCTCTACTCCCTTTCCCTTCTAGTGGTAAGAAAGGGGAGGCATATAGGGAGTGGGGTCAGTTGAATGTCAGGTGCTCTGTAGGAGTAGGGGGACAGGAAACAGGATTCTGGTACTTAGCCCTGGTGGCCCTGTGCTGGTTATGGCTCCACTCATTAGAGTCATTTTGATAGCTACACTCCACTCCATACTTAAGACAGCTGGGGTCCCAAAGCAAAAGCAAGCCTAAAGATGCCACTATGAGCTAATGTACCCTCTCACTTTTCCAAAATGACTTGAATTTGTCCTTTGGACATGAGTAGACTATTTGACGTATTGGATTTGTTGTTAGATCATTTCAGTCATGTCTGGCTCTTTATGACCCTACTTGGGGTTTTCTTGACAAAAACACTGCAGCGGTTTGTCATTTCCTTCTCCCAGTCATTTTACAGATGAGTAACCTGAGGCAAACATGGTGAAGTGATTTGCCCAGGGTCACACAGCTAGTAAATGTCGGAGGCCAGATTGGAAGATGAGTTTTCCTGACTTCAGGCTCAGCACCCTATCCACTGCACCACCTAGCTACCCTCATGTTTGTGTATGTGTATGTGTATATATATGCATGCATATTTCTATACTTATATTTTATTTCATTATAAGACTACATACAATGTTGCATATGTTCTATATTATTATATACTAAATATTATCTGTGTGCATATAGTAATATATGTCCCAGGTTGCAAATGAAGCAGGTCAAAGCTTCTGTCCAAAGTATAGTGGGCTAGAAAGGAAGGAAGGAAAGAAGAAGGAAGCATGGAGGATGGGAGGGAGAAAGAAGGAAGGATGGAAAGACGGAAGAAAGGAAGGATATATTTAAAAGAAGTGAAGATTAGAACTACAGGCTCAACAACAAGAAACACGGTGAACGAAGGAGCAGGGAACTTGAAGCACCATGAGTCTGGTTCTTAACAAATACTAGCAGCTGCAGCCATTCTTTGCCATGTTCTATGTGGCTTCCACAGAGTTGAGTTAATAATCTTTTCTACTGCCTCATTCCTGCTGAGGAGAGAGGAAGTGGCAGTAGCAGTAACTACTACTCTCCTGACTTCTTTCCCTCTCCCTTGGTCCAGTCCTGTAGGAACTCAATTTCTTCCAGCCTCCTCAACATGACGTCCTGAGTTCTCAATTCTCAGGTGATTTCAGCTTTTCCTTCTCCCTTTAAACAAAAAAAGAAAGGAAGATTACCCTTTTCTAACAGTCACACCCCCTCTAATCCTAGGATCGGAATATACTGAGGATCTCTGTCTTGTCCTGAAAGCATCCATCTCAATTTGGAAAAAGGGATGCTATCTTCTAATGAAATTTTCCTCTTATAGGAAAATTTCCTTTCTTCCTTTTTTTAGGATCATTATTACTAACTCCGTGTCCCCCACTCTCCCTACCACAAACAAGAAAATGAAAGCTCTTCTTGTTCGTTGGTTGCTGGCCTTTGTTCTCCAAGAGGACCAAAATGACATCACTATATCAGAGTCAAGTTTCAGTGTGTCTGACTGTGGATGATCAGACCAATGTGAGCTCGGAATTCTCTACCATAGATCAGGCACAAATAGCCCATGTGAATATTTGGAGTGGATTCTCTAAATTTGCACATCCTGCATTTCCTTTGACCTGTTTCAATTCTGCTTTGCTCATAGAGGATGGCACTTTCTCTGACGTAGGCACACCATGCCTAGCAGTCCTATGCCAGTGTCTCCCATGTCACACAATCAATTCCAAAATTCTTAAGGCCACACCCCAGTAAACTGTTTTGGCAGATGGGTTAAACCAGGTTGAGGGTAACAGAGAGGTCTCAAACCCATTAGTGAGTTAGGGGGGGTGTCTACCCAAGCATGCAAAGACTCCCTCTGGTGGAATGGGTGGATGAGAACAATTTGTTCCAATAGCCATGAAGGCATCTGAAGAAGGTGCTGTGGAACACTTAGAGTTTGGTTAGACACGGAAGATGCCAAGGTCATCCACTGCGTCTTGAGCCATCACCAGTCATCTTGATTCTGTCCTGCCACTGGACTGCGATGATTCTGAAGAAGAGAGTGAGGCTGACAACTTCTTGTAACTCCGCCTCACTTAAATCCAATTTATGCACAAGTCAAAAGACATCACCCATACCATTTTACCATTTTACCTATCTCAAAGTCCTATGGAAACAGGCAAGTGACAAAGCAGCAGGTGTGGATACACTGGGAGTTGTAGTCGCAATCCTGCACACAGGTGTCCCAGGCCATAGGGTCATTTTCTCAGTGGAAGCATCAGTGGGATTTGGCAGCCCTTTGAGTGTCTAAGCAGCCTTTTAAGGACCATACTGCTCACCTCCTGATGTGAGGAAGAGGCTACAAAAGGTGCCCTAAAAAATTGTCTGCTTACCCAACCCTGACCTGACTACTGTGGCAGGTGGGGGATTCTACTCTGCAGTCAAATGCCCCCCCCAAAAAAAAAATATATATATATATATATATATGATATACAAAAATATCTGCAGAGACAATTTCACTCATCATTGGCACATGGAATGTGTGCACACTTGCAGACAACATCAAAAGTCCTTCTAGTAACATTTAAGCATAGTTACCAAACCCATACATTTTTCAAGGGAGGAACTGGTGTAGATCCAATGAAGAGATTTTCCCAGATTTCTGAGTGGTAGCTCACCTTGGTTGGTTCTAGTCCTTTATTCTCAAAGAGGACCAAAATGACATCACTATGTTGTGGTTCAAGGTACAGGCATCTGACTGTGGCTGATCAGAATAATATCAGCTCAGAAGGCACTACCACAGGTTGGGTACAAATAGTCCACTTGAACATTTGGAGTGGAGATGTCTCTAAATTTGCACATCTCACATTTATTTTGAGCTACTGCAACTCTGCATTGTTCATAGAGCACAGCACCTTCTTTGAAGTGGACACGCCATGCTGGACAGTCCTGTGCCAGTGTCTCTCATGTCTCACAATAGATTCCAAAGTTCTACAGAGAAAGCTTGAGAGTGTCCTTGTATTGCTTCTTCTGATCTCCATGTGAGAGCTTGCCTTGTGTGAGTTCTCCCTAAAATAGTCTTTCAGGCAAATGCATGTTTGGCATTCGAACAATATGGCCAGCCCATCAGAGTTACACTCTCTGCAGTAGAATTTGAACATTTAGCAGTTTAGCTCAAGAATGGACCTTAGTGTCTGGTACCTTATCTCCCAGGTGATCTTCAGAATCTTCCTAAGACAATTCAGATGGAAGCAATTCAATTTCCTGGCATAGCTCTGGTATACTGTCCAGGTTTCACAGGTATATAACAATGAGGTCAGCACAACAGCTCTGTAGACTTTCAGCTTAGTAGGTAGTCTAATACCTCTTCTCTCCCACATTTTCTTTCAGAGCCTCCCAAACACTGAGCTAGTTCTGGCAATGCATGTATCAACCAATTCTCTATTTTCTGTAACCAATAGTTCCACATATGGATGATGTGGTGCTGGCTGGTGGAGAGTTATGTTTTCTTGGTGTTAATTCTTAGGCCAAAATTAGCACAAGCAACAGAGAATCTATCCATAGTTTGTTGTATCTCGGCTTCAGAAGCTGCAGTGAGTGCACAATCATCTGCAAACAAAAACTTATGTACCAATTCTCCCTCCACTTTAGTCTTGGCTTGTAGCCTTTTCACATTAAATAATTTACCATCAGCACAGTAGCTGATCTTAATGCTGTATTCATCCTTGTTAAAGGCATCTGACATCATTGTTGAAAACATCATGCTAAAAAGCATGGAAGCAGGCATACAGCCCTGCTTCACTTCATTGGTGACTGGGAAAATGCATGAGTATCACCCATTACCCAGAACCTGTGCAGGCATGCCATCATGAAACTAAGTGGTAGCTCAACCTAAATAATGAATGGCCACCGCAAAAAAACCCAAAAAAAAAAAACCTAACAGAAATCAAATATTGCTGCCCCTAAGAAACAATGAATGTAGAGATTAGAAAGAAGCATGGGAAGACAACAAACTGATATGTAACATCTGCTTCAAAGGCCTCTCGCAATAGATGCTATATAATTGTTGTTACTGAAGCCTTAAGAGTCAAATGAAATATTTAGGGTTTGGTAGCTGGGATTGTCAGTTTTTTTTAAAACTAAGACTTTGGATGCAGATAGTTTGAGATGCACTAGAAAAGACAGAAAGAAAAATGGGGAAAATGTAGTGGTCAGAGTACAAAGAGTCAGGGTTTAGCAGCCAAATTACATCAGAATCCCAGTGTGTCTGAAACAACAGTTGCTCATTTGATAAGCCATGAACTAAAATCACATTTTATGGGTCAGTCAGACCTATTTTTTTCCAAAGGTGTTTTTCTGCAGCTGTGAATACTGCTGTGGAAAGAAACATATACAATGGTCTATGTCTTCCCATGATATTAATGGATTTCTCCAACAGCTCCTGTAAAGCCCAGAATGACACCAATAACACCTGCCATCCCAAGTGTCACATCTAAGGGATGAAGGGTGAGGGAAGAAGATTCCAGGAGCTCAGAGACAACTAAGCTAGTATTCTGTACCCCTTGGTCTGTGAAAGGCAGAAAGTCTCACCTAATTGCTCAAAGAGCCAATTAGCAGCTGCCAGGTTAGATCAACATGACTGGAGCTGTCAGTAGGAAATAAACAATCTATTTCCCTTGCCTTTTTAACCCCATATTTCTCTTTCTTTGTAAATATACATATTTGTCTTTCTTCATGTTTCTTGGCCTTTTGGTCTTCCAAGTTACTGGGTCCATAGTCCATTAAAATAATTACAATTATTTAGAAAAGGTGGGGTCATACTAGAAGATCTCTGCATTAAATCTACTTCCAAGAACCCCAGGCCACAGTAACCTCAAAACCACTGTATTATTTAACATCTTTTCAATTCTAAGAAAACATATAGTTACATATTTCACTACTTAAAAATGTATTCACTAAGGGGTACAAGGAATAATAGCTAATGTAGTTAGGACCAAGGCTAGAGTAAAATAATGGAGTCAGTGTAGGTGAGCTGCATTGATGCACCATTGTGAGGACATATGGACCCAGGCAAGAATATAATAGTTAACAACACTGAGCGGTAGCCACTGCAATGCATTAGTTATGGATTTAGGGAGGAATAAAGCATGTTTAAAGGCAATGAGTGGATAGAGACAGAGCTTTGGAATCAGGAAGTCCTGAGTTCAAGTTCTGATTCTGAAACATACTGGCTTTGTAACCCTGGGCAAGTGACTTAGCTGCTCAGTGCTCTTGGCAATTCTCTAAGTTGTAGAGAAGATGCCACTATGCCTTAGAAGAGGGTGGTTTCTTTATTAGGAGTTCCCTATACCAATAATAGGACAGCTAGAAGGCACAAATACTTGTCTTCTGAGTTCAAATCTGGCCTGAAATACTTACCAGCTGTGTGACCCTGGGCAAGTCACTTCACCTTGTTTGCCTCAATTTCTTCATCTGTAAAATGAGCTGAAGAAGGAAATGGCAAACCACAAATGAGGATGCATAGTCAGTCATATTGAAATGACTGAACAACAACAACAACCACCAGTAACATCACAGGTCTTGTTCCCTGCTCCAAAAAAATGGGGGCTATTACAAGTTGCTAGTAGATCCAACTGATGTAGGCGATTTTGTGGCTTTGGACATTATAAATTTTTCACAGAATGAGAGTAAGACTGATTTAATGCTCTAAAATTTAAGGAAAATGCTACCACCTTGTTTGGGTTTTGGAGTGATTTCCATGACATGGGCATGTTTTTGTGTCTTCATCCCAGTGCACTAACCAGCAGAGAGACGACTGGGGAGAATGTGCGTATCTTCATTTCCCTTCCCCATGTTGCCGGTGTCCTGTGGCAGCACTTGGCCCCACCCCTGCAGGACAAAGTCAGTTTTCCTTTTCATTTAACTTTTTTAAACAGTAAAAATCCACTTACTCTTCTGCCCACCCACCCCCAAATGAAAAAGAAAGAAAAACAAAATCCCTGTTACAAACATATAAAATCAGACAAAACACATTTCTACACTTGACTGTATCCAAATGTGTGTGTGTGTGTGTGTGTGTGTGTGTTCAATCTGCACTGTCTTTCACTTCTCTATTAAGGAGCTGGGTAGCGTATTTCAAAAGTCCTCTGGTATCATGAATGGTCATTATGCTGATTAGAATTCCCAAGTCTTTCAAAGTTGTTTGGCCTTATAGTATTGTTGTCATTGTATAAATCATTCTCCCAGTTCTGCTTATTCCACTATGCATCAGTTTGTCCAAGTCTTCTCAGGTTTCTTCTTCTCTGTTCTGTTTCTTACAGAACAATCTTATTCCATCACATTTATATTCTGTAACTTGTTTAGTCATTCCTCAACTGATCAGCACCTCCTTAGTTTCCAATTCTTTGGCACTACAAAAAGAGTGTTGACTATTTTTGTGCATCCTTAGAGATTGTTTTGCTTAGGACTAATCCTTCCCTTAATAGACTTTCCCTCTAATGCTCCCTTCTTGTCATTCATTCATTCTTATTTCCTTGTTGAATGAAATATATTTCTGTACCCAGCTGTGTGTGTATTCTTCCCTCCTTTGATTTGCTCAGATGAAAGTGAGATATAAGTGTCAGCCACTCCCCCCACCCCTTTCTTCTTGTTTGTATAGACTTCTACTTGCACAATCCAATTATATAATTCCCCAATCTTCCTTTCTCTTCCCCGTTTAACACATTCTACTTTCCTTCCCTCTCCATTCTTTTTTTTTAATTCATCAAGGCATAACAGAACCACTCCCAGGTCTTCTGTCTAATTAGACTCCCTCTATGACCACTGATAATGATAGGGACACATGTATCATCTCCTCTTATTAGAAAATAAGCAGTTTATCCTTGTCTCTCATGCTAAGTGGTACAGTGGATAGAACACTGAGCCTGGAGTTAGGGAAAGCAGAGTTTAAATCCAACCTCAGACACTTCCTAGTTATGTGATCCTGGGCAAGTGGCTTAAATGCTATCTGCCTCAGTTTCCTCAACTGTCAAATGGGGATAATAATAGTACCTATCTCATAAGATTGTTGGGAAGATCAAATGAGATATCTGTAAAGCATTTAGCAATGTCTAGCATGTGGTAGGCACTTAATAAATATTTGTTCCCTTCCTTTCATCTTCTTGACTCCCGTGTTTTCACTTCAGAATTCTTATGCAGTTCTGATCTTTTTATCATGTTTACTTGGGAGTCTTCTATTTCATTAAAGGTCCATTTCCCACCCCCCCTCATCCCCACTCATGTAGATTATACTCAGTTTTGCTTGGTAAGTTATTCTTTGCTGTAAGCCTATACCTTTACTTCTGGAATATCATATTTCAAGCTCTCCCATCCTTGATGATGGGAGACTGGTAAATAACGTGTGATTTTGATTGTGGCTCCTCAGTACTTGATTTTTTTTCTTTCTGACTGCTCAAAGTATATTTTCTTTGACCTGGAACCTCTGGACTTTGACTATACTTTGACTATAAGTACCTGGGAGCTTTCATTTTGGGGTTTCTTTCAGAAAGTGGCCTGTGGATTCTTTCCATTTCTACTTTATCCTCTGGTTCTAAGAGAGCTAAACAGTTTTATTTTAAGATTTCTTCAAATAGAATATCTGGGCTCTTTTTTCTTTTTGGTCAGAATTTTCAGGTACTTCTTAAATATTTTTTCTTCAATCTGTTTTCCAAGTTAGTTATTTCTTCCATGAGATGGTTTACATTTTCTTCTTTTTTTGCAGTTTTTTACTTCAGTATTTTTTTGTTTTCTTATTAGGTCATTCACTTTGAATTGGTCAACTCTTATTGTGGGGATCTTGCTATTTGGACAAAGTTTTATACCTCTTGTTTCAAGCTGTTAATTCACTTTTCAATTCTTTCTTCTATAGCTCTCATTTATTTTGCATTTTTCCTCCTTATACTCTAATTTCATTTATAAAAATATTTTTTAATTCTTTCTTTCTCTCTTCCAGGAATTCTAGGTCAATTTGTGCCCAAGCTGTATTTTCCTTTGAGGCTTTGCTTGTAGATATCGTGAAGTCATTCTCTTCTTCTGGACCTGTGTCTATCACAATAGCTTTTTATGGTGGGGTTCTTCCCCCTTCCTCCCCCTGCTTATTCTTCCAGCTTACCTTATATTATAGCCAAGCTCTTTATACTTCTGGAGAGAATGTGTGGGCTGGTCCTGCTCTTGTGTTTTCTTGGGGTTACTGAGTATTGTTAGTCCAAGATCTCAAGGACAGCACGAACTGGTGACCTGAAAGCTTTTGGTGCTTCCAAAGTGATCTGATCCAGGGCAAGGTTGGTTTACTGCCCCCTGGTTGAGCTCTGCAAGTTCCTGACTAGGGACACCTATAGGCTTACCTCCTTTGGAGTTTCAGAAGACTACCCGGAACTCATCCACCATCAGCTAGATGGAAAACTGCTGATTCAGTGTGACTGATCTTTAGCCTCTGCTCTAGTCCGATATTTCTACCCTGGTTATTCATCTGCAGCCTCCAGCCTGAGCTGGAGGCTGGAAGTAAGGCCCCAAAATCAGCTCCTGGGGTCTGAGTCACTCATCTTTTACTTTCTTTTGAACTTGCTATTCTACAGTATTTTCACATTCCTCTAGCACCTGACTGACCATGAGTCTTCAAGTCAAGAAGCATTGATTAAGTGATTGCTATGTGCCAAGCCCCATGCCACACACTGGGAATGCAAATGCAAGTAGAAAGAAAGACATTTCCTGCCCTCAAGGAGCTTACATTCTAATTGGAGAGAAGACAATACAAAAAAGGGAGTTGAAAAGGGGAGGGGCATGATGGAAGTGCCCATATAAAACCACCAAAACAAAAAAGTCTGCCCAGCCTAGTTAAATCTACTGGCTCTTAGAAATAACCCTCCCGCATCCTTAAATCCCTGGCTAGTGCCCAGCATGGTACTGCAATGGAAGCATCACCTCTGCTGCTGTCCCAGCTGTGGTGCTGACTGTACCAGTTGCTATACCTAGGGATAACAGTAACTGTGACAACACTAACCTCATATTTACTTCCTCTCAACTCCATAAGTCCTAGGAAACTCTAGAAATGAATAAATTCCAGTGGTCTTCCTATCATGAAGTAAGCAACACGATGTACAGAGCACTAGGAGTGGAGTCAGGAAGATCTGAGTTCAAATCCAGCCTTAGACACTTCCTATTGACCCTGGCAAGTCACTTAATTACTGTCTACCTCAGTTTCCTCAATTGAAAAATAGGGATAAAAACAGCATTTACCTCACAAGGTCATCATGAAGATTAAGTGAGATAACATATGTGTTTATTAATTTGCATTAATTATTTATTATTTGCATTAATAACTGCTTAGCATAGTGCCTAGCATGTGATAGGTGCTTAATAAATGCATGTTTCCTTCCTTCCTAAGCAATTCATAATCTCTGTGCTTGTGATGTCTCAAGACAATCATCCCACAAAGTAAGACTGTTTTCAGCCAGGCCTGACTCAGGCCTATCTGGTGATTCAGGTTCAGAATTGGAACAAAATGAGACACTTATCTATCATCCAACAAAGAAGTTTACTTAACAGTAACAAGGAAAGGATATTCAGCAAGGATACAACATTGATTCAGGTGGGTACTGCTTTCCTGCTCTGCTTCTGCCATGGAGGCATGCTAATTAGCAACTTGTGTCAGTTCTGAGTAATGTTGACTCCTCCTGTGTTATGTATTAGTACCCAGGTGATCAGGAACCTTCACTGATGGCACGAGCCTTAGTCTTCTACAACAACTAAATCTCAAGAACAGTTTTACTGCATTAAAAAAAAATTATTGATAGCTTTTGTTTCTACAGCACCTATATTTCCAAATGTATTCTTCTTTCTCTTCTCCCTCCCAAAAATTCAGCAAAACTAACAACCACGTCAAAATGTCTGACATTCTATGCAACATTCCACACCTGTGGTCCCACATCTCTGCTGAAAAGTGAAGGGAGGTATCTTCTTATATATCTTCTTTGATACCAAACTTGTTTTTTACAATTTTGCAACATTCAGTTTTGATTGTTTTATTGTTGTTGATCATTATATTTACATTGTCGTAGTCTCTGTGCATATTGTCTTCCTGGTTCTGCTTACTTCACATTACATCAGTTCATAAAAGTCTTTCTATGATTCTGCATATTCCTCATATTTCTCCTTTCTAATACTAATGTAAAATACCACTATGTTCGCAAAACATAATTTGTTTAGCCATTCCTCAATGAGGAAGCATGTACTTTGTTTTCAGACTTTCACTAGTATGAAAAGTGCTGCTCCAGATAGTTTGGTGTTCATTGGGCCTTTCTTTTTGTCACTGACCTCCTTGGGGTATATGGTTAGCAGTAGAAACTCTGGGTCAAAGGAATATGGATATTTTAGTCATTTCCTTCAAATTCCAACTTGTTTTCCAGAATAGTTGGACCAATTTATAGTTCCACTAACAATGTATTAGTATACTCATCTTTCCACAACCTCTCCAGCACTGATTTTCCCCATTTTTTGTCATATTTTCCAATTTGATGGGTGTGCAGTAAAACCTCAAGATTGTTGTGATTTGCATTTGCACAGGTGATTTGGAGTATCCTTTTACTCAACAATATGAGTTGTCAATATTTTACAATTCTTTTGAGAAATGTTTGTTCATATACTTTGCACATATCTATTAGGAAATAGATTTTGGTCTTATGTTTTCCCCTTATTTATTAATATGTCTTTGAAATATTCTGAATGTATTAAGAATTCTATATCATCCATAAATTTAGGTATTTTATATCTTGTAGATCATGCTGTGATTCTTTTGAATTCTGTTTGTTGTTGGCATGTAACTTTATACAGTAGGTAATTAGTCTTTTTATTTCTTCCCTGTTATAATTTCACCTTGTTCATATTTTTAAATTTGTTATTTGATTTTCTCCTTTTTAACCAGCCTGGTTAAAGATTTTCCAATTGTATTAGTCTTTTTTTTTGTGAGATAATTGGAGTTAAATGACTTGCCCAGGGTCACACAGCTGGTAAATGTCAAGTGTCTAGTCTGAGTCCAGATTTGAACTCAGGTCCTCCTGACTTCAGGGCCAGTTTTCTATTCACTGCACCACCTAGTTGCCCCTGTATTAGTCTTTAAAAAAAAACAGCTCTTCTCTTCATCAGTTCTATAGTTATTTTTTGGTTTCTAATTTATTTCTTTTCAGATTTCCAAGATTTCTTTAATTGTGCTTATTTTGAGTTAATTTCTTATGCTTTTAATTTTTTAAATTGCATATTCAGTTCATTTATCTTTTTTTCTATTTTGTCAGTGTAGGTTTTATATAAAATTATTTTCCCTCTAAGGACTTCTTTAGCTGAATCCCAGAAATTTTGGGATGTTGCCTAATCATTATCATTGTTTTTCACATAATTGTTCAGTTTCTGTGATTGGTTCTTTGACCCACAAGTTTTTATGATTTCATTAGTGAAATCATATTCTGCATCTTTTACTTGTGCTTCCCTTATTTATTACTACTTTCATTGCACTATGATCTATAAAGGATGCATTTATTAACAATTATTCTGCATATTAGTATACAATAGTCTATTTTAAAGGTGCCATGTGGTATTCAGAATATGCATGTTCTTTACTATTTTCATTCAGAAGATGTCATAAGTCTTTTAGCTCTAAATTATTCTACCTGTTTGTTCAGTTCTTTATTTCCCTTCTTTTGTCTTTATTAGATTTTTATAGCTATTGAGAGATGAGCATTAAAGTTTTCAAGTAGTATTATGTTACTAATGATGTCCTCTAATATTTCATTTCATTTTTCCCTCATGAAGTTGGATGCTATACCACTTGGTTCATGTATTTTAAAATTGACATTGATTCACATTGTTTCCTTTAAGTATTATGCAAACAATCTATTGTTTTGTGAATTTTTATTTTACGAAATAACATGATTGCTACTTCTGGGTTTTTTAATTCACTAGACACATAATAAATTCTGTTCCAGCCTCTTGTTTCAATTTTCCGTGTCTTTGCTTTTCAGATGTGTTTGGTATAAACAACAGATTGTGAGGTTTTGTTTTCTTACTCATTCTGTCATTCTTTTTTTTTTAATTGGATTATTTAGTACATTCACATCCAAAGTTATGAGAGTTAGATTTGTGTTTTCTTCCAACTGTTTCTTTCTTTAGTATTGGGGAAATTTTAGATTTATCCCCTTCCTCTTTTAAGTCAATACTTTGTCCCTTTGATTAAGTTTTGTTAAAGTGACTTTGATGTAACTCTATTGTCCCTGGCTTCCACCACCACTGCCACAAATTACAGAGATTCTGCCTTGCTCCTCCTTGTCTGTTCTCTTCCTAGTTTTAGAGTTTTAATCATTCAACAAGAAATTATTAAGAGATAACTATGCAGTAAGCAATGGACATTCAAGTACAAAAAATGGAACACTCCCTATTCTCAATGAGCTTACATTTATATGTAAATTTACATGCACATATATATAAATTATATATAAATTTACATATATATATATACATAAATATAAATATATACAGCAAATAATCCAACATTGGAAACTTAGGGGGTAGCCTCCTATTGGGAAATGGCTAAACAAATTATGGCATATCTATATAATGGAACATTATTGTCCCACAAGAACTTACAAAATGCATGGTTTCAGAGGAATCTGGGAAGACCTCTATGAAATAAGGCAAAATGAAGTGATCAGAACTAAGAGTACAATTTATGCAATGACAGCATTATATTGAAAAACAACCTTTAAGACTTTAGAATTCTGATTGATGAAATGATAAATAAGTCCAAAAGAATGAAGATGAAACTTGCCATTTATATTCTGCCAGAGAGATGATGAACTCAACAGCAGAGAGAGACATTTATTTTTAGGCATGCCAATATGGAAATTTGTTTTGCTAAACTATGCATGCTTTCCATGAGAAGTTTTTTGGTGTCATTTTTTTGTTTTGTTACTTAAATGGATGAGCAGTGGACAGATTAACATTAACATTAAAATATACAGCATAAATATAAAGTTTATAAATATATACAATTAATTGGGGAAAATAAAATACTGTGTGTGTGTGTGTATACATATATATGTGTGTGTGTGTGTGTATATGTATACATACATACATACACACACACATACACAATGTACTGAAATACAAGAGAATTTGGGAGAGAAAATACTAACAATTAAGGTGATCAAAAAAGGCTTTACCTAGGTAACAGTGTCTCAGTTTCACGTTAAAGGAAAAAAGAGACTCCATGAGGTAGACATAAGGACAGAAGACAATCTAGACATAGGAGATGGCAAGTCCAAAGGCACAGAGGTGTAAGGTAGAGTGGAATGGGTGAGAAACAGAGAGGAGGCAAGTTTGGTGGGATCACGAATACAGGATGGGGAGTAATGTGCAATGAGGCTGGAAAAATAGGTCGATGCAAAGTTGTGCAGATTTCAAAAGTTAAATAGAGTTTATATTTTCTCCTAGAGGCAGTAGGAAGTATCAAGTAGGGGAGTCACATGTTCAGATCTGCTTGTAAGAAAATTCTTTGACAGCATTTTGTGGGATGGACTATGGGTGGGGGGAGACGTGAAGCAGGAAAAACAATTAAGAGGCTGTTAAAATAATCTAAACAAGAGGTGATGAGTGACTGAACTAAGGTGGTAACTGTTAGTAGAGAGGAGTCCAATACAAGAGATGCTATAAAGGCAAAAATAGCGAGATTTGGCTACTGATTGGATATGTGGAGTGAGGGAGAGGGAGAAGCCCAGGATAATGCTGAGATTACAAACCTGAGGCAATGGAAGGATGGTGGTTCATTCAACAAAAATAAGGAAGTTTAGAAGAAGGGTAGGTTTAGGGGAAAATATAATTAAAACAGTTTTCAATATGCTCAATTTAAGATGTCTAAGGGACAGCCAATTTGAAATGTCCAAAAGGCAATCCAGGCCTGAAGCTTAGAGACAACCTGAGAGTGATCAGGGAGTTATGTGCATAGAGATGGTAGTTAAAACCATGGAACCTGATGAGGTTACAGAGAGAGAGAGAGAGAGAGAGAGAGAGAGAGAGAGAGAGAGAGAGAGAGAGAGAGAGAGAGAGAGAGAGAGAGAATAAATTTAGAGGGAGAAGAGACAAAAGGGCCCAAAACAGAAAAATCAATGTTAGGCATGATGAACGAGTAAAGGAAAGTGAGAAGCAATTTTTTTTCTCATTCCTAACCCTTCTCAATATATCCACTGCTTTTGAGATTGCTGACCACACTCATCCTGTGAAGTAATCAGACAGGTAAAAAGTGAGTTGTACCATGGAAACCCAGAGAAAAAGGATTATCCAGGATGAGAGTGTGGTCAACAGTCTCAAATACAACAGATATGTTGAGAAGAGCTAGGACAGAAAAAAATATCATCAGGTCTGACAATTAAGGGATCATTATAGAGACTGTTGGAGGCACACTGGATAGAGCACTGGGTCTGAGACCTGAGTTCAAATGCAGTTTCCAACACTAGTTGTGTGACTCTGGATAAGTCATTTAACCTCTGTTTGTCTCAGTTTCCTTGACTGCAAAATGGGGATAATAATAGTACCTACCTCAAGAGGTTGTTTTGAGGATCAAGTGAGATAGTTGTTCTTAAAAGTACATAGTACAGGGGCAGCTAGGTGGTGCAGCGGTTAGAGCACCGGCCCTGAAGTCAGGAGGACCTGAGTGCAAATCCTACCTCACACCAAACACTTGACGCATACTAGCTGTGTGACTCTGGGCAAGTCACGTAACTCCAATTGCCTAAAAACAAACAAACAAACAAACAGTAAAAATACTTAGTACCGTACCTGGCAGATAATAAGTGGCATGTAAATACTTGTTTTCTCCTCTCACTGATAATACCTTACCAAAATTATTGATTTCTTTTTCTTTATCTTAGTTAGTTATCCTTTTGTTTCCCCCCTCTTTCTTCCCTTTTCTTTCCCCTCTCATTTAAGTGTTTAGTTCAAAATGTATCCCTTCTCTGCTTCCCCAGGTTACTTCTTTTGTGTAATTTCTCTTTTGTGTGTATGTCTGTGTGCGTGTGTGCATGTATGTTCCCTTTTCTAAAAAGTTTTCCTTTGCTTTGTTGTTTTCCTTAATTTTCTTCTTTCTTGTCTCTTCTGTAGTTTTATTCTCTAATTTGTGGTCTGTACTTCTATAAATCTGCCCCAACTTTCCTTTTTTTCTGCTGTCACATTCTTAGTGGTATCAATTTATGAGGGAAATAATATTTAATAGAAGCAACATTATGTGATAGAAGTAACTCTGTGTCCCCAATTGTACACTCCAATCCTACCCCTTTCCTTCCCCATGATTGTTGGCCTTGCAAATGGCTATGCCATCTCTCTTCTAGATCCATGCTTCCCATCTTTCTGGATGCCAGATGCCCAAAGAAGCTCACAGATCCCTTCTCCTATGACAGAATGTTATCAGCAAAGGCACAATCCTCTCAAAAGTGGTCTCCAAATTCATCAACTTTCTTAAAAATAAACTCACCACCATTTTCCATCGCAAGCACACTTCCTTATCCATGGGAGAGGATACTTAGTGAGACTTCCCTCCCCCTTTGGGTAGAAAACCACTTTTACATTCCCCTGAATTCAGTCTCTCCTCTTTACAATCCCTTCCATTCTCCTATAGGTCTTCTTTTCTCTGACAGACTATAGGAGTCATTATCCCTTCACTTTTCGCCCATTAACTTGACTGATTCCCCTCTATCTTCCATCTCTCTTTTTCTCATTTATACACCCTCCAACTCTACAATTCCATCTCACAAAATACACCACATCACCACGGGGGCAATATTTCATAGAATTTCAGCTCTGCTCATGTATCTTTCACTTCTCATATTTCTTTTATTTCTGATTTAATCTTTATCCCCTAGTGAGGGTTTTTTTTTTTAATCTCTCCAGGATCCCTCTTTGTTGTATTTTCCCCCAGTAAGTTGATCTTGCTTCTCTTTCTGTCTCTCTCTGTCTCTTTCCTTTTTCAAAAATAACATCCAAATATGGAGTAACTTATTTCATTATTAATTCTTTCCTGGATAATTGTACTTATTTACTTTTCTGATATTCCTGTTGTTTTGACTATTTGCATAGGAGTAAGAGCAAGAATGCCTCAGATGCCTCTGTTTAATTGAATATTCATTTGTTTCATTGATGGTTAGGCTAAGATTTGCTAGGAATGTAATTTTGTGGTGCAGCTAGAATTCCCTTGCTTTTTGAAGCATTTTATAGCATTCCCTTCTGTGGATTCTCATAGGTATGGGATTTTCTTATGGTACTAAAAACATTTCCTTCATATTTAAAGGTCTTTCTCATGGTCACTTATAGCACTAGCTAGGATGTGTATGTGTGAGAGAGAGAGATTTAAGTTACTAAATTTAACTTCTTTGAAACTCTATGAATCTTGGAGTATGAAGCGTAGTGTTCTGTTCTGTTTTGTTTTCCTAGAGACCATCTATGCGTTCTTTTGACTGATGCCTAGTTTCTTATATTCAGAAGTTCTAGACAACAACTTTCTTCTATTATATGCTGCATTATAGAGTTCAGGTTTTGGTTTTGCAGCTGCTGTTGTTGTTGTTATTGTTTTCTTGTGGAAGTCCTACGTTCTTTGATTTTTCTCCTTCATATCCTATCTTCAATGAGATCATGTGGTTGTAATAATAATAGAGAGCATTTATGTATCATGTTAAGGTTTGCAAAGTACTTTACCAATGTTATCTCATTTTATATTCACCACAACCTTGGGAGGTAGATGCCATTATAATCCTCCATCTTACAGATGAGGAAACTGAGACAGGAGAGGTTAAGTGACTTGCCTAAGGTCACAAAGTTAGTTAGTGTCTAAGGTATTCTCAGGTCTTCTGTACGCCAACATTCTATTCACTGGGCCACCTATCTGCCTCTAGTCTTCTTTTTACATTGTTGCCTTTTACTTCTCTTCTAATAGATTTGCCTCTATACCGGTATTTTGTATTAAAAATCTGTTAATCTCACTTTTTTCTTTTTTAGAGAAACTGTCCACCTTGGATTCTTTTTGTTTAAAAATGAATCTGCTAATTAAGTTTTTTTTCTAAATTCTGCATTTATTTCTAAATTCTGACACACTCAATCTTAGTATCTTATGGATTTCATTTATCTTTTAAATATTTCTGGAATTTCTTGCTATTCCATGCTCTGTTAGGAGTCCATAGGATTCTGTATTTCACCAGGCATTTGTTTTATGTTTTTAAGAGAACATTTTCATTTATTTATTTTAACACTCATTTTTTTAATATTTTGAGTTCTAAATTCTCTCCCTTCTTCCTGCCCCTTCCCCACCCATTGAGAATGCAAGCAATATATCAATTATACATGTGAAGTCATGTAAAGCATATTTCGATATCAGCCATGTTGCAAAAAGAAATAAAAGAAAAATAAAAAAGTAAAAAAGTATACTACAAACTTCACTGAGGTTTCATCATTTCTCCCTCTCATAGGTCCTTTAGTTTTTTCTTGGGAGTTGGATCATTGATCAGAACAGCTAAGTATTTCACAGTCGATCATTGTTACAATATTGTTATTATACATACAATGTTCTCCTGATTCTGCTCACTTCACTTTTCATCAATTCATATAAATCTTCCCAGGTTTCTCTAAAACTATGCTGCTCATAATTCCTTATAGCATTCCATCACAATCATATGCCACAGTTTGGTCAACCATTCCCCAATTGATGGGCATCCTCTCAATTTCCAATTCTTTGCTACAACAATATAAATATTTTTGTACATGCAGGTCCTTTTCCTTTTTCCTTGAACTTTTTGGAATACAGACCCAGTGGTGGTACTGCTGGGTCAAAGAGCACATATATAGTTTTATCATCCTTTGGGCATAGTTCCAAATTGGTCTCTAAAATGGTTGAGAAAGTTCACGACTGCACTAATAGTACTTTTCTGTATCTATTTTTCCATATGCTCTCCAGCATTTATATTTTCCTTTTCTGTCATGTTAGCCAACCTGATAGTTATAAGGTGATACCTCAAGGTTATTTTAATTTGCATCTCTCTAATCAATGGTGACTTAGAGGATTTTCTTTTCCTGTGACCATTGAAAGCATTGATATCTTCTTCTGAAAACTGCCTATTCATATCCTTTGACCATTTATCAGTTGGGCAATAGCTCTTATTTTTATAAATTTGGCTCATTCTCTATGTATTTGAGAAATGAGACCTTTATCAGATAAACTTTCCGTAAAAAATTTTTGCCAGTTTCCTACTTGCCTTCTAATTTTGGCTACATTGTTTTGTTTATGCAAAAACTTATACAATTTGATGTTTTCAAAATTATGGTTTTATTTTCTGTGATCTTCTCTGTCTCTTACTTAACCATATTTTCTTCCCTTATCCATATTTCTGACATGTAAATTTTTCTATGTTCCCCTAATTTACTTATATCACCCTTTATGTCTAAATCATTTACCCATTTTATCCTTATTTTGGTATGTGGTGTGAGATATTGGTCTATGCCTAGTTTCTGCCAAGCTACTTTCCAGGTTTTCCAACAGTTTTTCTCAAATAGTAAGTTCCCACAAGCTTGGACTTTGGGCTTATCAAACACTGATTATTAGGGTCATTTATTACTATGTTTTGCATACCTAATCTATCACACAGATCCACCATTCTATTTCTTAGCCAGTGCCAGATTGTTTTCATGATTATCACTGTGTAATATTGTTTGAAATCTGGTACTACTAGGCCACCTTCCTTCACTTTTTTTCATTGATTCCTTTAATAATCTTGACATTTTGCTCTTCTAGATAATTTTTTTATTTTTTTCTAGCTCTATAAAATAATTCTTTGGTAGTATGATTGGTATGGCACTGAGGGAGAATTATCATTTTTATTATATTGGCTCTGTCTACCTTGAGAAATTAATATTTCTTTGGCTGTTCAGGTCTGCCTTTCTTCACATGAAAAGTGTTTTGTAATTGTGTTCATATAGTCCCTAGGTTTGAATCAGTAGGCAGACTCCCAAGCACTTTATAATGTCTGTGATTATTTTAAATTGAATTTCTCTTTCAATCTTTTCCTATTGGGTTTTCTTGGTAGTATATAGAAATGCAGATCATTTACGTGGGTTGATTTTATATCCTGCAACTTTGCTAAAGTTGTTCATTGTTTGAACTAATTTTTAGTTGATTCTCTACGGTTCTCCTAAGTATATCATCTGCAAAGAATGATAGTTTTGTTTCCTCACTGCCTATTTTATTCCTTCAATTTCTTTTTATTGTCATATTGCTATAGCTAACATCTATAATACAATAATAACTAATAATGATGATAATGGAAATTCTTGCTTTACCTCTGATCTTTTCTACCTTATTATTAATTGTTATTCTACCTTACTATTCTTTGTTGTTGTGGAGTCATTTTAGTCATATACAACTTTTTTGTGACCCTCATTTGGGTTGGCTTTGGTTTTTTACATAGATAGTAGAATGGTTTGCCATTTCCTTCTCCAGCTCATTTTACTGATGAGGACACTGAGGTGAACAGGGTTAAGTTACTTGACTTGCCCATAATCACATAGCTAGTAAGTGTCTGAGGCCAAATTTGAACTCAGATCCTCCTGACTGCAGGGCTGGTGCTCTATCCACTGCACAGTCTAGCTGCCCACCTATTATTTTATCTTAGCCACATTACAGATAATGTTTGCTCTTGGTTTTAGATAGACACTACATATCATTTTTTAAAAGGCTCCATTTAATCCTATGCCTATTAGTGTTTTTAACAAGAATGAGTGTTGTATTTTGTCAAACACTTTTTCTGCATCTATTAACATAATCATATGATTTTTGTTGTTTTCATTGTTGATATGGTCAGTTATGCTGATAGTTTTCCTAATATTGAACCAGCCCTACATTCTTGGCATAAACCACACACAGTCATAGTGTATGATCTTTGTGATATGTTGTTATAATCTTCTTGTTAGTATTTTGTTTAAATTTTTTGCCTCAATGTTCATTAGGGAAATTGATCTATATTTTTATTTGTTTTGCTCTCCTTGGTTTAGGTATCAAAATCATATTTGTTTCATAAAAGGAATTGGGCAGGACTCTGTCTTTTTCAAATAGTATATATAGTTTTAGAGCTGCACATGATACTGTTCCTCAAGGGCCCTACCCCCTTTTGACATAAAGTGATATTACTCCTCCAGGCCTCTGCTCCCTTGTGATTGCAAGCATTCCCTGGAACTTAGATCCAAAAGTGAATATAGGCAATGAAGTTGCCAAACTGTGCCCTGTTCTGCATTCAGTGCTAGCACATGGATCCCCTGTAAAATCTTTCTGATCTGTAGCCAGATCCCTTAATTGTGTCTTGCTTGAGAGCTCCCCAAACTGCTGCTATTGCTGCTGCTGTCACCTTTAAGACCCATGGTAATGTGGCTGCTGTTTGTGCTCTGGGCCAGCTTCCACCCCAGTGTCACAGATCTCTCCTTCTAACCACTAAGTTTTCCTAGGCTGGAAAAATATCTCACTCCAGCTTTTTGTTGACACTGCTGCTCCAGAATTCAATTTGAGGCATAATTTAAAGTTGTTTCAAGGGGAATGTCAGGAGAGTTTGGCTGCTTCCTTTACTTTCATCTTAAGAGAGCTTTTTAACATCTTAGAGGATTTTTTACTCATTCCTCCTCCACACTTTAGGATCTTCTCTGTTGATTTATCTACTTATGTTCTAGAACTTTATCTGGTTTTGTTTTGTTTTCATCTTAAAATTTTGGGTGATTCAGCTTCCGCCCCCCAATATACTACCCTGTCACTCACTTTCTGACTCCTCCCCCTTTGCTGATGAGTGCACCCACCCAAAGCTGGGCTTCAAAAACTTCTTTTCATATTAGAGGATTCAAGGCTCACTAGCCTGAGTCTCTGTTTTGAGTGATATTTTGGGAGGTCTGAATGAATGAATGAATGGATGAATGAATGAATGAATGCAGCATTTATTCAGTGCTTAGTATGTGCAAAAAACATCGTGCTAAGCACTAGGGTTACAAATAGAAAAATAAGGATGCTCATCTGCCATAGCCTGCTTTTACTTCATGCCTAACTTTAGGAAGGACATTAACATCTGAAGTGTGTCCAGAAAAGAATGATCAGGATAATTGGTAGATTGGAGATGATTGCAAAGGAGATTTGGTTAAGGGAACTGGTCAGGGAGTGTGTGTAATTTAAAGGATAGAAGACTTTAGTGTGAGGTAGTAAAACTATCTTTAAACAATTAAAGGACTGTATATGGAAAAGAAGTTAGACTTGTTCTTCTTGTCTCCAGAGAGAAGAACTAGAAATGGTGGTTGAATGTTGCACAGTCAGATTTAGTCTTGATTCCAGGAAAACGTCGTAACAATCAGAGCTATCCTAAAGTGGAATTGGGTGCCTTGAGAGATAATGGGTTCTGCCTCATTTGAGATCCTCACTCAGAGACTGGATCACCATTTGTCAGTGATATAAAGGGAATTCTGTGTCTGGTGCAGGTTGGACCTGTGAATTCCCTTCTATTTAACCTCTCTGAGACTCAATTGTCTCATCTGTAAAATGGGGATAATAATACCTACTCAGGGTTGTTGTGATGATCAAATGAGATTTTATATATTATATATATAACATATATACATATATACACACACACACATATATGTATGTATGTATGTATGTATATATACACACAGAGTACCCTGCCAGCCTTACAACTCTATATAGATGTTAGCTATTATTATTACATATAATGACAATAAAAATGTAAATGAAGAGAATATCAAAACTCAGATCGAATAAATGGACATTGTTGGTTTCAAATTATTAGAGTTAAAAGCACACATCCGTTCTTCCTGTTAACAAGTAATGAACTACAAAAATGGAAAATGACATTCTATCAGTTTCAAGCAGGAATGTTGGCCAGTTTTGCTTAATTGGTTTTTATGGGAAGGTTCTATGGTATGTTTTTGGGAGAGGGGAGGAAAGGGTGGATTGTTTGTTGGGAAGCAACTAATGAGTCAAAACAATGCATTCATAATTTTTTTAACAGAGGGGGCCAGATTGGGTGACCTCTAAATCCTTCCAGCTCAAAAATATTATGAATCTTTACCTTTTGAACACAACTCCCCTTTCAAATTATACCTTAGTTCAGAGGATTTCAAGTTGGAAGGGACCTTAGGGACTATCTAAGCCACATAAACGAAATCTAAATAAAGATATTGAAAGTGTCAAATGCAACAAAGATCTTTCTAAAATTCTTTTTCTAAAAATATGTAATCTGTTAAATAAAAGAGATATTCTTGCAAATTAAGCTGAGAGAACAGGTAAGAATAGTATTATATATGAGTGGAGTAAGCATGCTGAAGACATGTTTAAAATATATTGCATGTCCATATAGTACAATTACCTGCTCTATATAGTACATGATACCCTCTCTATATCCTGGCAATTTCTTGAACAATATAAAAGAAAGCAAGATGGCACACTATTTAAACACAATTATGATCACTATCATTCCTGAGAGAGAGAGAGAGAGAGAGAGAGAGAGAGAGAGAGAGAGAGAGAGGAAGGAAGGAAGGAAGGAAGGAAGGAAGGAAGGAAGGAAGGAAGGAAGGAAGGAAGGAAGGAAGGAAGGAAGGGAGAAAAGGAAGGAAAGGAAGGAAGAGAGATAGTTATATGCTCTACAGATCAATATGAATGTCCCCAAGTTGCATAAAATGTCACTAATGTTCCATTACATGTATATGCCACAATTTGTTAAACTATTCCCCCATCAATGGGCATCCATTTCTGGTTCTAGTGTTTTGTGACCACAAAGACTGCTGCTGTGAATATTTTGGCATAAATGGGACCTTTATTTCTGGTGAC
The DNA here is from genome assembly GCF_003287225.1 of Phascolarctos cinereus. NCBI lineage: Eukaryota > Metazoa > Chordata > Mammalia > Diprotodontia > Phascolarctidae > Phascolarctos > Phascolarctos cinereus. The sequence continues at coordinate 266,088,679 of NW_027555847.1, read as the reverse complement.
CTTCATGGGGCATATGTGCAGGAATGGGATCACTTAGTCAAAAGATATGAACAGTCCAGTAACTTCTCCCACATAATTCCAAATTGTTTTCCAGAACAGTTAGTCTAATTCACAGCTTCACTATCAGTATTAAAGAAATTTCTGAATATCAGTAATGAGCTGCTTCACGTGGAAATAACCACACCAAGGCACCATCCATTGAGCATGGTCTCTGAGATGTTTTTCTTCTAGCAGGAACAGTTTTGCACTCATGTGTGCTCATTTGTTCTCCTATCAATAAGCATTCCTGACAGGTCACAGGACCATAGATCATAGAGCTAGTGCTGGAAGGCATCTCAGAGGCCATTTAGTCCAATCATCTCATGATATAGTTGAAGAAACTGAGGCCCAAGAAGGTTAAGTGATTTGACCAACATCACACCAGTGTCAAAGGGTGATTTGAACTCTGACTCCAGAGCTGATTCTCTTTCCACTGTAGCACTCTGACATTTCATCCAAATCTCCACTAGTAGCACTGAAAATCCATTTCACAACATAGCACCAGCTTACTGAAAGCTACCCACATCAGTCCCTAATTCAGAACTTTATTAGGTACCCAGGGGAACAGCTACCGCCTGGTTCAAGAATATTCTATGAGTCTGCAGTCCTGAAAACAGTTATATAGTTTTATAGTTACATGTAGCTCAAAATCCCCCCCCCACCATCAAGTTTACCTCTGGTAGTCAGTCAGTAGATACGATTAGCTCAAAGCAAAGGAAATTACTAAGATGGCATAGTAAACAAAACATTCTCCACACAAATCTGAGGTGCACTCTCCTACAAACATACCCAACACCAGTGGAAAGCATAAGCATAAATCAAGACTACACTGATAGAACAGCCCATATGTACGAAACAAATACAGCAGAGGTAAATCACTCTTTCGGTAATGCAGGACTCCTATGTGCTTTCTTTTCTCATGGTATCTTCATGTTTCCTTCCTCTCCCTGGGTTCAGTGTCTCCACTGAAAATGTCTCTCAGCTGGATTCCATAAGCCTATTCTCTCTACAGCCCAACTCCTGACTGCTATGGCTAATTCTCTCTTGAAATCCTTAGTTGGTCCTCTTCTCTGCTGCCAGGGTCAATTTTCTTAGAGCTATCTTTATTGACTCTCTGTCTCTGTCTCGCTCTCTGTCTCTGTCTCTCTCTCTCTGTGTCCCTCTCTGTGTCTCTCTCTGTTTCTGTCTCTGTCTCTGTCTCCCTCTCTCTGTCTCTCTTTTTCTCTCTGTCTCTCTCTGTCTCTTTGTCTCTCTCTGTCTGTCTCTCCTTCCCTCCCTCCCTCCCTCCTCACCCATATGGATATAATGTCTCCTTTTGGCTAAGTAGTTGTAACACAAAGCACAAAGGAGGAGGAGTCGAAGAGAAAGTTCTTCTTTCCCTCCCTGGTAGAGAAAGGCAAAGAGTGACTCCTTAAGAGCTGGGTTCTTTTTGCCAATAGCTGATTTCTATTTTGCTTCTTTCTCCAGAGCTGGTAAGCTCACTTTTTAAAAGCCACCAGGGGCATGGCCAATCTTTGGCAAGCTGCCCTCCAATTCTATAAGGGAAAATTTCACACTTATTCCACCCCTCAACAGCACTGAGAAGCTCATTCAGCCTCTGATTGGACGATTCTAACTCATTATAATTCCATTGTTTGACAGTTCTCGTAATTAGAAAATTCCTCCTAATAATGAGTCCAAAGTGTTCTCCTTATAATTTCTATCCACTGTTCTTAGTCCTATTTTTTTAGAGAATAGCATTCTCCAAACTTTTGGGATCACACAGCCCTATAAATAAAATGTTGTGAAGTATAAACAACCAATATGTATATATTTACTTATTTGTAAACTGTATCAAGTACTACTATACTGATAATCATGCTACACTAAAATAGAAATGTTAAAAAGAAGAAATAAAGATGAAATAATATTTGATCCCAGAGTTAATAGGCGTGGGGGCATTGGAGTTTATTGAATAGGGGAATGACATAGTTAGACATGACCTTTAAGAAAATCACTTTGGCAGGTATGTGGAGGATAGCTTAGAGAAAGGAGAGACACCAATTAGGAGTTTATCACAGCAGTGCAGCCACAATGTTCTCTTTTATTGTCTCCCCTTCACATCACATTAGACGTTGTCCTGTCAGAATTTCATTTTGAGGGCCTCTCATCATTCTGTACTTTATTCCTATTATAGAGTTCTAGCCATAATATAACATTTATATTTTCTCTAAGTTTTTTTCTTAAAAAAAAAGGATTTCATATCTCAGTATGGCCAACTAACTAATTATCTGTCTCTGAATTGAATGAGTTTTTGGATGAATTTCATTCTTGGGTCCCACACTAATTAAATGACAGGTCAAAACCAACTTCTTACCACCTCAGCTAAAAAATGTATTTGATGTTCTCTAGAATAAAAAAGACATAGGCTTTATTGTGAAGATGGGAATATTGAAAGAAATCACTACATGTGTTTGTTTTTCATCTTTTCCTTCTAGTGTTTCTAATGCTTTCGGGGATAGCTTTTTTCCAAATTTTTAGTATTGTTATTTGAAGTTTTGAGTTCCAAATTCTATCCGTCCCTCCACTCATCCCTCCCTGAGAAGGCAAGCAATCAGTTATAGTTACACATATGCAATTATGTAAAATATTTCCATATTAGTCATTTTGTACAAGAAGACTAGAATAAAAGAAAAAAATGCAATAAAAAATAGCATGCTTCAGTCTGTATTCACTCAATAGCACTTCTTTCTCTGGGGGCAGATAGCATACTTGATCATTGGTCCTTTGGGATTGTCTTGGATCATTGTATTGCTGAGAATACCTAAGTCATTCACAATCCTTCATTGAATAATACTGCTGTTACTATGTACAAGTTCTCCTGGTTCTGTTTACTTCACTGTGCACCAGTTCATGTAAGCCTTTCCGGGTTTTTCTGAAATCCTTTGCTTGTCATTTCTTATATCACAACACTATTCTATTATAATCATATACCACAACTTGTTTAGCCATTCCCCAATCGATGGGCATCCCTTTGATTTGCAATTCTTAGCCAACACAAAAAGAGCTGCTATAAGTATTTTTTTTTTGTACGAAGAGGTCCTTTTTCCTTTTTGAATGTCTCTGGGATATAGACCTAGCAGTGGTATTGCTGTATCAAAGGGTATGTAGAGTTTTATAGCCGTTTGGTCATAGTTCCATATCTAATGCTTTCTTGAGACTTATCTAAGCTTCAAGAAAATTTGCATAACTCAGTACTAGTTACCAGGTCAGGATAAAAGGGTTTTTTTTTAATTACTTCCCTTGGAATTCTTGACTTTTTATTCTTTCAGATGAATTTTGTTATTTTCTCTAATTTACTTAAAATAACCTTTGATAATTTGATTGGTATGGAACTAAATTTGTAAAAAGCACAAAGTAGGGGGCCCTAGCAAGAGCAGATCTCATACTTTTCTCTCTCTCTCTCTCTCTCTCTCTCTCTCTCTCTCTCTCTCTCTCTCTCTCTCTCTTCTCTCTCTCTCTCTCTCCATACATATATATATATATAATATACATATATATATATATAAACACATACATACATCTATATAATGGAATGATAATAATCAAAACTATTTCATATTGTCTAAAAATATTTTTAAAGTTGATCAATAAAACAGATTAGGTAAGAAAGACCTAGAAGCAATAAGATATAGCAGCATTATAGTTGATAAACCCAAGGACACTAACAATGCACAAAAAAAAACTTGCTGGAAAAACTAGAAGCAGGCTGGAAGGAATTACGTTTGGATCAACATCTTACACCATATTTCAAAATAAGCTCTAAAGGAAAACATGATTTAAGTATTAAAAGTCACAGCATAAACAAATTAGAGAAAGGAAGGAGATACCTTTTACAACTAAGTATAAGAGAAGAGTTCTTGACCACAGAAAGGATAGTGATGATAATAAAAGATAAAATAGATAATTTTAATTTTAAAAAACTGAAAAGGATTTGCACAAAGAAAAACAATGTAGTTATAATTAGAAATAAATGGTTAACTGGTAGAGGGCATTTTTGCTGCAAATTTCTCTGATAAAAATCTGATGTCCTGGATAGTTAGAGAATAAGAGCCATTCCTAGTACATAAATGATCAAAGGATATGAGCAATCAGTTCTCAAAAGTAAAAGAAAGCCAAACTATCAACAACCATATGAAAAATGCTCCAGATTCTAACTATAGAGGAAATACAAATTAAAGCAACTCTGTAGTTTCACCTCACCCCCATCTGATTGGCAAAAATGGCAGTTGTTGGGGGTGCCAGTTAGAGGACATACATAGTAATATGCCATTGGTGGAGCTGGGAATTTAGTTCAACCATTCTGAAAATCAATTTGGAATAGACCCTAAAATTCACTAACTATCCATATTAAAATGTACAATCCTCTCCAAATCCTAGGAGCATTCTTTCACAACACATATCATCAACATCACTGCTGAGCCTATACCCCAAAAAAGTCAAAGACAGAGGAAAATCATGTATACAAAAATATTTATAAAAAGCACACTTTATGCCCAAAACTGGAAACAAAGTAGGCTTTCATCAACTGGAAAATGGCTAGACAAATTATGGTATATGAATATAATGGAATATTACTATACTTTTAGAAGATTCAGAGAAACTTAGGAAGACTTGTGTGAACTGATGCAGAGTGAAGTAAGCAAAACCAGAAGAACAATTGAGACAATGATGGAAATGATGTAAAAGAAAACAACTTTAAGTGACTTTAGAACTGTGATCATTATATAATGACTGACCAATCATGACTTCAGAAGACTGATGATGAAGCATGCCTCCCAACTCTAAATGGACTAGGGGTGCAGAATGAAACAAATATCTTTAGATGTAACTAATGTGTTGATTCGGTTTGCTTTGCTGATTTGTTTGTATAGGGAGCACTTCTTTTTGGAAGATGGGAAGGTGAGGGCAAGCGAAGGGAAGGGAAGGATGATGGCAGAGTCACCATATTTTCTCTTTATTGATGTGAATAATAGTCATTTTATGATAAGCCTTCATTTCAATGCTTAATTAGCAGTAATTAATCTAATCTTCACATTTGCCTTCCTTTCCCCTAGTTCTTGTGCATGATCAATTAAAGGATAAACAGATCCTGTCCTGCCTCAAACCCTAGGGAGCCAATAAATATCACAGTAGAAGATTTAAAAGGCTCTGTATCTCCTCCCATAAAACACAATGAACTACTCCCAAGGCCAATGACTAGCTGGGGAATGTAGGAAGGAAAGGAAAAAGGAAAGGAAAAAGGAAAGGAAAGGAAAGGAAAGGAAAGGAAAGGAAAGGAAAGGAAAGGAAAGGAAAGGAAAGGAAAGGAAAGGAAAGGAAAGGAAAGGAAAGGAAAGGAAAGGAAAGGAAAGGAAAGGAAAGGAAAGGAAAGGAAAGGAAAGGAAAGGAAAGGAAAGGAAAGGAAAGGAAAGGAAAGGAAAGGAAAGGAAAGGAAAGGAAAGGAGAAGAGGGAGGAAGGAAAAGAGTGAGGGAGGAAAGGAAGGAGAGAAAAGCAAAAACAGCACAATTCTATGTTCACTGTAAATTCTAAGTACCTTTGGGAGATGGCTCATATTCAGAGAACCTCACTGGCCACAAACACACATTTATCTAGGTCTCAGCTGTTGCCCTGTCTAGGCTTGTAACAATGTAAAGAATAAACTCTTTTACTCACATGTTACAAACGATAATAAAAATGAGTTTTCTTGCCAAAAGAGACTTGTCAGAAGTGTGATAGAAAAATGAGGAGAAATTCTTGTCTGCTTCCTTTTCTCTTTCCCCCTCCTGGTATCAGATCTGAGGTAAGAGAGCTTCCTTTTAACTCTCTCCTAGGGGACTGGACAGAGTTGTTGTCTATGGGTTCTAGATATTTCCAAGGCTCAGACTTGCCTCCACCCCAAAATATATATGTTCCTGTTATTCTATTTTTGTTCTAAGTTCAACTGGCTCAAGTCCTTTTCTATTTGTTTACAGCCAGCAAGAAATTTAGGATCCTGAAAGAAAGAATCTGTTTTCTTACCTCTATTCACTGTTGTGGAAGGATTGGTCTATTTAACTAAGTTTATATGTCTGTCTCCAGAGTTGGAGAGAGCTGTTGTAAGTTTTTTCGAGCTTTACAGAAAGAATGGGTGTATTGTTTGTCAATGCTTCCCACTTGTGTGTCTCTAGGTTTCTTTTCTCCACAAAGCCTTCCCATCTGGAGGGGTTGGGATGGATGGGAGCTAGACACACTCCCCATCCCTCACACCCAGTGATGTGGCTATGAGTTCCTTACGTGTCTTTCCTGTATGCATATTTTCTTTTTAAATTGGAGAGCAGTTGTGTACTCTCCAGGGAGAATGTGTTTATTGTTGTTCTCTTTACCCCCTTATTGTGTGTTTCTGAGCCTGTCCTCAGCTAAATCTTTTCACCTACAGGGGACCCTGACTCCCCTTTTCACCACCACCCCCAAGGGATGTGGACATAAGGCCCTTATATGTCTTCCTTATGAATGCCCAGAAAGAGGAAAGGCCTGTGCAAGTAAGTTCTGTGGATCTGTGTAATTTATAATTCTCTTCAAATTTAAATAGTATGATAGTGCCTTTTAATATTAAAAAGCATACCTAGGTTTAATCTTGATTTGTTTTTGTTAAACGAGCATGTATAAAAACAAGAAAATATTTGTTTTGTTTTCATGTGTATGTGGATGAAGTTAGGAAAGTGGTTGTTTTATTATATCATGCCTGTTTATGTATGATTAAATGAATTGGAGTCTTATCTGAGTGAAAATCTTTCCAATCTAAGCCTGATCAACCGATATAAGAAAAGATCTTCTGAACAGTACCTATTTGTACTAGCTGTGCTTGCTTGGGGTGTCATGGCTTCGTAAATATCAGTTAATTCAGCTGTTATTAAGTTTTGGTGTGAAAATTTACAGTAAGAAAGTTTTTTCAACTACCAAAATTTCTATATTTTTAGGCTCAGCATGAACAGCTACTATTGTCCTCTTTTCATTCTGAATTTAGTCACTCAGAGAGAAAAGCTGAAAACAGAAGACTTCAGAGAGGAGAGGAGCGTTTCTCTTTCCTTGTCCTTCTGTAACATCATTTGCTTTGAAAAGTAAACAAAGATGTGTTGTGGTTTGTCCTTCATTCTCAAAGAGGATCATGGCATCAGGAAGATGATGCCATGACTTGCAATTGAATTGGATTTAAGTGAGGGAGGACTGTGCAGTCATCAACCTCACTTTCTCCTTCAGAGTCATTTGGGTCCAGTGGCCAGATATAGATCAGGACAACTGAAGATGGCCTATGATGCAGTGGGAGACCTTGGTCTTTTAAGCTAAGATTTTCCGAGTTTAAAGATGTGACCAACAAGATGGAGGACAGGACATTTTCTTTGATCCTTCATGACCTCATACACCTTTCCAGAACACAAATTATGCAACAAAGAAAAAGAAATTTCACTTGCCTCCGTAATCTAGGACTTCTACTCCAAAAAAAAAAAGAAGAAGAAGAAGAAGAAGGTTTAAAAACAAAGTAAAAACAAAAACTGAAGTTCACCTTGAGCTCACTAAGCAGCCCCTCTCCCACAGCTCAACACACTACTGGGATTGAGGTTACACTAGCCAACCCAAGAACCTGATACATGGGTTAACAACAAAACCCAACCCTATATGCCAAACCTCCCTCCCTCTTTCCAGTACCATTGAGATCCTAGCTTCAGGGTGCTACAAAAGATCTCTGCAGAAGAGTGAAGGAATAGAACTCAACCTCACACCCTACCACCCTTCCTATCAGAGTCTCAAAGACCTAAATTACAGAAATCAACCCCATAGCAGCAGTGTGGCAGCCCTCTGAAGTGCCTGTGCCAATGCCAGTCCAGAGAACTGAAGAATAAAAGGAGCAAGATAGAATACTAGGACAGTACACTGTGTCAGTGGACTGTGTAGCACACCTGAGAGAAAAGCTCAGCATCCAGCCAAGACCAGTTTTGTCCCCTCAAAAGTATTTGGGGTAGAAACCTAAGCTGTTGAACCATGAATTACTCAGCATGGGAAAAAGCTAACATGCTTTGAGGTTAGGTCCCCAAGGAAACTACCATAAGAGGAGAGATAGATAATGAGCAATAGGAGAAAATAAAGGGGGGAGGGAGGTTAGAAATTACCAAAAAAATAAAAATCTCAAGAAGGAGAAAACTCATATATCTTGAATAAATGAGTTCTGCCATCTATGAATAAATTCTGCAAAGTAAAATGATACAACACTTGAAGAGACAGAGGACCCTATGGAATTTGAGAGAGCAGGGAACCACAACACGCTGTTCCTGAATGGCTTAAAAGAGAAATCAGAATTACAAGAGCAGAATTTGTGGCCAGTACTGCAAAAAATAATCTGCAGAATAGAAAACTTAAATCTACATTGGCAAGTCTCACTAAAGAAACAAAAGAAGGAATAATAAATTGAGAGCACAAATATGTGGAATTGAAGGACAATATAAAAGAAGAGAATTTTTAGAAGATTAAGAGAAAATCTACTCACTTACAGAAGAAGGGGGAGAGCATAATTTGAAAATAATCCAATATTAGATTCTAATGGAGAAAAATATAAACTTGAATCTCATAACTTTAAATGTGAATGGATTAAATAATCCAATAAAATGAAAAAGAGTGACAGATTAGATAAGAAAAGAAAATTCTAAATTCTGTCACTACAAGAAACATTTAAAAACAAAGATATACACAAAACAAAATGGAGGAGATGGGGGAGAAATTACTAAGCATCAAGTGAATAAAAAAAATTAGAAGTTGTAATCTTGCTATCTGACAAAGCAAAAACAATCATTTTAAGAAAAAGGTATAAATGAGGACATTATAGTGAAAAGAACTATAAATATCAAACCAATATCAATAAACTTATATGTTCAAATGTCTTAGCATTCAAAATTATAAAGGAAACATTAACTGAGCTATAGGACAACAGACAGTAAAACAATAGTGACAAGAAACTTCAACATCCTTCTCTTTGTTTTATATAAGTTCAACAGAAAGATAAAAGTAGGAGAAATATGCAACTGAACAAATTCCTGAAGAAAATAAAGTTAAAAGACCTATGGCATCTTCTAAATGGGACTTGAAAAGAATATATACATTTCTCAGCATCATATGGAACTTCTATTAAAATTGACAGTGTGTTAGGGCACAGAGATATTACAAATAAATGTTAAAAGACAGAAATAACACATTCTTTACATATCATAAACCAATAAAAGTAGTAATTATTTCAGGGACCACAAACAAAAGATACACACCAAAATGAAGGCATAACAATGGAATCCTAAATAATGAATAGGTCAAAGAATAAATTACATAATAATACCTGGTGCATAGTAGGTATTTAATAAATGTTTATTGATTAATTGATTGATAATGATGAAACAATATACCAAAATTTTTGGAGTGAAGCTTAAGTATTCGTGGGGGGGGGGGGGAATCATATCCCTTGAAACAAATCTTTACAAAATAAAAAGGAAAGGATTAATGAACTGAATATACATTTTTTTTAAATATGGAAAGCCAAAAAAGTAAACCCAAGATAAATAAAAAGAAGATATTAAAAATTAGAGGAGAAATTGATAAATTGGGAACAAAAAGATGATAGCAATGATGAATAAAACTAAAAGCTGATTCTTTGAAAAGACCAACAAAATTGATAAACCTTTTCCTAATCTGATTAAAAAGAGGGCAGAAAATCAAATTAATAAAATAACAAATAAGCAAAGTGAAATTACAACAAAACCAGAAGAAATAAAAAAATACTCAGAACATATGTTTATATGATAACAAAACTGAGAGCCCAAAAGAATTAGAATACAGTACCTTGAAAAATGCAAAATACCTCTAATATCAGAAGACCAGATAAGGGTCTTAAGTAACTTAATCTCAGAAAAGGAAATAGGGCTAGTTGCGAAGTAAGTACCAAAGGAAAAAAAATCTCCTGGTTCTGGTGAGAATTCTACCAAACTTTAAAGGACAATTAATACCCATATTCCACAAGTTATCCCAAAAATTTAGAGAAAACACCTTTCCAGAATCCTTTTATAAGACAAATATAGTACTAACAACTATGGAAAGATGAAACATAGAAGGAAAACTATGAGACAATAACAATAATGATTACTGAATCAAAAAATGTCAACAAAATTCTGTCAAACAGACTACTGTGATTTATACAAGAAATCATTCATTATGACCAAGTGGGATTTATACCAGGGAATGCAAGAATGGTACATTAGAAAAATAATCAACATAATAATATTAAAAACCAAAACATCCAAAATCAGACAATCACGTTGGTAGATGCAGAAAAAGTGTTTGACAAAGTACAGCGCTCTTTTATGCTAAAACTTCTATAAAATATGGGCATATAATAACCTGTTTAATATCACTATAAGCATCTATCTAAAATCAAGTACATATGAAATGGGGATACATAGAACCCTTTCCAAAGTGTCAGGAGTAAAGCAAGGATACCCACTCACTCCACCACTATTTGATATAGTTTTGAAAATGCTAGCAACAGCAATAACACAAGACAAAGTAATCAAAAGCATGAAGACACATAAAGAAGAGATAAAACTATCCCTATGCTTGATGATATGATGGTATACCTAGAAAATCCTAGGAAATCAGTAAAGATACTAAGCAAGACAGTAGTTTCAGCAAAGTTGTATGCCACAAAAATAAATTCTTAAAAATCAACAGCATTTCTATATAACAACCAAACCCAAGAACAAAAATAAAAAGGAAATCCTATTCCAAATAACTGCAAAATGCACAAAACATCTGGCAGTCACCTACCAAAGCATATAAAAGACTTGTACAAAGTCAATTACAAAATGCTCCCTAAAGAAATAAAAAACATTTTAAATAGCTAGAGGAATATTCAGTGCTCATGACTAGGCTATGCCAATATAATAAAAATTATAATACTACCAAAGTTGATTATGCTTTTAATGCTATACTAATCAAATTGCCAAGGCGATAATTTATAGAATTTGATTTCTAAAATAACAAAATTTATTGGAAAAAACAAAAGATCTAGAATCAGAAACAATGGAACTCAATAATCTAGTGTTTGACAAAGTGGAAAATATAAATTACCAAGGAAAAACTCCTTATTTGATAAAAACTGCTGGGAAAACTAAAAAGTATCCTAGCAGAAATTAGGTTTAGAACAACACCTTAGATCATATTCCACAATACATTCTATATAGATACATAAAAATTAGAAGAGAAACAGATTAGATACCTCTCACAATTATGGGTAGGAGAAGTATTCTTAACCCAAAAAAAGGAAGAGTAAGTCAATTACAAATAATAATAATAATAGCAATAGCTTTGATTACATGGAACTGAAAAACTTCTGAACAAAATTAATTCACTTACTAAGCAAGAAAGTGGCTGAATGGGGGGAAATCTATCAAATTTCTCTGATAAAAGTTTCATATCCAATATGTTATTAATCAATAGTATCAATTAATAAATATATATAAGACTAATAGCCATTTCTAATAGATAAGTGGTCAAAAGATATGATAAAACAATTCTCAAAAGAATTACAAAGTATTCACAACTATACAAAAAAAAATTGCTCCGAGTCACTAATAATAAGAGAAATGAAAATCAAAGCAACCCTGAACCTTTACCTCATGCCCTGTAAATTGGCACAGTTGGCAAAAAAAAAAAGTCAATAGTCAATGTTGGAGGGATTGTGGAATGAAGGGCACGCTAAATACATTGTTGATGAAGTTGTAAAATGCTATAGCTATTTTTGGAAAGCAATTTGGAATTATACAAGTAAAGTGACTAAAAGGTCCATATCCTTTGAACCAGAGATCTACTGCTCAGCTTATACCCCAAGCAAGCCATCTATGAGAAGAAAGTCCTCATATATATCAAAATATTTATAGTTGCACTTTTCATAATAGCAAAGAATTGGGAACAAAATAAATACTTATTGATTGAAGGAATGGCTAAACAAATTATGGTACATGAATTTAATGGAATATTACTGTGCTATAAGAAATGGTATATGTGATTAATAGAGAGAAGTATGAAAAGATCTACATGAACTGATGCAGATTGAAGTAAGCAGAGTCAGGAAAACAATGTATACAATAACTGTACAATATACATGGAAAGAACAACCTCACATAAAAAAGTTTTAAGTGAATGTAACAAACTCATAAAGATCAAGCATAACTTTATTGAAGAGATATGAAAGGACAAACCCAACCTACTACTTCATGGAGGTCCAGTATCCATGGGTATTACACAGTGCACATGTTTGGGGCTTTTTCAATGTATAAATCAGTTGCGCTGATTTTTTTCCTCTTTAAAAAAATACTATTTGTTATATGAAATAACTCTATGGGACAGGTAGAGAGAGGAATGCTTGGAATCACTATGATGATGTAAGAAACAGAAGACATCAGCAAAATTTTGTCCTTAAAAAAAGGAAAAAAAGAAAAGTAAATGGGTGAAATAAAAATTATTGGAATTATTACATATGATAATATCAGTTCCATGAGGAGAAAATATCCCCCTGATTGAAATAATTTGCTTTATAAACTGTATACAATATTTAAAAGTTATAAGTAGACAGAATGGATGCTTTTACCATAGATTGTTAATAGGAAGAAAAAAAGGTTGAAAAATTTCACTCAGTCTTCATGAACATTCTTCTCTGATATTCAACACTTAGCTGTCACAGATGCAGAAATTAATAACACAGGAGTTATTCTTCTACTTTCCTCCTATGTGATAGACATTTATTTCTTTATTGTGTTTCTCCAGGATGGTGAAAGGATTTTGTCATTGTAGAATTGAAACAGAACATGGTAATTTCTGATTATTTTGCTATATTCAAGTGATTATTAGAAGTCAATCCCCCGCATTACCCCCCTCCATTTTACTGAAACAGTGATTTGCATACTTTCCTTCAAGTTGAGCCTTTCCTGAACACGACCAAGTTATATCCTACTGCTGGGGAGAATCATTATATTTTGTATCCTAATGATGTGTAACCCCTGTCCCAAGGCCCATTGGCCTTGGGGTGAGGTCCAGGACCCTCTCTCTTGGTTGCGCTGAGTTATTTTACTCCCAATGGAGAGCTCTTTCACTTTGTATTGTTTAATATACATTCTCCTGATTTCTATTCTGATTTCTATTTTACTATGATTTGGATAGACAGACTTCTTTGCTATTCCCTATGTGTGCTCATTGTGGAACTAGTATTTGCTGGGAAAGGTGCCAAGCCTTAGATACTTTGTCACCCCACCCCAAAATGACAAAGTGACCAAAGGTTAAATGAAACCCAATTATATCCCCTAAAGTAGGGCTGCGGGGAACCTGCCGCCTCAAGGCCACATGTGGCCCTCTAGGTCTTCAAGTGAGACCCCTTAACTGAATCCAAATGTCACAGAACAAATCCACTTCTGTAAAACTTGGACTTAGTCAAAAGACTACAACCTAGAAGGCCACATGTGGCCTCAAAGCCACAGGCTCCCCACCCCTGTCCTAGATGAATAATATTTAAGGAAGCAGATAGATATACTTCTAGCCCATCATGCTGAGGAAAGCAAAGTATCCAGGCTTTTGGCCCCAACCTCCTACTTCCCCTCCTGGTGGGAATCAAAGTCTCCCTTACAAAAGGGTGGAGGGAGAAGAGGTTAGAGATGTGTATTCTGCCTCCTTTAAAGCCACCAAGAACAGTGTCCCTGACACCATGTGCTTGCTATACATGTGAGGCCCTCCATTCCTTACAAATGTATACAGTGTAAAGTTTCAAATGTGTTTGAAACATGTCCTAATGTTAAATCCATCTGAGCCCATGATGATATTTGGAAATGAAATTCTCATGTCAACCAATGGTATAGGAGAATTTAGAATCTTGGCTTTAAAAAAAGAAACCTTTGAATCACCTACAGAAAGGCAAAAAGATAAGAGTTTTCAGGTTTGAAAATTTAGCTTCTTTACCCTGTCAGGTGCTTACAACATTTCTCTAGTCGTCCTGATTATATGTCTTGCCAATGAACCCAGATAGCTCTAGAGGAGAAAGCGAGTCTGGTGACTTTGCACAGCTCTCTTCAATCAAATCTAATTCACCTGCATGTCATGGCATCACCTCCCTGATGTCATGGTCCTCTTCAAAAATGAAGGACAAAAAACAAAGACAAAAAAAAATTTTTTAAATTTAAAAAAAAACAAAGACAACAGCTTACAACACTTAAGATATTGTAAAAATAGCTGTTAACATTTTGTCCCTCACCATTTAAGAGGCTATTCCCTTAATTAGAACATGTCTTTAAGACAGAATCAACAAAGACTCTTCTGGGACCTCATACAGCCAAAGCAATTGTCCTTCTCTAGATTGTATTATGATAGACCTTGAGTTATACAGACTACATCTGTGAGGAACTTCCAAAACAATTTATCTAGAAAAAAAAAAGCTATCAATTGAAACTGAAATGACATTCAGAAATGTCATCATGCTTAACAGGAAATCTCGATCCTTCAAAATATAATTAGGAAACTGGTTTTCAATTTTAATAGATTTTGTGCATTTATGAAGAGGGGAGGGGGATAAGCATTTATTAAATTACTATTGCGTGCCAAACCAAATATAGGTCACACGATTATAAAAAAATTTCCATATGGAGAGCAGGTTCAGCGACATGAACTGGGATAGGATATAATTAATTACGAAGTTTGCTTATAATATATAGACTAATGAGTAAATGGGAAAGTATTTTTAAATGCTTACTATGTGCCAAGCCTTATCCTAAGGCCAAGAATACTAATTGACAGTCCCTGACATCAAGGAGTTTAAATTCTTCAAAGGGAACACAGGATGTATTTGGGAGTGGTGATAAGCAAGGAGTGTTGTGTTCTAAGGGGGTGGCTCAGTTCTGTGAACCTTACCGCTGCTAATCAAATGACTATGTTTCTATCACTGCCCTTCACATTTTTCTGTGGTACTTTCTGGAACTATGTTTCTTTTTCTTCCTCTTTCTCTCTTTTCCCCCCTTCCTTCCCCCACTAATAGCAACCACTAGAAATCTGGCTCTTGAAAGTGTTTAATACAAAATCCCAGCTACATAATCATTAGGCTACATTGATTGTTTAGAGTTTTAAACTTTTTCGTTGAACTGTAATATGGAAAATTTAGAACTCAATGAGCAAAATGTGAACCTAAAATCTAGTGTCTGAAAGAATGCGTGAGTGAAAAATCATATATTAAGTGCAAAGTTCTGGGGTTACAAATAGAAAAGCAAGACAAACCCTTCTCTCAAAGAGCTCATAGTCTAACAGGCAGAGACATTACATACAGGGGGTTTCAGCTGCCAGTCAGATAGAAAGAGCCAGTGGACTTTAGAATACAGCAGCAAAGCAGATAGTAATGCTTCGCATTTAGTGACTTTTCCATTGATAAAACCACAGCTGTTGAACCATTCAACAATGTCAAAGACTGATGGTGAGGATTTTGTTTTCTGGGTCTTCCGTAGCTGTGGCTGCTGGATGAGTCAAGGACCGTAGCGTCTGCTGAAACAGTTGCCTGCTCACTTCTGCACAAAGGTTGATTACCTGGACAATGACTGTGAAGGCTAGGCTGTGAAAGTAGGGCCAATGGTTTTTGTGGGGGAGAGGGAAGGGACAGGGAGCTGCTTTCCCCAGGGCCCTTGGGCTCATGGTCCTGGTCTGCTCCATCCAGATCTGATGAGAATTTGTGTCAGAGCAGGCAGTGGTGGTTTGATTTGCCTGAAACCTTCTTATCATGATAATAATTCTGGAAATCAATTATTCTGTGTAATTAAGCAAAATACATAAATTAATCCAAAAAGGCTTCTCATTGATAGATCTAGAGCATCAAAATGTAAAATCCCAAATATTGTTACAGCAACTTAATTATTTAATAATTTAATATGTTCCAAAATTTCCCCTTTACTTACAAGTCTTAGAATTATTTATTCTTCTTAAGAAATACTGTATAGGTTAATTGCAAATCACAGGATGTAGTGATCTATAGAGCTTTATTGCTTTATGCTTTATTGAAGATATTTTCTCTATCTGATAGATCTGGAAGTATCCATTTTGACAAAGCATATTTTAGAAAAAGGATAACTCAACTTTATGAAGATGCTGAAAGGCTTTAGATCTTGGCTTAATTATATTTTGATATAATTTGGTTTTTCTTGAGACATTTGATTTCTCTATTGGACATTACTATACCTCTTAGAATGTGATTAATATCCCTGCTACTATTAAAGATGAAAATGATTAGGGAATGGGAATGAGAAATAATGAATGTAGAAATTTGAAATCAAACATCACTGTTAGTTGGTGTCAATTTCATTTCTGTAGTGGAGGTTACTGATTATTGATTGTAGATTTATTGTTATTGTTCCTATTGATCATTAAATAATAATTATTAACTATTAGCTACTGACTGTGAAATGTTAATTTAAGGTTACTGAATATTAGTTATCGACTATTAATTACTATCTTTTGGTTAACTATTGATTATTACTGCTAATTGACAGGGATTTATAAATTTTGGTGTATTGCTTTTGATTATGGGTACTACTGATTTTGAATTACTCTTTAATTTTTATGATCATTAGATATTTATTATGCCTTTAAGAAAATTATTTCCTAATGGTGGGGCACAAATTACAAACTGATTGGTGGTTGCTGTTGTTCAACTATTTTCAGTCATGTCTGACTCTTTGTGACCTCATTTGGGGTTTTCTTGGCAAAGATACTGAAGTGGTTTGCCATTTCCTTCTCCAGCTCATTTTACAGATGAGGAATCTGAAACAAACAGGGTTAAGTGACTTGCCAGGGTCCCATAGCTGGTAAGTGTGTGAGGCCAGATTCGAATTCAGGAAGATGAGTCTTCCTGACTCCAGGCCCAGCACTCTATCCACTGAGCCACCTAGCTGCCCCTAAACTGATTGGTATGTATTGCATAATCCTAAGACTTAAGATCATTCAAGTGAATCTGTCTTCTCCAAAGTTGCCAGTGATCTCTTACTGCCAAATCTAATTGCTTTTCCTCAATCTTGATCCTCCTTCACACTGCAGTCTTGAACATCACTAATCACCTTCTTCTTCTGAAAACTGTCTCTTATGTATTGATTTTTGTGATCTGCTGTCTCCTGAGTCTGCTCCTATCTGTCCAACCACTTCTCAGTCTCCTTTGTTAGTTCTTTCATGTCATGTCTTTATCCATGGGTGTCCCCAAGGTTCTGTCCTGGGACCCCTTCTTCTTTTCGTTTTATATCATCTCGTTTGGTGATCTCATTAGTGACCTTAGGTTCACTTATCATCTCTATGCAAATGATTCCAAGATCTATATATCCGGATCTATTCTGTTTGCTAAGCTGTAATCACATATCTCTAACTGCCTCTTAGGCATCTCAAGTTGTCCCCTAGGCATCTAAAGCCATTATGTCCAAAACAATTCATTATCTTTCCCTGAATACTTTCTCCTTCTGAACTTCCCTACCACTGCCAAGAGCACCCACATCCAGTCACCCAAGCCTGCAATCAAGGTGTAATACTTGACTCTTCATTCTTAACCCACATATCCAATCTCCTGCCATCCCCTATAAGTGTTATCTCTCCCTATTAGTGGAGGGTACTGTCTATTGTCACTTTTGTGTTTATATTCTCAGTGTTTAGCACATAATAAGCACTTAATAAATGGTTTTTTATTCATCATTTCATTCATGCATTCGTTTTCACAATTATGACTCCTCCAGCATGGATATGGATGCCTTCTCTATACACTTGGTCCAATTTGGCTACTGCTCCCATTTTTTTTCTCTTTAATACCATTTCTGTCCTTTCTATAAGAGCACCCAGTAATGTAATATTAGGGTCAACAAATGGTGCTTCCATTACCCTTGATAGTGAAAATAGTGTGTTAAAGTAATGTTTATTAATCTTTTCCATTTTTTCCTCTGTCATCCTATTTTTAATCTTTAAATGCCCTTAGCATGACTTTGTTTAGTTTACTCTCTTACCAAGCTCTTTTTCAGCTGTCTTTACCATTTATTGCTTTTCTTTGTTTTATGAGATGGTACTGCTTATAATTGTCCATCATCCTCCTTCATAACATTTTCCAAGCAACAATAAATCCTTATTGTTTTTGGTAGCTCTCTCTCTGCTTGGCAAAAAAAAAAAGTAAAATATTTGTTTGCTAAGGCACTTTATAGGCTCTTTTATCTTATTGGGGCAGTAGATTTATAATGGTTAAATTTTATATAAAATTATTGTAATCAATGACTACGACTCAGGGGTGGGCCTCAAGGCCTCATGTGGCCTTCTAGGTTCTCAAGTGCAGCTCTTTGAATCCAAACCTCACAGAACAAATCCCTTTAATAAAAAGATTTGTTCTGTAAAACTTGGACTCGATTAAAATGTCACACCCAAGGATCTAGAAGGCCACATACAGCCTCAAGACTGCAGGTTCCCCACCCCTGGCATGTTGTTTCTGATGTCCACTTCCCATTTCTCAATGTTGATTCTGACTTCATCACTCACCTAAAACTGCTCTCTTTGAAGTTACCAACAATTACTTAATTGACAAATCTAATGACCTTTTTCTCAACTGTTATCCTTGACTTCTCTGTAGTTTGACCCTGTCGCCTACCCCCTTTTACTGGACACCCTCCTTCACTCTAAGTTTTCATGATACTGCTCTCTTTTAGTTCTTCTCTTACCTATTAGCTATTCTTCAGTCTCTTTTGCTGCATGTCCTTCATTTATGTCTTTCCCACCAACTTCCTATATTTCAAGATCTTGTCCTGGGCCCTATTATCTTCTCTCATATACATCTCTCACTTAGTGAGTTCAGTTTTCACCTCTATACAGATTACTCCCAGATTTATACATCTAACTCCAATTTTTCTCCTGCTCTACAGTCCTGCATATCTACTTCCTATTGGACTTTTCAAATTGTACATCTCATTGGCACCTTAAACCCCAAATGGCCAAAATAGAACTCATTGTCTTTTCCCAAAATCTATCCCTCTTCCAAGCTTCCCTATTACAGTCAAGTTTGACTTTTATGACTTCAAGCATTCACATAATTTTACGACTATGCACAATGGAGAAAAAAATGAGAGGTGCAATGTGCACAAGTTTGCGTAGCACCTGGTATCCTACTTGCCACTTCACTGGCCTTGTTCTTCCTACCACTGTAGAATAAAGAGCTCCCCGTGCATTAGGAGTATCTGAAATAATGTCGAGAGCTCTACAGTTTCAGAGTTTTCCAACAGCAGCAACTAAAGTATTAGCAACCTCTCCCTTGGTTTTCAGAGGGCAGCCAATGTACAAAAGTTTACAGCAATATACTATTGTCTGAAATCAGTGTTTTTTGTTGTTTTTCATTGAGACGTTGGCACAGTCACAAAAGTCTAAGAATTACTAGTGAGAAAAAATGTTTTGCATGTTGTCAATTTTACTTTGTTTACTGAATTTTGTGAGTTGTTTCATGGTTACTGTGTTAGGAAAAGTGCATATAATCAGAATTAACATTTTGTTATAAGGCACTCTATGCAGAAAAGTGTAAGATTGATAGCTGCAGGAACCTAACCCCCACTTCCCATAGACTCAGCATATCAATGTTGAGGTTTCTTACTTTTGTATCATTTTATAGAAATGGTACCCCCATAAAAGTTGAGGATTGACTATTTTTCTGAGGACAACACATTCCTTCTAGTCACTTAGGTTCACAATCTCAATGTCATCTTCAGCTTACTCTCCCTCACTCTATATAACCAATCATTTAGCAAATGTTCTTGTTTCTATCTCTATAACATCTCTCACACAACCCTTTCTCCTCTCACATAACCACAACTGTATTCAGGTTTTCTTCACCTCTTACCTCAAGTATTGCAATAGTCTCCTTCCTAATTTTTTTTTCGTGTATGTATAACTGAGAATCATATGCTTACCTTCGTTGTTGTTTATGTTACTCTTCTATCCAAATTTAATGTTTTGCTATTTGATTTATGGTTTTGCGCTGTGTATCAGTTGAGTGGGCACTGGATGGAGGTTTAAGTCACATATTAAAACTACTGCCCATGGGAATTCCAGAATGAATATAACACTATTATTTTAAACCTTTACTGAAGTCCTACTTCAATGATTCGTCATGATTTTAAAGTTCCCTGGCCACTTCTGTCAAGCCAGAAAGCCTTCAAAGCACCAGAAATATACAACCCCTTCTACATTTTGGGGGGGGAGGGGCACAGCACCTCCATGATCTGGAAAATCCATGTAAAATCCTTTTGGCTCTCCCTTCATACCCGAGAAGTCTAAATTTTTTCTTTTTTCTTTTATGGCATGTTTACAGTATCTTATTGTAAAATTTGGATTAAGTATTTGATCATAGGTTATATATAGGTCAATGTAAAATAAAAATTCTGTATGAAAAAGCAATAAAAATGTGAAAAAGTGAACATTTTTTAAAAATGAAACAAATTTGAGAATAATACCAAACATGATACATGCATAGCAAAAAGATATTTCTAGCCCACAAGGGCTTATCATCTGCTGGCTTTTGTGTTCTTTTCACAAACTTTAACTTTTTACTCATTTTAACTTTAAAAAAAATTGTGCATATTTATGGTACTAAAAGATAAAATATGTTGATATTATACAATACCTTACATATATTTTATGCATGTCTGAATTTCTAAACTATTTCTGTATCATCTGTTGGCCTTCACCTGTCTGCAGCTTCCACACATCTCCCTAAAAATTCCCATTTAATTTCTTATGTCGACCCACAATATATCAAAACTTATGGGGAAAGTTGCAATGTGGAAGAGATATCTGTACTATGTGTTATTCAAGGACCAAACCAACTAAATTTGGAGAGGCTCATCACCAATTGAGTAACATTTTTCACCCCAGCAACTCATGCAACCTACAACAAATAATGAGGTTGTGAATGTCAGTGAAAGGAAAAGCATCTCTTGGAAATATTGAATCAAGTACAGTATTACTCAATAAACTATTATTAAAGTCTGAGCCACCAAAACCATAGCATTCAAGCAACACAGAACTCTTGGGCCCAGTCTATCAGTGAGCTGACCCACCAACAAGCTTAAACCTATTCACACTCTGAGACAAGTGTTGTCCCCTGTCCACAAAGACTTTGGCTTAACAAGATCTGTTCTTGTTCTAGGGGCCTTATTTGCATTATGCTGATTGCTTGTCTAGATCCTGCCTTCATGTTTCCCAGATTCTTTGGCCTCACTTATTTCCCCCCCAGATTTTTGTTTTGGGTTCCTGGTCCTTTTTTTCCTAGGAAACTGGGCTCCTGATTCTTACAGCCCGACTTACTAAGCCTATGGCAAAAGTGTTAATCTGCTTCTCCTGGCCTTGTAAGACATGCTGATTTTGATATTTCACCTGTCTTGACCTATCATACCTCTCTGTTCCTTCCTTCTTGTCTTATCTAAGCTTTTTCAACTTGGCCTCTGTCCCTCTTCATTTACCATCCCCCTGTGAATCTGCATTTGAAGCTCTAATCCCTTCTGGAGAACCTTGTCACCCAAGTCCTGGCAAGACACATTCTAATAGAGAAGGCGTCATTGAGATAGGAAAGATGCCAACTGGAAATTAACTGGACTAAGGGTAGAAGTGACATTTCTGCTGATTGCTCTGCTCTTCCCATCTCCAGGCAGCCAGCATCTGAATATCAAATGCCATGTTCTTTAATCTACATATTAGAAAACTCCCATTAGAGTCATGCAAATTCATAAAGCAGATGGTTGGAGAGGTATAGCATTTAAAGAGAGGGAAGAGGCAGAATATTCTGAAACTGTCACCATCAAGGGATTTCTGCCTGAGTAGAATATCTCAAAACTAAAGAGACAATTGTGTTTCCCAAAAGATTATCATCTAATGGATTCAAGGGGAGTAATAATTCTAGATAATGACTATTCAAATTAGAAAATATTCCCATTCCATCTAAATATGACCAAAAGCACCTGGTTGGTGATGACATAGAAAGGAGAATTTGGCTGATGCACCCTTGGGAGTCTCACTAAAAATGGTAGTTAATGGCAAGCCCAATTTGGCAGTAAACTACATATAGGTGTGTTTCACCTTAAACAGATCAGTATACAAAAATCTACACTCAAAAGGCCAACAAATGAGAAGTGCGAGATTGGTGTATATGAATGTTCATATACAAAGGACTTACTTTAGAGTTCCTTTAAATAGCAAGCAAGCATTATGGCCAAATTTTCAGAAACAATTATGACAGAAAAAGCCACTTGAAAAAAAAACAATTTAAAATGGAAAATTCTAGACTTTAAACCACGTCAAAGTTTTGTACAACATGCTATTGCATAAAGAGAGGGAGGATTTATATCAAGACAATAGTCAATTTAGTTCTTTAATTACTGTAATAGATTCTACTTTCCTTCCCTTCCAAATTCAATTTTAGCAACAGTTAGGGTGTGTTTTTTAAAAATATAATCAAACAAATCCCCAAAAGGCATAATAAACTAACCAGATGCAAAGACTGCAAGCCTCTAGCCATCTGTGACCACCAGATGTGGTAATAATTGCATGCCTTCTTATATAAACAACCCTCTAGGGATTTCAGTCACACTGACATTTTGTCTGGGCAGATAGGTGTCCATGGACTTGTTAACATTGCTCCTTACTCTGCTGCCACCCTTCCTGTGGGTGAGGAACTTCCTTATATAAATGGTACATCTATTAGAATTTTTCCATACCAGGCTGATTTTAAGTGGGGCATGTCTACATGTAGTTCAGTGGCAAAGCAAGTTGGCCACTAGAAAGAGTGGAGGTTTAGCAGTAAGAAAAACAGATGATTCATGAACAAAATTATACCCATACCATTCACCTATTCTAGTCAGGCTCGATAGCCTTCTTAATACTTTGTAAAATACAGGTAAGAAAATAATTCAGTTTTTCACTGTGTATAAGCTGCTTGCCCAGAAGTAGAACCAAAGTCAACACTTAAATATAAATTTTAAATAGCATTATGCAAAAAAAAAAAACAGAAGCATAGAATATCAGAGCTAGAAGAGAATTTAAAGATTCCTTAACAAGGAATAAAGAAAAATGTAAGTTTAAAACATATTCTTCTTCTTTTAACCATGTAACAAAAATGCCTCCCTGGCACCCTTCTCCCAAGCTACCACCACTCTCTTTTCACTAGTGAGCAGATATAATCAAAAGTCAATCAGGGATATGCATTGTGTATTTTTGTATGTTTAGTACATACATATATACATACAATTCCTCATATACCTGTTTGTTTTTTCACATCTAAATGTTTCCCTTGGTTTCCCTAGCTTGCTTTTATATTTTACCTAGTTAATCATTATGAGCTTTAAAACATCACATTTTTTCTCATACTTTGTAGTTTCTAATTTTACTTAAATTATTTGATGTTTTAACTGGTAGATAACATTTTTTCACTTTTTTTATTTGAATATAGGCACAGATGGAGTTTGGGGGAAGAAATTACTTTGCAACTGTTTGGAAGATGGATTGGAGAGGAAATAAATGAGTCAGGGAGACCAATTAGGAAGTTTGTGTAATAGTCCAGAATAAACAAAGGTGAAAGCTTGAAGCAGGGTGGTGGCTTTGGGAGTAGAGAGAAGGGGAGGGATGAGAGAAATGTTGCAGGGGTAGAATCAGTGATGATGATGCCAGCTTGATATTTCTATTTTAAAGTGATAATACTTGGCTTTACATGACAGAGAAGAAATCAATATACTTAACATAATAATGAAAAATACATAAAAAACATGCAGTGAGTTGTAGTGGAATGGGAGCAATTTAAGAATCCCATTCCCAACTAGTGACTTCCACCTTATACCTTACCTGTCAAGGCATGATAAATAGCCAGGAAACCTTTCTTTCTTTCCTTGTAGAATGAGAGAGGAATGAGGCCTGCAGAAAGATGTCATTGTCATTTCAAACATCTCTCTAAAAAATGATTTGGAATTCTACTAGACTGTAAGTTCCGTGGAAGAAGGGGCTATATCTTCAAAGCTTTACACCTTCTGTAAGACCTATAATAGTTTTCTGCAAATATTAGACACTTAAAAAACATTTATTGAATAAATATTGTTGAATGAATTGTCCATATAGATTAATCCAACTTTGTTTCTGCAGGATAAGATTAAGCAAATTAGGAATGTTTTAATGAAGTTAAGATCATTTAAGCTCTTCATTCAAATGAGAGTAAAAGAGGTCTTAAGGAGTTTTTCCTCAAATGTTTTATGAAGCACAACCACCAATCTGAGTCAGAAAAGAGTAACTATAATTGGCCAAGAAATTAAATTAGCTGAACTCCTCAGGGATTTAAACAACTAAGCCCTGGAGAGTGTGAGCAGTTGTGGAGGAAGACATCTTCAAGGACGAAGATGGGAAGAGGAAGGGATTTCTCTCTCTTTTTCTCCTCTCCCATCAGCAATGGCACCTAGAAGCAGATTTATTCATCCAGAGGGGGATACTCTATCCAAAAGTTTAAAGTAAGTTTAAGAGAACTCCAAGATTTGTTGGGGAAGCAAAGACATACTCCAAATAGGCACAGATATGGAAAGACTGTAACCTGATGAAGGAAGCAGCTTCAAAGAGCGTGACACCTGGCAGTAAAGAAGAGAGCCAACTAGAGACTCCAGAGAGAGCTAGTCCTGGCCATCAAGAGTTGGACCACAGAGATGACTCTACAGTGAGAGAAAGGACATCCAGGTCCTGTGAATCAAGACTTGTAAGGTAACTTTGACATATGCATATCCTGCTCATGTGCCACCACTATCAGTGCACTCTGTTTGAGCCTACTCTTCCCATGGATGCTATTACTTTTGGGAGAGTAGGACCCAAGCTTATGGAGGGGAAAGTTTTGCAGCTATTGGTCTTGCTATGCCTTTGCAAAGAGCTAATTGTGACAATCAACTAAATGTTAATGAGAAGCACACCAGTCAGGGTCTTGAGCTGCGATAAGAAGGAGCCGCTACTAGTTACAACTCGAGTACAGCTGCAATCATGTTGTAATCCTGTAGATCCTTAGTAGAAAGAAAACTTTAGTCATGGTGTACTTATTTTAAAAATAGAATCACTAACTGTAGGAAAAGGGCCAACGAAGTCTTGATTATTATATCCCAAAATTTTGGGGTGAAATATCTTCCTTTAAAGTCTGACAATGTGCTTAAAACAAATTTCTACTTTGTTCATTCAACACACATTTATTGAGTTCCCACTGTGTGCAAGGTCCTGTCTAAATGCTGAAATGAGATTTGTAGCCCCAAAAGCATTATAGAATTCTAGGGCTGGAAGGTAAAAGTGTCTCGTAGTATTTTATAGGAATCTTATAGGATGTGGAACTGTAAGGAAAGTTAAAGATCATTTAATTCAATCCCTCTCATTTAAAGATGGAGAAACTGATGGCCAGAGAGGAATAATAATGGCATTTATGTAGTGTCTTATGATCTGCAAAGCACTTTACATATGTTATCTCATTTGAGCCTCACAGCAACTCTGCAGAGTAGGTGTCATTATTATCCTCATTTTACAGATGAGGAAGTTGTGGCAGATACAGATTAAGTGACCTACCCAGGATGGACTTCATGACTCCAGGTCCAGGCTAAGATCACATCAGTAATTAGTAGGCCCAGAATTTGAACACAGGCCTTATGCTCCTGTTTCCAGGGCTTTTTCAACTTAAACCACCATACTGACCAAGACGGAACCACTTCCAGTAAAATGGAATGTTTCCAGTGTGAGTTCATGCCATTCATTAGTAAGTCCTTCCTTATATTTGCTCAAATTTTGCCTCCCTATATTTCTACCCATGGATCTTAGTTCTCTCTTATAGCATCGTCATTTAACAGCTCCTGTTAAATCTTCAGTTAAATACTGCCAGGCCAACTAAAAGCATTGGACAAATTCACAAGTCAGAAAATCAGGGAGAGTCAAGTTGGAAAGCAGAGTGGATGTGGAGAATATTAAAAGTGATGAGGGGCAGCTAGATGGCACAGTGGATAGAGCACCGGCCCTGGATTCAAATCCGTCCTCAGACACATAACGCTTACTAGCTGTGTGATCCTGGGCAAGTCACTTAACCCCATTGCCTAGCCAAAAAAAAAAAAAAAAGAGTGATGGCTTGAGCAAAACTGAAGGTACTCTTTTCCAATTATGGCTGGAAAGAAGCAAAAGAAGAGGAAGAGGATGAAAAAGCCTCATTTCTGGATGGAATTGTTTTAATCTTTAGCTTGTAAGTAAAGAGATATCTGTTTTTACAGAGACAGTTTGAGGTGATTCTGGTTGTGCTCTTACTCATAGCTAAAATATTGCAATTAATTAACAATGTCTTTACTATGATTTTCATTGCTAAGAACTTGTATCTTCTGTCACTGTATTTAGTTCTAGAACGTTAAGAAATTTAATTTTTAAAAAAAGAAAGGAAAAGAAAGATGTGGGTAAACCACTCTTGAGAAAGGAGGTTTCCACAGTTTTTTAAATAAATAATATTTGATTAACTAGTAGGGGCTCTGAGCTTAGTTGCTTAATTGAGATATGTGTTTTAATTTAGTTAATGAATGAGGAAATACACAAACACACTCTGGATTACCCTGCAGGTCAGAATGAGATTCAATATGGTAATTATTCAAGTAGCAGGATGAGAGATGACTTACATGGAGGTTAGCAAAATTTGTAACCATACTAAACATGAGGCTTATACTTTTAAGAGTTGGCTACAGCATTTTTCCTCATTTCTTTCATCCTTGACCAAAAGAAATTTTCATTAAGACAAATAAAGATTTTTATCAGTGCTCTGATTGTGCATGAGAGTGATTGGGAGTAGGAAAAGGCAGGGTAAAGAGATTTTTACAAGTGGTTATTGCCATCAATAATGTCCTGACATTATTCATTTATGAAATAAATGGCATAAATGTCTTCCCCTGGTATACATAAGACAAAATGCACATGCTTATGAAGAACATTGCCTAAGGCATTGAAAAAGTTTCACTTAGAGATGTTGGGATAGTGCTTATAATTAATAGTACTGAGATACCCAGAAGTACCCTCTCTCCCATTACCAGGACAATATTTGGAAAGAGGAAGTTTCAGATAAGTCAAATAATCAGAGGATTTATATAGCTGTGAGAACCACTGGATTTTTGTGGTGTCTTTTTTGGGAGTGGGGGTGGAATAGGTGGTTTGGCTGCTACTCCAAATCAAATCCACTCAAATATGGAATTACCACCATTTTTGCACATTCCATTCCTAAGCACCCCAGGTAAATGCTTTACCTACTAAGAAGCAAAGATTGTCTTTAGACAAACAAAATATATTTCCATAACAACCTGAACTTTTTAAGCACTATTGAGGGCAAAAGGAAGATCAAGGAAGAGATGGAATCTCTCCTCTAGGTGGATGGGACAATGATAACAGATAACAGAGAAAAGTCTTATTTTCTATTCTTATTTATCTCTTTTTTAATCTTTTTTTTTCAGTCAAAGAAAATGTCCTTGGAATGTCAAGAATAGATCAAACAATGGTTAACAAATTATTGAAAGTAAAGATGAATGAGGAGCTAGTAAGAAAGCCCCTAGTTGCCTTCAATGAGTTTGCCACCAAAGCCCGAAGAACTAAGTCCTAGTGCAACATACAAATTGGCAACTGTGACATTAGAAGCTGTTAGGAATTTTGAAAACTTATAGAGGACAGGAGTGGTCCCAAGTGTCTACAAGAGGGTAAATGTCCTTGAGATTTTCAAATCCAGGAAATGATAGGCCAGTGAGCTTAATTCCTACTCCTGGTAAAATTTTAGAATATATTTGTAACTTCAACTTAAAGACCCATTCTGAAAGAGATTTTGGTTATTATTACCGTACCTTTAAGAAAGAGGCAAAAGAATTTTGGAAATAACAGTTAACAGTTATGTCTAAAAAAGTCTATGTGAGCACTGAGAAAAGATTAAGACAACTTCTTTCCTGAGGAGAATTGGAGAGTTAACCATTTTGGAGAAAGAATCTGGCAGAGACTAGGTGGGTTAATTGTCACTAAAGAAGGAGTTTTTAAAAAACTGAGTAGTTAACTACTCAGCCATTACAGCTGTTGGTAAGAGGTAACTCTAGATGTGATCTTTCTTACAGATGATAAATGGTTGAATAGTCTGTATTTCTGTAATATTGGTTACTGTTGATCCCTTAGTAAAGAAGTTATCTTAGTCTTTCCTCAGTGTTACAGCAGCTGCATAACTTCTCTCATTTTTTATCTGCCATGATAGACTGATGCTCCACAAGGAAGTAGGGAGATTACAAATTTGCACAGAGGAAGATAGAACAGAGTGCAGAAATGTTAGGTGATAAATTGGATATAGCTGTATTTGAGCAAAGTCCTATGGTTGGTTGTCGTGGGGAGGATAGGATATAATAATCCATCTTCTAACACTCTACTTGGTCAGTCATGACCTTGGAGTCATAATACTGACCTTACTTTGGACACCCACTGGTCTAGCAGTCATTTACCTTTTTTGATCCTTATTAGTTTCTTGTTTTAAAAATTAATTTAAAATGTTCAATGATTGAAAACATATTTTCTCTCCCTCTCATCTCCCCCAAATGCCTTCATAGGATTATTCTGAGGATAAAATGAGATAATATTTTTACAGTGCTTAGCACACTGCTTGCACATTGTAGGTGCTTAACAAATACTTCCCCAACCCCATTAAAAATAAAAGCAATACCCTTGTCTTTCTTCAATAGTTTGGCAAAACAAATTTCTGCATAAGTAATGTCAAAGAATGTCATTCTGCACCCTGAGTAAATCATTTCTCTGACAGAAGATGGTAACATTTTCATGATCAGTCCTTTGGAATTTTAGTTATTCATTGCATTGACTAAAGCTCTTAATTATTTCAAAGGTGTTTGTCTTTACAATGTAGTTGTTACTGTATAAATTGTTCTAGTTCACTCTACATCAGTTCATATATGTATTCCTAGGTTTCCCTGATGCCATCCTTTTCATTTCTTATAGCTTTGTAGTCTATAAAAGATGTGTTTAATATTTCTGTTTTTCCACATTTGTTTTTTAAGGTTTATTCCTTAACATATGGTCAATTTTTATAAGAATCACATACAGCTCGAGAACTAGGTACGCTCCTTTCTATTCTTATTCAATAATATCCATTTATCTAGCTTTTCTAAAATTCTACTTAGTTTATTGATTTCTTTTTTTTAGACTTGTATAGCTCTGAAAGAAGCACATTGAGGACCCCTCACTATTATTATTTTTCTGCCTATTTCTTCCAGTAACTTATTTAGATTTTCCCTTAAATATTGCTATGTCATTTGGTGTAAATAAATGTATGCTGAAATTTTGGTAACAATGTTCATGAGAATTTTCATTTGGGAGTTTCAGAAGGTAATTAGTGGATTTTTTTCCATTTTTACTTTGTCCCTTGGTTCTATGAGACTTAGTGATTTTTTGGAATATGATTTCTAGGCTCTTTTCTTGGTCATAGCTTTCAGGAAGTACAATTATACTTTAATTATCTTTCATTATTCTATTTTACAGGTCAATTATGTTTTATATGAGATAAATTACAATTGTTTTTATTTTTCAGACTTTTGACTTTGTTTTAATAATTATTTTTGTCTCCTGGAATCATTAGCCTATTTTTTTATCCATCCTGATTTTCAGGAAATCTATTGCTTGGATGAGGTTTTGTATCTCTCATACTAAGATATTAATTCTCCTCCCAAGTCTTTCTTCCAAACCTATTATTCTTTTTCTAATGATTTCCTCTAGAACTCTCATTTCATTTATAAAATCACTTGTTAATACTTGCTTTATTTTCCCGGGAATTCTAGTTGAATTTTTGTCTAAGCTGTGTTTTTTCTTTGAGGCTCCTAAAATTCTTCATATATAAGATGGGATGATGATATTTATACGACCTATCTCATAGAGCTATTGTGAGAATTAAATAAGGTAATGTATATGAATCTATCTTATAACTGTAAAGCAATATATAAAGGTATTTGTTATTGTTTTCATGATTTAATGCAAAATAGTTATTAAAACTTAAAACTTTACTAAGACTTTTGGGATACCCTATAGAGTGATACTGTATCAGAGCTGCCTCAGAGATAAAGACCTGAGAACAAGTCAAAATATTCTTTAGGAAGGAGCAAAGAAACTTGCAATGCTCCTGTCTTACTGGATGATGTAAAGGAGATAGAAGAAAGTAATTTCTGAAATACTACAAAACAGTCCTGAGAGCAGTCACTATAACAAATGTAAACTAAGTGTTTTATTAGCAACGGTGCCTTTGCAAACATGAAACATCCTGCAGATGATACACAGTGCATAAATACTCATATAGCATCGATTGCCCTGATCAGTCTCAGCCATCTATCATTTTCCATGCCATGACACATCCAGGAGAAATATGAAAATGTGTGATGTTCTGCTCTATTCTATAGTTTATAGGAAAATACTTCATAAATTAACCAGTTTTAAGACTCACTGGGTGATTTTATGGAGAAAAATATAACCAGGGGCCTTGATCTCCAAGTTCTATGTCTACATGTGCTGAGTTCAAACCTTGTGGCT
Organism: Phascolarctos cinereus; assembly: GCF_003287225.1. Classification (NCBI taxonomy): domain Eukaryota; kingdom Metazoa; phylum Chordata; class Mammalia; order Diprotodontia; family Phascolarctidae; genus Phascolarctos; species Phascolarctos cinereus. Next base: position 266,057,952 of record NW_027555847.1, on the reverse strand, counting down.
TCCCATAAACTACTTTTTGGTTAATGACCCTATCCAACGTTTCCACTGGGAACATCAGACTTTGACTCAATTTACCACTACCATCCTTAGGGTTTCCCTTAGAAACATAACATGTCTAGGTTGTTGTAGCTATGGATGAAAAGGGCTCTCTACTTTCATGCAAGCATTCAAGTTAATAATAAATATATAGGAAATAGAACAGCCTTTATTTCATTCTTAAAAAAAAGAATGCAAGATACATATATACTCACAGATTTAAGTCTAGTAGTAATTCACAAATTATAAAGATTAACTCTTTCCCTGTCAGGGGAGTCTCACCTTCCCCTAAGGGACCTGTACAGTGCACTAAATTCAGAGTGGCAACACTGTGATGGAGATTACTCCCAGAAAGGATACATATCTGAATAGAAAGACAAGCCCTCAGATTTTTGCAATCCTAGATCGCCTTCCATAGTTATAATACTACTCTGAAATTTTGTGCTTTCGTGAATTGGAATTTTGTATTTGGATCTGCTAAAAAGTCACATAAAGTGTGTGGTCCACATAAAGTAGTAAAGGATAAATGGCCATATTTGCCCCTTCATACGGGTTCTCAATTCTTTGCTGATCCTCTAGCTTTGGGGCCACATTTTTTTTTCTTATTTGGAGGATTTTGAGGTGAGGGACTTGGTGTGGTCCAAGAAATCTCTCCTCTCTTCAGGGGACTGGAGCCAAGAATTCTCATAGCTCTATCACTGCTCCCCCCCACCTCCATCCCCACCCTGATGCTATCATTTCGTAAACTGAGACACTCAGCTACTGTCTTTCCATAGCTGCCATCTGTGAGGTTGAGGGTTTACTGAAACGAGAGACAGAGGACTATGCATATGTGGAGGTTTTACCCAACAAAGAGCCAAGTCTCCTCTCTCTGTATAGTCCGTCTCTCAGGTCTAGTCTTATAATCTTTGGCACATCTGAGCATTTTATATGCTAGAGTCCAAGATATAGCTTAGATTTAAAATAGCCATGGTTCAATCAAATCAAGACATGTCCATTCCATAAGGAAATGTCTTAAAATGCAGAATAAAAGCCTCATTCTTTAACCTCACCAAATTGACCAGGTTACTCTTTCATAATCATGTCAAGCTGCCATAAATCATCTCAATGGGGATATCTATATCTTTGATAGGGAGACATGACTTCTTGAAATAAAGTAAGAGCTTTCATACTTTCATAATTTTAGTGATGTTAACTTTTAAATGATAAAAGATCAAAATGGATACAAAAGGAATAAAGAGAAAACATTTTAAATTAATCAGGGAGTCATAGTCCTATCTGGGTACAGCTGTCAGTTTCAAATAATTTTCAAAGTCCATAGTTGACTAGGGTCCTCTTTTTCAGGCTATGACATCAGGAAGCCTCACTGATGTAAAGTACTGAACAATAATGACATTATCTATAAAGTTAGCGTAGGAATCATAGAGGTTCAGAAAGATTGTCTAAGTAACATATGAAGCATGTAAATACTAAGTGCTTATCCATTGAAAGGAAAAAGTATACCCATTGATACAGTGACTTACAATGCTCCAATCATTACTCAGACACTGAACCTACTGGACTAAGATTGTGGTGGGGTAGGATGGGGAAAAAAGGAGAGGTTTAGAAATGTCATTCTTGGGTTTAGTTTTTGGGGTTTTCTTCTGTGTCATGATCAATATGTAATCATCAACTGCTAAAAGAACAATATGTTGGAGTAATCAGTGACCATCCCAAAGTCAGTAAAGGTGTGCTGGAAATAACTCTTATCTATGAGTTACTGTCATTACAGTATGATTGTGGGCTAATCATCTAACCTTTTCTGAATCTCATCTGGAAAATGGAGGTAATAGTATTCAAACTGTCTACCTCAAAGAGTTGTTGTGAAGAGAGCTTTTTGTGAATTTTAAAGTGCTCTATAAGCATAAATAGATATATATGTTCCCTAAGTTTCCATCTTACAAGTACATTTATTCATGCTTATAGGCTAGGGAATTTTGCATGACACTTTCTTAATTGGTAGAGAAAATGCTCATGTGATGCTAAGTGTCTATGTGAGGGGAGCAGAACTTTGGAGAGGATAGCCATTCATTCTGCAAGAGTGTCAGCAGTGATTTAAGACTTTTTGGGATTAACTCTAGACACATGGAGGGGGGAACATGTCTCTGATTTATGGATTGATTTTCTGAAAATTTCAGGGAATGTCTTCTCAGGTAAGATCAGGACTGCTCCATGCATAAAATGAGCCGCATTTAGACAATCCATGGAGACATGTATTACCTGTGGGTGCACATACCTTTTTATATATCTATGTGTGTGTGTATATGATAATATCTATGTGAACATATATATGCACAGTCATAGCTATAGACTAAGGATAGGATGTGGCATCATAATTTCATTTGTATCATGACCTCCAAAATAAGGAAACTCCTTCTGCCAATGTATATTAACATCTTCTCTGAAACTTATATTCTGAAATTTGCTTAGATCACTGAGAGGTTAATTTAATTGCCCAAGGTCACACAACCTGTCTGTATCAGATGCAGATTGGAAACCAGGTCTTCCTGACTCCAAGACCAACTTTCTATCCACTATGCCATGCTGCCTCTCATATCTATATAACCAAACATACACACACACACACACACACACACACACACACACACACAGAGCATTTCTACCTATATTTTGGTATCTTTCTTACAATGAGAGAGAGGGGAAGAGAAAGAAGGAGGGGGAAGAGAGAGAGACAGAGTCTAAATCTGTGATTTCACTGCCATGATGCAGAAGCATAAGAACTCAAGGAGCTGACCTTCCATTCATGGAACTTTACTACATGTGTGTGTTCTCATGTATATCCTTCATATACTATCCTTATTTTTTGCCCTCTCTCTCCACTTATGATATATGTATCAGTAGGAAAGCATGCCCAAGTTTAGGGGTGAGGAGGTGGGTAATATCCAATCTTGATTTTTTTATAGTGTCATTTTATTAAATGCCTTTGCTTTAAACAAAATATGTCTTCTGGATGACTAGAGAAAAAGTAAACATATTAGTCAGGGCTTATACACTATGGTTTTAATTGGGTGTAGACTCACAGAGTACTTTGATCTTAGGATAGCTGTTTTGGAGGACCCATGTGTAAGAGGATGCCCTAGGTACTATATATGTACATTATGAATTTTCTTTCTGCTGATCTCTTGACTTAATCTTACATCTGTGGCTTTTTCCAACATTGGTCAGCCTCCAGTCATCATACTAATCCCAGACCATTGCCTGTTTGATTTACTTCATATAATGAGCTGATTTTGATTTCCTCGACTTTGGTTTGCTAGACACTCTTTGGTGTGATCTCTCTCTGACTCTCTGGACTTGACAGTAGGTTCATATTAGAGCCATCATTTCTCATTTCTGTTTAGAAGCCTGTCCAGATTCCCTGCTCCTTTCCTTCTGCTTTGAACAGCTTTTTCTAACAATATCACCTATTATGCTATTACCGAGCCACCATCTTGCTAGGACATGACATCATAGACAATGTCAAATTTTGATCAATATTTCTCACCCCCAAGTATTTCCCCTCATCCTCTTTCACCTCAACAGGAAGAAATATATTCTTGAATATTTCCTTTACCTACTCTTCCTGCTTTGTATCCAAATTCCCTCATAAAAGAGGAATCCTTATCCTGCTTGTGAGGATCCCTTTCTATCCATTGCACTATGCTGCTCCTTGCAAATGTGGAGAAAAAGATAACTAAGGCAGAAAAGTGTCCTTGGCCAAAAATGATAATACTCATCATCAGCAGCAGTTATTTATTGAGCAACTACTATGGGCAATTCTCTGTGCACGGTGATATATATAGGGGCTGTAGACATGAGTTAGACATAGTCTCTGTGGAATTTACAATCCTGTTGGAGAAAAAAGGTATTTTTGTGTTAAAAAAAATAAGAAAGTTACAAGTCAGCATGTGACAAGAACTACATGATTGGTACAGATGATACTATCTACTTGCATGACTGGGTGGTCAGGAAAGGCATAATGATGGAAGCAAAATTTGAGCTGAGTTTTTTTTTAAAAATTGTAGGATGTGAGTAGATAGAAAGGGAGTAGAGGGCATTCCAAGTCAGGAAAATGCTGTCTACAAAGGCGTGGAGGCAAGAACTGTAACTATAATGGAAGACATGTAAGGCAAAACAGTAAATGGGTCATTTGAATGATTTGAATCAGATGACTTGAATTGAAAAGAAGTAGGAAGCAAGATTAGTGCACAAATTGTGTCCAGATTGCAGAGAACATTGAATGTCAGTCTACCAGATATTGACTATTTGGACATTAATATATTACATAATGGGGAGTATTTGAAAGTTTGAGAGCAAGATAGATATGTAACAGAAGGAGTTCTTTAGGAAAAATAATAAAGTGGCATTAAATAGAATTAATTGAAGGAGAGAGACTGGAAATAGGGAGACCAAATGAAGACTACTGCAATTGCCCTAGATGAGATTAAAAGAGTTTGAATTATGATGCTGACAGTGGAAATGGAAAAGCAGTAATAATAGGTCATATTTATACAAGATGTTACAGTTTATGAACAAGCAGTTCCTTAAAACATCTTGAGTTATCATTAGTCCTGTTTTACAGATAAGGAAAAATAGAGGTTTAGATATGTTTCACTAATATAATGGGTCTTCTTATGCAAAGTCTAAAGTCCTTTCCTCTTCTTCTTGGAGGCAAGAGACATTGTGGAAGAAAAACTGACAGGATTTGGTATCTGATTAGATGGGGACATTGCACACATTAAGTACTCAGTAAATATTAGTAGAAATGGAGGTGGGAGAGAAAAGAAGTCAAAGCCAATTCTGAGACTAAGCTTGGGTGAATATTGACACCAATAAGAGAAACTGGAAAGTTGGAAGGAGATGCTAATTTAAAGAAACAGATAAGTTTAATTTTGCATATGTTGAATTTGGGCCAGGTAAAGATATCCAACATGTAGTAGGAAATCCATAACTGGATTAGGAATGAGATCAATATTAGGGAGCTAAAAAACTTGTTGTAGTTGTGGTTGTGATTTGTCCTTTTTTGAAAAGGACAAGTGACATCATGGGGTGATATCTTGTGCTGAATTGGATTTAAGTGAGGCTCAAGTCGCATAAAGTCATCAGCCCCTCTCTTCCAAAATCTCTTTCAGAATCCTAGAAATCCAGTGACAGGACAAAAATCAAGATGACTGGCAGTGGCCTAAGATGCATTGGATAACTTTGAGATCTTTGATGTCTGACCAAGCTCTAAGCACTCCACAGCACCTGCCTCAGTCACCTTCTTAGCTGTTGAAAAAAATTCTTCTTATCTACCTATTCCACCAGGGCAAGTCTTTACATGGTTTAGGTAGACATTCCACTAACTTACGGATGGGTTTGAGACCCATCAGCTACCCTCAGCCTAGTTTAACCTGTCTGCTACTTGACCAAGGTAGGGCCACTGCAAATGCTACAACTTTTTGGAGCCATGGGTGAGAGTTGATTGCTAGGCAGACAACAAAGGTGGGTGAGCAGCCCTGAAAATGACTCTGTAAATCCTCACACCGGAGATGCTAGTCCTACATAGTATAAGCCATGGGAGTAGGTGACATCTAAGGGAGATATTATAGAGAGAGAATAGTAAAGTTTATTTTTTTAATTTTATTTAAAGTTTTGAGTTGTTAATTCTGCCCTTCCCTCCCTCCCTCCCTCCCTTCTTCCCTGAGAAGGTAAGCAATCAGATATAGGTTATACATGTGTAATTATGCGAAACATTTCCATATTAGTCATTTTGTACAAGAAGATTCAAATAAAAGAAAAATAAAAGAAAGAAAATAAAAAACCAACATGCTTCAGTCTGTATTCAGTCAATACTAGTTCTTTCTCTGGAAGCTGACAGTATGCTTCATCATTAGTCCTTTGGGATTGTTTGAATCATTGTATTGCTGAGAATAGTTAAGTCATTCACAATTCTTCATTGAAAATACTGCAGTTACTATGTACAATGTTCTCCTGGTTCTGTTTATTTCACTATGCATCAGTTCATGTAAGTCCAGGTTTTTTCTGAAATCATCCTGTTAGTCATTTCTAATAGCATAATAATATTCCATCACAATAATATACCTCAGTTTGTTTAGCCATTCCCCAATTAATGGGCATACCTTTGATTTCCAATTCTTAGCCACCGCAAAAAAGCGGTGCTATTAATATTTTTCTATATGTGGGTCCTTTTTCCTTTTGGGGGATGTTTTTGGGATATAGACTTTACAGTGATATTGCTGGATCAAAGGGAATGCAGTTTTATAGCCCTTTGGGCATAGTTCCAAATTGCTTTCCAGAATGGTTGGATCAGTTCACAACTCCACTAACAATGCTTTAGTGTCCCCTTCAACATCCAACTTTTTCTTTTTTTGTCTTATTAGCCACTCTCACAGGTGTGAGGTGGTACCTCAGAGTTATCTGAATTTGTATTTCTCTGATCAATACTGATTTAGAGCATTTTTTTCATGTGATTACAGATAGCTTTGATTTCTTTGTCTGAAAACTTCCTGTTCATATTCTTTGACCATTTACCAATTGTGGAATGACTTCTATTTTTATAAATTTGACTCAGTTCTCTATATATTTGGGAAATGAGGCCTTTATCAAAGATATTTGTTGCAAATTTTCCCCCAGTTTTCTGCTTTCCTTATAATTTTGGTTGCATTGGTTTTGTTTATGCAAAAACTTTTTAATTTTATATAATTAAAAGTATCTATTTTACATTTTGTAATGTTCTCTATGTCTTCTTTGGTCCTAAATTCTTCCCTTACCCATACATCTGACAGATAGACTATTCCATGCTCTCTTAATTTGTTTATGTGTAAATCATGTACCCATTTTGACCTTATCTTGGTATGAGGTGTGAGATGTTGGTCTATCCCTAGTTTCTCCCATACTGTTTTCCAGTTTTCCCAGCAATTCTTTCCAAATAATGAGTTTTTGTCCCAAAAGATTGGATCTTTGAGTTTATCATACACTAGATTACTATGGTCATTTACTACAATGTAATTTGTACCTAACCTATTCCACTGATCACCACTCTATTTCTTAGCCAGTACCAGATTGTTTGGATAATTACTGCTTTATAATACAGCTTAAGATCTGGTATAGCTAGACCACCCTCTTTTGCATTTTTTTTCATTGATTCCCTTGATATCCTTGAGTTTCTGTTCTTCCTGATGAATTTTGTTCTTATTTTTTCTAGCTCTATAAAATCATCTTTTGGTGGTTTGATTGGTATGGTACTGAATAAATAGATTAATTTAATTGGCTGGTATGGTACCGAATAAATAGACAATAGATGTCATTTTTAATTATATTGGCTTGGCCTATCCATGAGCAATTAATATTTTTCCAATTGTTAAGTTGTAACTTTATTTGTATAAAAAGTGTTTTACAGTTGTATTCATATAGTTCCTGGGTTTGCCTTGGAAAGTAGACTCCTAAGTATTTTATATATTATATATATATATATATATATATATATATATATATATATGTATGTATGTATGTACATGTGTGTATTATATATATACATATGTACATATGTGTGTATATATGTGTGTGTGTGTATATATATATATAAAATACACACACATACACACACACACACACACACACACACATACGTATATTGGCTAGGCAATGGGGTTAAGTGACTTGCCCAGGGTCACGCAGCTAGTGTTATGTGTCTGAGGCCAGATTTGAGCTCAGGCCCTCCTGAATCCAGGGCCAATGCTCTGTCCACTGCACCATCTAGCTGCTCCTATTTTATATTTTCTACAGCTATTTTAAATGGAATTTCTCTTTCTATCTCTTGCTGCTGAACTTTTTGGGTAACATATAGAAATGCTGATGATTTATGTGGGTTTATTTTTAATCCTGCAAATTTGCTTAAGCTGTTAATTATTTCAAGTAATTTTTGGTTGATTCTATAAGATTTTCTAAATATAACATCATATCATCTGCAAAGAGTGATGTGTATGTTTTGTTCCTTCATTACCTATTCTAATTAATTTAATTTCTTATTCTTCTCTTTTTGCCACAGCTAACATTTCAAATACAATGTTACACAATAAGGTGATAATGGACATCCTTATTTCACCCCTGATTGTATTGGGAAGGCTTCTAGCTTATTCCTATTACAGACAATGTAAATGCTGATGGTTTTAGATAAATACTACTTATTTTAGGGTAAGTTCCATTTATTCTTGTGCTCTCTAGTGTTTTTAATAGGAGTGGGTGCTATATTTTGACGAAGGCTTTTTCTGTATCTATTGAAGTCATTATGATTTCTGTTGGTTTTGTTTAAGTTTTCCTAATATTGAACCAGCCTTGGATTCCTGCTATAAATCCCACCTGGGCATAGTGCATGGTCATTGTAACATATTGCTGTAATATCTTTGCCAGCATTCTATTTAAAATTTTTTCAATCAATATTCATTAGGGAAATTGGTCTATAATTTTCTTTCTCTGTTTTGGTTCTTCCTGGCTTGGGTATGAGCACCATATTCGCATCATAAAAGGCATTTGGTAGGACTCCTTCTTCCCTTATTTTTCCAAATAGTTTATATACTATTGGGATTAATTGTTCTTTAAATGGTTGGTAGAATTCACGTGAATCCATCTGGCTCTAGTGATTTTTTCTTAGGAAGTTCATTGATGGCTTGTTCAATTTCTTTTTCTAAGATTGGGTTATTTAAGTATTGTATTTCTTCTGTTAATCTGGATGATTTAAATTTTTTTTATATTCATCCATTTCATTTAGGTTGTCAGATTTATTGGCATGCAATTGGGCAAAATAGCTCCTAACAATTGTCTTTATTTCATCTTTGTTGGTGATGAAGTTACCCTTTTCATTCTTGATACTAGTAATTTTCTTCTTTCCTTTTCTTAATTAAATTAACCAATGGTTTATCTATTTTTTGTTTGTTTGTTTTTTCATAAAACTAGCTGCTAGTTTTATTTTATAGTTCAATGGTTTTCTTAATTTCAATTTTATTAATATCGCTTTTGATTTTTCAGGATTTCCAATTTGATGTTTAATTGGGGGGTTTTCATTTGTTCTTTTAGTTGCATTGGTCTGCTTTTTCTCTATTTTATTGATGTAAACAATTAGAGATATAAATTTTTCACCTAAGAACCACTTTGGCTGCAACCCATAAATTTTGACTTGTTGTCTCATTGTTGTCATTTTCTTTAATGAAAGTATTGATTGTTTCTATGATTTGTTCTTTAACTCACTTTTTTTAAGAATTAATTATTTAATTTTCAATTAATCTTTAATCTCTCTTCCATTGTCCATTACTGAAAGTAATTTTTATTGCATGTTGATCTGAAAAGGGTGCATTCATTATTTCTTCTTTTCTGCATTTGGTTGTGTGCACTTGGTCCCAGTACGTGGGCAGTTTTTGTATAGGTGCCATGTACTGCTGAAAAAGGTATATTCCTTTCTATTCCCATTCAGTTTTCTCCAGAGACATATCATATCCAACTTTTCTAGAATTTTATTCACCTCCTTAACATCTTTTTTGTTTATTATTTGGTTAGATTTAATCTAGCTCTGAGAGTGGAAAGTTGAGGTCTCGAGACCCACTAGTATAGTTTTATTGTCTCCTCTTTTAACTCATTCAACTCCTTCAAAAATTTAGATTCTGTACCATTTGGTGCATATATGTTTAGTATTGATATGACTTTATTGTCTATGGTACCTTTCAGCAAGATATAGTTTCCTTCTTTATCTCTTTTAATTAGGTATATTTTTGCTTTTGCTTTATCTGAAATCATGATTGGTATCCCTGCTTTCTTAGATTCAGCTGAAACATAATAGTTTCTGCTCCAACCCCTTACCTTTGCCCTGTATGTATCTCTCTGTTTCAAATGTGTTTCTTGTAATCAACATATTGCAGGTTTCTGGTTTTTAATCCATTCTGCTATCCACTTCTCTTTTATGGGTGATTTCATCCCATTTACATTTATACTTACGATAACTAACTGTGTATTTCCCTATAGACTGCTTGCAATGCTTTCTCCTTGATCTACGAGCTCTGGAATTTGATTATGATGTTCCCGGGAGTTTTCATTTGGGGATCTCTTTTAGGCAGTGATCACTGGATTCTTTCAATTTCCATTTTGCCCTCTGGTTCTAATATATCAGAGCAGTTTTCTTTGATAATTTCTTGAAAGATGTTGTCCAGGCTTTTTTTTTTTTATTGTGGCTTTCAGGTTGTCCAAAAATTCTTATATTATCTCTCCTGGATCTATTTTCTAGGTCAGTTGTTTTTCCAATGAGAAATTTCACATTTTGTTTTATTGTATCTTGATGTCTCTTAGAATCATTAGTTTCAACGTGTTCAATTCTAATTTTTAAGGAATTATTTTCTTCAGTGATCTTTTTTACTTCCTTTCCATTTGGCCAATTCTATTTTTTTAGGGAGTTATTTTCCTTGGCAAATTTTTGTATATCTTTTCCCATGCTATTGACTCTTTCTTCATGATTCTCTTGCATTACTCTCATTTCTTTTCTCATTTTTTCTTCTATTTCTCTAATTTTCTTTTTTAAATCCTTTTTAAGTTCTTCCAGGAATTCTTTTTGGGCCTGAGACCAAATTACATTTTTCTTTGAGGCTTCACATGTAGCCATTTTGACACTATTGTCCTCTTTTAAGTTTATGCCTTGAACCTCCCTATCACAGTAACGTTCTATAGTCAAGCTCTTTCTTCTTTTTTGTTTTTTGTTTTTTGCTCATTGTTTCTGGCCCTTTTTTGTGACTTGGTGTTTTTATGTGAGAGTTGGGCTCAGGATCTGCACTATCCCAAGTTTTTTGTGCTGGGGCTCTGTGTCTTACTGCTGGCTTTCAGCTGGCTTCAAGGCTTAGCTAATTGCTTTCTCTGGACAGTAGGCTTCCCTTCCAGTTTGCACTGGGGTGTGGGGCCCTCCCTGTTGGCCTCCGCAGGTATGAGGTTTAGCTGCTGGCCTGCTCCAGGGGTGGGGGCCTTGCTGCTGAGTTGCTATGGTAACAAAGTCTTTCTGGTGGCTGGTCTGCCCAGGGATGGAACCCTGTTGATCGGTTGTTACGGAAACAGAGTATCTCTGCTGGTAGACTCCTGGGGCAGCGTCTCACTGCTGGTCAGCCCTGGGTCCAGCTTCACTATTGGTCAGCAATGGGTTCAAGGCCTCACTGGTGGTTTATGCTAGAAGTGAAATCAGCTGTGCTGCACAGCCTGCTCACTTGCCTGGGGGCTACTGGTTTGCAGGAGGGCAAGGCCTTGCTGGTGGATTGCCCTGGGCTTGGAGCCTTGCTCCAGGCCTCCTGCTGTGAGGCTGACTGCTGCTGCTGCTCATGGACCTCAATCCCCTCACCCCAATGAGACAGACCTTTCCTTCCAGGCTGGTCAGCCGCCTCCCAGCTCCTAGGTCAATTCTGAGGTGGTTTTCTAGTTGTTTGGAGAGGAATTTGAGAGGGCTTCAGAGGGTTCCTTCCTCACTCTGCCAAGATGGCAAAGTGTTTCACCTTCAATACTTCAAGGACCATCACTTGCACTGGTATGGATCCTCTCTTTGTCACCACAGTTTGCAACTCCTTACTCTGTATGAGTAAGGATAAGGTCTAGATGAATTGCTGTAGACAAAAGAAATCATTACCTAGTGTCCAAGCTATTGATCAGCCTCCCTGAGCTTAGCTTGGCCAGACCTCAAACAATAGGCACGGAGTCAAAATGGGCCTTATTGGAAGCCTTTCTAAGACTTGCCAGACTTGTCAGCGGTTGTGCACTACTGACCCAGCCTTTAAGAACTCATGGTGATAGAAGATTCTGAGAAGATGGCAAAATAGGTCAGAAAGCATTCAGCTCTCCAAATTTCCTCTACTACAAATGACAGAACATCATCTCAGTGTGAACATAGAGCAGCAGAAATAAACAGGAGACAGACAGGAGATGGGGTGGGGCAGCTGCCCTCCTAAGACATCTTAAGAAGACCCTTGGAAAAACCCACCCTCCAAGGGCAGAGATTTGGCCTAAGTGAAATGCAAACACCTCCAGGCTGATTCTGCAGAATCAACAAACAAGCTTCAGGGGCAAGTGGGGTGATGAGGCAGCCTCAGGCTCAGGAACTTTCACCTCAAAACAGAATGAGGGGATCAGACTACTGAGGAGGAAAAGATTAAAAGACCTTCCACTGCTGAGGGATGCCAAGCCCAGCTGTGCTGAGCTAACATGGTCCTGCAGGGGAGAGGGAGCTAGCATATGCCTGGTGAGTGCAACAGCAGAAGGGTAGAGACCCTGCTGGCGGTGGGCACTTGCAGGAGAACAGAGTCCCTGGTTTCAGTTCCAGGGCACAGAAGACAGTTGTAGTCTGTAGAAATCAGAGGGACCAGAGGGAACAAGAGCATCTGTGGGACAATGCGACTGGGGGTCCTAGCTGTGGCTTAGGAGTAGAGAGGAGTGCCCAATGTTGGGCCCTGGGACAGACTCAAAAAATAAAGGCAAGAAGGACCTGAGGCTTGGGGCATCATTCCCCATAACTCGAGGTTTACACTAATAGCTGCTAAAAAATAAAATAAATAAAAATGAGTAAGTGAAGGAGAAAGAACTCAACCATAGCTAGCTACTATGAGGATAGAGAACATCTGGGCTCATATTCAGAGAAAGATAGTGGAGCTAAAAAAGCCACTCATTTTTCAATGAAAAATGTCAAATGGTCTCAAGCCTAAAAAGAGTTCTTGGAAGAACTTAAAAAGGACTTTAAAAATCAGAGAGATAGAGGGAAAATTAAGGAAAAAAATAAGAGCAATCTTAGAAAATTATGAAAAGCAACTCAACAAACTGGAAATAGGAATCAAAAACTGAAGAAAAATATAGTTTCTTGAAAATTAGAATTGGGCAAGGGGAAGCTGATGATGTCATAAGACACCAAGAAATAATAAAACAAAATCAAAAGAATAAAAAATAGAAGGGAATGTGAAACATCTCATCAGAGAAACAACTAATCAAGAGAACAGATCAAGGAGAGACAATATGAGAATAATAGTCAGACTACCTGAAAGGTATAATCAAAAAAAGAATCTTGATACAATATTGTAAGAAATTATCAAGAAAAACTGCTCTAGCTTTCTAGAACAAGAAGGCAAAGCAGAAATAGAAAAAAAATCTACCAACCACTACCTAAAAGAGATCCCATGAGGAAAACCTATAGTAATATCATAGCCAAGTTTCAAAGCTTCCCAGGTTAGGGAGAAAATATTGCAAGCAACAAGAAAAAAAACAATTTAAATATTGTGGAGCTACTATAAGGATTACAAAAAACCTAGCAACTACTACATTCAAGAACCATAGGTCTTAGAATATTATATTTCATAGAGCAAAAGATCTGGGGCTACAACCAAGGGTAACTTACCCAGCAAAGTTAAGTATAATCCTAAATGGAAAAAAAAAATGGACATTTAACAAAATGAAAGACTTTCAGGTATTTGTGACAAAAATAGTAGAATGTAGTAGAAAATTCAACATATAAGATCCAGGAGAAATATAAGGTAAACATTAAAGACCAATTATAAGGGACTCAATGAGGTAAAATTATTTTCTTCTTATATGTGAAAATGTTATCAGCACTCTTATTATTGTCATCATTATTTGAGTAGTCTGAAAGAAAGGCTTGGGCTAAGCTGTGTATGATGGTGTGTGTCTAAAAGAATAAAATTGTGTGGGAAGAGATAAAAAGAAGTAATTATTTCATACAAATGAGACAGGAGAGGAGGAAGAATTGATACAGGGGAGGACGTGTAGTGCTAGAACCTTACTCTCATTGGAAATGGGTTAAAGAAGGAATAACATAGATCTCGAAGGAAATGAAAGTCTTCTAAATTTAGGGAAAAAAATAACAGAGCAAGGGGATAGGGTGGTGGGAGAAGATAAGGGACTCTTAGAGGGATAGGTAGGTTAAAGAATAGGAGGGAAAGGTAGTGGGTAGAAGTAAAGCAGGGGAGTGAGGAGGGGTACAGCAAATAGGGTAAGAAGGATAGTGAGGAAAAATAGGAAGGAGGGAAATACACAACAAGTAATTATAGTTTATAGTGTGATCAGGATGAATTAACCCATAAAACAAAAACAGCAGATTAAAAATCTGAATTCAACAATATACTGCTTTCAGGAAACACAATAATAATGAAAGATACACACAAAGACAAAACAAAGGGCTGGAGTAGAATTATGTAAAAGAAAAAAGCAGGAGTAGTAAGCATGATCTCAGACACAGTTAAAGCTAATAGATTTAATTAAAAGAAAAAAACAGAGAAACTACACTATGTGTCACCAATAGTATTTACCATTGCTTAAATCATTTAAAATAACTAGACAGTATAAAATACCTGAGAGTACACCTGCCAAAACAGACACAAGAACTAAATGAACATAAATATAAAACAGTCAGATTTAAATAATTGGAGTAATATTTATTGTTCACAGATAGGTAAAGCCAATATAATAAAAAATTACAATTTTACCTAATTAATCTATTTATTCAACACCATCCCAATTAAATTATTAAAAGAGTATTTTACTGAGTTAGAAAAAATAATAACGAAGTTCATTTGGAAGAACAAAAGGTCAGGGAAAAAAGATGTAAAGGAAGGAGATTTGGAGGTATCAGACCTTAAACTATATTATAAGGCACAAGCATTATTGAAGTGCAAAAGGGATAATTTTAATTATTTTAAATTGAAAATGTCTTGTATAAATAAAACCAACATAGCCAAGAATAGAAGGAATGTAGAAAATGGGGTAAAAACTTTCATAGATGATCTCTCAAATAGGATGTGATTGTGTTGGAATACTGCTGTGCTGTAGAAAATAATGAGCTGCTTGATTTAGAAAAACGTAGAAGTAAGGCTCTACTCTAGGGACCCAGGACTCTTGAAGCCTAGGAGCACATTAGGGCTCAGGACAATATAGTATGAAAGGCGGAATGTGGGGAAAAGGAGAGAGAGAGACAGGAAAATAGGAAGGTGGGAGAGCACTAAAGACAAAAATGTAATTCAGCCTCAGACACTTTTACATTAATAGTGACTGGAGTGGTTCCAGAGCCAGGAAAGAACAGGATCCAGAGAAAATAAAACTGAAAAACCTTTGATCATATTACTTATCACTCCACAGAAAACTATCAGAACCGGAATGAAACTTGGAGATCACCTAGTCCAGTATTTCAGTATTTCAATATTTCAGTATTTCAGACTGTGCTGCAAGGAACTTTGAAATACCCGAAGTGGTGGTGGTTGTTATTTAGTGAACCTTATGTTGTTTACTTTCTTAAATTCAACTTTATTTTATTTATAGTTGTAAACTCTCTTCCTCACCCCTTTTCCTCCCACATCCCCACCCCCAAGAAAAATTAAAAATCAAGCAAAACAAATTTCTGCATTAGCCAAGTATACCTTATGTTGTTTGTGAATAGGCATTAAAAATAATAATTTTAGAGGATTTTACTACAAGAATTTTGCCAAAGTTTTGTTTAAACTAAAGGGTTCTGCTATTGTGAAAAAGTTCAAGAACCACTGATCTAGTCCAAGAGTTTCTAACCATTTTTGTGTCATGGACCCCTTTGGAAGTCTAGTGATATCCTTGACCCCTTCTCAGAATGATGTCTTTTGCCTACTTTTTACAATTAAAGGAATTGCTAAATCTCAGTTACAGGTTAGTGAAAATAAAGCTGTAGTAGTTTTCCCATGCAAGTAAGTAGATTCCCTAAAATCTAATTGAGACCCTGACTGTGGGCTCCAGGAACCAAATCCAATCCCCATCATTTTGCAAAGGAGAAAACAAAGATGCAAGGAGGCTACGAGACTTGTCCAGTATCACACTGTAATGAAGAGCAATCAAGATGGAAGCCTAGGCCTGCTGCTTCTCTGCCTGAGCTCTTGACCCTATGCTCCTCAGCCTGCCTTCCAGAAGGCCAAAATTTCTTTTCCGCCACTACCAGTCAGTCAGTAAGTCAACAAGCATTTATTAATTGCCTATTACACATCAGGCTCTGTGCTAAGCACTAGGGACTCAGAGAAAAGCAAGAACAGAACCTGATCTCAAGGAACTCACAGTCTAATGAGGGAGACAACTAGGTATGAACAAGCTACATAGGGGATAAACTAGGGATGACCAACAAAGGTCAGGCAGTAACATGAAGGAGGTTCAGAAGAGGCTTCTTATAAAATCCCAGGAGGCAGCTAGGTGGCGCGGTGGAGACAGCGCTGGTCCTGAAGTCAGGAGAACCTGAGTTTAAATCTGGTATCGGACCAGACCCTTGACACTTACTAGCTATGTGACCCTGGGCAAGTCACTTACCCCAACTGCCTAAAATAAATAAATAAATAGATAGATAGATAGATAGATAGATAGATAGATAGATAGATAGATAGATAGATAGATAAATGAATGAATGAATAAATAAATAAATGAAAAAATAGATACGTAAATAAATGAATGAATGAATGAATGAATGAATGAATGAATGAATGAATAAATAAAAGTCTATCATGTCGTTGTTCCTTCCCTGCACACACATACCCCACAGTGCCCTATTCAGGGGTGTATGGGAGCCAGCTCAAAGTAGCTTATTAGAACTGAATGTTAAATTTTCAATGTGCACATTTACACCTCAGAAGCTACAAATTGGGGCTCGATGTATTGTTTTGTTGACTGTCTCTCTAGACATAAGAAAATAATAAGAAGGAAATTTTAATAAGGTAGATTCAATTTAGAAGTGTGTCCTTTGCACATTTTTTAAGAGAACACTGTCAAACAATTACCAGCACATTCCTACCTGTGGCTCCCTAAGATTGGTACTGTGTTTTTGATTTAGTAAATTAATTAATTTCATAAATTAATATTATACTGTAAACTTGGGAAATGCAATGGCAAACCACTCCAGTATCTTTGCTAAGAAAACCCCAAGTGGGGTCACAAAGAGTCAGACATGACTAAAATAACTGAACAACAACAACAAAAACTTGGAGCAAATAAGACGGGCAAATTTTGTTAGTCTATAAAACTATAAAAGTTTGGAGATAGAGGGGAAGGGTGAAAGCAATTTTTTGTGAGGAAAGTATTTGGTAATCCTTAAAGCCCTGGATAAACTCAAGTTGTTATTTTTGCTTTACAAAGCACAAAAGAGTTATAAGAAGATGGTTCTCCTCTACATTTTCATTTGGGAACACTGACCACAGGTTGAAAGAGCAGACAGAGCAGTTAAAAAAGACAGAGAGAAAGAAAGAAAGAAATTGCTTTTAGATATCTTTATTATTGCCAAGCTTGACCCATCCTCTCTGCTAGGGAACCTGTGAACTCTCCACATCCTGGCAGAGTGGATGGAGCCCTGGACTGGGAATTAGCAAGAGCTGGCTTAGAATGCTAATTGCGATGCTTCCTAGCTGGGTAACCCTGTGCAAATCCAGTAATTTCTCTTGGTTTAACTTTCCTCATCCATAAAATGAGGATAATAATAATAGTATAGCAATTATTTCTGAGGGTTGTTGTGAGGATCAAATGAGAGTAAAGCGGGTTACAAACCTTAAACCCTACACAGATACCAGTTTATTTACCAATTTCATTATATTATACCAATTATTATGTCACTTATAATATACTATATTTATCATTGTTGTACTACATTACTTATAATTTACTATACTGATTATTATTATATTATTGTATTTTTGTATTATATATTATATTGTAGTATGTGCATATATGTATATGTATTACTGTATTATTTTATTATATGTATTGTATTATTATAATGCTATATCGATTGCTGTATTACATTACTTATGCTACATTATTATTATATTATATTATTATATTACATACTATACATATTTATATATATTTATATTGTATATAATACTTATATATTACTTATGGTATATTGATTATTGTTGTTTTATTTATAATATAATATTCTGTTAATTATTACATTATTGTGTTTGTCCTCCTTTATAAATAATTTCTGTTTTATTAGTCTAAAAGAATAACTCTGAGTGGGAAAGGTAGGTAGATATTTGGGATCAAATGGCTTTTCTATAGAACTCTCAAGTGACATCTTGATTCCCCAGGCACATATCCTTGGACCCTCCAGAGACCGTCATCTGTGCTTCTCCACATTGCATCTTCTACAATAGTTATGTGTGTGCTGCCTAATTTATCCACCGCTCCTAGATGATACATTCCTTCAGGGGAGGTGCTGGTGTTTTTCTTCTCTGCACTCCCCATCCTCTCTGCCCCATAACTAGCAGAGTCCTTGGCACCTAATTGCTCAATAATTGTGAATTTAATTGAAATGGATCATAGAATTTAGAGCTAGTTGGAGATCACTTAATCCAACTTCATCATTTTGCAGGTTGGGAAACTGACAGAAAATTGACACAACACCACGCTATAGCAAGGACTAAATTGAATTGGATTAAGTGAAACCATTTTACCAGGAATCTATGATTTTGGCAGTGCGGGAACTTCTGTTAAAAAAGATTACCAACTATTTATGACTTAGTAGCATCCTATGAAACTGAGTGAGGTGCCTAGAAGTTAAGTGACTTGTCCAAGGTTACACAACTAGTATCAGAGATGGAGTGTGAACCCAGATCTTTCCCAGCACTCTGTCTGCTATAGCTAAGTCAAGCTGCCTCTCTAGATCCATGGAGTGGGAGATGGAGGGCTTATTATATTAATAATAAAATGTCTAAAAACAATTTTATGTATTTACGGTTCTGTCTGCTCTTTTAGCTAGCGACAATTAGGTGGAACAGTGGGTACAGCACCAAGCCTAAAGACAGGAAAACCTGAGTTCAAATCCAGCCTCACTCATTTACTAGCTGTGTGACCCTGGGTAAGTTACTTAACCCTGTTTGCCTCCGTTTCTCATCTGTAAAATGATGAACCACTCTAGTAACTTTGCCAAGAAAACCCTAAATGGTGTCACAAAGAGACAGACACAACGGGAATGACTCAGCAGCAACAACTGCTCTTTCAACCTGTGTCCATACGTTCCCAAATAATAATGTGTAGTAGTACGTTTCAATACAGTAAAAAACAACAGTTCTCCTTTGTCTTGTCCAATGCCTTCAATTTACAACTGGGAAAACTGAGGCTCAAAGTGGGGTCACAAAGAAAATTAAGGGTAGAGATAGCACCACAGCTATCTGTGACCATAGCTCAGGTATCCTGACTCCCTCTCCGATGTTTATTACGCCAGCCTGATAATGTCAGGTCAAGTCGAGGTGGTAAGTACCTACTCTGTGCCAGGCACTATGCTAAGTACTGGGGGTGCAAAGAAGGGCAAAAGATAAGTCCCTACCCTGGAGGGGCTCACAGACTAACAAGGGAAACAGCACGTGGACAACTATGTACCAATAAAATGTACACAGGTGGAGTGGGAGATAATCAACAGAGCAGAGGTGCTAGCATTAAAAGGGATCAGGAAAGACATCCTGTAGAAGAAGGGATGTCAGCTGGGGCTTGAAAGAAGCCAGGGGATTTCTTTTTTTTTTTTCTTTTTTTTTTTTTTTTGGTGAGGGGAGGGTAACAGATCTATGATTTCATTAGTAGAGGAGAATGTTTCCAATGGGGAAACTCTCTCTACCAACACAGGTAGGTACCTGCTCTACCACTTCCATTCTTAGAAAATTTCCCAGGGCAGTGAGCAGTTAAGTGACTTAGAGTCACACTGATAATATGTGTCAGAGGTTGGATTTAACTCAAGTTTAATTACCTTGGAATAACAATAATAACAACAACATTTACACAGCATTTATTATATGCCAGGCACTGAGCTAAAACACTTTATAATTATTATTTCATTTGAGCCTCATGAGATTCTTGGGAGGCAGGTGCCATTATTATCCCCATTTTATAGGTGAGGAAACAGGTAAATATAAGTTAAGTGACTTGTCCAGGGTCACACAGCTAGGAGCTAGCTAAGGCTGAGTTTGAACTGTGGCCCTTCTGACTCTAGGCCTGGTACTCTATGGACTGTGCCACCTAACTGCCCCTAACTCTTGATGCATTAACTATGCCAGGATGTCTCTTGCTCTCAAATTAGGGCATCCAAATTTATGCCTAAACCAGGAAAGTTCTTGACAAAATGGAAACCTTTTCTAACCCAAAGATTCTGATCCTAAGTATTTCAAAGATCTAAATAATTCATATTTACTTGGAGTTGGTGAGAAGGGTTTGTGGGTTGGAGGTTTCTCCTTGACTAGTCCAAGAGGTCTGACTTCCAGAGGGTGACAAATTGAAATAAATGGTCAATGAGAACACATTTGTACATGCCATCCAGCATCATCAGCATTGCCATTGATTTTGAGTAGTAAATTCAAAGAAAATCAATGGAAAATCATTCTGATAAAATGAGCTATCTCTAGTCATTTGAATATAAATCAGAATGTTTACAGTTGAAATTGAAATCCTTTCAAAAAGAGGCAGCAATTTCCTTTGAAGCCTGAAATGGAAGATCAGGGGCAGGAGGGAGCCCAGAGATCATCTTAGGCCAACAAATGCCCTGAAGTTCTTGCCCAGGGTCTCTTAGCTAGTAAATATCAGAGGTGGTCTTGGAACCTAGGTCTTTCCAACTCCCAAGCCTAGCATTCGATAATCTTTCATAGTGCCATGGAACATTAGAGCAAGGACACTTGTAAGAGATCACCTATTCCAGTGCTTTCATCTTACTACAACAGGGGAAACCAAGGCACAAGGAGTGAGTCTGACTTCCCAGAGTTATAGCATGTTAAAGGTAGAACTAGGACTGAAGCACAGGTTTTCTGACTCCTGTTCCAATGAGTAATACATCACATTTTGCTGTTCAGTCATTTTCAGTTGTGTCTAACTCTTCATGATTCTATTTGAGGTTTTCTTGGCAAAGATACTAGAGTAGTTTGCCATTTCCTTCTCCAGCTCATTTTTACAGAGGAGGAAACTGAGACAAACGGGATTAAGTGACTTACCCAGGGCCATGTAGCTAGTAAGTGTCTGAGGCTGGATTTGAACTCAAGAAGATGAGTCTTCCTGACTCCAGGCCCAGCACTCTACTCTGAGCCACCTAACTTCCATTATACACTAGACCAGACTAGTAACGTGTATTCTCAAATCAGACTCACGTGATCAATAGGGAGAAACACAGTGAGTTGCCCAACACTTAAGTGACAAATTTAGAAGATCATATGTTTTAGGGGTCAAAACAATGGAGCAGAAACCAAGAAAATTAATCTCCTTTCCTTGGCTCTATTATGAAAGTTCTTTCTGGGGCTATGTTAGGCAAGTAACTTACCTTAGCCTGCCTTTTGTCTCTCTCCTTGCAAATTAGGACAACATAATTAGATTACAGGCTATATTTACCTACACAGAGAAAATTAAATAAGGCATCAAGAAATGTTATCAGTGAAAGGCACTATTACCAAAATATCCAAATTTTTCAGGCAAAAAGTCTCATTTGGTTCTAACTTGTTAATTGCCCCATTTTTTAAAACTCCACTTTGTCTTCACAAACACGGATTTGACAAAGACCCATTTACTTCCCTTGAATGTTAGATGTAGAAAAGACTTTAGTGATCATCCGTTTCAACCCCGTCCATTTACAGATAGAGAAACTGAGGCTGGAAGAGGTTAAAGGGTGCCTTGAGTCATATGGGAAGTAAGAAGCAGAGTAGGGATCAGGGCCTAAGTCCTCTGACTCCAAATTCAACTTTCTTTCTTACAAGTCTTATTTTCATTCATGTCATTTGCTTTTACATGACCTCACTTTCCAAACATATCTCTCTCTCTCCTCCCTTACCAAAAGAAACATTTCTTCTTTAAAGATTTTTGAAAAACAAAGGAGTTCAACAAAGTCAATGTCACAGCAAACCAGTGTGATGATAATAAAATTTAGCATGTGTATAACACTTTCAGATTTGCAAAGATTTCCACAATTACCATCTCATTTGATCTCACAACAATCCAGGGTTGGCAGGTGCTATTATTATCCTCATTTTACAGATGAGGGAACTGAAGTGGGCAAAAATAAAGTGACTTGCACAGGATCACACAGCTAGTAAGTGTCTGAGGATGGATTGGACCTCAGGTTTCCTGAACCCAGGCCCAGCATCATATCCACTGTGATACCTAGCTGCCTGTGAACTGATACTATCAGATAGTGTCATTCAACAGTCAACTGATCAAGAAGTATGCTAAGTATGTCCTATAGGCCCAGCACTATGCTAGGCTCTGGAAATACAAGCAGAAGGAATAAAACAATCCCTACTCTCAAAGAGCTTGCAATATTCCATACTCATAGGTCCCCACCTCTGAAAAGAGTTGTTTTTCAGTCATTTCAGTGCTGTCCAACTCTTCATGACCCCATTTGGGGTTTTCTTGGCAAGGATACTGGAGAGGTTTGCCATTTTACAGAGGAAGACACTGAGGCAAACAGGGTGAAGTGATTTGCCCAAGGTCACATAGCTAGTAAGTATCTGAGGCTGGATTTGAACTCAGGAATACAAGTCTTCCTGACTCCAGGCCCATGGCTTTAACCACTGTGCCACCTAGTAGAGGAAGGTGAATTATAATTCAATGCTCTTTCAATGGCCTGACTTGCAACTTGCTTCACATTTGGCCAGAGATATCTTTCTAATATGGGGCAGCTAGATAGTGCAGTAGATAGAGCCCAGCCTGGCATCAAGAAGACCTGAGTTCAAATCAGCTTCAGACATTTACACAGACACTGTGACCCTGGGCAAGTCACTTAACCCTGTTTACTTCAGTTCCTCATCTGTAAAATGAGCTGCATGTAACAAGAAAATTTGAAGAACATGTAATATATTACTTACCAGACTTATAGATAGGCAAACAACTTATGAATAAATAAGAGATAGAAAGCCGAGTGAGGTTTAAAATGGATAATCTCTGTTACATTAAATTTAAAAGGTTTTGTACAAATAAAACAAATGTAGCCAAGGTCAGAAGGAAAGCAGAAAATTGGGGGGCAGAGAATTTATAGACAGTCTCTCAGGTAAAGGTCTCATATCTCAAGTATATGAAGAATTTTGTAAAATCTATAAGAATACGAGTCATTCCCCAGTTGGTAAATGGTCAAAGGATATGAACAAGCAATTTTTAGATGGAGAAATCAAAACAATTTATAGTCATACATAAAAATGCTCTAAATCATCATTGATTAGAGAAATGCAAATGAAAACAACCTCAAGGTATCATTTTACACCTATCAGATGGGCTAAAATGATTGAAGAGGAAAGCAACAAATGTTGGAGGGGATATGGAAAAATTGGGACACTAATTCATTGTTGGTAGAATTGTTAATTGATCCAACCATTTTGGAGAGCAGTCTGGAATTGTGTCCAAAGAGTTATTAAACTGTCTACAGTAACAGCAATATTGTTTGAAGAACAACTTTGACTGATTTTGAGAGTCATTTTGACTATTATAAATATCCAAATTAACTATGGAAGACCTATGAAGGAAGATGCTATCTGCATCGAGAGAAAGAATTGATAAATAGAAGCATGTATGGAATGATTTTACATATATGCATGTGTGTGTGTGTGTGTATGTGTATTTGTGTCTAATGGTACCCATCTCTAGGGCAGGGGGATGAGGGAAGAAAAAAAGGAAAAAAAGAAATTTACATGATAATTTTGTTATATATTTAAAAGGAATAGCAAGTTGTACATGAGATTTACAGTTTCATGTGCAATCATCTTTTTTAAATTTTACCATATTATAGAAATGCTTATTTTATTCCATGAATCAAAAATTAAATTTAAAAAGTTTTTTCAAATGAGTTAGAGAAGAAAAAGGCAAACTACTCCAGAATCTTTGTCAAGAAAACCCCAAACGGGATTACAAAGAGCCAAACACATCTAAGCAATAACAAAAACAGCCTTTCTAACAACACTATTGATTTCAACCTTTATTTGTCCCAAAAATTCTTTGTAAAAATTTCCTAGCTCATCTCATTGGTTCGTGTTGGATTTCCGCCGAACCCCAAGAATGAATTGGTAGATAGAATTTAAAACAGAAATCTCCTGGCTCCTGGTCCATTGCTTTATCCGTTACAACCCAGCTGTCGCTCACATAGAATATTCAGCTCACTGCAGTGTGACACAGTGGAAAGGATACTGGATATGAAGTCAGAGGACCCTGGTTCAGATCCCACCTCTGATATTTACCATCTGTGTGACCTTCAGCAAATCACTCAACCCTCTTGGGCCTCAGTTTCCTCAACTATAAAATGAGTGGGCTGGCCTACATAGACTTTGAGACCCTTTCTAGTTCTAGGTCTGTGATCCTATATAACAAAATGTCCAATCAAATGAGCTCCTCTTGCAAAATTAGCATTGAGGACTAACTCTAATACTAATTAGCATTGCATCTTACTGGGGGTTAGGACCTGGAGTCGGAGGATACACATACAAATAGCATGGGCTGGTAGCAACAAAATGCATGTGGATGGGAGCACATGATCTGACTTGTGAGATAACAAGCAAAGGTGATACCAGGTTTTTACTACAAATAAAACTTTAGTACATCACTTGAAGTTCTCCATTATTCTTCTCTTATCTCTATTAGGTAATAATTACTTATCTTGCAAAAAATTTTCATCACAAACATACTTTGCGGTGAAAGTGATCTATCCAGCGTTTGGTTCTCAGGAAATGACAAAATTGGGCTCTCATTTGGAATAAAAAGGGGGAGAGTTGGGAAGGGAAAGCTAGAAGCCAGGCTTAGAGAAGTGATGCATAACCAGCTGTGCAGTTTGAGGAGAAGGAAAAATTATCATTAACTTTTCTATTAATAACACCTCCCTTAGGTGAGATGAAGGAAGATAATGTCTTCAAGGTTGTGAACAGGGACCTATGTATTACCTCTGACAAGTTGCTCCACTATCTGACCATAATTTACTCCCAAATTAAGAAAAAATCACCAGAATTAATATCCGTCAGAAGCTTTTCTGCATATCCCAAGGAATACAATTCAGAAATATCAATCCGAATGGTTTCATGCCTTTTTTTGTCTTTCACCTGGAGAGACCGCCAGTTGATAAAAGCCTCAGTATTAGAGGGGGAAAAAACAAGTGGTATCAGTGACATATCAGTGACGCATGGGTTGTATAAAGAGACAGAATAGATTGGTGGTCCTTTCTGGCCTTATAAATATAGGAGGTCAGAATGGTAGAAGAAACTTAGAGACCTTCTGATCCAAACATCTCAATTCACAAATTGAAAAACTAAGGTCTAGAACGAAATAATATGATTTTCCCAAGTTCACACAGTTACTTACTAGAAGAGTCACAAGTAGAAGACAGGATTTCTAATTTTTAGTTCAGGCTCCTTTTTCCTGTATCACTTTGCATCATTTGATCTCTGTTGAATAAAAAGCTTGCCCTGTATGTGGCCCATTTAATGATGATATCAAGCTTAATAATCATTACTAAAGACTTTTAGAATCAGATCCAGAATTTCCCATATGTTTGAGAATTTCAATTAGGTAGAGTCACAAGAGATCACACACAGCTGAGCTTTAACTGAGGGTTGAAGGGTCACAGCATAACAGAATCTTAGAATGTTGATGCTAGAGTAGGAAAGGCTAAGTCCATTACTCTGATATTTAGATTAATATGGATCTAAGGTTTCAGATACAGGGGAAGGTACAAGTTTGACAATAGGTCACTTAAATCCTCTGAACCTATGTGTTTCTTTCCTTTGCTTTATCTTTTCTTTCTTTTTCTTCCTTTCGTCCTTCTCCTTCTCCTCTTTCTTCTCCTCCTTTTTAAAAACTGAATCATACTATATTGCCTAGGATGGAAGTCAGTAGCCTTTCATAGGACTGATTCCTCTGTGATCAACATGGAGCTTTTTAGTCCATTTCTGACTGGGGCTAGTTCACCCTTCCTTAGGCAATCTGTTTTGCCCCCTCCCTACTCCTAGGGAGTCATCACATCAATGACAAACTTAAGCTTGTACAAACCAATCAGACGTAGCCCAGCGCAGCTCAGAATTCCCAGGTTCTGCTCTCTAGCCTCAACATTCCTAGCAGCCAGGAATACAAGCATGTTCCAACACACCAGCTGCCTATATATTTCTATCCTCAAAATGTGGATAAGGATTATTATTTTCTATTCACTAGACTAAGATAATTCAAGTCCTGGGAAGTACTTGAGAGGTGACAATAATAATCAACCTGTAACTCATCTCATCCTTTCTTCTCATGCAGCAATTCATGTTGAGTCCAATCCACAGTTCACCCAAGGAACGCCTCCACCATTTCTTTTTCTTGGTCGTCTTTTTACCACGAGACACTTGAATGATTACCACACCTGGTGGCTTCACCCCAACAGCTGCTTCTGGAGCTCTCAGCTGCCCACAGAGGTTTCCTAGAATCCTCCTCTTTTTCCCAGAAGCTGGTTTTAGTTCAATGATGAGACACCTCCCCCCAAACATGAGGGATTCTGGGTAAACCATATGTTTAGTAGGTAGCTTCTGTCACCTAGGTTTTCTAGTTAAGGTCCCCTGAGTGCACAGGTGAAAAATTGGGTTATAAATCATGTCTACTATATGTTAGATACTACATTCATTAGGCAGTGGGGACTAAAAAGGCATAATTAAAGCAATGTCCACACTCAATGAGCTTATAGTCTATTTGAGGAAATAACATTATACACATAAGTGTATAACGAATATATACAAAATAAACATAAGGCAATTTCTGGGAGGAAGTTGATGGTATAAATAGGAGGTGATGCTTGAGCTGAAGAAAATGAGGGATTATAAGAGGCAGGAATAAGGAGGAATTGAATTTGCTACATTCTATACAAAGGCTTGATGCCTGGAAATGGAGAGTGTCACCTATGAGGAACTGTAAGAAGGCCATAGGCCATTGACTGAACCATAGATTTCATGAAAGGGAGCAATATATGACAAAGTGTTGGGGGTGGGGAAAGGGAAGGGAAAAAAAAAGAAATTTATATGATAACTTTGTTGTACATTTGAAAAGAATAGCAAGTTATACATAATAGATTTTCAGTTTCACCCGCAATCATCTTTTTTTAATTATATCATGTTATGGAAATGCTTGTTTTATTCCATAAATTAAAAATAAAATAAATTTTCAAAAAATAATAAAGTTGGAAAGATAGGTTGCATCCAGCTTGTGAAGAGCTTTAAATCTCAAAAAGCCATATATGTGTGTATGTACATATACATATACATATACGTATACATATATACATGTATATACATATACATATGCATATGCATATGCATATACATATATACATGTATATACATATACATATGCATATGCATATGCATATACATATACATATACATATACATATACATGTACATGTACATATACATATACATATACATATACATATACATATACATATACATATACATATACATATACATATACATATTAGATCCTAGAGGCAATAGGTAGACATTGTAAGCTATTAAGGAGGGTAAGACTATAAGCTCATCCATAAGACCTATCTTCAGGAATATCACCTTGGCAGATGTGTGGACAATGGATTGGAGAGGGGAGAGGCTGAAAGCTGGGACACCAATTATGAGGCTATTGAAGAAATATAGGAGAAAGATAATGAAAGCCTGGGCTACAATGATGGCCATGTGAGTAGAGAGAAGGAAATTTGATGAAGGAGTTACCATGGGTGTTCTGCAACCAGTGCTTAAAGCCTTACAGATTGTGAAGTATTCAGTGTAAGCATTTACACCTCAGAAACCAGCAATTGCTACAAGTCAGGGTTTGATTTATTGTTTTCTTGATTGTTAACGCTAATGTAAATTAAACTTGAAAGTGTGGTGCATACATTTTCCCTCAGATATCTCATTTGTTAAACATTTATCACATTCTACCCTTGGGTAGAATCAACAGTACTTGACAACTTATTGGATAGGTAAGGTGAGTGAGAGTGAGGAGTCAAAGACATCTCTGAGTTGTGAACCTGAGCAACTAGAAGAGTCAGTCAGTCAATAAACATTTATCAAGCATCTACTACATGCCAAGCACTCTGCTAAGCACTGGGGATACAAAAAGGGGCAAAAGACAGTCCCTACCCTCAAGGAACTTATAATCTAATGGAGGAACTCAGAATAGTGGTACCAAAAGAAAAAAAGTGGGGGCAGTTAAATGGCACAGTGGATAGAGCACCAGCCCTGGATTCAGGAGGACCTGAGTTCAAATCCAGCCTCAGACACACAACACTTACTAGCTGTGTGACCCTGGGCAAGTCACTTAACCCCATTGCCTAGGCAAAAAAAAAAAAAGAATGATGGTATTCTCAACAGAGATAGGAAAAGTTTGGAAGAGGAGTAGATTTGAGATATCTAGAGGAGGTCCAGTTCAAAATGTCCAGTATATAATAATAATGACATATTTATGTAGCTCTTAAAGGTTTGCAAGACACTTTACGTTATTTTATTTGATCCCCACAACAACCCTCTCTGTTATACAGATAAAGAAAGTGAGACTCAAGGTTAAATGATGTAACTTAGGTCCCACAATTAGTATGTATCTCAGATAATTTGAACCTAGATCTTTATGATGTCAAGTTCAGCACCCTATCCATTATACTACTCTTCCTCTAGATAATTTAGTCCAACCTACTACCTCAGGCAGAACCACACCTGAACCATCCAAAACATAAAATGTGATACGCATAAAAATATTTAGCTCACTAATCACTAATATACAGCACCTGCTTCATGTAAGCCACAGTTCTGGGCACTAGGGAATCAGAGACATTTTTAAAGTTATTCCTGTTCTCAAAGAGCTTACATTCTGTTCTGTTACATTCTGTGCCTACTGATTATGTCTAAGATTGGCTTTGTGTGGTTAACATTAATTCACTTAAGATGTTTAACTATTATAACATAAGGATAAATGATCAAAGAATCAGAAAGTGATTGAGTTAGAAGAAATCTTAGAAGTCATTTCACCAAAACCTCCTCATTCAATAGATAACTCCAACGGCACAAATTCCCTAATAAGCGGCCATCCAACTTTTGTTTGATCAATTCCAGAGACAGGAAAGATACTCTTACCAGTTCTGGACAACTCTGATTGTTGTTTTCCATCATAAGGGACTAAAATCTGTCTTCGTCTGCAATGGTCAATCAGTTTTGCTTAACAATTTTCCCTTGTTATAAAGAAGGATTCTTAGAGAAGAGAGTTATATTAGGGTGTCACTGTAGTATTTTTTTAGAGCATTATCAACCAACAAGCATCTATTATGTGCGTATTATATACCAGGCACTGTTCTCAGTGTTGAGGCTAAAAATGCAAAGAATGAAACAATCGCTGCTTTCCAGGAGCCTACATTCTAATTGGAGGCATTAAGTTAAACATATTAATTAGTCTGAATGTTTTTTTAGTGGTTAACAGTTATATCACATTTCAAATACTTAGAAGTAAAAAAAAAATTATGAAAAGAACGAAGTTTACCAAAGCCCCATTTTCCCATTTAAACAACCTGGCTGGGAGATGGAAACAGTAAGCGGCAATGAATGAAAAACCCACAGGAACACTCTGCTTCCCCTTGAAAGAGAGAAAGGAAGGAAGAAGATGAAGAGGATCACTGTCTTTTCTATTTTAACCTGCTGGCATTAGGGAGCTACTGGAGATCCTTTAGCCAGAGAGTGATGTGGTCATTTCTACACTTTAGGAGAAAAAATCACCTTGGCAACTGAGTAGAGAATAAATTGGCATGGGGAAAGACTTGAGGCAGGGAGAACAGAAGTTTGCAGTAGTCTAGGGTTGTAGCCTGTACAATGCTATGCTAAGTGGGGCAAACTACCTGTTGCTCCTTCGCTGAGTTCAAATCCCAGCCCTGCCGCTTATTTCCTGGGTAGGTATAGGCAAATCACACAACCTCTTTGGCTCTTGTATAAAATGAGAGAGTTGGCCTAGAAATCAACTATCACCAAGCATTTATTAAATGTCTCCAATGGCCAATGTAGAAAGATTTATCCAGGTACTCAAGGAGACTTTTGATACTCATCTCCTTTCTGCAACTTCCAGTCCCCCTTCCCCAGCCCCAAGCAGTAGATTTACCAACATGAGAAAGAGAAGACCACAAGAAAGTATACCACAGTTTTCTGGATCCTGTTAGGACTTGGCATAAAATGCTCCTCTTCTGGGAGGGGCATTGTCTATACCCACTGCAGGATTTATTAGCCTGGCTAGATGCAGTTACTCCCTTGCCTGCACTTACCAGGCAATACATGTTCCCTGAGTCCTACCTCCAGTCATTGACAATT
Source organism: Phascolarctos cinereus (assembly GCF_003287225.1). Taxonomy (NCBI): domain Eukaryota; kingdom Metazoa; phylum Chordata; class Mammalia; order Diprotodontia; family Phascolarctidae; genus Phascolarctos; species Phascolarctos cinereus. The sequence continues at coordinate 266,027,557 of NW_027555847.1, read as the reverse complement.
TTGTGGCAGACCCTCTAGCATTCAACCAGATATTATGGGCATTGAACCAGGTATGAAGGGGAACCAGTGTAGCTCAAGGTGCCAGATCCACCCTCACCACGTAATCATGGAGTTCCACTCAAGCAGGGAGAAGATATGTTTATCTGAGGTATCTCAAAATATATAGATTGAGTTTCTCTGGGATATGAGGTAATGTCCGAAGAACACTGGAAATTCAGAACTTGAGCTCAGGGGACAACCTGAAGCTGGAGATACAGATATGGGAGTCCCCAGAGATGAAAGGCTAATTCCATGGAAATTGTCGAGGTCTCTGAAGGAGAAAGCCTATAGAGAAAAGAGAAGAGAGACAAGGACACAACCTTTTACATGTTTCATTTTTACAAAATGGAACAATAGAAATCCCATTAATCTTTCCCAGAGACTAATTGCTTTGCTGTCATTGACATTTTTGTTCTGAACAAGCTGACTTGGTCATTTTTATAATTTGAGAAACCTAGATCAAGATACATAAGTGGAGAGAATTAAGGCAGCTAAAACTGCCTTCACATGGAGTTTTCTGAATTTAAAGAATAGAAAGTGTTATTGATAATAGTCTAATGACATCCTTCTTGGTGCTAAAGGTATTAAGGTTTTTTAGGACACAGGAAGCTGATGAGCCAAAGGGACTGGGAAGAGAATGAAAATAGCTGACATTTAAATAGACTTTAAAGGTTTACAAAGCATATTACAAAAATGAGCTCATTTGATTCCCACAGCAAGCCTGTTTGTGGCCCCTTCAGAATTTCTTTTTTGTGTTTTAATATTCTTTTCATCTTTTTTTTTGCTTCTATTTCTACCTGATAATTCAATGTTCTGCCCACCCCAAATAGAAGCCTTCCACCATAACAGATAATTATAGTCATACAAAATATATCAACACGTTGGCCCTATCTGAAAATGTATGTGTAATTTTGCAAGTCTGCCAAGAGACAAAGAGGCGGAGACATACTTCATCATTCATCTTCTAAGGGCAGTCTTCATCATATACATCATCCCAACCTCCAGATTCACATCTCTAACTGCCTATTAGACATCTTAAATTGGATGTCCTGTGGGCATCTTCAACTCAACAAGTCCATAACTAAATTCATTATTTTTCTACCCAAACACTGCCTGCTTCTGAACTTCCCTATTGTGGTGGAGGGTACCATCATTCTTCAGTCACCTGGACCAGAAAACTAGGTGTCATCCTCAACTCCTCACTCTTACCCCACCCTCATATCCAATCTGTTTCCAAGTCCTGTCTATTTTGCCTTCATAATATCTCTTGCATACACTCCCTTCTCTCCTCCGACACTGCCCCTACCCTGGTGCAGGCCCTTCTCATTTGTAGGACTATTGCAATAGCTGGTTGATTTCCCAGCCCATCCTTCATTCAGCTGTCAAAGAGTTCTTCCTAAGGTCTGACCATGTTACCCGTTTCCTCCATTCAAGCAATTCTACTGGCTCCCCATCCCCCACCCCGGATCAAATATAAAATCCTCTGTTTGGTGCTCGAAACCCTTCTTAACTTGTCCTCTCCTCACCTTTCCAGTCTGCCTACACTTAATACACACACACACACACACACACACACACACACAGTCTGCCATCCATGGACACTGGCCTTCTTGCTATTCTTTGCACAAGACATTCTATCTCCCAACCCTAGATATTTTTACTGACTGTTCTCCATATCTAGAATTCTTTTCATCTCTACCTCTTGAGTTTCCTGGCTTCCTTCAAATCCCAGCTAAAATCCCAAGAAGATTTTCCTGATCCCCCTTACTGCTAGTACTTTCCCTCGGAGACTAGCCCCCCAATTTATCCTATATATAACTTGCTTGTACATAGTTGTTTTCTCCATTAGACTGCATGGTCCTTGAAAACCTGTAGCATCTTTTGCCTTTCTTTGTATCCCTAGCACTAAGCAAAGTGCCTGGGATATAGTAGGCACTTAATAAATGCTTATTGACAGTCTAACTGAATTGCTTGGAGTTCTAAAGTCTTTCAAAATAGTGGTGGGTTTTTTTAGGTGATTGTGGTCATTGTCTAAATCACCCTCCTGATCCTGTACATTTCATATTATAGTAGTCCATATAAAAGTTTCCCAAGTCTCCCTCAGTCCTTCATATTTGTCCTTTATTATGGCACTATAATATCCCTATCACATTCACGTAACATAATTTGTCATTTCCTAGCTGACGGGCATTTGTTTTGTTTGCAATTCCTTAATACAACAAAACACGAGGGAGAGGACTAAAACCAGGGAGAAAAGCTTCCAATGAGAGATGGCCCCTGAGCTGAGCTTGAAAGGAAAGCCAGGGATTCTGGGAGGCAGAAGTGAAGGAGTGCATTCCAAGCTTTGAGCGACAGCTTGTGATAAGGCATGAGAGTAGAGGAAGTAGTGCCGAATTCAGATGATAGCAAGTAGTCCAGCTTGCGTGGAACATAGAGAATTTGAAAGGGAAGGATGTACGAAAAGACTAAAAAAGGTTGGGCATAATGGCACACCACACTCCTATAATCCCTCCTACCAAAGAGGGTGAGGCTGGAGGATTTCTTGAGCTCTGGAGCTCTGAGCAGCAGTTGGCTAAACCAATAGGATGTCCACACCAAGGTGACATTGATGTGGTGAGCTCTCAGGGAATAGGGATCACCAGGTTGCCTCAGGAAGGGTGAATCAGCCCAGGTGGAGAATGGAGAGGTCGAAACTCTGCTGGTGATCAGAGTGGGATCCTCAGGTGAGTAGCACCAGTACTTCTGGCCTGAGTGAGATAGGGAAACTCAATCTTTTTAAAAAAATTTAAAAGCAGGGGAAGCTAGGTGGTGCAGTGGATAGAGTACTGGCCCTGAAGTCAGGAGGACCCGAGCTCTAATCCAGCCTCAGACCAAACACTTGACACTTACTAGGAGTGTGACCCTGGGCAAGTCACTTAACCCCAACTGCCTTAAAAGAGAAAAAAATTAAAAGCCAAAAAAGTTAGACTGGAACCAAAATGAGACAGCCCTCAATGTAAAATGAGTTTATATTTTATCCTAGAGGTAGACTTTAAGAAAAAGGAAATACAGTTGGCTCCTCCAACCAAATGAATAAAAACATGAATATGTCTTGATGGCTAGACTAGCTAAGGCAACCAGAAAAGCTGCTAAATGGTGGGAGTAGGGGGTGGTAAAGCTGAGCAATGAGGGAAGAAAGAGAGCTGTAACTTTCTGCTTGAAAGAAAGAACAACTTAGTAGATGTTGTTGTTGTTGAGTTGTGTCTGACTCTTCATGACCCCATTTGGAGTTTTCTTGCCAAAGATACTAGAGTGGTTTGCCATTTCCTTCTCCAGCTCATTTTGCAGAGGAGAACACAGAGATAAAAAGGGTGAAGTGACTTGCCCAGGGTCCACAGCTAGTAAGTGTCTGAGGCTGGATCAGAACTCAGGTCTTCCTGATTCCAGGCCAGGTGCTCAATGCACTGCACCAGCTAGTTGCCCAACTTGACAGCTAAGCCTGCCCAAATTTGGTAAAGTTCAGGTGATATTCCTATGACAATCAAGACATTTTTTTTCCCTCAGCCCTCAAGAGAAATTCCAAAGAACCAGAAACTTTGATTTATTTGTTTTTCATCTTTTCTAGTAAAAGTATCATTCTTTCCCCCAGAGAATTACTCAGACTCTCTTCGGATCTACACACACACACACACACACACAATACACACACCCAAGTTGAATGTTACTGAAACTAAATCAAATTAGTAAACACAATTAAAAGTAACGGGGCTATACCCAGCAGAAAGCAGGGATCACTTGAGAGTCTACATTTTCTAACCCTGATTCAGAAGTCCTCATGCATCTAATTTGCTGTAGAAATGCTTCAATTTCCTCTAGGTTTCTAGAGAAATGAAAAATACAAATCACCTTTCTCCCTGGTCCTCTAAGCCACATCCATACATTCCATTAATTAAACATCTGATTTGTTTAGTCAACTCTTATCTTTGTCACCTTTTTGCCTCTAAGGGAAATAAGAGAGAGAAAGATGCAGATGCTAACTAGGGGAATGGAATGGAGGCATGATTAAAACTTTGCTCATTTTTCAAATAAAGATCCAAACCAATTCATCATACAAAAAGTATGGAAGAGCAATACCAAAATAGGAGCAAGTGCACTCAACACTTCCAATAATTTCTGTAAATTCATCATATACATATTGCTGTTGCTAGGAAAACTACAATTATGGTAGGAGTTGTATGCTGCCAAGCTTTCTCCCAAGCTACCCCATAAAGCTAGGAGTCTCTCCTCACTCCTACCCTAGCCTACTAAATGGGTTACTTTCCAACATTCAGGTTCCTCCTAATTCCATGCTCCTTCATTAAGCCTTACAGGACTTAACACAGATAGCTGCCTCTCCACCCCTCATGACTTCTTCCTTCACTCACTGCACCCAAGGGACACAGGCTTAGAATGCTCGTTGTATTGATTATGAATGTATGTCATATAACGATAGCTGATGTTCATATGGCGCTTTGCACTTCACCCAGTTTTTTCCTTAAAACAATCCAGGGAGATGTTGTAATACAAAGATGATTATTCCCATTCAGAGTCATAACTAAGGCAAGGCAACTAGGACTTTGTCCCAGATTTTGAAAGGACACTGAAATGAAATGAAAGGATGAAATTTAGAGAACACTGGCAGCGCCTGGGGTGTGTCAGCAGTGTTTAAACAACTGAGTTTAGCAAGAATAATGAGCTGAAATGGGAAACTCCCAGATTGTACATTGTCAATCACTCCCCAGGGAGCTTTTCCCTTCTCCTTTCTCTCCCCTATCCTTCTCCATGACCTCTCCAACAGGGCTTGAGGGAGTATTTCATATCACTCACCCCAGCCATGTTCTGTTCTTCTTACCCTAGCTCAAAACCCACTAGCATGAAAATAGTTAGTCACAGCTCTGTCTCCATTTTACAGGTAAGGAAATTGAGGATTAGAGGCATTTTTTTTCTCCTTCTTCGTAGGATTATAGCATTTAGAGCTAGAAGGAAGTTAAGAAGTCAACTAAATCTAATCCACTTATTTTACTGAAGAGGAAATTGAGGCCCAAACAAGTGAAGTAAAGAATTATTAGAACTGAAAGAGACTAGGGACGATCTAATCCAATTTCCTCACTTACCAGGTAAAGAGGCCAAGACTCAGAAGAGGTGAATGACCTTCCCCAGGGCCACCCAGATGATAAACCTGGGACTGGAATCTGGGTCTTCTAACGTGAAATCTAATATTCTATCTATGATACTGGCTAATACAGTGCTTCTACCCACTTATCACAGTGATCAATGTTTGTTGAATTGGATTGGGGGAGGGAACAAAGGGGAAGGGAATAAACACTGATAGTGCTTACTATGAGCTAGGCGTATTAAGTACTTTTAGCAAATATTATTTCATTTGATCCTTACAACAACCTTGAGGTAGGTATTATTATTATCCCCATTTTATAGTTAAGGAAACTGAGGCAAATAGAGGTTAAGTGACTTGTCCAGTGTCACACAGATAGAAAGTATCTGAGGTCAAATTGGAAAACAGGTCTTTCTGACTCTAGGCTGAGCACCACTATTTTTTGGTGTAAGGAAATGTGCGACATGAGGATTGCCTAATTTCCAGGTTGTTTATTGGGAGAAATGAGATCATTAACTGCCTTACCATTTTGGAGGGAGGAAAGGACATATTTGGTGCTCTGTTCTTGTAGTTCAGTTGTTTCAGTCACATCTAACTCTTCATGACCCCACTTCAGGTTTTCTTGGCAAAGATAGTAGAGTGGTTTGCCATTTCCTTCTCCAGCTCATTTTACAGATGAGGAAACTGAGGCAAACTAGGTCAAATGACTTGCCCAGGGTCATACACAGTAAATATCTGAGGCCAGAGTCTTCCTGACTCCAGGCCCAGTGCTCTGGCTGAGAAGAATTCTCTGAGCGCACATTATCTGAGCCAGTTGTTTGGATGCCTCTCCATCCCACTGACGTTCAAACCAGGTAATACTTTTCTTTTCTATTTACTGTTAATCCAGAAGAAGTTAGGGGGCCTGTATACAATATATCAGGCAAAGAAAAGAGGAAATAATTATCTAGACCATTGAGATCCCAAAATAAGTCCTTTCTGTTGAGGAAAAGGCCTTTATTTTTTTTGCCGTAATTATACAGATAGCATGGTAAAATGAGACAAACAAACGTGAAGGACAAAGAAGGATAGAGGCTTAATTCGGCTTGTTTTCCTCTGGCTATGAAGAGCATCTCATGAAATGATTTTGCTCTGACCAGGGTCACTACAGCCCAAGGAAGGGAAACTACTAAATCTGCTTGGCTCAACAAAGCACAGCACCTCAACTCTGGTTAATCTGCTACCAGATTTTAAAAGGTTAGCTGGTGTTTGCTGACTCTGAAAGAGCCAGAACCCAAGTGAATAATAAGCACGATATCAGAAAGTTGTTTACTAGTAGGATGTAAGCTTCCTGAGGACAGGGACTGTTTTCCATTTTGTCTTTGTATCCTTAGCACATAACACAATGCCTTTCACATAGTATGTACTTAATTGAGTTCAAATAAATTACCTCTAAAATTCAGCTCCTAAGATACCCTCTTCCTCTATGTCTGTCATTATCCCTTTCAGCCTCTCTTTGTGTATTTGTTTCTGTGTGAGCAGAGCTGTTACTAGGGAGAGAAGGGATAACCCTTCTAAAAGGAGAGAGGAAGGGAGAGGAATTAGGTGAAGAACGATGAATGAGAAAAAGTGACAGAAAGATCCTTAAGTAGAAAGGTCACTCCTTGATGACAGCAATAAGGTTTTTGACCAATTGTGAAATATTTTTCCCTGAGCATAGGCTACAGATTCACTGGGGGATAAAGATAGGGAAGGAGAAACAATTATGCGACACACAAAAGTAAAAACAGTTTAATTTAGTGAGGATCTAGTCAGTTAGCTACAAGGTTTATGACTTCAGAATTAAATGATAGCCCAAAGGAGTTTTGCACCTTCTCTGCTTCAGTATTAGGAAACCTATCAACTTTACAGACCATATTAATAAGAAGAACAACACAAATCACATGATTATACCATTAGAAACAGAAAAGGCTTTTGACCAAATACAATATCCATTCCTATTTAAAAAAATCAGAAAACACTGGAAGAGATGGCTCTTTGCTTAGTATAACTAGTATCTATCTAAAAACAAGAGCCCAAGTTATATGTAATGAAGATCAAATTAGAGACCTTTCCAATAAGATGAGATAAAACAAGAACATTCATTATTACTACTATTATTTGATATAGTGCTAGAAATGCTAGTTATAGCAATAAGACAAGAAAACAAAATTGAAGGAACAAGAAATATAGGCAAAGAGAAAATAAAATTATTGCTATTTGGAGATTATGTGATGGTTTACCCGTAGAACCTTAGAGAGTCAACTAAAAAATTAATTGAAACAATTAACTTCAGCAAAGTTGCAAGATATAAAAATGAACTGCCATAAGTCATCAACATTTCTGTATATTTCCAACAAGACACAGCAGGAAGAGACGGAAAGAGCAATTTAATTGAAATAACTACAAAATGCATAAAATACTCAGTAGTCTATCTGCTAAGACATAAGCAGAAATGAAAAAAATATTACTTTGAAACACTCCACAGAAATAAAATCAGACCTAAATAATGAGAAAAACATTTGCTCATGGAGAGACCACACCAATATGATAAAATGTCAATACTACCTAAGTTAATTTACTTAGTCCCATACCAATCAAACTACCAAAGGATACCATTATACAGTTAGAAAAAAAAATAACAAAATTCATCTAGAAGAACAAGAGATCAAGAATCTCAGAGGAAGTAATGAAAAAAAGTTGGAAAGAAGGGGACCTAGCAGAACCAGATCTCAAAGTATTCTACAAAGCAATAATCATGAGAACAATTTGGTACAGGCTTAAGCAGTGTAGGGGTCAATCTGTGGAAAGGATTAGGTGTGAAACATGCTGAAGTCAGTAAACACATAGTGTTTGTTAAACCCAAAAACCCCAGTTTCTGTGTAAGAACTCACTATTTATCCCCGATTGATAAATGGTCAAAGGATATGAACAGGCAGTTCTCAGTTGAAGAAATTAAAGCCATCTATAGTCATATGAAAAAATGCTCTAAATCACTATTGATTAGAGAAATGCAAATCAAAACAACTCTGAGGTACCACATCATACCTATCAGATTGGCCAACATGACAAAACAGGAAAATGACAAATGTTGGAGAAGATGTGGAAAAATGGAACACTAATGCATTGTTGGTGGAGTTGTGAAATGATCCAACCATTTTGGAGAACAATTTGGAACTATGCCCAAAGGGCTATAAAAATGTGCATACCCTTTGACCCAGCAACAGCACTTCTAGGGCTGTATCCCAAAGAGATCATACAAATGGGAAAAGGACCCACATGGTCAAAAAATATTCATAGCAGCTCTTTTTGTGGTGGCAAAGAATTAGAAATTGAGAGGATGCCCATCCATTGGGGAATGGCTGAACAAGTTGTGGTGTATGAATGTAATGGAATACTATTGTGCTATAAGAAATGATGAACAGGCTGACTTCAGAAAAACTTGGAAAAGCTTGTATGGTCTGACGCTGAGTGAAGTGAGCAGAACCAAGACAAGGTTGTACACAACAACAGCCGTGTTGTGCGATGACTAATATTTGTAGACTTAGCCTATCCCAGCAATACAAGGATCTAAGACATCTCCAAAGCCTCATGATAAAAAAATGCTATCCACATCCAAAGAAAGAACTGTGGAAGTTGAATTGCTATTTTTTTTCTCTTCTGTTGAGTTTTGTCTCCTCTTTCTGGTGGTTCCTCCTATTGGTTCTAATTCGTCCTTACAACGTCACTAATGTGAAAATATATTTAATAGGAATGTAAATGTATAGCCTATATCAGATTGTGTATTGTCTTGGGAAGGGTGGTGGGGAAGGAGGCATAGAAAAATTTTCAACTCAAAAGCATATGGAAGTGATTGTTGATAAATCAAAATAAATTAATAAAAAAAATTTTTTTAAAAGAACTCACTATTTAACAAAAACTGGTGGGAAAACTGGATAGCAATCTGATAAAAAATATCTGGATGAGAGAAATGAATATTAGTGATCAATGATTGGGGAAAATCCAGAGTTTCCCTCTTTTTCTAAAGTATTAAAAAGTTTAGTCTCTCAAAGGACATTTCTGATAATGAGATTGGACTAACTTTCTTGTTCAGACTCTACCCAGGTGAAATAGCAATTGTGTTCTGTTCAGGCTTGGATGGGGCACAAATTCTTTGAATGCATTGCCCAAGGCTGGGGGTGGTCTGGGTATAGAGAGTCTTTCTGTCCAAGGGTGACGTGATGTCACCCTCAGCCCCTCCTTATAATATTCCATTCTCTCATTAATTGTTAACCAATCAGGGTTGATTCCCACCATGGGGAACACCTACTCTTCAAAGGGTATATAAACCTGGAACCCGCCATCATGATTGTCTTTGCTCTAAGAAAGAGCCAAATGACCATCCTTTCATTAGCAAGCATGCTGACCTTATTAATAAAATGATTAAATTACCCAGAAATTATGTCTCTCAAACCTTTTTAGTTGCTAGAAAGTATAGAGCGACATCTCATATTGCTTATCAAGTAAGCTCCATCTAGGTACATGATCTTGACGTAAGGGGTTTAGAGCATAGACAAATTAGAGGAGCAAGGAAGAAATTACTTGTCATACTTATGGATAAGGGAATAGTTAGAGGATCACAAATAATAAGATGAACAATTTTTTTATTTAAAAGTTTTTGTACAAACAAAACCAATATAGCTAAATTTGGTGGGAAAGCAAGTAACTGGGGGAAAGTCTTTACAGCAAATTTATCTGATAAAGGTTTAATTTCCAAGAGATATAGGGAATTGATTTGAATTTATATGGATAAAAGCCCTTCCCCTTGTCCAATTCTAATTTTTGAGGAGTCATTTTCTTTGGTAAGTTTTTGGATCTCTTTTTCTAATTAGTTGATTTTCTTTTCATAATGTTCTTGATTTTCTTGCATTACTTTCATTTCTTTTCCCAATTTTTCCTCAAACTCTCTCATTTGATTTTTTAAAGTCCTTTTTAAGCTCTTCTTTTTGGGCTCGTGACCATTTTCATTTTTCTTTGAAGCTTTATAAGTAGCTGTTTTGACTTCATTGTCTTTTTTCAGAATTTGAACCCTGATCTTCTCTATCACCATAGTAGCTATCCATGGTCAGGTTCTTTCTCTGTTGTTTGCTCATTATTTTTAGTGGCCTCTTTCTTGGCTGTTAACTTTATGTTAGAGTCAGGCTCTCATCTCACTTACACCTTGGTCTACGAGTGACCTCAGGTGCTCCTCTCTCCACAACTGAGCCAAGATCAGTGCCCCCAGCACCACTGCTGTTGCAATCACTCTTGCTCTATGGGGTCCCTCAGGTGGCTGCAAGCATCAGTTCACCTCTGCCTGGGAACCTAAACCAGAGAATCTTCTCCTGTATGTGACCATAACCAGTGAGGTCCCCACCCCTCTACAACTGCACTCACCACCTCCTCTCCCACAGCCACAGCCTGGGACCACAACTGGTCAACTCCTCAAGGCCCTACATCCAATGCCAGTGGAGGGCTCCCACAATCTTCCCTTGATCAGCCGCCTGACCCCCCTCACTTTCCATGGCATGAAAGCTCTCAAAACTGAGGCTGCTGCCACGGACACAGCTGCCCCCCAGGGCTTGCCACTTGCTGACTCTGTTTCTGCCCTGTGGTATCTTCACTTGCCACTACAGGAGGTCAGGTCTTTCCGAACATCCTCCCAAGTTAGCTCAGGCTGGACAAGTGCTTTCCTGACTTTTCATTGTTTCTGCCACTCTGAAGTTCACTTTAAGGCATTAATTAAAGTTTGGGGGGGAGGATTTGGGGAATCCAAGTAACTTCTAGATTTATTCTGCCATCTTCCCACAATTCCCTAGCTAGTAAGTCTCCAGCATTGGATTTCACTCTAGGCCTGGTGTTCTATCCACTACCACCTCAATGTCCCTACCTATATATCACACACATGAGTAATAATGACTGTAACAATGATGATGGTGATAGTGATTGTTATTACTATTTCATGGAATTATCAAAGGTCTTGTTGATATTGATGAAGACTATTTGAGATAGGAAAATTAGTTCTGGGTTGCCCAGTAGAATAAAAGGCCCTACTTTTGTTAACTCAGGCTTAAGCATGTAATTTTTTGCTGAGTTTGTTTTTTTATCTTACATTGTTGGAATACAATTTAAAAAAAAAAACAGAAATCTCACTAATTTTTGCTCTACTAATTTAAATTTGTAATAATTGAGCTGGGCTCCCCTGAAGCTTACTTTACCTTTGTAATATCTGGCTATGCAAGAAGAGTTTCTGAAGCAAGTTAATAATATTGTATTGTAGAGACTGTGTAGATAGCAGGCAGTTAATCACTAATGAATGAACAAATGGATGAATGGATGGATGAATGAATGAATTCTTTTGTAGGGGTTCAAATGAATGAATGAAGAGATGAATAAATTTTGTGGAGGAAGTTGGTACTAGAGCTCCTCATACTAGAAGGCAAATTTTGCTCCATTTTTTTTGCAAAAGGGAAGAGAGTGTAATCTGCAAAATTCTAGGAATTTAAAGGTATGGCTAATGAACATCTAGAAAAGAAGCAATAATCATACAGAGCCAACCTGACTTCATCACAAACAAGTCATGGCAAACTAACCTCATTGTGGAGAAGAGCTCATAAAGCCTGTAGTGATGAGGAACACATTCCATTCTATTTTTGGATAGCTCTAATTGTTATATATTCTCTATAGCTTCCACCTTTTGATTTTAGTTCTGCCCTCCTTGGTGAAGAGGCAATGAGAGGTATAAAGTAACATGCTAAGAGGTAGGACAGAAAACTTCTGGCTATAAGAAATAGCACAGATTGCCTGCAGCAGGGAGACTAGAATAGTAAAGAAATCAGAAACTAAGTCACATGAGAATTATTTAAAAGTATGCTGCAATGATTGTAGACAGAGGACCTGGTATCAATTTCTGGTTCTGCTACTTAATACCTGTGTGACCTTGGGCAAGTCTCTTCTACTTTTTTTAACTTCAGTTTTCTCATCTATGAAATAAGGGGATTGAATTGGATGACCTTCCATCTCCAAATCCATGATCCTATGATCTTTTTTCATGAGGTTACTAGCCTCATAGATGGCAATGGGATGCTATTGATATGGTTTACCTGGACTGCAGTAAAGCATACACAGAAGTCTCACATGCTATTCTTTTGAACAAGATAGTGACATGTGGGAGAGATGATATATAATGGAATTAGCTAGATTCAAAATTGGCTGAATGACTGGACCCAAAGATTAGTCATTAATGCTCTCATGTAAACTGAGGAAGAGGTCACCAGGGAAGTGCCTCAGTTTCTGTGCTTAGACCTGTTCTATTTAATGTGTTAATCAACAATTTGGATAAAGGGCAAACTCATTAAATATTCAAATGAGACAAAGCTAGGAAGTATAGGTTACACACTGAGTTATAACAACGTAGTCTAAAAAGATCTTGGCAGTCTAGGATGTTGGGCTACATGTAATAAGATGAAACGAAATGAAATAAAAATACATCTTTCACTCAGGTTCATGAAATCAAATTCACGAGAATAAGACAGGGCAGACATGGCTAGACAGAAATTCCTCTGGGGGACTTTTAGTGGACTAAATAAAAGCTCAATATGAGTCAACCACTGTGATATGGCAGCCAAAGAAATCCAAATATTAGGCTGAATTAAGAGGTTCTGTGACCAGGGAGTTGATGCCCCTGATATTTTACTCTGGTCAGAACAAATGTGGAGGTTGTGTGCAGTTTTAGGCCCCACTTTGGGGGAAGGGGGGCATTTACAAGCTAAATGTTATCCAGTAGAGGGGAACCAAAATGATAAAAGGTCTCAAGATCATGACATATGAGGGCTGGTTAAAGAAACTTGAGCTGGAAAAAAAAAAGGCTTACAGATACACAATAGTTATTTTTACACCCAGCAAGGTGGCAAAAAAAATGACAAAAGTGGGAATAATTAATGTTAGAAGAGCTGCAGAAAAATAAGCATATTAATATATTGTTGACAGAACTATGAATTGATTCTGGAAAATAATTTGGATTAAAATGTCTGTGACGTTTGACCCAGAGCTTCCCCTGTTGGCAAATACCTCAAGAAAGCCACTATCAGAAAGAAAGTTCCTTCATACACCAAAACCTTCATAGCAGGACTTTTTGTGTGTGTGATAACAAAGAGCTGGAAACAAATTGGATATGTATCCGTTGGAGAATGACTAAACAAACTGTGTGGTACACAAATGTAACGAGAAAGTGTTTAACATATGTAATAGAATATTATTGTGCAGTAAGGAGCAAGATATTAAGAATTCAGAGAATAAAGGAAAACATATGTGAACTGAAGGAAAATCAACTCAGCAGAACCAGGGAGAAACAGTATACACAGTGATTAAAACATGAGAAATTTAAATACCAGAGTAACAAAACTGAATGCTATGTGCATGTCGTAGGAATAAGATCCTAAACTAAGGCTAGTTTTGGGTTTTTTTTCCCCTCCAAAGGTATTAAAATCATTCTGAATGCCCCACCCCCCAACCTCCCAACCCTTCCCACCCCCACCCCATTCCACCCCCACCCCCACCTCATACTAAAGGTCTAGGACTAGGTCATTGATATTACTTCCTATTCACTTAAGTACAAAACAGCTACTTAACATGATTTACATGATGCTTACATGACAGATGAGCAGCTCAGGCAAAGGAACACTGCTCAGTTGAATGCCCCAGTGAATATTCTAGTTGAATATCTTCCTGATGCTACAGCTAAGTGAAATCTCCTTTTGTTAATTGTCATATGATTGGCAAATATCTCATTTTGTTCCAATATCAAACATAAACTAGTAGGGCCCAGCGAAAAACACTATACAATTATAATGACTAATATTGAACTGAGGTCTCCTCAGTCCTTAGACATGAGAAAATGCACCTTCCTAATCCTTCTTTACAAATAGCAGGACTTTGGTTTGGGGTCATTTCATGTGCCATCATACTCATATGCTGTGTTGATAATTGTGCTAAACTGCTTTTTCCCCCCTTTTTCCTTTTTATTCTTTGTTATAAAGTGTGGCTCACTGGATATGGAGGGAATATCTAGAAATGGAGGTGATATAAAAATAAAAGATATCATTATGATTTTATTTTTTAAAAAAGAAACTTTCCAAAACAGCAAGGGCTTAATTTTGTGTTTTGCTGAAGAACTTTTGAAATATTTTCCAATGCATTAGAAAATATACTATGAAATGTAAAGTGCCATATATGGTTTCATATCACAGTATAGACATGATCCTAGACTCTCAAAGTATATGTCAGTAGTCTACAAGCTCTGGCAGGTTCTCCCATTCTGGAAAGTGTCTGCTTTCCAAGGATCAACCTAACTAGACAGTGAGAGGGTCATCACCAGTAGACTCATCAATGATGAATTTTTTGTCAGTGTGAAACCACTTGAATATTGAAATATAAACATATGTGTTATAATGTATTATACATGGGGCAATGAGGTGGTACAGTGAATAGAGTACCAGGCCTGCTGTCAGGAAGACTCATCTTCCTGAGGTCAAATCAGGTCTTAAATACTTACTAGCTGTGTGATCCTGGGCAAGTTACTTAACCTTGTTTGCCTCAGTTTCCTCATCTGTAAAATGAACTAGAGAAGGAAATGGCAAACCACTCCCATATCTTTGCCAAGAAAATCCCAAATGGGGTCATGATGAGTCAGACAACTAAAAATGACTGAACAACAAGCACTATACAAACACACATGTGTATAATATATATGTAACTAGTTTTTATTGTTATTATCACTGCTACTTCATTCTCATCTTTTTTATAGAGTTCAGGTTGAAATAGTCCAAGGACAGCTTGCTGTTCTACTCTTATTCTTATATAGTCAATGACCCAAGGCTGTTATTACAGTTAGATAAAATGACTGTTTTTGTAATTGAGTAAGGGTATTAGGATGTAAGATCATCTAAAGAATCACCAAAGACATCTTTGAAACATCCGTTATAGCAGCTAGGACAACCAGAATGATGTGTAATGTACTTTATTCTTTTCCCACATCATTTTAGTTTCCCAAGTTATATCTCCATATTTTTTAAAGTTTTTCACTTCATCTAATTTGGAGATTATGAATATTCAGTGTGGTGATATCTATTAAAATCGTTGTTCCTAAATTCTTATGGTTGAGTGTAATGTCCTCTCAGAGCAATCATGAAGACATTTTAAGGGCTGCTGAGAGTGACACCAGGAGACAAGAGGCCCCACCATTGCTGCCACTGCCCACACTACCTATCACCAGCAGAAAACTTCAGGGGGCACTAGTACAGTAGATGGTAAGAGCGAGAAGGAGATACCACCATGACCATCCTTCACCTCAAACCTTGACACCACCCTGGGAGATGACCCAGGATTGGAAAGCCAAGAGCACCAATGCTGTCCAAGGCCCTTGGCCCTGTGGCCAGTGTGGTCACCATCACCATCCGGATCTGCCTTCCTCGAGAGCAATTCTCTCTGCAGCAATTTAGCCCCTCAGCTTCTCAGAAGCTGCAACTGAAAACCTGGAAAAGAAAGGGTCATCTCACCCCAAAGTCTTGGCATGTCTCTATCATGATATAATTGGCATGGTTTTAGCAATCTAAATGACACTAAAGAGCCTTTGTTTGTACTTACTTACATCTCATGTCCCCTCTATCCTCCAGCCAAATTAGATTACTTGCAAATAAGACCACCAGGTCTTCCCATCCAGTTAAGAGTTTGAACCCTCCTGGGTATATTATGTGTCCCAGTTAAAAGGTGAACTTGTGGACAGGGACCATCCTGCTTTTCTACCCACATCCCCAATGGTTAACACGTAGCAAGCACTTAACACAGGCTTTTTTATTTATTTAAAAAAGAAAAAAAGAACTATTATTGTTCAGTTGCGTCTGACTCTTCATGACCCCATTTGGGGTTTTCTTGGCAAAGATACTAGAGTGGTTTGCTATTTCCATCTCCATGGCAATTATATCATCATAGAGGGCTCACCTCTATTTCCTTGATCTTCTGTATCAGTATCTAATAAGCTATTCAAGTCAATATATCAGAAAGCACAGAGGTTATACAAAAAGAGAGCAGGCTCTGGGTCAAAAAGGGGGGTGGTATATTTAAGGTTTTTCAAAGCACTTTACATACATTTTCTCCTTCAAAAATGTAATGAAGGAATTAAGATCATTTCTTTAACTTGCTGGTAGACTTGCAGACTTTTGAATTTTACTTTTTGAGTACCCCCTCCCAAAAAGATCCAAAATTAGCTCCTAAATTTCTCCAAGTCCAACGTAGCTGTGGATATGGTAGAGATTCTGTTCCTGGTTTTATTTTCTTTCCATTCTTTACCCATCTGTAATTTCTATGGACTTCTATAAAACTTGAACTCAATAAATCAATAAACATTTATTAAGCACCTAGTAAGTGCAAGGCACTCTGCTAAGTGCTAGAGATAGAAAAAGGGACAAATGACAGTCTCTGCCCTCAAGGAGCTTACAATCTAACAGGAAAGACAACATATGAACAAATATATGCAAATCAAGCTATATACAGGATAAATAGAAAATAATTAAAAGAGAGAAAACACTGGAATAAAGAGGGGTTGGGAAAGGTTTCCTGTAGAAGGTGAGATTTTAGTTGGGACTTAAAGTAAGCCAGGGAGGTCAGTAGTCAGAGCAGAGGAGGGAAAACATTCATGAGAAAATGACTAGAGCCTAGAAATGGAGCGTCTTCTTCATGGAAAAGAAAAGTTTATGGGAGACCAAAAAAAAATTTGCATTTTCACCAAACATTTTTTAAACACTGTCTTACAAAGCACTGTTCTAGAAGCTGAGGGAAATATAAAGATAAATAATATATAGTCCCTACCCTCCAGGAACCTATAATCAAGTAAAGAAATATAAGACATAGACACAAATGACTGCATCTATAAAGAATTCGCAGAAGAGATACAAATAAATCTACATGAGGGTTCAGATGGACAAAGAGATCACTTTCAACTAAGGGATCAGAGAAGGCTTCATGAAGGAGATGAGTTGTGAGCTTGGACTTGAAAGACAGACAGGGTACTGCATCGGAGAAAGTGGGCTGGAAGGTGGTCAACACCTAGATAATGATGGGAGCAAAGGCAAATAAGTGGGGAAGCATAGAAAACAGAAGGTGAATCGTACTGTTTTACCAAAGCATTGAAGATATTAAGGCAATTACTTTGAGATAAAGTTGGAGGCGTTGCTTAGAACCAAATTATGGAAGACCTTTAGCACCAGGCTAGGCAGTAAGAAGTTGATTTGGAGAGTGACTAAAGGTTTACGAATAATGGAATAACATTATTTAATATGGATATTAGGAGGCTTACTCCAGGGTAAGTTTTTGTGATGGATTGCATTGCAGAAGCAGAGAAAGTAATCAAAAGATTATTCCAACAGAATTAGAGAATCTCAAAGTTGTCGTAGACCATACTTGACAGGAATTGCTACAATTTCCTACAAATGGTCATTCAGCTTTCTGTAAGACCTCCAGGAATGAGGAACTCACAACCTTGTAAGTCCAATCTACTTTGGGATGGTTCTAATGGTGAGGAAGTGTTGCCTTTTGTTGTTTGCCAGTCATTTTCAATTATGTCCTACTCTTTGTGATCCCATTTGGGGTTTTCTTGCCAAAGATACTGGAGTGATTTGCCATTTCCTTCTCTAGATCATTTTACAGAGGAGGATACTGAGGCAAGCAGGGTTAAGTGACTTGCCTAGGGTCACACAGCTGCTATGTGTCCGAGGTCAGATTTGAACTCAGGAAGATGAGTCTTCCTGACTCTATGCCCGGGTACTCTATCTACTGCATCATTTAGCCACCCCAGAGTTGCCAAAGATTAACTTAAAATCTGTTTCTCTATAGGCATTCCATTACTTACTCCTAGTTCTTCCCTTTGGGGACAAGAATAAGTCTAATCTCTCTCTTACATAACAGCCTTTTAAATATTTGAATACAACTATCGTATCTCCCCTTCATTCCTCTTTTTTCTCCAATAAACTCTCCAGGTCACATCACTCTATCCTCTTATAGCATGATCTCTAGTTTCCTCACTGTCCTATAGATTTCTTTATCAGTGTTCTTCCTTAAGACATTATGGTGCAATAGGAAGAGCAGTGGCCCTGCAATCAGCTGGCCTGGTCAAATCTCAGCTTTGCAATTTACTGTATGTGTAACTTTAGGCAAGTCATTTCTCTCTCTGGGCCTCAGTTTCCTCAACTGTAAAATGATAGATTTTGGGCTAGATACCTGCTAAGATTTTCTACAACTCTTAAATCTATGATCCCAACCTCAAATGTTTAAAAAATGTTTTAAAACCTTTAACCTGAACAAAATATTCTAGATAGGATCTGACTGAGGCCAGTCTACACAGTTCAGGTAAGAAATAAAGAAGACTTTATTGAGCTGTATTGGTGATGATAGGAATGGAATGGAAGGAAAGGATTAAAAGATGCTGAGGAGGGAGTTTACTTTTTTTTTTCATGAATGAATGAAAGAAAAAACATTTATTAAGTACTTACTATGTGCAAACAGGGCTACTGGGTGATACAATGGTTAGAGAAATGGGCCTGGAATCAGAAAGGCCTGAGTTCAAATTTGGACTCAAACACTTCCTAGCTGTGTGATCCTGGGCAAGTTACATCACCCAGTCTCTTCATCTGTAAAATGATCTGGAGAAGGAAATGGCAAACCACTCCAGTATCTTTACCAAGTAAACCCCAAAGGGCTCATGAAGAGCCAAACACAACTGAAAACAGCTAAACAACAAGAACAACATGCAACAACAAAGCACAGTGCTAAGCACTGGAGATACATAGAGAAAATGTACACAGTCCCTACTCTTAAGCATCTCACATTTTAAGATTTTTATTTTCAGTTCTACATCCTCTCCATCCCTTCACCCTGCTCCAATTCATTGAGAAAGTAAGAAATGTGATACCTATTATACATATACAGTCATTCAAAATGTATTTCCTCATTAGCCATGTTCCAAAAAAAAAAAGCCAGAAAAATAAAGAGGGGGGGGGGAACACACTTCAATTTGTACTCTGAATCCATCAGTTTTCTATCTGGAGATGGAGAGCATTTTATATCATGACTCCTTTGGAGCTGTGGTGGGTCACTGTATTGATCAGAGTAGCTAAGTCTTTCACAGTTGATTCTCTTTACAATATTGCTATTACTGTGTAGATCGTTCTTCTGGTTCTGCTCCTTTCACTTTGTGTCAGTTCATAGAAGTCTTTCCAGGTTTTTCTGAAACCATCTCCTTCATCATTTCTTATGGCACAATAGTATTCTATCGCAGGCACATACCATAATTTGTTCAGCCATTCCCCAATTGATGGGCATCCCCTCAATTTCAAATTCTTTGCCACTACAGTAAGAGTTGCTATAAATATTTTATACAGATAGGTCCTTTTCCTTTTTCTTTGAGGTATACATAGTTTTATAGCCCTTTGAGTATACTTGGTTCCAAATTGTTCTCCAGAATGGTTGCACTGGTTCACAGCTCCACCAACAATGCATTAGTGTTATCTATTTTCCCACACCCCCTCCAGCATTTGTAATTTTCCTTTTCCGTTGTTAGCCAATCTGATAGGTATAAGGGGGTACCTCAGAGTTGTTTTAATTTCAATTTCTGTAATTATTAGCGAGTTAGAGCATTTTTTTACATGATAGATTTGATTTCTTCCTCTGAAAATTGCCTATTCCAGGGGTGGACAACCAAATAACGGATTTGTTCTGTGAAGTTTGGATTCAATCAAAGGGCCACACTTGAAGACCTAGAGGGCTACTTGTGACCTTGAGGTCACAGGTTCCCTGCCCCTGGCCTATTCATATCCTGGGCTAGCTCCATCAGGATCTGAAGGAAGATGGTTAACTTGGTAGCAGTGGTTTGACCCTCTCCTTCAAGGTTCAAAGTGCCTTGCTGCTTCAGCAAACTTCTCACTTCTCTCACTTACGTCTTTTTTTTTCTCTATGTCCATTGAACATAGAAGAGATCTAGCCAGAGTCCAGGTTGAGGCAGGATTTCCTGTAGGTGGCAAAGTCCTCCAGATGCTCTTGTTTGTGGATGACGTTGTCTTTATTGCATCAAGTGCCAAGACTTTGCAGAGCTTCCTGGAGGAGATCTGTAATCACTCCAAGGAGTTTGGCTTACTTATCCACACAGGAAAGACCAAATGGATGAAAAGTGTTTGTTGTCCTGATTTCAACATGCATCTGAATGGACACCCTATAAAGCTTGTCCAACAGTATATAAATCTGGAACAGACACTATAGATGGACAATGAGCTATGGCCAGAATTGAAAAGAAAGTTGTGCTAACTATAACACTATAACAGTAAGATGTTTAATAAATGCTTGTTGAATTTAACTGAATTCTGCTTATTTTTTAACTTAGCTTTTTATTCTACACCAAAATGGAACATTTCATCTTACAAAGAAGAATAGAAAAAGAGAATTACCTATGAAAATCTCTTAATGTACAATTTGCTTTTAAAAAGTATATTATAAGGGCAGCTAGGTGGCGCAGTGGATAGAGCACTGGCTCTGGAGTCAGGAGGACCTGAGTTCAAATCCAGCCTCAGACGCATGATACTCACTAGCTATGTGACCCTGGGCAAGTCACTTAACCCCGATTGCCTAAAAAAAAAACAAAAGAAAAGAATATTATAAATCAATTACTTCCAAAACTATCCTATTTGTTTTCTTCTGACCTTCCTTCAGTTCTCTTCTGTGTATTTTTTTAAATGCTTCTATGATCTCTTTTTCTTTCTTTTCTTCTTTTTTTCTTTTGCTGACTCCATCACTAGCTTTCCTTTCCTCTCTGTGTCCCCCATAAAAATACAATACAATCCTTGCAACAAATAAGCAATGTGTCAAAACAAATCTACCCATTTGTCACGTCTAAAAATGTACGTCTTATTCTTCTCCTTGAGTCTATCACCCTTCTGTCAGGAAGTGGGTAGCATGCTTTATCATCAGTCCTTTGGCATCATAGTTGGTCACTGCAAGGTTCAAAGATCCTATTTCTCTTATTTTTCTTTACAATACTGTAATTACTGTAAAATTTCTTCTCCTGCTTCTGCTCACTTTACTCTGTATCAGATCATACAAATCTTCTCAGGTTTCTCTGAAACCATCTTTTTCATCATTTTTCACAGTGTAATAATATTCCATTATGTTCCTATATACTAATTTGTTCAGCTATTCCTCAATTAAGGGGCACCCCCTTAGCTTCTAGATTTTTGCCATCATAAAAAGGATTGCTACAAATATTGCTGTAAATATGCATATTTTCCCTCTTTCTTTGACTTCTTTGGGGTATAGGACTAGTAATGGTATTACTATGGGTATGCACAGGGTATGCACAGTTCAGTGACTTTGGGGGGCATGGTTCCAAATGGCTTTCAGAACGACTGGACCAGTTTACAGCTCTACCAGCAAAGTACCAGTATCCTTGTCTTCTCCAAATCCCTCCTACAATTGTTATTTTCCTTTTATTTTTTCATCTTTGCCGAAGCTGATAAGTTTAAAATGGAATCTCAGAGTTTGTTTTTTTTCAAATTTTCATTTCTCTACTTACTAGTGATTTGGAGAATTTTTTTTTCATACCTGTTAAGATTTTTTCCTTTGAGAACTGCCTAATCACATTAACCATTTATCTATTGAAGGATGACTATTATTCTTATACATTTGAATTAGTTCCTTAGATATCTTAGATATCAGATCTTTACTAGAGAAGCTTGTTGCAAAGATTTTCCCCCAGTTAACTGTTTCCTTTTTTATTTTAAATGTATCGATTTTGTTAGTAAAATCTTTTCAAATTCTGCTTATTTGTGCACAAATCCTCATTTCTTACAAGCTATACTCCAGATTCCTCTGCCATGTACTAGAAACCTCTTTTTCCTAGAAGGTCACTTCAGCCCTAGAACTGACATATGAGAAGTATCCTCTATCCCTGAGGGCCCCTCTCTCAAATTGGATGTCTCCTCCAAGAACTTCCATTTAAGAGGAACACCTGGGAGTAAAAGCAGTGACTTGCTTGAGCTCTCACCTAAACCCTCCAAATACCTTCAGAAAATGACTCTAAACAAATTCCAGAGCAGCAAAATCCACAAAAAGACAAAATGAAACAAATTTCCAGTCCAAGACAACCTGGATGGTTTATTGGAAAGGTCTATTGCTCCAGGCTAGTAGAGGAGCACAGTTCAACATGAGCATACAGGCAAAGACCAGGCCTCAGCAAACCTGGAGCAGGCCTCAGAAGACTGAATTACAGGCAGCTGTGGTGGTTTCCAGATTTCTCAACCCACAAATGTGAAAGACAACTTAGAAGGTCAATGGAATAGGTCTGTCAGACCTGGATGAGTGAGGAGTATGGTCCAGCCCTGGCCCTAGTGCAACCCCCAAGTGGTGGCCACAGCAGCAGCAGTTGCTTCTGGAGCTCTCAGCCCGAAGAAGGTGGGGAGATTGAGTAGCTGATCAGAGGGGGACTGCAGGGATCACTTTGCTGGCACTGAGGCAGGATTCTCTTACTTTGCCCATGCTTGAGTCTGGGTCACAGTCCTGGGTGGTGGTCCTGGGATAAGGAAGAGCAAGACATCATGGAGCTTGTGGCCATGGTGAAGAGGAAATCCTCACACAGTTCCAAAGCAGAAAAGAGTGCTTGTGATCACTCACAGACCAAAGCACATGCCAGGAAAGGAGTAAATACCTAGCCTTTGATCAAACGACCTAGAAAGAAATAAAAATTTACAGGTTCCTAGAAATATCTCTAAAAATATCTGCACAAAACCCCTGAAGCTTGAGACTGTACATCCTCTGCACTGGAACCAGAGATCTAACTTAACAAAGAGTTAAAAAGTCAAATAATTGGCTGAGAACATGAGCAAACAGAGGAAAAAAATTCAGACTATAGAATCTTGCTTTGGTGACAAAGAAGATCAAAACACACACCAGAAAAAGACAACAAAGTCAAAGCCCTCACACCTAAAGCCTCCAAGAAAAATATGAATTGGTCTCGGGCCATGGAAGAGCTCAAAAAGGATTTTGAAAAGCAAGTAGGAGAAGTAGAGGAAAAATTGGGAAGAGAAATGAGTGACGCAAGAAAGCATGAAAAATGAGTTAATACCTTGCTAAAGGAGACCCAAAAAATTACTGAAGAAAATAACACCTTAACAAAAAAAAAAAAAGACTAGCCCAAATGGCTAAGAGGTACAAAAAAGCCAATGAGGAGAAGAATGGCTTAAAAAGCACAATTGGCCAAATGGAAAAGGAGGTCCAAAAGCTCACGAAAGAAAATAATTCCTTGAAAATTAGAAAGGAACAAATGGAACTCTATGAGAAATCAAGAAATTACAAAACAAAACCAAAAGAATGAAAAAATAGAACACAATGTAAAATATCTCATTGGAAAAACAACTGAGGGGGGCGGAGCCAAGATGGCAGAGTAAAAGCAGTGACTTGCTTGAGCTCTTCCCCAAACCCCTCCAAATATCTATAAAAATGGTTCTAAACAAATTCTAAAGCAGTAGAACCCACAAAAAGACAGAGTGAAACAAATTTCCAGACCAAGATTACCTGGATGGTTGATCAGAAAGGTATATTTCACTGGGCTGGTAGAAGAGTGCAGTTTGGCGTGGGCAAGCAGGTCACAGCAAACATGGAGCAGGCCTCAGAGGACTGAATCACAGGCAGCTGTGGTGGTCTCCAGACTTCTCAACCCATGAAAGCCAAAGACAACTTCCAAGGTCAGTGGGAAAAGTCTGTTTCTGCAGTGCTGAGAGAGAAGTGCGGGGTCCTAGCCCCATTCCCCAAGTTTGGCCCCAAGTTTGCCTACTGAGTTTCTGGCCCAAGGACTGAGAGGAAATCAAGTGGATGATCAGAGGGGGATTGCATGGATCTCTCTGCTGGTGCAGGATTTTCCTGCTTTGCCCATGCTTGGATCTGGGTCACAGTTCTGGGTGGCGATCCTGAGGTGAGGAGGAGTGCTGGCACGGTGGAGCTTCTAGTGGCTGTGAAAAGAAAATCCTCACAGTTTCAAGACAGAAAAGAGTGCTTGTGGTCACTCATAAACCAGAGCACAGGCCAGGAAAGGAGTACACACCTCGACCTTGATCGTAGCACCTTGGAAGAACTGAACATTTACAGGTCCCTACAAGTATCTCTGAAAACAGCTGCACAAAACCCCTGAGGCTTGGGAAAGTACATTCTCCACATTGGAACCAGACTCTTACCTTAACAAAGAGTTTATAACTCAAGTAATTGGCCAGGATTATGAGCAAGCAGCACAAAAAGAGTCAGACTATATTATCTCACTTTGGTGACAAAGAAGATCAAAACATACAATCAGAAGAAGACAACGAAGCCAAAGCTCCTACATGCAAAGCCTCCAAGAAAAATATGAATTGGTCCCAGGCTATGGAAGAGCTCAAAAAGGATTTTGAGAAGCAAGTAAGAGTAGAGGAAAAACGGAGAGTGATGCTAAAGGAGACCCAAAAAAATACTGAAGAAAATAACACCTTAAAAAATATCCTAACCCAAATGGAAAAAGAGGTCCAAAAAGCCAATGAGGAGAAAAATGCCCTAAAAAGAAAAATTGGCCAAATGGAAAAGGAAATACAAAAGCTTACTGAAGAAAATACTTCCTCAAAGATTAGAATGGAGAAATTGTAAGCTAGTGACAATTTGAGAAATCAAGGCACTGTAACACTAATCCAAAAGAATGAAAAATTAGAAAGCAATGTGAAATATCTCATTGAAAAACAACTGACCTGGAAAATAGATCCAGGAGAGAGAACTTAAAAATTATTGGACTATCTGAAAGCCATGATCAAAAAAAGAGCCTAGACATCATCTTTCAAGAAATTATCAAGGAAAACTGCCCTGATATTTTAGAACCAGAGGGCAAAATAGAAATTGAAAGAATCCACCGATCACCTCCTGAAAGAGATCCCCAAAGGAAAACTCCTAGGAATATTGTAGCCAAATTCCAGAATTCCCAGGTCAAGGAGAAAATATTGCAAGCAGCCAGAAAGAAACAATTCAAGTATTGTGGAAACACAATCAGGATAACACAAGATTTAGCAGCTTCTACATTAAGGGTCCAGAGGGCATGGAGAAGGATATTCTGGAGGGCAAAGGAGATAGGACTACAACCAAGAATCACCTACCCAGCAAAACTGAGTATAATCCTTCAGAGTAAAAAATGGTCATTCAATGAAATAGGGGACTTTCAAGCATTCCTGAGGAAAAGACCAGAGCTGAATATAAAATTTGACTTTCAAATATAAGACTCAAGTGAAACATGGAAGAGGTAAACAGGAAAGAGAAATCATAAGGGACTTATTAAGGTTGACCTGTTTACATTCCTGCATGGAAAGATGATATTTGTAACTCATGAGTCCTTTGTCAGTGTTAGAGTAGTGGGAGGGAAAAAAAATTATATGTATGTATAGATAGATTGAGAGCACAGGGTTAGTTGAAGATGAAGGGGTGATATATGGAAAACAAAATTAAGCAGTGAGAGAGGATTATACTGAGAGAAGGAGAAAGGGAGAAGTAGAATGGGGTAAATTATCTCACATGAAACAGACAATAAGAGGGGAAGGGGACAAGAGAGCAGGGGGCTGATAGAGGGGAGGGCAGATGGGGGAGGGGATAATCAAAAGCAAACACTTTTGAGGAGAGACAGGGTCAAAAGAGAGAATAAGATAAATGGGAGGGTAGGATAGGATGAAGGGAAATACACTTAGTTTTTCACAACAAGGCTACTATGAAAGTGTTTTGCATGACTACATATCTCTAACCTGTATTGAGATGCTTGCCTTTTCAATGAGGGTGGGTGGGGAGGGAGGAAGGGAGAAAATTTGTAACCCAAAGTTTTAAAAACACATATTAAAATTTTTTTTTAATTTTTAAATTTAAAATAATTTTTAAAATTTAAAAAAATAAAAATAAATAAAAATTTTTAAAAACTGACCTGGAAAATAGATGCAGGAGAGATAATTTTAAAATTATTGGATTACCTGAAAGCCATGATCAAAAAAAGAGCCTAGACATCATCTTTCAAGAGATTAACAAGGAAAACTGCCCTGATATTCTAAAACCAGAGGGTACACTAGAAATTAAAAGAATCTAGCAATCACCTCCTAAAAAAGTTCCCAAAAGGAAAACTCCTAGGAACAGGATAGCCAAATTCCAGAGTTCCCAGGTCAAGGAGGAAATATTGTAAGCAGCCAGAAAGAAACAATTCAAGTATTGTGGAAATACAATCAGGACAACACAAGACTTAGCAGCTTCTACATTAAGGGATCCAAGGGCTTGGAATATGATATTCAGGAGGTCAAAGGAGCTAGAATTAAAACCAAGAATCACTTACCCAGCAAAACTGAATACAGTCCTTTAAGGGAGAAAAATGGACATTCAATGAAATAAAGGACTTTCAAGCATTCTTGATGAAAAGACCAGAGCTGAGTAGAAAAGTTGACTTTCAAATACAAGACTCAAAAGAAGCATGAAAAAAGAAACAGGAAAGAGACTTAATAAGGGACTTATAAAAGTTGGACTGTTCATATCCCTACATGGAAAGATAATATTTGTAACTCATGAGACCTTTATCAATATTACGGTAGTTGGAGGGAATATATATACACATATGTGTGTGTACATATGTGTATATATGTATATATACATACATGTATATATATATTATACATATATATACACATGTAGACAGAAGGTACAAGGTGAGCTGAATCTTAAGGGATGATATTTAAAAAATAAAATTAAGGGACAAGAGAGATTGTACTGGGAGAAAGATAAAGGGTGATGTAGAATGGGGTAAATTATCTCACATAAAAAATTATCTCACACAAGAAAAAGATTTTACAGTGGAGGGGGAGAGAGGGAGGTGAGAGGGAATGAGTGAATCTTACTCTCATTGGATTTGGCTTAAGGAGGGAATAACATAGACACTTAATTGGGTATGGAAATTTATCTTACCCTAAAGGAAAATAGGGGAGAAGGTGATAAGAGAAGGGGAGATGATAGAAGGGAGGGCAGATTGAGGGACAGGATAATCAGAAGCAAACACTTTTGAGGAGGGACAGGGTCAGAGAAGAGAAGAGAAGAGAAGAGAAGAGAAGAGAAGAGAAGAGAAGAGAAGAGAAGAGAAGAGAAGAGAAGAGAAGAGAAGAGAAGAGAGGAGAAGAGAGGAGAAGAGGAGAAGAGATTACACAGGGAGCAGGATAGGATGGAGGGAAATATAGTTAGTTTTTCACAACATGACTATTATGGAAGTGTTGTGCATGACTACACAAGTATAACCTATATTGAATTGCTTGCCCTCTCAATGGAAGGGGAGAGAATTAGGAAATCAAAGTTTTAAAAGCAAATGTTAATTGTTTTTACATGCAACTGGGAAATAAGATAGATGCAAAAAAATGGGTATAGAAATCTATCCTGCCCTAAAGGAAAATACAAGGAAAAAGGGGTAAGAGAGGGGGTAGTGGGGTGATAGAAGGGAGGGCAGATTGGGAGAAGGGGTATGCAGAATGCATGCCATCTTGGGGTTGAGGGATGTTAGAGATGGGGAGAAAAATTGGAGCTCAAAATCTTGCGGATGTAAATGTAGAAAACTAAAAACAAATAAATAAATTAATTATTAAAAAGAAGAAGAACACCCAAGCCAGACTGCCATTTCTTCATTTCTCACCAGCTCAGACTTCTCCACCATATTCCCCTGATAGGTACTTTTCCAGCTTCCTTTTACAGGTTGTCTCCACCCATTAGAATATAATCCTTGAGGTGATATGGTCTTTCTTTCTGCTTCTATTTGTATCCTCAAGAGGCCAACTGAGATGGTTCCAGAGGAGAAAGTAAAGCTGGTGACCTTGCACAGCCCTCCCTCACTCAAAGTCAATTCACTTGCAAGTCATGGCATCATCTTCCAGAAGTCATGGTCCTCTTTGAGAATGAAGGACAAACAAGAATTTTTATTTCCATGTCTTAGCACAGTGCCTGGCATGTAGTAAGCATTTAATAAATGCTTGTTGACTGACTGACTGACTAACACAAGTCATCTCCTCTGCTAGGTTATAAGACTCTTTGCCTTATTTGTCTTTATAACCATATTACCCTAGCCTAGTTGTACTGATCAAGTACCTAATAAATGTCTGTTGAATTAAATTGAGGGGGAAGGAGTATCACATGCTGGTGATATTTTTCCTTACTGCCTAAATTAGTAGATTCTCCTGTGTCTTCCTTTGGCCCATCCTAAGGTATGCCTGCAAAGTTTTGTTCTCAGGCTTTTACCAAGCTCCTAACATGTCAAAACTCAAGCCCTTTTGGCAATAGATGCAAAAAACACCTAGTGCCAATCGTGGCAGCCAACCTATTGTGTTCAGTGCCAGACTTGGATGGCAGGCTGGCACTTGTCATGCTTCTAACAGCCAGTAGACTTCAGCTGTTTGGAAGCAAACCCCCTACTACCCCCCCAACAATATCTTTATGGTTTCTGATAAAACTCTGAATGAAATTTATAAGCCACATTCAGATAATCCATCCCTAGGAGCCGAGGTCTCTCTTGAGCTTAAGAAAACCAATCCCAATGATACAGGGATATGAATATAGTACATTCCATCCTTACTAGGAGGGAGACACTCTACCTCCTGATTAAAGTGAATTCCTAATTATTTTATAAATTGCAAGAACTGTGAAACGGACAAAAGCTGCCTCCACCAGTCCCTGCCCAAGACAGGATTCTGGACTTCAGCACCCCAAACTGAGCTACAGGAAGTGGCAGAAGAGTCAATGGTCACAAAGTAGGAGGAGGTTAGGTGATATATTGTCAAACCAAATAAATCTAGAAGCCTAAGGAAAGACTATAGAGGGTCTTCTTCCTTGTTACCTCCTCTATCCACCCCCATTCCCTGTAGCAATAGGATACTTACTAAAGGGATCCCCCATTGCCTTTTTCCCCTCATGAATCATTCAGAGTGTTCGTGAGCCAAGAAAGGATAACATGAGGATTTGTCTTTCACAGGGAAAAATTCATAGTGAAAGGAATGCAACTTATCTATAAATACAGATAATTGTAGCAGTCAACAGAATTATGCTTTGTCTAATGTATAACCCGATTGTAGAGATTATGGTGTCATTAAATGTTGCTTAGTATAGAATATAAAAATGTACACCTGCCTGAGCACTCTTCAAGAATCACAGATGATAGTACAATAAGAAATCAGAGTATCACGACATAGTTGTGTGCACTTGTGGGTGTTTGGAGTTTTGGAGGGGGGTTGTCTTTTTTGTTTGTTTGCCTGTTTTTTTCATTAATCCATGACAAGCACTTTCAGAATTCCAGAATACTAGAGCTGAAAGGGAACGTGGATTTCATGTAGTAAGCTAATATATGCCCTGTGCTATAAGAAATACAAAAGCTTTAGATAGAGCTCCTGCTCTCAAGTTGCTTACAGACTTAGTAAGGAAGCAATTCAAATATTTCTTATCATTATTAATGTGACAATTAATAATAATAGCTAACACCTATACAGCTCTTAGGGTTTACAAAGTGCTTTGCATCCATTAATCAGTCAGCAAGCATGTATTACCCGCCTATCATTAGCATCTGTGTGCTAAGTTCTGGGTATACAAAGAAAGGCAAAAACATTCTCTTTCCTTAAGGAGGTTACATTCTAGTTGGAGAAGACAACATGTAAATAAGGTTACACACAGAACAGAGGGGAAGGATGCTGATCCTTGAAAACATCCTTGTGAAGTACCACAATAATTATCCTCATTTTATCCTCCTAACAAGTACCACATTTATCTTCCTCGTTTTACATTATATGGAAACTGAGGTCACAGATGGTGGTATTAATCTCTCTTGACTCAAACCAGTGTTCACACTACTATGCCAGACTGACTCAAAAATGAAATAATTAAAGAATAATTAAGTGGTAATCTGTGTAATACTGAATATAAGTGCAATTAGAATTCAGAAAAGGGAGAGTGGCTTGCCGGTTAGAGGATTAATGTAAACGTTACCTGAGGCCAATGGGCACACCCTCCAACATGGAGTTTCTACTCTAGATTCAAGTAATTCCAAGTGGAGGAGTCTGACTCCAAAGAAAGAGGACCAGGCTTTTCTCAATCTCTCTTGGTTATAATGTTTCCCAATTATTTATGACCAGAGATTATCTCTTAAATAAAACAAAAGGATATCGCATATTTAGGTCTCCTGTAAAAAGAGATTAAGGGAGTGCTTACTAGAGAGTTATTCGATGTACAAAATACTAGATATCAGGTATAGGACAGCTATTTATTTACTCCACCATAATAAAATGTTTAATATACAAAAGGCTCATAAACTTACATTGATAAATACTTAAAACATATAACAATAACCCATCACTCCTATTATATATTCCCAGGAGGCAAAGACTCTCAGAAGACTTCTAGAATTGTTAAACAGATAAATCATTCTTACCTCTAACCTACATTATGTGAGAAATTCACGTCAGGATTTTTCCTGGCAAGCCAGAACATGGCTTGGGCTGTCTCAGTCCTTTCATCTACAGTATTCTTCTGGCAGTCTCCATCTCCTGTTCCCAGAGTAGTTGTTATGTACATACCTTCTAGGGGCAACCAGCAATCATAGAGCCCCTGAATACTTATGAGGTAGCGTCAAGGCTAGAAACATCTGTCTCAATATTGTTTGTTCATCTGTGCTCAGGAAATTGTTGTTCTTTGTTGGTGTTCACCTTTCCTTCTTGAAGAAGACCAATGACGTCAGGAGGGTGATGTCTTGACTTGCAAGTGAATTGGATTTAAGTGAGGCAAGGCTGTGCAAAGTCATCAGCCTCACTCTCTTCTCCAGAGTCATTGGAGTCCAGAGACAAAACACAGGTCAGAATGAGTGGCCATGGCCCTAATGCAGTGGGGGACCTTGGCCTTGTAAGTTAAGGTCTTTCTCGGGTCCCAGTTTGTTTGAGACAAGACCCATTCAGTGATTAAAGGCTAGGTAATAATTGAGGCAAAAGAGGGCCTAGTTTGCCTTCACAAAAGAATCAATCTGGGAGAAAAAGACTCTCAGAGTTTCTGGCCAGAACAGAAACAATTGCTATTTACTCTCACTCTGAGCCATCAAAACCCAAACTGTGAGCAAGTGAGGCTTGGGTTGGGCCAATCAGTGACAGCCAGAGTGATTTGGGTTTAAAGACATGGTCAAGTAGCTCCATTTGAACCCCAATGGGCTTTTTCAAAGCATGCACTCCCG
Organism: Phascolarctos cinereus; assembly: GCF_003287225.1. Lineage (NCBI taxonomy): Eukaryota > Metazoa > Chordata > Mammalia > Diprotodontia > Phascolarctidae > Phascolarctos > Phascolarctos cinereus. The sequence goes on along the minus strand of NW_027555847.1, from coordinate 265,996,043 downwards.
AAAAGAAACAAAGGCCTTATTTTTTTTTAAAAAAAGGAAATTTTAAAAGAATGACATTGACAAAATAATATTTGATATTAGAATCACTAGAGAGCTATTGGGGTTTATTGAGTAAGACAGTGACATGATCAGAACTGAGCTTTAAAAATTATTACTTTGGTAACTGTGTGAAGGATGGATTGGAGAGGGAAGAGGCAGGGAAACCAATGAGGAGACAACTGCTATAATAGCTGTAAGAAGAGAGGAGGACTTAAATAAAGATGTGAGTAGAGAGGGAAATGGATATTAAAGGTACTGCTGAAGTAGAAATGATAAGAGTTAGCATCTGGAGTGTGAGAGAGAGTAAGGAGCCAAAATGACACTAATGTGGGGGACCACAAGGGCAAATGGAACCCAGTTTGCAGTAATAGGAGTTTGAATGAGGGGTAGATTTAGGAAAGAGAATTGTGTAATAATATCTGCAATGTATACTGCAAACAATTCTTTCATATGCTGTACTGTGTCCCACCCAAAATGAAAAGAGGAAAGATTCTTAATCACCCATTACTGCCACAGTGGAAGCCAGACATTGCCATCTGGAGGATACTTACTGTACCCCAAGATGATCTAGGGTACAGGGTGATGAACATTGTGGGGAAGCAAGATTTTTACCAATGGTGTCCATGCAGACACTGCTCTGGGTAGTCTGGATTATGAGTTAGGTAATAATTGCCCTCAAGTCCAGACTCCAGGTACAGAAAAGGAGAAGATAGGAATTTGTACAGTAGAGAGAGAGGAAGGAATGGGGGAGTGTTGAAGATGAGGTTAGGTGTCGTTGTGTAGGGCACAAGTGTTATGATTGCCTATCACAGGGAGTATAAGAGGAATCTGTTGTGGTCTAGAGGTCTTGAGCACCCCAAAATTCAAGGGCAAAATGCATGGGTCTGTCTCAAAGAATTTGACTCAAACCTTCTTTTAGTCAGGTGTATTGCATCACAAATAGAATCTGTGCTATTTGTGACACTAATAGAAGGGGGCCAGATTTTAAGAATCTGAGCAATTTAATTGGAGAAAAATGGACACTTTTATACAGAAAGACTGTGGGAAGATATGGATGTGATCAAGGAGTGGCCAATAGCCTGGAGTGGCCTGAGGTAACAAGGGGTCTAGATGGGATTAAGGGTGGAAAATAGCCTGGGGTGGTCAGTGGTAACAGAGAATGGGGGTGGTAGAGAGGCCCAACAAAAGGACAGTTAAAAGGATTATTCTGGGATGAGCCTATGCCTCAAGCAAATACCAAGGACTGGGCTATATGGGAAAGTTCAAAGAGCATGGGGAGATGTCCCAGAGCCCATACCCCACCAGACCTTTTATTCCTACTCTCTGATTGGTTTGAATACACATCCCTAAGGGTCAGACCCTGGCTATAGGCCTACAAAGGGCCTTGGCCCCCAACCTAAAGACCATTGCTCTCTACCATGCTGCCTCCTAAAAGAAATGAGAAGACAAGACATAGACACGTACTCCTGTCACTTTGGGATGGTGACAACATCTCTGGGCTTCAGTTTCCTCCTTTGTATAATAAAGGGATTGAATTAGATGTAAGATTCCTTTCAGCTTTACTATTCTATAAATTTACAATCTATTATTTATGATGCAGTTAAATATCATACTTATAATCTAGTATGTATGATGCAGTTAAGTACCAACACATGGCAGTACATGAAGAAGTACCAAAATTAGTGATTGAGATAATAAATAGGAAGATTAACTATAGGTTGGGAAAATCTGGAAAGGGTGCATAGAAGAAGTAGAATTTGATGTGGACCTTGAAGTATGGTTAGGATTTGGTCAAGTGGAGAGGAAAAGGAAGACATAATGCCAAGCTGGGAGAATGACATCAACAAAATAGAGAGCTACAAATGAGGATAAAGTGTTTGTGAAATAACGAGATTATCCTGCCTCTAAAGAAAAGGGTTCATGTTAGATAGATATGGTTAGAAAGGTGATGTGGGACCAGGTTATAGAAGGCTTGCCCCAATTCCAAAGGTACCTTCCCTCCAACTCACACACCATTCCTGAAGCAGGTCTTCATAGAGTGGTTAGGAACATTCAAAAGGCTGTTGTATATATTATGCTAGTGTTTTTTAAACTATGGGTCGCAATCCCATGTGGGGTTATGAAAAATTTGGCAACAGTAAAAGGTTTCTGAACAGAAAATACCCAAAATTAATTCAGAATCAAACATGTAATGAATCCAAGGTGTTTCTGGCAGCACTTGCCCATGGTGCATTGAGTAACTTCACTGCAGCCTTGGTCCTGAACACAAAGCATGTGCACTTTGCGCTGTGCACGCCCACAGACCACACAATGCCAACAAATGCTGCTGAAACCAAAAAGGGGTAGAGAGTAGAAAAAGTTTAAGAAGCCCTAGTACATATCACATATTAAGACTGTTGGGAATAGAAAGTGATCTTTCCAACCACCCCTTTATTTCTTTTATTAGTCCCCATCCTCTTTCTGCCTCTATCTATAGGTATTCTCAAAGGATCAGCTTCCCGTCTTCTGCTATTATTCTCTCTCTCTCTCTCATTGCCTCTCTGTGTCTCTATCTCTGTCTCTCTTTCCTTTCCTCCCTGACTCTCTTTTCACAGCTTCAACTATTTCTAAATGATGATTAACCAATCTGTACATCTATCTGTAGCCTCTCTTCCAGGCTTTAACTCTGTATTTCCAAATGTCTATAAAAATTTTCCCTTCTAACCTAACCTAGAATTTTAAAAAAGTGCATAAAATTGATCTCATTGTCTTCCATCCAAAATTGACCTCTGCCCCTCATTACTTCCCTACTGTTGTTGATGGAAACAGCCATCTCTGAGCCTTCTAGACTTGAAATATTGAAGTCAACTTTGTCCAACCCCTCCCCTACTGCTTTTATATTCACTGAGTCACCAGACCTTGCTGATTTTTCCTTTGAACTGTCTTTCATATCTGGACTTTGCTTTTCATTCTTGGCACAATGCACTAAATTTCATCTCCTTTCTGGTCCTGTTCCTGAATTGTTCTGGATTCCAAAACTATGCCTCCTCTACTATTGACTAGAACTTTCCTCAGCCCTTGGGCCTCCTTGCCCTGGGACAATCTACTACCCCATGTGCCCACTCGCCATAGAACATTCCTCCACAAGGCCCACCTTCTTAAGTTCCTTCTGGAGGCTCTATTTTGTGGAAAGGCCCCAGAAGTCCTGCCCTCATTCCCCTCCAAGCCCTGTTTCTGACTTCCTCCTACCTTCTTTCCTCTCCCTTCTACCTTTCACCTCCTCCTTTTGTCTCCTTCATTAGAATGTAAGCTCCTTGAGGGCAGGGGCTGTCTTTTTGCTTTTGTTTGTATCCCCAGGGTTTAGGACCAAGTCTGAGATCTCCTAAGTGCTCAGTAAATGCTTGTTTCCTTCCTTTAATGAATATTTGTTAAATTAAATAGAACTGAATCAATCTGAAGTGAATTGATTTGTTTTGACAGATGAGAATAATATCTTCACCAAAAACTCCAAATTATAGATGAAAATATTTTGACAGCTACAAGTTGGCCAAGCTATTTTATGGGCAGAGTACATATATAGTTTTCCCATTGTGTAATCTCAAGTTGGTATGACAGAAAGAACATGGTATCAGAATATGGTATCAGAAGACACAGGTCCAAATCCTAACCCTTCGGTTTACTAGCTGTGTGACCTTGAACAAGTCACTTAACCTCCCTGAACCTCAGTTTCCTCATCTGTCAAATTAGGATGTTGGACTAGATGGCTTCTCCAAGGTTTCCTCTACTTCTACAACTGTGATCCTGAACCAAAGATATGCCAAAGTATGTAAGGAATTTCTATTCCCTCTCAAGCTATTTGACAGATACTCACTAACTAAGCCCCATGATGCCTACAGGGGCTGTAGGTAAAATATTTTATCCTCCTTTAACATAAGTGTTAACTGACATAGAGACAATGGCTAAATCACTCATTTAAAGCCTGTAGGTGAAGCTTGCCTAAGGCCACAGGGAATACATGTCAGACTTAAAATTAGTTGGTAGTTCTTTTTCATTTCCTATTCAGTTTTATCATTACTATCATTGTGTATATTATTCTGCTCACTTCACTTTGCATCAGTTCATATAAATCTTCTCACATTTTTCTGAAACTGTCCCCTTCATCATTTCTTATAGCACAATGGTATTCCATCTCATTCATGTACTGTAATTTGCTCAACCATTCCCCAACTGATGGACATTCCCTCAGTTTGCAGTTCTTTGCCACCACAAAAAGAGCTGTTATAAATACTTTTATCCATATGGGTCTTTTCCTTCTTCTTTAATCTCCTTTTGGTATTATAATTGATTGTCTATATTACTCTCTGCAATGATTACTACAAATCTCATCTCTCCTCAAGTCTTCCACTGCACCCTTACTATCCACCATCTCAGCTGAGACCTTTACTGAGAAAATCAAAGCCATTTGCTATGAGCTCTGTCTTCTCTCCTTTCATCATCTCCTAATACCTTGTTATCATCTTTTACTCTCCTCTTTTCCTGTAGTCTCTGATGAAGAGATAACCCTACTTCTTGGACCTTTGATCCCATTCTTTCCTGTCTTCTCCAGAAGATTGCCCCAAATATCATCCTCTATCTAATCTTCAGTCAATCTCTGTGTACTACATCCTTTCCTGCTGCCTACAAACATTCCCTAGTTTCCCCTATACTTAAAAAAAAAACTCTCATGAAATCTCATACTTACTGCTAGCTACTGTCCTATATCTTTCCTCCCTTTCTCAACCAAACTCTTTGAAAGAACCATTTACACTGGGTGCCTGAAATGCCTGAACTTAATTTCATCTCATTCTCTTCAGCTGTTATTTGTGGAAAGCAGGGCTTAATCTCAGGCTTTCTTGACTCTGAAATCAACTCTGTTCATTAGGCAGTGGTCTCCAAAATGGAGATCATAGCCTGACCACTGCAGCAATGTGATAAAAAAAAATTTAAATGTGAAAAAGGTGGTTGATAACATTGCTATATAATGCTCTGATCAGGCCATATCTGGTGTATAATATTCAATGCTGAGTATCACGTTTTAGGAAGGACATTGACAAACTAATATCTAGAATAGCATGATGAAGGTAGTAAGCCTTGCCATTGTAAGAATTAATTAGGGGAAGCTAGGTGGCACAGTAGATAGAGCACCAGATCTGAGTTCAAATCCAGCTTCAGACCAAACACTTGACACTTACTACGTGACCCTGGGCAAGTCATTTAACCCCTATTGTCTAAAAACAAACAAACAAACAAACAAACAAAAAGAATCAATTGAAGAGCTGGAGATGTTGTGTCTGGAAAAGAGAAAACTTAGGGATTAGATGTTTTCTGCTTGCCCCACCAAGGGCAGAATCAGTAGCAGTAGGTACAAGTTATAGACAGATAGATTTTGGCTTGATGTAAGCAAAAATTTCCTATCAATTAGAGCTACCCAAAAGAGTACCATGGACTACATTGGAAGGTAGTAGGTTCCCTTTCACAAGAGGTCTTCAATCCCCAATTGATAAATGGTCAAAGGATATTAACAGACGGTTTTCAGATGAAGAAATTAAAGCTATCTATAATCATATAAAAAAATGCTCTAAATCACTATTGATTAGAGAAATACAAATTGAAACAACTCTGAGGTACCACCTCACACCTATCAGATAGGCTAATATGACAGAAAAGGAAACTGATAAATGTTGGAGAAGATACGGGAAAATTAATTTAATGTATTGTTGGTGGAGTTGTGAATTGACCCAACCATTCTGGAGAGTAATTTGTAACTATGCCCAAAGGGCAACCAAACTGTGTGTATCCTTTGGTCTGACAATACCACTACTAGGTCTGTATCCCAAAGAGATCATGAAAAAGAGAAAATGACCCACATGTACAACATATTTATAGCAGCTATTTTTGTGGTGGCCAAGAATTGGAAATTGAGGTGATGCCCATAAATTGGGGAATGACTGAACAAGTTGTGATATATGATTGTAATGGAATACTATTGTGCTATAAGAAATGATGAGCAGGGGACAGCTAAGTGGTGCAGTGCATAGAGGACTGGCCCTGAAGTCAGGAGTACCTGAGTTCAAATCCGGCCTATAGACACATAACACTCACTAGCTGTTTGACTACTCTAGGCAAGTCACTTAACCCCAATTGCCTCACTAAAAAAAAAAAAATTATGAGCAGGCAGATTTCAGAAAAACCTGGAAAGACTTAAAACTGATGCTGAGTGAATTGAGTAGAACCATTGTACACAGACAGAAACAGTAACATTATGCGATGATTAATCATGATAGACTTAGCTCTTAGCAATCCAAGATAATTCCAAAAGTCTTGCGATGGAAAATGCTAACCACATCCAGAGAAATAACTATGGAGTCTGAATGCAGATCAAAGCACACTATTTTCACTTTTTTGTTTTTTTGTTTTTTCTTTCTGGTAGTTTTTTTTCCCTTTTGTTCTGATTCTTCTTTCACAACATAACTAATGTGGAAATAGATTGTACGTGATTGTACATTTATAACCTATATAAGATTTCTTGCCATCTTGGGGAGGGTGAATGGAAGGGAGGGAGGGAGAAAAATTTGGAACTCAAAATTTTACAAAAATAAATGTTGTTAACTATCTTTACATGTAATTGGAAAAAAAACACTATTAAGGAAAAAAAATAAAATCTAAGTTAGTTTAAAAGAACAAGAGGTCTTCAGGGAAAGGCTGGGTAACCAGTTCTCAGGAATGTTGTAGGACATAGGAAGGGGTTGTGACTTGATAACTTTTAAAGCCCTTCATAACTCTTAGATTGTGCAACTTGTTGACTGAATGGGAGAGTGAAGGGACGGAAAGAATATTGGTCTGGTCTGAGTCATCCAGGAAGGCAGAAACAGAGAAAGGTGGCATGGGGAAGGGAAAATATTTGATTAAAGGTGCTAATATTGTCATTTGTTCCAAAGCTCCCGGACTCAACTTCTGGCTGAACACTTCAGGAGAACCAAGGCTAAGCAGCTTATCCATATGTAAGCCATGCCATAAATATACCAATGATATAGGAAGTCATTTAGACATTTTCTTTCATCTCTGAAGCTTCATTTTAAAACCTGTGTTCTAGTAAAATATCCCATAATACCCCACTCCTTTTTCTTCAGGCATTCCCCCTTGTCATTCCTTTTTCCCACCCCTGCCTCATTTTCTATGATGGCTGTTTCTGTACAGAGTATTTCAGCCATGGCTATAAGCTCCACCGAAGTACGAAAGGTTTCCATTGTCATGAATTTAATAGAAATGGATATTTTGCAAAAGATGATATCTAGTAGTAGTATTTGTACACGTAACACATAATTCCTCCAAATAAATATTATTGAATGAGATGAATAGATCACTTTCCTTATACCTTGGGAGGATACTGAGGCATGAAATGACTAAAAATGGTGAATGAATGTTCCACTAATATGAGGGTGGCCAAAAGCAAGTTCTTTTATTTTTTTTTCTTCTTGTAACATTAAAACAGGTCATCCAAACTCGTCTTTTGCAGGTGAATGGTCACTGTTGATAACTTTCTAAAGGCCTACTCTATGCATCAACCACAAGCAAATTTAAACTGCTGGCTGAAAGGAAGATAGCTCTGGGTTCTTTTGATGGCATCAATACTGTCCATGCATTTCATTGCCAATGCTACAGACTTCAGATAATTCAGTTCCCTTTTGCAGCTATGAATGGTATTAATGCCTTCTAGTCATATTGCTAGTGAATTTCAAAGGGCAGAAAAGAGCTACAATGAGGGTTTACAAAAATTTCTTTTGTGTTTTATTGATGTTTTTTGTTTATACATCAATTATTTCTTGATGTGCTTTCCCATGAACCTGTCCTTGTAACAAAGGAAAAATAGTTAAGCAAAATTAATTGATGTTGCTACTGCTTCTGGTTGAACATGCAGTATTTTATACTCATGGTCCTCTACCAAGAAGAGAGAAGTTTGTTTCCTTCTCTGTTCTCCAGAGCCAAGGTTGGTCATTACAATTAACCGAAGTTCGTCTGTATTTTAGTGGTGTTTTATGTACATCATTACATCATGTGTATATTTCTTCCCAATTCTCAATTTTCATCTGTTCATATGTTTATCCCCATGCTCCTTTGAATTCATCCTCTTAGTAATTTCTTATGGAGTAAATAATATTCCGTTATATTCCTGTACCTCAACCCTTCTCTAACTAATGGGCAACCAGACTTTTTGCTAGTATAGAAAGTGTTTTATTTTTGTTTGGTTTTGAAGAGGGAGGGAGATGTTATAATCTCTATAAACAAATCCATGATTTTTCAAATAATTTTTGTCTAGGGTGTCTATAATAGGTGAATGTAAAAATACATGACAAGTAAATTATTTACCTTTAGTTAAAGAAGTTTGGACCCTCCTCGCTCTATCCAGCTTTATTTGTTTAATGTTGGGTAATGATGCTGTGGTTGTGAAGAAATTAGACTTTGGGCTGTAAATCACTCAATAACAGGGTCCGTGCTTCATTACTACATCCTCCACAGCGCTTAGCAAAGTAAGTTGCATATAGTAAGTACATGGTAAATGTTGATAAGTCAGTCAACAAGTGTTTATTAAGCACCTGCTATGTGCCAGGCACAACGCTAAATGTTGGGGCTACAAAAAAGGCAAAAAATAGTCTCTGCTCTCCAGGAGCTCACAGTCTACTGAGGGAGACAATATGCAAATAACTACACGTAAACAAGATGTATGCAGGATAAGTTGGAGACAATCAAAAAAGGAAGGTGTTAGCATTAAGGGGCATTCGGAAAAGCTTCTTATATAAGTGGAATTTTAGCTGGGACTTGAAGGAAGCTAGGTAGGCCAGGAAGGAAGGAAGCATTTATTAATGCCTACTATGCATCAGATATGTCATCTGATCCTCACAACAACCCTGGGAGGTAGGTTATTATTATCTCCATTTTACACATGAGGAAATTTAGACAAACAGAGGCTAAATGATTTGCCAGAGTCACACAGCTAGTAAGATTCTGGGGCTAGATTTGAACTCCCATCTTCCTGATTCCAGGGCCGATGCTCTATCCACTGCATGACTGCCTCTTGGGTAGAAGTCTATGATGAGAGAAAACATGTCCTCCAAGAATGGAGGACAATCAGTGAAAATGCCCAAAGTCATCCTTATTCAAGGAACAGAAAGGAGGCTGTTGTCAGCGGATCACAGAGTAGAGGATGGGGATCAAGGTTCAAGACTGGAAAGGTAGGAGAGGACCAGGTTATGAAGGGGCTTTGAATGCCAAAAAGAAAATTTTTTATTTGAACCTAGAGGTGATAGGGAGCCATGGGAGTTGAATGAATGGGCAGAGCTGTGTTTTAGAAAGATCAGTTTGACAGCTGAATGGAGGACAGACTGGAGTAAAAGAGACTTTAGTCAAGTAGACTAACCAGCTGATGCATTACCAGAGTCCAGGTGTGAAGTGATGAAGGCCTGGACCAGGGTGTTGGCAGTGTCAGAGGAGAGGAGGGGGAATATTGGAGAGACATTAAATGAATGAATGAAGGAACCGAGGCAAACAATAAAGTACCTCTTTCTTTCCTTTATTAAACCCTTTGCCACTCCTGATTCCTCCCACTAAGTTCCCAGGACATTGTTTTGGGATGTTACGATTCTGACAAATGAGGAAAATTTTACTCACATCCCCAAACAAATAGATGCTTCATAGCCTCCTTCCCCATGCCAAGTAAAAGTAAATTTTATAGAAATATATGTTTTATATGCCCACACAGAATTTCCTATTCAATTGAGAAAACATTTATTAAGTGACTTACTCTATCCCAGGCACAAAGCTAGGTGCAGAGATACAAATGCAAAACCAAAACAAAATAACATAATTCCTGGTTTCAAGTAGCTTACATTCTACTGGGGGAGTGAGGTCAGGGGACAGGAGGAGAATATATACAAGTAATTTCATGTGAAGGGAGAGCTCTAGCAACTGGTAGGGAAGGAGACAGGAAAGGCTTTTTATGGGAGGTAGTGCTTGAGTTGAGATTTAAAGAGAGCTAGGAACTCTAGAAGGTGGAGCTGATAGGGAAGAGCATTCCAGGCATGGGAGCTGCCTGTGCATAGTCAAGGGAATGGGAAAAGTAATGTCTCATAAAAGGAAATGCAAATAGACCAGTTTGATTGGCCTAAGTCAACAAAGATGACTTCCCACCAACAGCAAGGATCAGAAATCATCTATTCAGCCTAAGAGCACTTGCTTTGTTTAATTTTTCCGCAGACACTGGACAAGGAATTCTAGGAGCATGCTCACTCCTTGGATGCTCAACACTTGAAGACAGTAAGCAATTCAGGCAATAGAAATGAAGATTACTTGCTGACACATTGAATTCACTGTGAAAGTAGGGCAGGGGAATCAAGATATGAAGGCATACCCGGGAGACTTCTCATATTATCAAGACATACAACACATTTTTCTGGTGGTCCCTAGGTACATATCAGAAACAGGATATGATATCAGACCAACTCATTTTCTAGCCAGAGTCATCTACTCCACACACCTAATGAAGAAGTCTTTTCATGTAGCCCCTACACAGTTTTCTTGGGCAATCTGCTCATTCATGAAATTATTGCCCACTTGTGGTAGGAGCAGTATCCTAACTAACTCCATCCCCACGGAAATTTGTCTAGTTTTTCCTTAAACAGTATTGACAATGTCCTTGAGATTTAATTGGCTGAGGAGACTAAGGCTCTAGGCCACTGACATAGCTTCCTAGTCACATGTTTATAAAACAGCCAGGAGATGAGGGGCTGGAGCCCCCACTCCCCAGCCCTATTGAAGCTTCAGACTAGCAGCATGAACAAGACTGGATAGCTGTGCTCAACGAAATTACTGCTTTATTCTGAATGAGCATACCTTCCTTACTCTGAACATCCTTCCCAAGTAAATCTGCTTTTCTTAGATGAATTATGAGCGTCTTATTTCATTCCAATTTCAGACCTAAACTACCAGAAGACCAGCCTGAACCAGACCCAGTCTATTACAACACTGTTGAGTCTATTAAGCACATACCACCACCATGTAGTGTGAGCAATATTCCAGGCTCCATGAACAAAAAAGCATGAAGATGACATACAGATATGACCAGTTTTGCATTGTAATCAAGTAAAATTTACAACGAAGTTGATATGACAATTTAATGGCAAACCTAGTAGTTTGTGTCCTATATTTTAGGTAATTAGGCATAAGGTAGTTAGGAGGATCCAAAAACAAATTTTAAACCTTTTTCCTCTGACCAATTCAATTTAATTCAATTCCACAGACATTCACTAGTACCTACAATGTTTAAGGTGATATGCTTGGCACTATCATTTTACAAAGATGAAAAATTAAAGTCCATTAGATGAAGGGCCTTGCTTTCAAAAGGGACAAACATGTATACAAATAAGGAAATACAAATTTGAGAATAGAAAGAATACCAACAATTGGGGAATTCACAACAGCTAGATGGTCACTCATAGTGTTCTTTGGCTCCTGCCTGTGACTTTTTATTTGCCCAATAGAATGACCAAGGGTAGGGAGTTGACACCTGAACTAAACCTTGAAGGACTATAAGAATTCTGAGAAGTAGAGGGCGGAGCCAAGATGGCAGAGTAAAAGCAGTGACTTGCTTGAGCTCTCCCCCAAACCCCTCCAAATACACATAAAAAGATGGCTCTAAACAAATTCTAAAGCAGCAGAACCCACAAAAAGACAGTGAAGCAAATTTTCAGCCCAAGACAACCTGGAAGATTGACCAGAAAGGTATGTTGCGTCTGGCTGAAAGAGGAGTGCAGTGTGGCGTGGGCGTGCAGGCCACAGCAAACGTGGAGCAGGCCTCAGTGGACTGAATTACAGGCAGCTGTGGCGGTTTCCAGACTTCTCAACCCACGAATGCCGAAGACAACTTAGAAGGTCAGTGGGAAAAGTCTGTTTCTAGGGTGAGAGAGGAGCTGGGTCTCTGCCTCAGTTCCCCAGCGAGCGTAGTCCTGGGCCGGTGGCTGCTTCCTGAGCTTCCGGCCCACAGACTGAGGGGGTATCTGGTGGCTGCTCCGAGGGGATTGCAGTGCTGAGGCAGGAATCTCTTGCTTTGCCCATGCTTGGATCTGGGTCACAGTTCTGGGGCAGTCCTGGGGTGAGGAGGAGCGCTGGTGTGGAGGAGCTTGTAGTGACTGGGGAGAGAAAATCTCCTCACAGTTCCAAGACAGAAAAGACTGCTTGTGGTCACTCATAGACCAGAGCACAGGCCAGGAAAGGAGTAAACACCTCACCCCTTATTATACCACCTTGGAAGAACTGAAAATTTACGGTCCCTACAAGTATCTCTGAAAAAGCTGTCAAACCCCTGAAGCTTGGGACAGTACATTTCCACACTGGAAGCAGACCCCTACCTTAACAAAGAGTTCATAACTCAAGGAATTTGCCAGGATCATGAGCAAGCAGCGCAAAAAGAGTCAGACCATATTATCTTACTTTGGTGACAAAGAAGATCAAAACATACCACCAGAAGAAGACAACAAAGTCAAAGCTTCTACATCCAAAGCCTCCAAGAAAAATATGATTCAGTCCTAGGCCTTGGAAGAGCTCCAAAGGGATTTTGAGAAGCAAGTAAGAGAAGTAGAGGAAAAACTGGGAAGAGAAATGAGAGTGATGCAAGAAAATCATGAAAAACAAGTCAACAGCTTACTAAAGGAGACCCAAAAAAATACTGAAGAAAATAACACCTTAAAAAATAGCCTAACCCAAATGGCAAAAGAGGTCCAAAAAGCCAATGAGGAGAAAAATGCCCTAAAAAGAAAAATTGGCCAAATGGAAAAGGAAGTCCAAAAGATTACTGAAGAAAATACTTCTTAAAAATTAGAATAGAGCAATTGGAAACTAGTGACTTAATGAGAAATCAAGACACTGTAAAACAAATCCAAAAGAATGAAAAATTAGAAAACAATGTGAAATATCTCATTGAAAAACAACTGACCTGGAAAATAGATCCAGGAGAGAGAATTTAAAATTATTGGACTATCTGAAAGCCATGATCAAAAAAAGAGCCTAGACATCATCTTTCAAGAAATTATCAAGGAAAACTGCCCTGATATTTTAGAACCAGAGGGCAAAATAGAAATTGAAAGAATCCACCGATCTCTCCTGAAAGAGATCCCCAAAGGAAAACTCCTAGGAATATTGTAGCCAAATTCCAGAGTTCCCAGGTCAAGGAGAAAATATTGCAAGCAGCCAGAAAGAAACAATTCAAGTATTGTGGAAACACAATCAGGATAACACAAGATTTAGCAGCTTCTACATTAAGGGTCCAGAGGGCATGGAATATATCTGGAGGGCAAAGGAGATAGGACAACCAAGAATCACCTACCCAGCAAAACTGAGTATAATCCTTCAGGGGAAAAAAAGGTCATTCAGTGAAATAGAGGACTTTCAAGCATTCTGATGAAAAGACCAGAGCTGAATAGAAAATTTGACTTTCAAATACAAGACTCAAGTGAAACATGAAAGAGGTAAACAGGAAAGAGAAATCATAAGAGACTTATTAAGGTTGAACTGTTTACATTCCTGCATGGAAAGATGATATTTATAACTCATGAGACCTTTGTCAGTATTAGGGTAGTTGGAGGGAAAAAATTATATGTATGGATAGATAGATAGATAGATAGATAGATAGATAGATAGATAGATAGATAGATAGATAGATAGATAGCACAGGGTGAGTTGAAGATGAAGGGGTCATATGTGGAGAATAAAATTAAGGAATGAGAGGGGATTATACTAGGAGAAGGAGAAAGGGAGAGGTAGAATGGTGTAAATTACCTCACAAAAAAACAGAAAAGAAAAGGCTCTTACAGTGGAGGGAGGTGAGAGGGAATGAGTGAATCTTATTCTCATAGGATTTGGCTTAAGGAGAAAATAACATACACACTCAATGGGATATGGAAATCTGTCTTACCCTATAGGGAAATAGGGAGGGAAGGGACAAGAGAGCAAGGGGATGATAGAGAGGAGGACAGATTGGGAAAGGGGGTAATCAGAAGCAAATGCTTCTGAGGAGGGACAGGGTCAAAAGAAAGAATAGAATAAATGGGGAGGCAGGATAGGATTAAGGGAAATAGAGTTAGTTTTTCACAACATGTCTACTATGGAAGTGTTTTGCATAACTGCACATGTATAACCTATATTGAGTTGCTTGCCTTTTCAATGAGGGTGGGTGGGGAGGGAGGAAGGGAGAAAATTTAGAACCCAAAGTTTTAAAAAATACATGTTTTTAAAAAAAAGTTTTTACATGCAACTGGAAATAAGAAATACAGGAAATGGGGTACAGAAATCTATCCTGCCCTACAGGAAAATAGAAGGGGAAGGGGAGAAGAGAAGGGGGGGGAGAGATAGAAGAGAGGGCAAACTAGGGGAAGGGGTATTCAGAATGCATGCCATCTTGGGGTGGGGGAGGGGTGAGATGGGGTGAAAATTTGGAACTCAAAATCTTGTGGAAGTAAATGTTGAAAACTAAAAATAAATAAATTTATATTAAAATTATATTAAATTAAAATTATATTAAAATAAAAAAACTAAAACAAAAAAATAAAAAATACAATAAAAATTAATTTAAAAAAAAGAATTCTGAGAAGTAGAAAAGATTGAGGGAATAATTGGACCTATCCATAGCAGAATCAGCATCAGCTCCAATTGTTTTAGGGATTCTTCCATTTAAGGAGGACACCCAGAACAACCAGGTCATTATTTCCCACCTGGCTGCACACATCTGGACTTCATCATGACCCCATGCTGTGTAAACTTTTCAGTTTCTTTTTAGATTTCAGATTGTAAACTCCTTGATATCAGGAAGTGTCTTTTGCTTTTTGTTTTGTTATTTATCTTCACCATTAACACAATGCCAGGCACATAGTAGGCCCTTAATAACTGTTAATTGATCTACTATATCAATTTGTAAAAAGCTCTTTTCTCTGATCTCCCTAAATTTTTGCCATGACTTCCACGTATTCTTAAAGGAACCTTGTGGTAACCTGTTTTACCTTCCCTGAATATTATATTAGCTCCAGTCCTTTGGACCCCTTTCACCTTTGCTTGCCTGGATTCAACAAACCTTTTCTTGTCTAGGCTTCAAAGATTCCTTCTTGGGCTTCAGGTAGTTGTACAGACTTTGCAGCTGACTCATTGGAGACTGATGGTCTCAATACTTTAGAAGTTCTAGCTTGCATTTTGCCTTGTTCCTCTGTCCTGGTTGGTTTTCCTGAAGTAGATTCACTAGCAAGATATAACAGTTGGTATCTATCCTTTAGGTGAGACTTGAGTTCTTCACATTTTCTTCTAGGCTAATACCTTGGCTTAATTTCCCTCTAAAGGTCATTTGTATCTGTGGCCAAGTGTCTAGGTGACAAAATGTCATTACTCTTTCAAAGCTGTTTCCCTTCTGGCTATTCCCAGTAAGACTGGAAAGCAGATGGACTTAACTTCCTGTTTCAAAGACCACAACTCCTCTTAGACATTCCATTATATTTCTATTTCTGATCTGAGGGATACTTCTTTGTCTCAGCTTGTCTACAAAGTTAAGATGGGTCTTAAGCTTGGTAGTCAGCCTTTCTCTAACTGCCACTGGACTCCAATGATTGGAAGAGAGAGTGGGGCTGATGACTCTGCACAGCTCTGCTTCACTTAAATCCAATCCACTTGCAAGTCAAGACATCATCCTCCTGATGTCTTTGGTCCTCTTTGAGAACAAAGAAGGAACCACAACAACAGCCCCATTTATCAGCATTGCTCACCTCTCCAGGTTATCTCTGTTGACTCATCTGTCATATGATGTACCCCATGAGTGGTATTTGCAGAGTTTTGTTATTACTGGATTATGTCAACACGTCAAGCACCTATGATTTCCTCGGTATGGGAATTCTGTGCAAACTCCTTCAATCAACGCAGATCACAATCTCTCTTTAAATTATAGTCTTAGAGAACTGTCTGAGGCTCAGAGAGGTTGTGACATAACTGTGGTCACACAGCTGGAAAACGTGATATTGAAACTGGTTCTTCTCAGCTTCAAGTCCGGTAGTCTACCCACTCAGGCACAATGCCTATCTATTATAGGATTATAAAAATAATACATGAAGAAATAATAATAACAGACAGTTCTCACCAATAGTAAGGGAAAGAGCCCTGTGTTCAATGCTCAGAATGACAGTAGTAAATTGTTCAGAGACATTGCAACAAGGTATTCATTCAAAACAACCTAATTTTTAAGCCACCATATACTAAAGCTGTTCTTCACGATATATGATCTTTTTTCAGTACTATATATTTATTAAGAGCCTTTGGACAAGGAAGATATGCTGATGGTACAAGATTGTCTAGGACATTAGAAGCTAGGGAAAGTTGTAAGGCACTCTAGAGGGACCTAGTAAAGCTCGATAATTGGGCAACAGGAAGACAAATGAAATTTAGTGCAGATATATGCAAGGCAATGCACATTTAGAAAGGACCACTTAACTCACAGAGACATTCGGAATTAGTTATAAAATTCTCAGGGAACAGATCAAGGTATCAGCATAAACAGCTCAATTAAGTTGTCTGCTCAATGTGTAGTAATGGTCAAAACAGAGCCTTTAATCTAGGAATAGAGAATTGCCTTGAGAACAGTAATGAAATTCTCAAAATTAGTTGTACCTGGATTCCAGATGAAACCACTAAACCATGGATTTGCATAATGACATGAGCAGTGAGGTGACTGACGTGACAGCAATTATTTGACTCACTATTTAAGTTTCTTGAGGGCAGCGACTGTACCTTTGTCATCTGTATGTTACCCCCACTCCACCCCACCCCCTATCTGGAACAGAGTCTGTTTTGTTGAATGAGTGCGGAGATTGATGGATAGATGGATGGATGAATGAATATTATTTCTGTTTGCCTATGAGTACTAGAAACAGACCCTTGGCAAACAGATCCTTTCAGAACATTGAATAGCTGGATTCAGGTATGTAAGCATGTCACCTGTGCAATTGGCAGAGATGGCATCTACCTACCAAGAGCCAGTTGGTATGTGGAAACAATTTGGGTTTCAGTAATGGGCCTGACATCCTAGCTACTACAAATATAATTTCATCATAACATGTTCTACAACACTAAAGGTGTCCAAGGTTGGTCAAGGTGGCAGAATTGTTTTATTGTAAAAGTCATTCCATACTGTGGAAGTTAGTATGTCTCTCTTCTTCCGTATCCCACTACTTAAAACCTTTTTCTTTACTCCCCCCTCCAATTCAAGCCTTCTTTGGTTCAGTCTCCTACTGAAGTTTCTCTCTCTCTCTCTCTCTCTCTCTCTCTCTCTCTCTCTCTCTCTTCTCTCTCTCTCTCCTCCCCCATCTTCTTCCCTACCACCTATATACAGATATGCCAAATTATCTCCTTCATCCTTTAAAAAAAATCACTTTTTACTTGAAACCATCAAACTATTGTCCTATATATCTCTTCTCTCTTTCATAGACAAATTCCTAGAAAGGGTCATCCACATTCATTGCCCCTATTTCCCCCAACCACCCACTTCCCAAACCTTTACAATCTGTCTTCCCCCACCACCACTCTACTGAAACTTCTCTCCAAAGTTACACACAATCTCTTATCTGTTATATCCAATTATTTTCCCTCAGTTTCCATTTTGTTTGACCTATCGGCAGCTTTTGACAATGTCAACTACCCCCTCCTCCTGGATACTCTCTCCTCTCTTGGCTTCTATAAATCACCAGAGGTTGGTAGACTTCCACAAACAGACTAGAATTCACCAGTGTTTATCTACTGAACCCCAGCCCACCCCCCTTGCACTGAGAACTTAGCTCTTTCCATTCCTGAAGGAGGAGGAGGAGGAGGAATAGAGCTTCATCAGTAGAGGATAACCAAGCGTGGGAGATGGGCACAAGCATGCTGGAGCCCAGGAGGAAGTCAAGGCCACTGTAGCTACTATACTAGAGACACTAGCACAGGAGCAGGGATAGCCCAGAGAGGAGGCAAACTGGTGCTCCTACCATGAATGAACATGTAAGGGAGTGAATGTTGAGATACTAAGACAAAAATGGTCTTAATCCTTCTCTCCTCTGACACTGCCACCGTGCTAGTGTGCGCCCTCACACCTGGATTTTTGCAATAATCTTCTGGTTAGTCTCCCTGATTCAAGTCTCTCTCCACTCTAGTCCATCCTTCCCTTAACTATTCAAAGTAATCTTCTCAAAGCACAAGTCTGATCAAATAATACACATCCCCCCCACTCATTAAACTCCAGTGGTTCCCCATCACCTCTAAAATATAATATAAATCCTGTTTTGCCTTTAAAGTCTTTCATAACCTTCCTACCTTTCTAGCCTTTTTATACCTTACTCCCCTCCACATACTCTACAAGGCAATGACACCGTGCTCTCACCTCTCAACTTCTGACCACATTTTCATTGATTTGCCCCCATGCCTTGAATTCTCTCCCTCCTTTTCTCTATTTTCAGGCTTCCCTGGCTTCCTTCAAACATCATCTAAAATCGTTGCTTCTGGAAGAAGCCTTTCCTGCTCCCCTCCTTAATGATAGCTTCTAAGACTATTTCCAGTTAACCCTCCATATGTTGTGTCTGTCCTTAGTTACTTGCATGCTATCTCCACTATTAGACCATAATCTCTTTGGGTATACCCACTTTTTGCCTTTCTTTGTATCCCCAATGCTTAACACAGTGCCTTGCATATAGTAGGTGATTCATAAATGCGTTGGAGAAGGAAATGGCAAACCACTTCAATGTTTTTGCCAAGAAAACCCCAAATGGGGTCACAAAGAGTTGGACATGACTTAAACCACTGAATAACAACAACAAATGCTTGTTGACTGGGTGAGAAAAGCAATTTTAGCAAAACCAACTAATGCATTATCTATTTCTGGTAGTATATCAAGCAATATTCCACACCTATAGCCCACCAAATTTGCAAAGAAGGGAAGAGGTTCTGTCCCTGTTTCTAGTAGCCCTTTGATTGATCCCCATCTTCCCAGTGAGAATAAGGCTGTAAGTCAGAGCTTCAAACTCCCCTTGCCTTTCAGCATCTAGCTTCACTCCAAGCTCTTCAGCTCTCTGTGAAGCACAGGGCTAGGATAGATCATGCCACATTCCTTAATGTCTGGCCTCATTCATTTACTGGAAAATCAGGGCTGCAGTTCAGGATCACACAGGGAAATCATGGGCAGCTTTTTTCTCTCATCAGCCATTTTCAGTACTGACCAGGGCTATATCATAGATGGGCTTTGGGCAGTCGTATTGGTAACTGTTTATCTTAGATGCCAGACAAAAACCAACTGTCTCTAATAAAGCAACATGGCAGAGGAGAGGAGGGGGGGAAGGAAGCTTGTTTTTAAGTGATAGAATCACTTATCTGACAAGTGGTTTTCTTCCTGAAGATCTCCAAGGAGGGACAACCCACCAACTTTAAATATTGTCCATTCTACTTTTGGACAGATCTAATTGGTAGGAAGTCTTTCCTGATCAGGACAGAGATAGGAACTTGACCTGTGACTTCACTGGCATGTGCTCCAGGATGATGAAATTCCCTTTAACAGTTCAGGCAGCATCTCCTCTACAACTTTCAAGTTAAGTGACTTGTCGAAGGTCATACAGCCAGTGTTTCAGGTCTTCCTGGCTCTAAGGCCAGCTCTCTATCTATTATGTGATGCTGCTTTTGTCCCGATTTCAAATCCAAATCTGTTTCTTTGCCACTTCCATTCACTGTTACTGGTTCTGCCCTTTGGGGCCAAACAGAACACATCTAAACTCTCGTCCATATAATACCCTTCAAAAATCTACAATCTCATGTCCCCCATGAGTCTTCTCTTCTCCAGGGTAAACATCCCTACTTCCTCCAATAGATCCTCATATGACTTGGACCCAGGACCCTTCACCCTCCTTGTTACTTTCTTATTAATGCTGTTCAGCTTGTCAATGTCCTTTCTAAACTATGGTATCTAGAATGAACTCAACACTCAGCATATAGTCTGACTAAGGCAGAATAGAGGAGCTATCCCTTCCTTATTCCTGAAGCTCTGCAGCTCTTATCCTTTTCCAAGATTCCATTAGCTTTTGGGGCTGCTAACCTCACATAGCTGACATCCACTGACTTTGCAATCCACCAAAACCCCTAGGTATTATGCTCAAAAGCTCTCTGATGCCCACAAGCAAGCATCCCCTCTGGTGAGCATATACCAGCCTCCCAACCCCAATGAGCTGCCTGGCTTTAGGCTTTCCCAAGTCATATTATGCAGCCCTTTGTTCAGATGAATATGTAATCAGATTAACAAAATTTTGTGAATAAAATAAGGATTTAGATGGTAGTAGTACAAATAGATTAGGGCTAGAGGCTTAAAAGAAATATGCAGAATCGAATTTGAGACTCATGGACTGGATTATAGCAAGACTAGAGGGAATCTCTTAAATCCTTCAGTGCATAGTAGTTAATCTCCAAGTTTACTTCAGTCTAATTAATGACTTAGAATTCAGTCGTTCTTTACCTAAAGTCCATGATTTTAAAAAAAATTGATAGCTATTTCAATATAATTAGTTTCCTTTGTAATCCAATTTATTTTCTTTTAGACATTTAAAAATATAATTTTGTGAGAGGGCCACAGGCTTCACCAGACTGGTAAAAGGGTCCATGAAATACACACACACACACACACACACACACACACACACACACACACACACACCCTTAAGAACCCCTGGTTTAGATTTAAATGGCTGCCTTCCTGAAATTATTCAGCAGGCTCCTTCCCCAATGCAAATTTCCATATATCACCAATGCAGAACACCAAAATAGCAAATCCTCAAAGGAAATTGACAGGAGACAGAAACTGTAGTTTCATGAAACTCTAAAACCTGGAGTGTTTCATTCCCAATGATAATCTCACAGGTCACCTAAAGGGTATAACAGCCAAAGTAATATTGGACCCACTCATTCAGGAAAACCTGGTATACAAAAGTGCAATTGTCAATGCATAAGGAAGAGCGATGGTAACTTTACTACTCTATAGAAAGTGTAATATTAAATCATAGACCTTTGTCTATGATCCACCAGAATTCCAGTCAGGTACATCCCAAGTAATAGAGTGAAGAGTACATTGGAAATCCTACTGCACTTCCCTAACGTCATATCATACAAATAGTTTTCACCATCCTGATCCTGATTTTATAAACATTCAAATAGTATGAAATCCTATTCCAACACCATATTACTCTCTGCTCATAAAAAAAAATAAGCGATAAGAGTAGACATATGCCACAAATCATAGTTTTTCCACTTAAATCTGGATACTTGGTACTATATGAACTTGTTTATGGAAGACCTTGGTGTTTATCTAGGAGAAGAACAGAATTCTGAAATACAAATAAACATAACCCAAAGTGTTGCTGCATTTAGAGAATAAGGGTAGCTGAGTTGTTAAAACAAGAAGGTAGCAAAGAGGGGGCAGCTAGATGATGCAGTAGATAGAGCACCAATCCTGAAGTCAGGAGGATCTGAGTTCAAATCCAGCCTCAGACAAAGTACTTGACACTTCCTAGCTGTGTGACCATGGGCAAGTCACTTAACCCCAATTGTCTAAAAGGAAAAAAAAGGTAGCAATAATCCAATAGCACCAGTGAGGAAGCTAGGTTTTTGTCTTACTTGAAGGCTACCTCTAGACAATTTGTAAAAGCTTATCCTATGGTTATAAAGCAAATGTGTTGGCAGGAGAGAAACCAAGAGAGCTATGTGAGACCTCATGGTGTCACAACTCCCATTCTCATTGACTAGTTAAGACCCCTAGAGCAAGCCTAGCTCACTCACCTCAGGGATTCTGGGGTTACTCCCGAGGGCCAGTGGAATTTTCACTAATACTCTGTCATCTCAAGCCCCCATTCAGATTTTCTCCCCAATGTTAACTGACAGTTATAACTAGTGTGTCATCCTTATATCATCAATACTCTGATACCTTCCAAAGATTAGCACTCCAATATCACTTAATCAATTAACAACAATTAGCATTTTGTTGTTGTTCAGTTGTTTTTCAGTCTTGTCTGACTCTTTGTAGCCCCATTTGGGGTTTCTTGGCAAAGATACTGGAGTGATTTGCCATTTCCTTCTCCAGTTCATTTTACAAATGAGGAAACTGAGGCAAACAGGGTTAAGTGATTTGCCCAGGGTCACACAGCTAGTAAGAGTCTGAGACCTGATTTGAACTCAGGAAGATGAGTTTTTCTGATTCCATGCCTGGGTACTCTATCCACTGTGCCACCTAGTTGTCCAGTTAACCTTTCCAAGGGGATATTTCTTAGGAAGATATAGCACAAATAGAAGTACAAACATTCCCTCTGCCCCCAAGACCTAGGGTCACCTATTTTACTTTGGTTCCTGGGGAGAGTGGTCTCAAACATAAAGTGCTTGCTATGAATATTCACCACCAATTTCACTTCCAAATGTGGCATTGACAATGGATGAGTCAATGAGTCACTTCCTCTTGGCTGCCTTCAATCAGTGTTTATACTGGATCAAGCAGATCACTGGAGATTACATTATTCACTGGTCTTACCTGTTCACTAATTCTACTTTCTGGACCTTCTCTTCCAACTTGTCAAGACTCATGAGGTGGTAGTGTTGTCCCATATTCATTAGTCTAAGAGTAGAAAGGAACAAACACAAAGAGGCAGAGAACAGAGACCCATTTTCATGGCTACTTGTGGGCCAGAATAGTCAGTCAACCAACATTTATTAAGCACCTACTATGTGCGGCTAGGTAGTACAGTGGATAGAGTGCTAACCCTCTAATCAGTAAGACTTAGCTTCCTGAGTTTGAACCCAGCCTCAGATACTTACTACCTGTGTGACCCTAGACAAGTCACTTAACCTGGTTTGCCTCAATTTCTTCACCTGTAATGAGCTGGAGAAGGAAACAGTAAGCCACTTCAGTATCTTTGCCAAGAAAACCCCAGATGGGGTTATGAAGAGTCATAAATGACTGAGATAACTCAACAACATGAACAATGTTCTAGGCACTGGGAACCTTCCCATCCAAAGGCTTATAGCATGTCTTCCCTCAGCAGCAGCCAGGGAGGAAGGCAGAACCAAATCATCTGGTTAGTGCCTTTTGCAAGCATTTTCACTTCTATCCCAGCAGTCCATCAAAATGTTACCCTTCTTTAAGAAGTAAGCAGATTAGAAAAATATCTGCGCATGCTTTGAATTCCGCATGGGGATTGTATCAACAGAGCAGGGTATACCTACTCATAAGGCTATCATCTCAATGATGTCCTCCTTCTTCTATAAACATAGCTTATTGCTCTGATTCTGCTTTCTTCAACACTTTACAACAGTCTCTATATTTCTTCGTATTCTTCATATTTCATATTTGTCATTTCCTATACACAATATCCCATTATGTGCTGGACTTGGAATCTTCCTAACTCCAAGGTCTTCCTGAGTTCAAATCTTGCCTCAGACATTTACTAGCTCTGTGACCCTAGGCAAGTCACTTAACTTCTGACTGCCTCAGTTTCCTCATCTGCAAAATGAAAATATATCTTCCCTTCCTCCCTGGGCGGTTGTGAGGATAAAATCATCCAACATATGAAATGTGTTGCAAATTTTAAAATACTTTAAAAATGTTAGCTATTATTATTATTATTACATACCACAATTGTTCCTCCATTCATCCATTCCTCAGTCACTCCAAACAACATATATGTCTGTGTGATGACTAGGAAAAATGAGTGGTGAGTGACAACAGAATTCCTCTCCTGTTAAAACAAAGGCATCAGGCCAACCTTGATTTTACCAGCGTTCCCAGGATCGGAGCCTTCTAGCTGGAAAAGGGCAGTTAGCCAGCCCTGGCCTGGCTAAACTCACAGGTGCTCAAATGACTTCACCTCCCCCAGGCCAGGCTATCAGGTGGGCAGCTGAGCACAGAAGAGCTGGCTGCTGGCTATTTCACAGCCTAGGGCTAACAAAGCTGCTTGTCTCTTCCTGGCTTTTCTCAGCTTGCTCCTTTCCTTACATTTGAAAAACAAAAAACAAAAAACCGCACCACTTCAGAGTTCAAATAATAAGTCGCATAGATTCTCCAATTGGCTCCAGCCAGTACCCAGCTTGGGTTGAGGGGGAAATGTTTCCTGTACCTTTAAGGGTTTGGTTCCCTCTCCATTCTACACACTCTTTCCAAGCATTTAATATGCAAATGGCTCAGGTCAATTGCCATTAAGTTTTTATAATAACAGGTTCAACAGCATTGAAACTGAATACAAGCATGCAATAACTTTGCTGAGGTGAAGGGACAAAATTGCCTCTTCGCTCTCTCCAGGAATACTCCAGTGAATCTGAAAGGGGAAAACAAAAAGACTGGCTAATGGGAAAACAGCTCTTCACCAAACCCTCCCAGGGACAGAGGAGGGGAAGGAAGATGCACTTAACTGGAATGGGATGCCTCACCTACCCAGGTCCTGCGGGTCTCTGACTTGCTCCTGGCCACCACCTCATAGGGGCTTGCTGAAGCCAGCTCCAGCTGAGGAGGTGATTTGTCAAATTTTAGGTGTGAACATCTACATGTCAAAAATCAGCAAATGCCACAAATCAGAACTTGATTTACTTGTTTTGTTGACTGTCTAGACTAAAGAAAATGATGGAGAAAATGTTAATAATTCAGACTAAACTTAAAAGTGTATAGTAGATACATTTTCCCCCCCTTTGGCAATGGGGTGAAGTGACTTGCCCAGGGTCACACAGCTAGTAAGTGTCAAGTGTGTGAGGTCAGATTTGAACTCAAGTCTTCCTGAATCCAGGGCCGATGCTCTTTCCACTCACTACACCATCTAGCTGCCTCCCTACCGTGGTACATTTTTTTTGAGGGACTATTGTTAAACATTTACCAACATATCACCAACCTTATCCCACTAGATTTTCAACTTTTGGTCAGCACCAGGCTTGTACAACCTGCGGATTTCCTCTACATTTCCTCTACGTTTTTCGAGGGCCGCCCGAAATCCTTTGGTGTGCAGCCCACAGGCCACAGGTTGTGCAGGCCTGGTTTTCACCTTTCACTGTTCTGCTCTCCTTTGGGCCTCCAGCTCTGCAGCTTCCACTCAAGAGACCTCCACTCAAAGCTTGGGAGACAGCCACTAGCCATTTAACTCCCTGCTCAGACAGTCCAAGGTGCAGTGCTGGTCGGGGCTTCTGACTAACATTCCCCTCCCCCCTTCACCATATTCTCCAACACGGATGCCACTCCTTCTTTGACCACTGTCTGGACTCTTCAGGCAAGATTGAGACTGCCCCTGGCACGGACAACCTCCTGGCTTCTTCTTGAAAGTCCATTCAAGGTCAAGAACCCAACCACAGGAACCTGGGGAACTCAGAAAGATACCTAGCCCTCCAAGTTTCCATGCTAACAACTCTGGGAATGTGGCAAGCCTGGATTATATATGCTGCTGCACTGGTCTGTCTGAATTAATGCTAGATACATGGCAATTTAATGTAATCTAATACATCGTAAAAAAGAAGGGAAGGCTATTTACCAGTGGGGTAGCTGAGGAGCAAGAAGGCTGAGTGATTTAGTGTCATTGCTGAGAGTGAACCTTAGGGATCCTGACCAGGTTGTCTTCCCAGCTTTATTATTTATGACTATTTATATTTCTTTTTACAATGATTTCTTATAGACATTCTTGTAATGTGAAGATTTACTATTTCCTAAAGAAAAAAATATGGATATCTGGGGGCGCATTAGAAGAAAATGTTATCTTACTACAATTACCCTATCAGAAACTTGAGAACAATATCAATATTATAGGGATCCTATGAGGGTTAATTATATATGGTACTTTTAAATGTTGAGTACAAACTCAAAGTGCTATAGAAGTTCTCAGCATAATGCTATAGAATTATCACAATTTTAGCTTGCAAATCATATCCCCCAACTGAGCCTGCACATAGGAAAAGTCTGCTCCAATTGAAAAAGAAGGGAAGGAAAAGATATTGAAATAGAAATAGCTCCCAAGAACTTTGGAAAATAAGAAACCAGTATTTTCTATGTGAAATTTACAAAAGGTGACTGACCACAAAAGGTGGTCAGACCTTCTGATTGGTGCCAATATCTACCTTCTTGTTCAGGTGGCCAAGCTTCCCTGCCTCTCACAAAATTGGTTCTAGCTCGTTTAGGAAGCTGGGAAAATAGAGATAGAGAAGAAGAAGAAAATGATTTAAAGAGACTAAAATGTGGTACTTACACTTAGGATTTTCTTTCCTTTGAGTTGGAATCACTTCTTTTTCTCTACATGCTATTAGCTCATGTTTCTTAATTTATTCTCATCCTGTGATTTCATTCTCTTTCTCCTAGTGTGACTTGAGATATTGTGATCTTAGGAAATCAAAAGTTATGTTTTTATAGTTTCATATTAATTACTAAATTGTCAATATTTATTTTATTAAACAATTAACTATGAGCCCCCATCTCAGTTTTTAAAACTTTATTTTCCTATAAGTGCTTGCGCATTTCTCTCTGGACATACAGATATGATAGATAAATCAAACTGCCTAATCTCCTAGGCTTAAATAAACATCAAGTTTACTGGCCATATAATTTTTAACAGTATAACACATAATAAAAATAATTATGTTCAATGTATCAGCTATGAGAAAGATCACAAGTCAACTTTAACTATCACTGTAACTGCTTACTGCTCAATATTATTATTCAACTTTCTCAGGATAGAGTCAGTCTTTTAAGAATTCTTTTTATAGCAGTAGCACTTCTGACCTACTCGCACTTGTGCTCACTAGTTATATATTCAGAAGGTCACTGCTACTACCTTTTGTTATAGGGGTACCAGTGAATGAACTGTACCTATAGCTTGTCCTATAAGTAGATATCTTCCACTCCTGAAATTATAGCTCATTAGTCTCAACTTGTGTGCTCTACATTAGCAATCAGCTAATAGACACAACTAGTTCTTCAAAAAGGTATTTACTAAGGTGGCACAATAGGAACTAGTAGCTACAAAATAGTTATCCCTCCTCCAATATATATCTAGGGCAAACTCCCACAAATATACACAGCAAATGTGAGAAGAGTGGCCACAAACTTAAGAGTACAATGGTAGAGAAGCATCCTTATAGGGACCATAGGTAGTCAAGGCAACTGTGGCATTGCAGGACCACATTGTCCTTTCTTCACAGAATTCTCACAAAGTTTCCACTTGCATGCAGTATCTTTGCTGGGTGATTCATTAAGTGTCTGCTTCTCTCTACAACTCAGCTTTTCATTGCCAGGGGTAGCTCTTTTTTGAGTCCACAATTAGCTTTATTTTCTGCTGCCAGAGGTCTTGCTCTTCAAACAGTTGCCTTTGGTAACTGCGTCTCTGGATCTGTTCCTATCTGTTGGTGGCACACGTACCTATGTTAGTTGCAGAGGTACTTTGAAAGAGGACATGAGGAGAAACAGAGACTGAGAAAGAAGCAAGGCAAGAACTTTGAATGGTTACTGTGAACCCTCAGAGCCACATACATGTATGGGAAGCCAGCCCCATTATGTTCCTGGATGGACTCCCCAGGCTTACACCTCTAGAGACTATTGAGTGTGGACCTCCCCCAAGTAAGATCATTCTCTTTTTCCTCGTGTGAGTTGAGATACTGTATTGCTTTCGGCTGAAAAGCTTGCTTGCTCTATATATGTAAACAATCCACATTTTTACATATATTCACATATAAATATACATATATATACATGTACACACATAGTTACATATGAAATAGCAGATTTGTTGACTAAAATTTGTTGATACTCCTAATTACCAATTTCAAGCAAGGCAGAAAACAAGGAGCATATACTTGTCAAAGAGTCTAAATGGGAGGATTCTCTCTATATATATTGTGGGCAGGGGAGCAGTCTGCCAGATGCTCCAGTTTGTGGATGCACTATACTGATGGCATCAAGTTGTGGAATACTACAGAGTCTCTTTAATGGGATTAGCAATCATTAGAAAGAATTTGGGCAGACATTCACGTAGGAAAAACTAAGTTAAAAAAAGGTAACATGGTATGGTGAGCTATTTCAGAACCAGGAAGACATGGTTCAAGTACTACCTCTGAAACAAACTCTCTGTGTTGTAGCCCTGGGAAAGTCACTGCAATCCTTCACTATTCCCAGGTAATTTTCTAAGACTATATAAGTTGAATAGTCGTTGCAGATCTGTATTGGTAGAGAGAGTTTTTTTACAAAGAAGCTGCAAACATCAATAAAATCAAAAACCTGCACCCATAACAGAGAAGAAAGCAAAAAGTGGTGAAAGAATGCCTATTGTCCACACAATAATATGCAGTTGGATGGACATACAGTTGAACTGAGTTAATCCATCAACATAAGCTTGTATAAACACTACATGTGGACAATAAAACAGGTTCAGAATTCAGGGAAATTGTGTAGTACCTTTTAGGATCACAATATGTTTCCAGAAACAAAAGCCCACAAATTTCTGATCATGTTATGTATATGTCTATAAATTATAAGATATCACAGTTTCTGGTGAATCAGAATTCCATATAACCCAAAGCTAGGTGAGTTGGAGTCAGGAAGACCTGAGTTCAAATCCAGCCTCAGATACTTACTAACTGTGTGACCCTAGGCATGTCACTTGACCTCTGTTTGCCTTAATCTACTGGAGAAAGAAATGGCAAATTACTCCAGTATCTTTGCCAAGAAAAACCCATGGACAGTATTGGCATGCTATGGTCCACAAGCTCACCAAGAGTTGGACACCACTAAACAACAGAACAACCAAAGGGCAATGGAGAGACATGATACACTTAAGTAGGCTGAAACCAGTCATCTATAGCATGTTGTGCACAAGTAATGGAATAAAATGTCATCTAGGAAATGTATGATTAGGAAAGGTGATGGGCTTGGGGTGGGAGAAGCGTAGTCAAACAAACATTTATTAAGCGCTTAGCATGTGCCAGGCACTGGGGCTAAGTTCTGGGAATACAAACAGAAAGAGACAGTTCCTGTCCTTAAGGAGCTTACATTCTAATGGAAGAAGACAAAACATAAAAGGAAGCTGAAAAGGTGGAGTGGAGAGGCTGATGTGCAAGAGATAAAGGTACTTGGTTAGTGGGCATTGCAGAGAAAGTCAGGGAAAATCAATAGAGGAATACAGACATGGCATGTCTGGGCCTCTGTTTATAATGGAGGTTTTAGGAGGAACCAGCTCATCAGAGGAAGAGGCTGTGGAATCAGAGTTAAGTACAGAGGTGAAGTGAGCATCCAAGGGTGAAAAGCTTTCTGGCTCATTGTAGAAAAAGATTGAGGAGAGTGAAGAGTTAAGTCTCAAGAACATTGAGGCTATAAAAAAAAATGGAGGTAATTTTCTATCCTTCCCCTTTTACTTTCCATCTGTTTTACCCTTATATTTAGCAGACACAGAATTGACATGGGGCAACCAGATGTGCTAACATGTTGGGAGGGATGCTCCTGCCCCTCCCCTCACTAGCCCCAGGCTGTCACCACCATGTCCTTCATGTCAGTCTCCAGGATGTATTCCCACTGAGGTAGGCAGACTGTCTTTCTTCACACCACAATGAGTTGCCTGAATGGGGGATCTGTGTTATACGGCTATGGCTGAACCCACCTTCTCCCTGTCCCCATAGTAAATGTATTTGTACCAATACTTCACTCACTATCCTTCTCTGCTCTCCCTTTCTGAACCTTCTTTGGTTCATGAGGCAGGTAGAGGGAGCAATAGATATAGCTTGGGATCTGGAGTTAAAAAGTCCAAAGTTCAAATCCCACCTCACACGCTAATTAGCTATGTGGTCCTAGACAAGACTCTTTCCTCGTCCATGTTGTTGTACAGCCATTTTAGTCACGTCTGACTCTTTATGATCCTACTTGTTTTCTTGGTAAAGATACTGCAGTGGTTTGCCATTTCCTTCTCCAGTTCATTTGACAGATGAGGAACTGAGACAAATATAGTTAAGCGACTTGCTAGTAAGTGTCTGAGGCTGGATTTGAACTCAGGTCTTCCTGACTCCATGTCTGGCACACTATGCACTGTACCAAGCTATGTCTTTCCTTGTCCATAAAGTAGGGATAATAATAGCACCTATCTCCCAGGGTTGTTGTAAGGATTAAATGAGATGCTGTTTTGCTTTAAAAAAAAAAAAAGGATTTACTGACTCCGTAATAGTCTTTTGTGTAAGCAGATTTGGTGGGATAGGGCTAAGCTGGCATTTGTAAGCTAAGGGCCATTCTCCCCCTTGAGAGATATTTTGTAAGGTGCCTGGTACATATAAGCACCATATAAATGTTAGCTATTATATGCTGAAGATTGTAGAAAGGTCAATGAGGCTCAGGATTGAGAAAAGGCAATTAGACTCAGCAAGTAAGAGAACACTGGTAACTTTTGAGAGGACAGTTTCAGCTGAAAGATCAAGACATATAGGGCCAATAAGAGGAGTTGGAATACCCCTTACTCCTCACTGCCATGTTGAGACTTCTTCATCACTCATCCACAACCTCTCATGCTTTTGCTCTCATGTTAACCTGTCCAGATGTTGTCATCTTTCAAGCTCCAGGCTGGGTCATAGTGTTTTCCTCTCCCTTTCCCTAACCCTTCAAACACTTAGCCCTGATAAGTCAGTGGCACTAGAACAAAAATGTTGTTTAGCAGGGCAAACTTTCTGGCCACGACATAGGGGAACAAGTCCAATTTGCCATGGGGGGGTAGACTGAGGAGTTAGGATAGGTGGACACTATGATTGGTACAAGGAGCCCCATTGGGCAGAAATAGGCATTTTGTCCTTAGATAGGGACATCATATGGACAAAATTCTTCTGCTGGTTCTGATCCCAAAGAGGAGAGCCTTTGATTGTCTAGTCCTGTTTTTTTCAGGACACAGATCATTTAAAGATTTCATCTATCCCTTTTCATAAGGCTCTCATGAACCAGCCACGTGGTTTGCGGCTCAGAACTTGTCAGGACCCCACCCCCAAAATCCCATCATAGGATTGATGTCTTTAAAAGTTTAGCTGCCTTTTAGGGAAGAAAAACAAAACCTAACACAACCCACAATGCAGGAAATTTAGTCAGTTATTCCTATCACAAGATGCTAAATGAATGCTTGTTGGCTTGGACTGATCATTACCACGGAACCTAAAGCTCAGGGGTTAGAGGAGGTAGTGCCATACTCATCCTGGCATCTTCAAGGAAGATTAAAGTAAGGAATAGGAACAGGGTTAGGGTACCCCATGAACTGTACCAGCAAAACTTTATATCAGCTGAGATTGAAATTGTGCAAGATAAGACATATGTGTTCATTCATTTTCTATTTCTAGTCTTTTAGAGTTGTCAGTGTTGTTGGTTTTCTCTTAAGTTTACACATTAAAATTCTTTGGGGGGAAAAATCTCAAATCTGTGTTGGCAAAACAAAAAAGAAAAGGAATATGTTGGTGTTAAGCCCTAAAGAGTTAGCTATCAGAGCACCCCCAATGGACAGGTGTTGTAATTGCGATGGTAATGTAATGGCTGGCTCAGTTTCAGGAACAACCTTCCAGCTGGGTCTTTGAGACTTGAAAACTCAGCTGAGGGGGTGGTGATGGCAGGGTTAACTGTTATCCTTAGGGCTTTCCCTATCCACTTTCAAAAAAAAATTAAAGGGAGAATCCAGGCACCTAAATTTCAGGTAGCTGGGGAAGGATCTTTTTGGGAATGGTGCGAAGGGAGGGGAGGAACAGACATCGGACGGCTTTGTTACAAGGAAGGTTTCTCTTGGAGAGGAAGGTGTATTGGGGGGGGGCGGGGAGAGAGTGAGATCAATTTTTTAAAAAGCATTTATAAAGCACGCACAACATCAGGAAATCGAGAAATTTGGGTTTTGTCCCCAACTTTGTTACTTAATCACCCTATGATATCAGGCAAATGACAAACTCTCTGGGCTTCTTTACGTAGAATGGAAAGCTTGCACCAGTGGCCTTTCAGGTTTTAAAACGCTGTCTTAACCTCTTGCCCTATACCCTCCAAACAACAGTTTACTCCGTGCAACTGGCTATGAAGAATTGGACTTCATCTGAATTGGAAAGGTAAGTGAAGACCCTGCTGCTTCAGCCTAGCTTTGATTGGTGCTCCTATTTCCTAAATGGCGCCTATCCCAGCTTTATCCGTCAACTGCGATGCTAATTAATTCATTAACATAAAGCCTCCTTTCCTTCAAAGACCACCGACACTGAAAGATTACCTTCCCCTTTACAGAACAAGGGGGCTTATACATACGCAAAGACAACATTAAACGGCATCCTGTCTGTATTTACAGAACTATAAACCCACGAACGTCCGGGTTTTAATCCGCTCCCAACAAAGTGTTCTTTCCATGTCCAGCAGCAGGGTGCAAGATGCTGGAGGCAGGAGACTTAGTAACAGCTGGTGTAGGCGGGGGATGGACGAGCTGCCCTCCGAGCCGGCTCTGCCTCAGCGATTTGCGGGTTACGAGTCTGGAGAGTTCATTACTGCAACAGGGCCTTGAAATTAGCAGCAACGTTTGCTTTCAGTTCTTACTGTTGTTGCTGCTGATATTGGGAGTTCACGTTTCCAGGTAACTGTCGTTCATCTCACTCCGTGCCCCAGCAGGTCCGAGAGTGCAAGAAGCTTGCACGAATTTTGCCTGTGAGAGTGCATACGCGAGACATACGGAGCGAGAGCTAGAATGTGTCAGGTAGGCGGAGTGACCCGGACGGCTTAAACCCCACAGAGGGTGGGGTTTTGTGTCGGTGTCCGGTCCCGCAACCGTGCGTCGGGAGGTCAGGGAGTGAATGAGGTGGCACTCGAATAGGGGGTGGGGGCGTGGCCTTCAGGGAGGGGCGTGGCCTAGGGGAAGGTGGGAGGCGGGGGAAGGGAGAGGAGGGCGTGCGGCCAACCTCCCCGCCCGTAGAGGCGGGGCTCGGCCCGGAGGCGGGCTCTGGCTGCGGTAGTGTCACACACGCGGCGGTTCCGGAGGCGGCAGGAGGCGCCGCCGGGACGGGCACAGTCTGTTGCTTATTCCCTTTCTCTCGCTCTTTCTCCAGGCTCCAGGAGGGGCAGGGAAGGGGGGAGTGAGGGGGGAGGCGGGGAGGCGGGGAGAGGATCGCACAGCCCTCCTCGCTGTCAGTGGAGCTGATAGGGGGAGCCGAGAAGGATCCCTCCCGGATCCCTCGCCGGGAGCAGGAGAAGAGGGACGGGGGAGAAGTTGAAGCCGAAGCGGCAGGAGCCAGGCAGAGGCAGAGGCGGCGGCGGCGGCTGCGGCGACCTCGGTGAAGCCGGGAGGAGGAGGAGGAGGAGGAGAAGGAGGAGCGGGCCCTGCCGCAGGACGGATATCCGAACGAGCGAAAGCGAAGGAGCGGAAGGGAGCGAGCGAGCGCCCGTCCAGGTGCCGGTGCCCCGGCTGCCCGCATCCCTCCCTCCCTCTGCCATAGTGCTGACGCCGCGGGGGGCAGCGGCCGCCCGGCCCCCTCTCCTGGGCTTCAGCCGGACCCACGGAGCCCGAGCCGAGGGGGGAGGTGGCGTCGCTGCCGAGCGCCCCGCGAGCGGCTGCGGCCAGAACTTGAACTTGACGCTGAACCTTTTCTAGGGGTCTGGGCCGGGGCTCGAGGACCCTCGGCAAGTTAGCCGGGAGAGGGTTCGGCTGCAGCTGCTCGCCTTTCTCTCCGCCTCTCACCGCTGACGCCGCCTTTCCGAGGAGCGGAGCCCGGGGCCGAGCTGCCTGCCTGTCTCGCAGGGAAGAGGGGTTCGTGGTGGCCGCCGCCTACGTCCCCTGCAGCCTCCGGATGGCAGCGGCCGGTCCGGCCGGGGCTCCCCTGTTGCTGCTCCTCGGGCCGTAGGGGGGTCGGCTCCGGGGCAGTCCAGGTGGCGGCACCATGGCTAAGTGGCTGAACAAGTACTTCAGTTTAGGCAATAACAAAACTAAGAGCCCCCCGCAGCCTCCCCGGCCGGACTACCGCGAGCGCGGGCGCGGGGGCAGCAGCGGCGGCGGGGGCAGCGGCCGGGGGGCGGCGGCGGGGGCAGGTGGGGGCAGCGAGCGGCGGCAGCAGCAGCAGCCCCCGGCGGCCTCCTGCGCGTCCTCGTCGTCCTCCTGCTTTTCATCTTCGTTCCGGGAGGACAGCGGCAGCACCAGCGACCTGATCCGCGCCTACCGAGCCCAGAAGGAGCGCGACTTCGAGGACCCCTACAACGGCCCCGGCTCGTCGCTGCGCAAGCTGCGGGCCATGTGCCGCCTGGACTACTGCGGGGGCCAGGACAGCGGCGGGGACAGGACCTTCTCGTCCGCCTCCTCGTCCGCCGGCTGCTGCTGCACTTCGGGCGGCGGAGGGGGAGCCGCCGCGTCCTCCTCCTCTTCCTCCTCCCCGCACCTCTTCCGCAGCAATAGCGAGCGGCGGCCGGCCACGCCGCCCGAGGTCAAATACATCTCCCCCAAGCACCGGCTCATCAAGATCGACAGCGGTTGCGGCGGCGGAGGGGACCCGGGGGGAGGCGGCAGCAAGAGCAGCAGCAGCAGCGGCGGCAGCGTCCGAACCTGGAGTCCGTCCGCATGCGGCAGCAGCAGCAGCAGCAGCAGCAAGAAACTGCTCAACAGGTGCCCGGAGGAGAGCGGCGCCGCCGGAGGCAAGAAAGATAAGGTGAGAGACCCTCCCCTCGCCCCCCGACCGTCCCCCAGCCTCCGCGTCCTCCCCTTGGCTCCCCTGCCCGCTGCCCTTCCCTCTCTTGCACCCTTAGCATGGCTCCCTCCTCCCCTTCAGGAGCTGCTCCTGCCTTCGTGGGTCCCTCCTGTTGCTTAAGGATTTGGTGAGGGGGCGGGGAAGGGGGCACGAAGCTTCAGAAGTTGTCTGGGGTGGGTGCGTCAGTGGGCAAATATGTAGAGTGGGAAGGAGATCCTGGTAAAACACTGGCCCTCCGGGAAGCGTTCTTGACTTCTAGAATCTTAAAGATCCACAGACCAGGGTTCCTTGACATGTGTGTAATGGATTTTTTTAGCAGTCTAAGTGAAGCTTATGGACCCCCTTCTCAGAATGTTTTAAAATGCATCAAATAAAATACATAGAATTACAGAAAAAACAGTTATATTGAAATAAAGTTAATATACATATACATTTGTAATGTTATGTATATATAAATGTTATTTATAAAATAATAGGTATTTCCATGTATGCATTTGTATATGCATTTTAAAACTTTCAATGTTACTGGTTTCATATATATGTGATACATATATGTAACCAGTTATATTGAAATAAAGTTATATATATATATATATACAGAGTGGGAAGAAGAGGTTGCAGCCCTTACTAGTAGTATGACCTTGTACAAATCATTTTACTTCAGAGCCTTGGCTACTCTGTAAAATGTGAGATTTGGTGGGTCTAGTTCCAGGATTCTCAACTGAGAGAATCTCCTGAAGTGTGTGTGTGTGTGTGTGTGTGTGTGGTGTATATTATATATGTTACATATATACATACACATATACATATACTTATGTGAAGCCAGTTATTGAAATAGTTATCCATATATACCTATAGTTATCTCTATATCTATACATATGTCTATATATAGATAACTTTATTTCAATATAACTGGTTCCATTTGTATCTCTCTATATGATAATATATATTAGAAATCTCCTGAAGTGTGTGTTTAAATAAAATTCACAAAATTCTCTCAGTTGAGAACCCCTGATCTAGACCAAACCTGCCATTTTATAGATTATGCCAAGGCTCAGAAGTGAAATAATTTGTACAAGGTCATAACCACTAGTGGGTGGCTGCAACTCCTCCTCCCTATTCTGTTTAATTCCATTTTTACTACCCTCTTCCTTTTGGGGGCTCACAAACCAAGGAGACAGGCAGTCAACCTGTTCTCTCATAGCTACATAGATTGTATGCATCCCCCTTGTGTTTTATGGAAGGTATGTAACTGGCAGGTTGAAATAGTGCTGCTTACCTGCTTAACACACAGATTCCTGGGTTTGCTAACTTCAGTTTTACACAAGGACAAAGAGGAGAATGGAGTCTTGCTCAGATTCATTGGGACAAAGGTTATAGAGAGAAACTGTTTTACCTAAGGAATTTAAAAACAGGAACATACTGTTTGCTTTTTCTCCCTAATCCCATTAAGGTGGGAGAAAGGGAGCATTGTTATTGTTTGGGATAAATTTTTTCACTTGGCGATGATTATTTTAGCTGTATGAGAAGAAAGCCCATTCTGAGAAATCCTTTTGCCCATTTTAGTTTAAGGTTGTTATTCTTTGGGTATCTCTTGGGAAGGAGTGATGGGTAGAAAACGATGGAACTGACCTAATCCATCTGAGGGGTATGGGAGGAACCTTACTCCTTCCCTACCACTCCCCACCCCCTAAAAAGAAAGAAACAAACAAAAAGCTTGAATCATCTTCAGCAAGAATGCAGTGTGGGAGCTGTCAGAGAAAGAACCAGAAGTTCTGTTGTCTCTCTTCTTCTCTCTGTTACTACTGGCCTCTTGTCACCTGTCACCCAAAGGCTGACTTTTCCCTAATGGGGCTTCCTAAAGTGGTCTTCAGCATGGTAGGATTTATCTTCAGTGAGTGCATCTTACTAGATTGGAGTAGATGAATTCAATGGGCTAATTGGATCATCTTTATTATGGTATACCTTCAAAAAGAGAAAGAATGGGAAAGGGCAGGGGAATGATACATGTTATGAAAGATAAATGAAATTAACCCGCCCCACCCCCTACAAAACCTTAGCATGTCTTATTCTATAAACAAATAGGCTTCTGCCCCAAGGTCAGTCAGTACCTCACTTACCTTCCAGGTCACTAAAATCACTACTTTGGCTGTTTTGCTGCTTTAAGAGATTGACTGAATCATTAGAGAAGCTGTAGTGAGAGGATCATTGATTATAGCTCCCACCAGCTGCCTCACTGGTACTAGTTGGATGTTTTCCCCCTCATGTTCTCAAGGTACTCCATTCTAACTTATAAGCAGGAAACTTCTATTGCTAGGGTACCAAAGCAGTGCATCCATAAGAAGATCTGAAGATTTTGGGGGAGTTAACTTGGCTAGCAGAGGTGCAGGAGGCAGAGAAATGTTGCTATTACTTGACAGAAACATGCCATAGAATTTCACTTACCATTTGGGAGTCTTGGCCAGTCAGCCAGGCCAATACTTGTAGGGGCAAATAAAGAAGAGTAACGAAAGGAAGAGCTTAATTTTTGTTGTTACCTTGTCTTACATCATTTCCCACAAAAATGAAAAATAGCTCCCTTTTTTCCCCTGTGGAGCTTTTTCAGAAAAGGGATAGGAAACTTTTTTCCCATGTTAGATGCCAAGCATCTACAAGGGGGGAAAAGATGAGATATGAAAAAGGATATGAATTAAGAGTTTTCAAAAGAAACACTGAAAACTACTAATATCCATATGAAAGATTGCTCCAGATCATTAGAAATAAAAGAAATGCAACACATAAATAACTTTGAGGGTTAGCCTCACAATCAGAAAATTAGGAAAGATAACATTAGATGGACTTGGAGGGACCATGGGAATACTAATACATGGGTTGAGCTGTGAATTGGTCTGACCATCCAGGAAAGCAATTTGGAATTTTGCTTGAGAAAGTAATTAAAATATCCATACCCTTTAACTCAGAGATCTCACTGCCAGGCATTTGTGCCCTCAAGGATCTCAAAGAGAGAGAAAGGTCTTAGATATGCCAAAATATTAAAAGTGTTTTGTTGTCATTATTTTTGTGGTATCAAAGAACTGGAAACCAAAGATAGTCGTTGATTGGGTAATGGCTAAGCAAATCATGGTACATAGATATCATGTAATACTACCTTGCCATGAGAAAAGAGCATTATGAAGAATTCAGAGAGACATGAAGACACGTGAACTGATCAGAGTGAAGCAAGCCAGGAAAACAGTCTATACAAAGACTACAACAGTGTAATTGGAAAGGATGGTAACATGAAAGAGAGGCAGTGAGAGTGTAGCCGAAATAATCCTGACCCTGGAGTCAGGGGGCCAGGGTTTAAATCCCAGCTATATCTGCCACTTACTACCTGCACAACCTTAAGCAAGCTGCTGAACTTCATTCAAAGAAGAAGGTTGGACTGGATGACCTACCTCCAAGGTCCCTCCCAGCTCTAACTCTGTTACCTCATGAACCAGAATGCTATATAATCATAATGACTGAGCTTGGATGTGGAGAAGGATTGAAAAATTGCACCTCCCTCCCTTCGTTTGCAGAGGTGGGGGACTAAGGATATGGCATATATCTATATCTAAATCTATGTATCTATCTATATAACATATCTATCTATCTATCTGTCTATCTATATATGATTTGGCTGAGCTGCCCTTTTTATCTTTATTACAAGGAATAGTTTGTTGGTAGAAGAGAGGGAAGGATGTGTTTGAAAATGAAAACAAAAGGAATCCACTACAAAATTTGAAACACCTTTGAAGATCAAATGAAGAAAATTATTTTTTATTTTTAGTGAGAAAAGTGAAGTTTTGACTCACTTTTAAAGGTGAGAACAGGGAATATAAAACTTTACTCAATAACTGTGTTTAATAAATTATATTTATATTTGACCATTTAAGTAGAAAAGATAAGAGGAGACAGGGAACAAATACATCTGAGTAAAGGAGAGAGATCTCAATGGAAGAAAGGAGGAGAGAAATAGGTTAACATCTTTTGATTCAGCCTTGGATTCCTACCCGTGGGCTTGTAGCTTGATGACTTCCCCCACTACTTCCCTACATCTAGTCAATCTCTCTGCTAGGCATTTCTGTCTCTGTCCATCTCACTTTCTCTAGTCTCTGTCTCTATCCTTACAATAACCCTGTACAATAAGTACTCAGATACTATTATTCCCATTTTACAGATGAGAAGCTGAGATTCAGATTTAATTACTGTATCTTTGCTAGAGCTAGAACCTCATTTATAAGGTCATTCATGGGCTGACAGTCTGATGCCGTGAATTTTAGAGCAGGAAGGGGATGTGAAGATCTAGTGAGGAAAGTGAGGCAGAGAGATGAAATGACTTTGCTCAGAATTGTTCAGTGAGTTGAGTGATGATTCCTAGTTCCTTTCCCAGCACACCATGCTGCTTTTTTGTTTTGTTGCATACAGTTAGAATTTGTGTTAGTCACTAAAGTTTGGTGTTGGCCTCCTTCATTTAACCTCTTCCCCTTCTATAAGGTCTTGTTTTAAATGTTCACCCTCTTTGTTTCATGTAGTCTCTCTTCCTTGCATACCTTGTACATTGAATCTCTTGCATCTACATAATATGGCACATAATGTGCAGCCTTTTTTCCCTCATCACCTCTCGCCCTATGAAAGAAGCTGTACCAGTAGTGAATAGCTACGGGGTTATGACCAGGGCTGCAAAGAAGAGGGTTTGCTAGTGCTTGGTCTGTGTGGAGGATGAAGGAAAGATTCACCCCAGAAGCAGAAAAAGGG
Organism: Phascolarctos cinereus; assembly: GCF_003287225.1. NCBI lineage: Eukaryota > Metazoa > Chordata > Mammalia > Diprotodontia > Phascolarctidae > Phascolarctos > Phascolarctos cinereus. The sequence continues at coordinate 265,956,473 of NW_027555847.1, read as the reverse complement.
GGTTCACCCCTGCCCCGAGGCAGCCACAGATGGAGGAGGGAGGAAAGCCATGGGATCATTACTGCAGAATGATTGATTAAAAAAAAAAGGTTCAATTTAGCCATGTCATTTTGAAATCTTGACAAATAAATGCTTAATATAGAATCCAATGCTGTATAACAGTTGGGGGAAAATGCTGTTTGTTTTTTTTCTATTTTGGAGGCAATGGGGGTAAGTGACTTGCCCAGGGTCACATAGCTAGCTAGTAAGTGTCTGAGGCTGGATTTGAACTCAGGTATTCCAAGGCTGGTGCTCTATCCACTGTACCACCTAGTTTCCCCCTCCCCAAATGCTGTTTTCAAGAAAATGCATGAAGTTCTATAAAGTAAAACCTGTACCATCCTGTTCTCTTTTTGCTGAAGGCTCATGTTTTCTTTATCCTAATTATTGAAATGTTAGTTTCTACAACAGCTGAACGAATGGAAAAGATGTATTATCAGTTTAATAAAGGACATTGGATTTGGAATGAAAAGGCCAGGGTTCAAATCCTAGCTTATGTTCTTATACACTTATGTCCTGTGTGACTTTGGGCAAATCATTTCACCTCTGGCCCTCAGTTTCCACAAATGTCAAATAAAAGAGTTGGGTCAGATGACCTTTGAAGCCCCTTCCTGTTCTAAATCTACCACCCTATGAACTCTGAATGTACAGTGCTAAGTGCTATTTTCTTATTCATTCAACAAATATTAACTACTATAAGCAGCATACTTGGTGTGTATAGGGGTGGGGGGCATTCATATATAAATTAGGTATGGTCTCTGGCCTGTTGGAGCTTTAGGTAAACTGAATGGCTGTAGTTGAATTGAATAATAACACAAACCCTGTGTTTAAATAACAAATAATAGTTTGTCTTTCCCTGTTGGTCCAGACCTATAATTTCATCTGTACAGCAGAATTCCAGCCAAGTAACTCCTTCCACTGCTGAGCTTGGCAAGTCATCCGTAACTTATTGTCTTAAAGAGTTGGAGGAGGGCTGTGCTGAGAGGTTGTGACTTGCCCAAGGTCACATGGCCAGTATGTATCAGAAGCAGGTCTTGAACCCAGGTTTTCTAACTCCAAAGCAGGCCCTCTATTCACTATACCAGATAAAAAAATCCCTTAGAATAAAATTAGGTTAAAGCCAGCTGTTAGACTTTAACTGAAAGGTTGCACTGTCAGAGACATTTCTGTATAGCTCCATTAATAATTCTTAGAAGTGACGTGATTAAAATGCAGAAGCAGACTTGGTAGTTCTGAGCTTTGGGGCTGATCATTTGTATTCCCGGCTATGCAATGGTTTCTGCATATGGTATCATAACCTTAAGAATGAATTACAGGTATCCCTTGATTTACGGAGCAGGTCTGTATTTGAAGAGTTAGCATAATCAAAATTCAGTACACCAAATCCCATTTTCCTGTTGATTTCTGTTAAGAAAACCCCCATATTAAGAAGGAATTAGATTTATTCCTGAATTCAGGAATTAATTTATTGATCTTAGAGTTAGGCCTGAATGGGGATATTGGAGGCTATTTTCTCCCCTCCCCCCTCATTTTACATATGAGGAAACTGAGGCCCAGAGTGGTTAAGTGATTTGTCTGGGATCCCACATGCAATAAGTAGCAGAGTGTCATTTTAACCCAGGTTCATAATAATTGGCAAATTTATAGCGCTTTAAAGTTTTACAAAGTGCTTGATATCTTCTCATTCAAGTCTTGAAACAACAACCCTATGACAAGGTTGATATCATTATTATCTTCATTTGATGGTTGAGGCTGAGAGCTTAAATGACTTGTCCATGGTAATATGGCTAACGCCAGAAGTCATATTTGAACCCAGTTCTTTCCAATTGCAAGTCTAGCACTGTCTGCTGAGGTTCACAGTATTGAAGAGTAAAAGAGTGAGGCTGTATGTATGATGCATGAAAAAGGAGAGGGCAGCTAGGTGGCACAGTGGAGGGTGCTAGCTTTAGAATTAGGAAGGCCTGAGTTCAAATCTGGCCTCAACCACTAGCTGTGTGATCCAGGGCAAGTCGCCTACCCTGTTTGCCTCAGTTTCCTCACTCTGTAAAATGAGCCAGAGAAGGCAAAGACAAACCACTCCAGCATCTTTGCCCAGAAAACTCCTAGAAGGTATGAAGAATAGGACATGACTGTAACAACTGAACAGCAGCATGAGAAAGGGGCATCTTATGAGCTTCTTTTGCATTCCCCTGAGATGCAGTGTAGTGGAAGGAGCAACAAATCTGAAATCAGAGGATCTGAATTTGAATTTCTGCTTTGCATTTGCCATCTGTATGACTTTGAGCAAGTGACCTCACCTCTCTGGGCCTCATTTTATCCCGTGTAAAAATGAGGAATTTGTAATGTTTCCTTCTCCCTCTAAACCCTATGATCCTCTTGTTCTCTATCCTATTTCAGCCAATATTCATGGTTCCTGCTTTCTAAACAAAACAGAAGGACATCTGCCTATGAATCTTTCACCTTTGAACCCAGGAATGTGTGCTGCACACCTCCCTTCCAAAACCTTTGTGGACTTGGTGGTATTTGGGCTGGCTTTTAGAGGATCGATAGGACGGGGAAGCAGTATAAGCAAAGACCTGGAGATAAAGAATGTGGAATACGGGTGGAGAATGACCAGTCTGGTTGTAGTGTTGAGTATGTGAAGGGGGGTAGTAAGAGATAATGCATAAAAGTAATGTGTCACTAGATTGGGGATGGTACTGAATGCCAGGTTTAAGGAGATTTAACTTGCCTTGACAAGCCATTGGAGGTTTTGAAGAAGCATGACAACTAAGTCTGTGCTTATGTCTGACAGTGATGGGAGAGGTGAATTGGAGAGAGAAGAAAGGGGAGGCTGGGTTGACCTGTAATAGGTCAGGTCTTGTGGGGAGGGCCATGGAATGATGCCCAAGGGGCTGTGGCTTGACCTCAGGCAGGAGTGTGATCATCCAGTTGGAGTTTAGAAAGATGAGTTGCAGCCCACCTTCTCCTGCCCATAGCTAATCATAGGCTTGTGTACAACACAACTACGCTAACCCCTTTAATACTCCCTCACTTAGCTTACCCTGGTGGGCTCCTCAAGGAAGTGGTAACCTAAAATGATGCAGGCATCCACAGCAGCTATGCAGACAAAATTCTGCATATCCACTCCCAGCATCCCTGTTCCTTGGATGACCTTCTAGATGCCCATCCCACAAGTGCTAGTGGGGAAGTGATGAGTGCCTTCATCCCTGTCCCTCCATCTACTTTTCATGTTCCAGTAAGAAGTACAAGATGAGCACAATAGGATGGATCTTGATTACATTACTTTTTGTCCTCCAAACCTACCCCTCTTCAAAACTTCCCCAATTCCTTTGAGGTCACTGTCATCCTTAGAGTTTTTCAGTTTTCCAGCCTCCTCATTATCCTTGACTCCTCTCCCAGTTGAAACTGCTCTCTTTAAAGTTACAAGTAATCTCTTAATTGCCACATTGGGTGTGCTTTTCCCCAATTCTCATCTTTGGACCTGTCTGCAACATCTGACCCTGTTCACCACCCTTTGCACTAAGGTACTCTCTCCTTTCTAGGTTGTCATGACATGAATCTCTTTGCTTCTCCCGCCTCTTTGACTGCTGCTTCATATCCATTGAGTCATCAGATCTTGTGTCTACCTTGACATGTCTTACATTTGTCCCTTTCTCTCTGCTCACAGAGTCACCATGCCAATTTAGTCCTTCATCTCTTAAGTAGTTCATCTTCCTAACTGGTCTTCTTAAGCTTCAAATTTCTCTCCTTTCCTATTCATCCTCCACATTAGCTGCCAAAGGGATTTTCCTGAAGTGCTGGTCTAACCATACTACTCCCCTCCTCAGGAAATTCCCCTTTTATCTAGGATCAAATATTATTTCTTTTTCATTCATAGTTTTTTTTTTAATTTCTATTTTGTGTACATTTTATAATATAAGTAATTATATTACAACCATATGTGTATCTAACTTACAGTTAGGTAAATATACATATATTGGAGATGCATACTCAAACATTTTTTAGTGATGGGGTGCACAGTGAAAACGGTTCAGAAACCACTGTGGGTAGGTGGGTGGTAATGAGGGTCAGTACTAGGCTGGTAGCAGTGGAAACAGAAAAGTCAATAGATGTGAGAGGCGTAGAGATAAAATTAACAGGACTTGGTAACTGATTGGATATGAGCGATGAGGTGGGAGGAGTCAAAAGCATCTCCAAGGTTTCTGAACTTGGGAGGCCAAGTAAATATTAGTGTTTCCTATAGAACTAGTAATTTCAGGAGGAGGAGCATATTTGGGGGGGCAGGGAAGATAATGCGCTTGTTTTGGTCATGTTTAGTTTGAGGTCTCAGTGAGGCATTCAGGTGGGAATATGCTGTAAATCACAAGGTATCAGACACAAGGCCCACGGGCCACATGTAGCCCACAACACTCCCGAGTTGGGCCTGAACCAGATTAAAATATAATTGGGAAATATTTAATAAAAATCAATTAAAAATACAATAAAACATAGATAATGTTAGTCTGTGGCTTTCCAAGTCAGTATGCAGCCCACAGGGATCCTTATGTACAGTTTAGTGGCTCCTCTTTCTGTCTGGGTTTCACACCACTGCTGTAATCATTTGGGGATGTGGGTCTGGAGCTTGGAAGAGAATATTCAGCTCTGGGATTTGGGAATTACCTTTGAACAAATGGCCATTGAAGCCATGGGAGCAAATTCAATTGCCAAAAGTGTTTTGAGGGGGAAGAGGGCTAAGCCAGATCCATGGTCAACACTCACCTTAAGAGGCTGGACCACAGGTAAAGGACCAGTGAAGAGAGAGAGAAAAAGATTAAAAAAACAAAATAGTTGATTTTTCTGAAGCCAAGAGAGATGAGAATATGCAGATGAAGGGAATGGCCAAAACTACACCTGTGACCCTGGCTTTCAAAGAGGATAAGGATCTATAAAAGGCCATCTGATTTGGTAATGAGGTACTTACCTGTGGGAGGAGAAAACAGTTTCAATGGAGCTCTGAAGAAAAAAAAATCAGAATACCAGAGTTAGAGGAAAGGGTGGGTGTGACCCAATGGAAGGGTCAGTCTTAGACAACTTTGTCTAGAAGTTTGACTTTGACAGAGAGGAGATGAAGTCAGAAGGTTCAAAGAAAGCCCTTCCTTCCTTTCTTCCTTCCCTTTCCTCTTTCTTTTTCTCTCTCTTTCCTTCCCTCTTTCCCTCCTGTTTCTTCTTTCCTTCCTTCCTTCAAATTTGATTATGTTTGTAGGCCAACAGGAAGGACCCAGTGGAGAGGAAGAAAGTGAAGATGAGATTGAGATGATTGATAAAACAAGGCTAGATGGCTGGAATCAAGGGCTTCGGTAGTGGGATTATTCTTAACAAGGAGAGCTGGCTATACCTCTTTTCTCTGAGAAAGAAGGAGGTGAGAATAGATGATGTGATGCAAATAAATTTTAGTGATCTTTGTTAGGGGAGTTCCTTTTGAATGGCCTCAATCTTCTTAAAAATTTCATAAAAGGAGAATTGAATACATCATGTAAGTTTTATAAAGAAATTGCTGCATACACAGAGGCACTTACACATTAATAAAATGTATAGTTTGCAATAAAATGTATAACTTAGGAAGTTAGTATATTTCTACAGCTTATGTATGAAAAGGTAGGTTTAGTGTTTTAAGAACTGAAAATAGACAGCTCCTCAGTACCTCATCACTTGTTCTCTTAAGAATAGATCAAATGATATCTTCTCCATTTTGACAACCTCAGAGTGGTTGATTACCACTTGATTTAACTCAGAGACTTGACCCCTTCCCCAAACCTTTCCTTGCCCATAAATATGGCTTTAGAAAGCAAATCTGAAACAGGTGTGGCTTTCTGTGGCCATTCAGTTAAAGCTGGCTGAATTTACAGGTGGTCAGAGACCTTGACAAGCAAGTTCAACCTGGAGCAAATCTTTATAGCTTGAGTTACAAGCTAATTATAAAGTGATAATAACGAATGAAGAGAGTAGCTTTGTAATACTTGTCTTTAAAAATAAATCCTAGAGTCATAGCTTTGAAGTTATGGAGCTACTTTACAGGCCTGGAACATGGAAGACTTCCTGGCAACATGGTATTGTCTTCAAATATTTGAAGGCACGCTTAAATCTTAGAATTATAGAAAATTAGTGTTAAAATGGGCCTTAAGAGATCAGTTAATGCAGTCTCTTTGCTGCAGGTGAAGGTGTTGAAAGTGAAGCAACTTGCTCAAGGTTATGCAGCTCACAACTCCTAAGAACTGAGATTTAAAACCTGGGGGTCTTGACTCCCTGTTGAATGCTTTTTTCCATTACACTACTCTTTGGTCCTATAAAAGAGGGATTATACTTGTTCTCTGTAAGTTCAGAGGAGAGAACATGGACCAGTTGGTAGAAGTTATGGAGCAGGATTTAATTTCATACAAGGAAGAATTTCCTAATAATTAGACCTTTCAAACTGTAGAATAGACCACCCTGTCACATAGTGAGTTCTTTGTCGTTGGAGGTATGAAAGCAGAGGCTCATTCAGGCATTGGACTAGAAGGCATCTAGAATCCCTCCCAAGATCCTGTAACTAGAATTATGTCTTAATTCTAGCCCACCTTAGCTAACTTGTTCCTTTGGCTTTTCTGGGTTTAGTCATATTTACAGGAGGATTTCTTTTGGGAGGAAAGGTGCAAATTTATCATTTCTTACCACCATTTTGGCCTCAGGCTTTCTGATAGAAAAAGATATTGCTAAAGATTTAATTGCTAAATATTAAATTAGTAAAATATTAATTTCTTGCTACCTTTGCTTTAGTGAACCATCCCATTTCCTGTATGCGCTCTAATTTGTATTAAATTGTATTGTTGCCTATTCAGCAACATTTAAAATCTTTGCTTGTATTAAGCAATCTACTTTTTAGAAATAGAGCGTGACTAAGGTCTTTGATCTTCTATAGAGCCGTCACTAGTGCTTCAGGTGATTGGTTGTAGCTGATCTTGGGTGGGCTTGCTTTACTTTGTAAGCAGGAAGGGTGAAAGCCTGATTAATTTCCATTTTGTTCTATGTTTTAATTTTTAAATTATTTTCTGATTCTTCAGTCTTGAGGATGTTAACTGTAGATGGAACACTTGGGCGCAACAATGGAATTTTCCTTCTCTTCCTGTTTGGTATTTTCCAGTAATATTTCTATTAATGTTTCACTTTCAGTAGGAGTTAACTTCCTGAGTTTTTTAAGCTTTCTCAACTGTTGAACAAAAAAGAATTAGCTTTTCCTCTAAGTCATTCAGTTTCCCTACCATTTTAATAACAAGTGTTCTTTCTGGATTTCTCATTAGACTGTAGAGGAAGGACCTCAGAGGTGGGTCCAAAAGACTTAGATAGGAAAAGTGAACACTTTTGTGGATGACTCATTTTTTTTTGTCATGTAACTTAATATTAGGGAGAGTGGGGAACGGACATGACTAGAGAATTTTTGTGAATATCTCCAGTAATCACAGGCCTATAGGTTTGCCAGGTGTGTCTTCTATCTGTGCGATCTAAAGTTTGAGCCCAATCAGACACTGCCAATGTCTTTTAATAACAGTTGACATTTCTCTAATTTGTGAACCTCAGTGGGTTTTTTTTTCCTAACAAGAAAACTGAAGTATAATGGTTGCTACATTTTATTTTTTTAATTAAACTATTTTTCAATGAACAAAAATATATTTTCTCTTCCTCCCTACCCCCATGGGAAAAAAATCCTTGTAACAAATATGAAAAGTCAAACAAAACAAATTCTCATATTGGATATGTCTCAAAATTTGTCTCTTTGTGCAACTGGAGTCTGTCTTTTCTGGGGTTAGGTAGTAGGGATCATGCTTCATTATTGGTCCTATGGAATCATAGTTTATCTTTGCATTGATATGACTTCTTAAGTCTCTCAGAGTTGTTTGTCTTTCTAATGTTCTTTTTATCGTACACATTGTCTCACCAAAAAACAAAAAAGAAACCCAAAACACGTAGTTAATGAGTTGTAGTTTGAATTCAGATTTGAATTGTCTGATTCCAAAACCTTTTTTCTCTTTATTTATTCATTTATTTATTCATTCATATCTCTCTCTCTCTCTCTCTCTCTCTCTCTCTCTCTCTCTCTCTCTCTCTCTCTCTCTCTCTCTCTCTCTCTCTCTCCCCCCGTATTTATTTTGGTGAGGCAATTGGGGTTAAGTGACTTGCTCAGAGTCACACAGCTAGTAAGTGTCAAATGTTTGGTCTGAGGCCAGATTTGAACCTAGGTCCTCCTGACTCCAGAACTGAAGCTTTATACACTGTGCCACCTAGCTGCCCCTCATTTATTTATTTTTTTATCTATTCATTCATTCATTCATTTATTTATGGTGTATAAGCCTTTTTTTCCAGCAGCCTTAGGTAGAATATGTTTCTTATTCTTTAAAGCAAGATCTGGTATCATCTCAGCATTAAGAGATGGGCTACTAGCAGAGTGGAGTGGAAGAGGGCCACAACCCTGACTAGAGAGGGACAGTTCCCAATGGAAAGGCAAGCAACATTGGGAAGGTCAGTCACCCAGCAAACATTTATTATATTAAGCATTTACTGTGTGTGGCACTGAGGAATACATAGTCAAAAATAAAGACCTTGCCTTGTTTTGCCTTCAAAGATTCTTCTAATGGAGACAACATGCAAATAATTACGAACATGCCAGATAGTTATTGTGTAGTGGGAAGTAATCTCTGAGGAAAGGGGAAGGAGGGGAGAGATTGCAAAAGGCTTCCTCCCGAAGTTGTAAATCCAAGTGGGAAGGCTTCAGTAACTGGGAGGAATCACAAGTTACAGAGCTTCAAGCAGGTAAAACAGAGATCAGGAAATCAGGAACCCAGCTGTAGAGCTTGGGAAGCATAGGGAGGGGTTGGTATTTAGGTCCTGGGGACTTGGATGGCAGCAGTGAAGAACCTGGGCATAGCACAAAATACTAAAGCATCATCATCATCATCCTCATCATCAAAGGTAAAGACTTCTTACTTGGTTGATTCCCAGGACCAGGACGAAGTCAGAGTGTAAAAGGCCTGCATGCAGAGGTAGAGTCAAATAGGAGCCCCCTACTTGGCATAAAGGGAACATGGGGACAAAGAACAGGCAAGTCCTGACACAACTTTACAGACTGCTCTTTCTTTCTTCCCCCCAAGTAAAAATCTAGATCACCCTCGAAATCATTTTTGTGTACATTTTGACCATTTTCACTTTTCTGTTATCTTTGGTCTTAAAATTATTAGCATATAAGTTGTGTTTGAATTGCTAAAAAATATTCCCTGGAACACATGCTTGTTAAAGAAACTAATATTTGTGGAGTTTGATTTAAAGAAAAATAAGTTTGATTTCAGCTTTTTGGTTCCCTTTCTCTTTCCCAATTTAAGTATATTTATTCAGGATTACAGCTGTGAACTAAGAAATGATGAACTGAATACATCTCTAAGGCTGTCTTCACAATACTAGCCCATCTCTCTTGCAAAACAGAAATCTCCCTTTTTTTTCTTATTTATTTTTCTTCTTCTTCAGAGAGGAACTTGGTTGTTTCTTCAGTGATTTTTAAATCTTTTGTTAGAATTTTTATTGATATCTTTAATTTTTATATGATCTTTATTTCTGAATACATTCCTTCCCCTTTCCATATGCAGTGAGCCATCCTGTTCCAACAAAGAATAGCAAAAAGAAAAAGACATTTCACAAAACTAACATGTCAACTGAGTCCAGATCCCTACCCAAGTCTTCCAGGAAGGGAAGGAGAGCATTTCTCCAGCTCTTCTCCAGGTCCGGGCTTCTTAGACATTATCATCGCACAGCATTCAGCTTTGGGCCTTTCTTGGGTTTACATTCCTGGAGTCTCTCCACTTTGCATGAGTTTTTGCGTAAGCCTTACCATGCTCCACTGAGTTCTTCTTATTTGTCACTTTCTACACTGTAGTAATAATATTCCATTACGTTCATGTACTGCAGTTATCTTCTTAGGTATTTTCCAATTATTGGATGCTTTTTATTTTTACATAAATAATTTCTTGATGTATCCCTCCTTCCCCCAACCTCTAAATCTTGTCTTATAACAAAGACATTTAAAGCAAAACCACCATCACTATCACAACCGTCTGATAAATGTAGGGGTGTTCTGCCCTCATAGTCCCCTACTTCTCTGCTAAGAGGAGGAAAGTGTATTGTCTTATTCAGATGCATTTTTAACAACTAAAATAATATTTGAAGTATAGTAATATTTATGACTTGATTATTTGATTCAAGAACACTCTGATCTCTTTTTACTTGGACAGAAAATCCAAGTGTTTAGATGTAGGGTTTTGGCTTCTATGAATTAAAATCTGTCCCTATGTTGGAATGGGTTTGTCAGCCAGGATTTCATGATGGTACCTTCTTTGTTACATTTTCTGGGAGTCAACTCTTCACTGTGTGGTTTTATTATTTTGGTTGTAGTGAATTCCTAGAGTAGCATACATACTCATTACATATAAAATATAAGTAAGAAATATTTTTGAAAGCCAAATGGATGATTTAGCACCAGATTATGTAGTCTCAAATTGCCCCCATTGGCAGGAGTTATTAAGAATTTATTATAATATGGAGTTGTTGAGTTAGATTGAGGGAGGAGACAATTCTATTACCATTTTAAATTTAAATACATTGATGTGACTGACCTCTCAGTTTCCTCCTCTGTAAAATGGGAACAGTAAAAGTTATGCTAACAGCCTCATGAGGTGTATGGCAAAGTGCTACAAAAATGTGCTATCATATGTGTCCAGGGATTACTAATTATTATAATAGTAATGATGCTTTGCCTTTTGAAGTTAACACCTTGAATCTATACATAGCCAGGCATTCATCTTCACACCACCCCAATAACAGTAGGTGACAAGTTGTAACAGATCAGGAAACTAAAGTAGAAAGACAGTGCTCAGGCCAGATACTTGGCACCTCAGTGATGCGCTGTGGTAGACCTGGGGAGGTCTGATGTCTTCCTCTGCCAAAGGTTGCCTCTGGCTCTTCTTGAACAGGGTTGGCTGGACTGCTTCTGTGATGGCAGTGGCTCCCCATGATGATCTGTCATTTGTATTTTGTTTCCTGGGGGTCCCTTCCAAGGTTCAAAACTAATGACTCTATTTGCAGAAGGAATTTCTTTGGTTTTCACGGCCCACTGTCAGATGACTTGGATTTTAAACATATTTTTCCCTCCAGAGTTCTACAAAAATGAGATATAATCCAGTTCTCCTTCCTTTTTTTTCCTGTCTTCCTTGAAATTATTCTCATCTCTAGGGAGATTTCTGATCTCCTTAGACAGTGGGAAGCTGTTTCTTCTTCTATGTGCTGGGTAGCAGCTGCCAAACAGTTACCATTTGCTCCTTCTCCCATACCTCCCCGCCTTGCACAGATAAATGACAAGACAACAATGCCACCAGAGGACTCTGAATAAGAAATCAGGCACCTGCTATGTGTCTCGTCTGAACGGATTTCAAGTAGAGGAGATGGTCAGAGAGGGGCAGTGGGGGTGGAACTAAAATACAAAATATAGATTTAGGGTTCTTTTAGATGAACATTTTTGGAATTTTGGAGAAATTCTGAACTAATCTTCTCAGATGCCTGGCCCGTCTTGGAGGTAAACCTAAGTTCTCAAAGTATAGTACCACTGGAGTGCATTTTGGAAAAGTTTTGAGTGTGGTCCTAATGTAAACTTTGTCTGTCTACCTATCTAAGTGCAGAGAGGTCCGTTACGATCTTCTGTCCCAGCATGGTATAATGCAGAGGTGTCAGACACACAAGCCATGGGCTGCAGGAGGCCCGTGACATCTCATATGTGGAAAATACAACTGAGGAATATTTAACAAAATAAACAAAAATGCAGTAAAACATAAATAATATTACATTTAAAAACTGAGTCTGTGGGGAGCCCACAGGGATACTTAAATATGGTTTAGTGGCCCCCATTTCTGTTTATTTGACACCACTGTTGTCATGGATAAAGTTCTGAACTTGGGAGTCGGGAAGAACCATTTAGAACCCTGCCCTGGACACCTAACTAGTTCTGTGATCACAGGTAAATCTCTTAACGTTTTTTCAACTGGTTTCCTAATTAGGAAAATTGGGATAGTAATACCTGTAGCCCTTACCTCAAGAGTGTTTTTGAGAGGCTCAAATGAGATAATGTGCCTTCCAGACTTTAAAAGCACCATGTAAATGTCAGTTATTCTCCTCGGCCAAGGCAGCCCATCTGCCTACTACCTTAAAATGCACGGCATGTTTTAAAATTTTATTTTTGTTGCTGAACTTAACAAACACCAGATAAAACAGGCATTTCCATATATTTAGTAGAATAGCAAAAGAGTGCTGTCCATGAAACTGCTGACCTCTATTATGTACAGCTTGCTTTTCTTCTGAAAGTATTTAATAACATCAATCTGTAGCTTTCCAAACTTTGTTATTTGTGCTTCTTTTTGCCCTTCTGATCTGTGCATACAAATGAACATCATGGCACAGTTGTGAGTGCTGTGGGCCATAGCTAGGTGGTACAGTGGGTAGATCACTGAACTTAGAGTCCAGAAGTGGCCTCACACTTACTAACTGTGTGACCCCGGGTATGTCACTTGACCCATGCCTCGGTTTCCTCAGTTTTATTATCATAAAATGGGGATAATGATAGCATCTACCTCCCATAGTTGTAAGCACCAGATGAGGTAATATTATAAAAGTGCTTTGCAAACCTTGAAGCTCTGTATAAATGTCAGTTGCGTTGTTAAGAGGCCTGGACCTGGTGTTGAGCTAGATGGCAGTGGTTTTGATGATGTTCTATATGGGCAGGGGGGGAGCTGCTATAGAAAAGGGCATTCAGGTTGTCTTAAGTAAAGAGCACGGGGCTGGGGCTGGGGCTGGGGCTGAGGCTGAGGATTCCGTACAGGCAGGAAGAGACAGAGACGCCCTGGGTTCCAAACAGGCAACTGGAGTTTCATGGTCAGGCCTTTAAGGAAGATGATAGGAAGAAAACAGAGTCCAAGTAAGTGGGCCAGGTCTGAACATCTAGTCCAGAGCAGATAGTGGGGGGCACCTGAAGCAAACTGAACTTAGGGTAGCCTCCTTGAGAGCAGAGCACAGACCCCCACGGCCATACAAGAAATCCCATGGGATTGAGACAACTGCTCCCACAGTACAGGCTCTCCTGTCTTCCCTGGTTTTATGTACCACGTTTGGTGTGCACAACCCATGTAACTTGAGAAGACTAGGGATTCAGATGAGCTCTAAGATGACAACTACATCTTTTCTAGATTGTTATGATTTTTTTTTAAAGAAAAAAATTTTTCTAGGAGAAGTATTAGAGAGAGAACTGCTGAAATTATCAATCTGGGACTACTCAGGCTCTGGGCCTCTGGGATTTATCCTTGTTTCATTTGGGGACAGTCCAACCCTGCCCATATAAAAACTTCACAAACAAAGGAATAGAAATGTGTAGTTCCCTGCTCCAAAGATTGTCATTTGATATAGGCCCTGACTTGGCATCTTCAGTCATCATATGTTTTAGTTACCTTTACTTTTCTCAGGTTACTTGGCTGGGACATGGTCTCTGATAATACCTGGAATTAAGAGCATTCCCTGATACTTTGTGCTCTCTGGGGTAGTTCATGCATGCAGCTGTGGGTGAAGCTGTTAGTGAAGACATTATTTGGGCTTTCCCATTTTAAAATGTTAGTAGTGTGAATGAAAACAGAACCAGATTCAGTCCTTATAATACTATTAGTGTAAAACTTTCAGTTGTGCCTGTAGCTTTTTTTTTTTTTTGGCAAGGTGCTAGTAAATTGAGGGGACTTAATTGAGCCCAGCCCAATATTTAATCAACATAATAATAGCTAATGTTTATGTAGTGCTTACTACGAGCCAGGCACTGTGAGAAGCACTTTACATAGTTATCTGTTTGATCCTCACCACTACCCTGGGAGGTAGGGGCTGTTAATGTCCCCATTTCACAGATAAGGAAACTGAGGGAAACCGAGGCTAAGTGAATGTCTGAGGCCAGATTTGAACTAGGATCTTCCTGGCTTCAGGCCCAGTGCTCTAAACACTGCCACCTCAGTGTCCCATAAGAGACCTCATGATTCTAGGACTACAGGTTTGATGTTAATGAGATTGAGAGTTGTCCAACTTTTCAATGAGAACTTTAGAGGCAGCTTGGATAGGGACTGGATCAGTGATTTCATAGTTGTAAGGAACCAGAGGATGAAATAACAAATAAAGGCCTCTCTACAATTTTATAGTCTTAGGGAAAGCTATATGTCACAGTGGATCTAGTTCTGGGCCTGGAGTCAGGAAGACCTGAATTCAAATCCTGCTTCAGACGTTTACTAGCTATATTACCTCTCTCTACCTCAGTTTCCTCATCTGTAAAATGGGGATTATAATAGCACCTACCTCCTGGTATTGTGAGATTCAAGAGAGGTAATATTTGTGAAGCGAAGTGCCTGACTGGCCCATAGTAGGAAGTATATAAATGCTTATTCCCTTCCTTTCTCCTTTCCCCCTCCCTCCTGGTGGGAGGACCAAGAGATAAAATGATCTGCCCAGGGTCACACAGCCGACCAGTAAGTCACAGGGAGAACTTCCCAGCTCCAAGGCCAGCTCTACCAATGGGCCTTAACCCCAAATCACTCTGGTGCCAGACCAAGACCAACTTGGTCACTGTTTGGGCCCTGATTGGCTCAGAATGAATGTAAATAACAATTGTTTCTGTTTTGGCCAGAAACCATGAGGGTCTTCCCCTCTCACATCTATTTTTTTTTGCCTCATTTTTAAAAATTTAAATTTAAAATTTAAAAATTAAGCCTTAATGACTGAATGGGCATTGCCTCAGTCAAACTGAGACCTGTTAAAGATCTTAGTTTGAAAATGTCAGGGTCCGCCACTGCATCCTGGGCCATCTCCAGTCAGCCTGGTGTGTGTCTGGCCACTGGACCCAGATGACTCCAGAGGAGAAAGTGAGGCTGGTGACTTTGCATAAACCTTCCCTCACTTAAATCCAATTCACTTGGCTGTCATCACCTCCCTGATGTCATGGTCCTCTTCGAGAATGAAGGACAAACAGCAGCAACTGTTGGTGGGCAGAGAACACTCTAATGTAGATGAAGGAGGCCATGAAGATCTCCCCCAAGGAAGGGGGAGATCTCAAAGTGTTTTTAAGATTTGAGGAGAAAACACTATTAGCAGAGGGATCAGGGATAGCTATGGGGAGGAGGTGGCACCATGGGCTGAGCCTTAAAGCAGATTAAAAAAAAAAACTAAAAAATAAATTAAAAATAGCGTTTTGGATTATTTAATATAGTAGTCACAAAAGCTCAAAAAGTATTTGGGGCAGCTAGATGGTGCAGTGGATAGAGCGTGGCCCTGGAGACTGGAGGACCCGAGTTCAAATGCTGCCTCAGACACTTGACACTTACTTAGCAGAGATAAGCAGCCCTTGATGTGATCCCTGTGTTGTAGCCAATGCAATAATTGATGTTGGTGATCAGGAAAATATCCAGTGTATTCCATAAACTCGATTGAAGCAGGAAAGCATGCAGTACATTTTGATTTACATAAAATGATGGCTACAGGGTTATTTAAAAAGGCTTTGGCACTTTAAAGGGGAAATTTTACTTGTGTTGAAGAGTTCACTCCCTGGCAGTACCTGGTAGATTAGACCTTGCTGTAGATTGCTCTGTGTGGGCATGGGCATGGGGGTGTCTGCACTGAGTGTAGGCATGACAAGTAGACTCTGAAGGAGTCACAGAAGAGGAGTTTGACTTTCAAAATAGCATCTGAATATGAAGCATCATTCCTTCAAAGAACTGGCAGGAAACATAAAGATTCTCAAACTTTTTGCCATGATAGAACCCTTCATTTTAAATAAGATTTTGTCAGAACTCTTGCAATAAATACTTTTAAGAGGAGTTGGAATGCTTTCTGCCTGATGGTGCCAACAAGGATAAGATTGATTTAAAAAAAAAAAATCTTACCACAGACAGAACTCCAAAACATTTCCAGATAATATTAATTTCATTAAAATGCTATAACTTAATAGTGTCTGACCATATTGTCCATGAGTTGGGGTTTTCTTTTTTGTTTGTTTGTTTTGGTTTGGTTTTTTTTTTTTTTGCAAATACACTGGAGTGGTTTCTCATTTCCTTCTCCAGTGGAATAAGGTAAGCAGAGGTTGATTGACTTGCCCAGGCTAGGTCTGAGGCCGAATTTGAACTGGGGGACTTCCTCATTCCAAGCCTAGGGCTCTATCTACTGAACCACCTCGCCGCCTCCTTAATTGTTACAAATAACTTCTTAAAATAATTAGGAATAATTTTAATCATAGCTTTCCTTATGATGAAGTATCTTACAATAATTTCCATTTCCCCTTTTACTTATACAAATTGATAACTTTGGGAAGTTGTTTTAGTTCATTATACTTTCCCCTTAAACTATTGAGAGTTTTGTTTTAAATTTTGCATCATTTTGTTTGTAAGTAAATACAATCTTTTAAATATCTCCAGATCTGTAGAACTTCAGAAGAATGAACAATTCACAATGAACTTTAGTGTGAGAGCTAACATTTGTATAGAATTTTCAGGTTTGTGAAAAGCTTTACATAACTTATCCCTGTTGATCCTCACAACTTTGGGAGGTAGGAGCTATTATTATCCCCATTGTACAGTGGAGGAAACTGAGGCAAACAGGTTAAGTGACTTGCCCCACTAGTGAGAGTCTGACCTAGATTTGAATTCCTCCTGACTCCAGGTTCAGTGTTCTATTTATAGTGCCTTTTGCTCTACCCATGAATGCCACCTGACCCATTTTGGAGATTACGTGTGTGTGTGTGTGTGTGTGTGTATGTGTGTGTGACTTTTCTGAATTTGAATTTGATATTTCATATCAAGTTTGTGGATATTTGTTTCACATCCTCAGCTCTTGATTTTCAATACTTGTGGGTTGTTTTTTGTTTTGTCTCTTTGGTGTTTGCAAAGTCTCCAGCTTTACTCATTTATATTGCAGATGCTGATACCAAAATAAATTTGTATTTTAAAACAAACAACTAAAAATATAGGTAGAAACTGATTATTTTGCACATGCTCCCTGCAGTCACACTGACAGTGAATTGATTGGATTTCATTCATTATTGGACATGTACAATGATTGATTCTAGACCAGTAAGACCCTAACTATTCAGTTGTAGGGTGAATTTCGATTAATTTCCCTCTAGTCTCTCAGGTGATCACACACTGACAAGGTAGTTTATTCTGCCATTGCAGTCTTTTTCTTCCCACTGACACACTGATCTTATCCAGCTCTCTTATTTTCCAGATGAGGAAACGTAAGGCTTACTAAGGTTAAGTGACTTGCCCAGGGTCACACAGCTAGCCAATGGCAAACTCTTGACTTCCAGTCTAGTGCTCATTCCACTGTCTCTGTTGAATTGATTGTCTTAGAAAAGTCTTAAGTTTATTGATCCCAACGTGTTTTTCATACTGAAGAAGATACTGTGCATTTTAAAACTAATTTTGGAAAGAAAAGTGCTCTATAAAGTAATATGGAAAAAGTCTTTTTTTTTCCTTGGTCATTATCTTTTTTTTAGTGAGGTAATTGGGGTTAAGTGACTTGCCCAGGGTCACACAGCTAGTAAGTATCAAGTGTCTAAGGCCATATTTGAACTCAGGTCCTTCTGACTCCAGGGCCAGTGCTCTATCTACTATACCACCTAGCTGCCCCTGCAGCTGACATTTTCATAGGAGCACAACAGCATATATGTAGAGAGTTGGAAGGGGCCTCAGAGCCTGTCTTGGTCAAACCTCTCATTTTGTAGTTTTAGAAACGTAATTTAAGAATTAAAATTAAAATTTATGAATTAAAAATATAATTTAAGAAAACTGGGGCTGAGGGAAATTGAGTGATTTGCGCCTCATTTGGGATTTTCTTGGCAAAGAGACTGAAATGGTTTGCCATCTTTCTCCAGCTCATTTTATAGATGAGAAAACTGAGGAAAACAGTGTTAAGTGACTTGCGCAGGGTCACACAGATAGTTAGTGTCTGAGGCCAGATTTGAATATAGGTCTTCCTGACTCCACACCCGGCACTGTATCCATTGTACTACCTAGCTGTCCATAGACTCAGTAGATCTAGTATATACTGTGATGTTGTTGTTCAGTTGTTTTAGGTTCTTTGTAATCCCATTTGGGGTTTTCTTGGCAAAGATATTAGAGTGTTTTGCCATTTCCTTTTACAGATGAAGAAATTAAGGCCAACAAGGTTAAGTGACTTGCCCAGGGTCACACAGCTAGTAAGTGAGTCAGATTTGAGCTCAGGTCTTCTTGACTCCATCCCTAGCACTTTTTTCACCTTGCCACCTAGTTGCCTGCAGACTAGATAGATCTGGCATATGCTGTATCTGGATAATTTATTAGCCTCTCTGGATGAAGAGTTTGTCTGTTCAATGGTGGCCTTCTGGAAAAGGATGTTGTTGAATCTTGATCCTTTTTATCAACTTTTTTAGCTTCATCACAATACTGTTACTCAAAACAGTCTTTCTGTTCTTTTTCTAAGCATTTGAAATTTGCTTTCTTTTATGACTGTTGTGCCAGAAAAGAATGAGATGGTAACACCCATAGGACTCCCTGAAAGAGACATTTAAAGCAGGCTTAGACTTTTATCTGTTTTAGGAATTCTGACAACGTTTTCTCTCCTGTTCTGATGTGTGCTGGTGTTTCGGGTGATCAGTTTTTTCAAGCAGGACAATAGCATTTGTCTGCAGAGGGGATCAGTCTCCATGTTCCTTTTCTGTATCCTGACCATGCGAGGGCTGTAGCTCACAGAGGTTGAAACTCCCAGGCAAGCAGCTGCTAGTGAGAGGGCCTGGATTTAAATCCCACTTTTGTCATTAATTCATGTGACCTTGCACCATCCTTGAAACATTTATTGAGCTCCTAGTGTCTACTAGGCAGTGTACTAGACACACGGGAGACCCAGAGACAAAACATGAAATGATTCTTTTCCTCTAGGATCATGCAGTTTATCAAGGGGACAACACATACATGTAGCATACGGAATAAATGTGAGGCAGTCATGGGGCTAAGGCACTAGCAGCAGTAGGGATCAGGAAGGCCTCATGGTAGGAACTGGTGCATAGGTAGAGATGCAGAGAGGTCAGTAAGTGCAAAGGCAGCAGAGACAGGAAGCTATGTATAAGTAACAGCAAAGTCAGCTTAACTGTACTTGAGAGTATAGAAAGGGTAGTAATGTTTTTTTGTTTTGTTTTATTTTGTTTATTTTTTGCCTGGGCAATGGGGTTAAGTGACTTGCCCAGGGTCACACAGGTAGTAACTGTTAAGTGTCTGAGTCTGGATTTGAACTCAGGTCCTCCTGACTCCAGGGCCAGTGCTCTATCCACTGCGCCACCTGGCTGCCCCTAAAGGGTAGTGATATTACAAGGCCAGGTTGCATGGGAATTTGGCAGGTTACTTAACTTTTCTGAGCCTCATTTTTTTTTCATCTGTAAAATGAGAGCGTTGGACAAGATAGCCTCATAAGATTCATTCCAGCTTTAAATTTATAATCTGTGAGAAATCCGGTGGGAAGAGAGGTTCATTCAGCTGGCCAGCGGCTACTTAGACATTCCAAAATATTTCCTTCTTCATCAAATTCTTAAATTCTTAGACCTTCATCCAACCTTGTTAATGTTTACCCCAAATCAAAGGTCTAAGGGAGGGGGGGAAACTATTTCAGGTTATATGATTAAAATGAAGTGTTTATATGATGCTACCAAATCTTTAGTCCAACAAAGTATTTCTTTAAAAAAAAAAAGTGATGCTGGAAATTATTTTACATAAAAACCTACCTGCAGTATCATATCATTGAGGTCTGCTGTTACAATCCTGCTCTCACATGGAAGAGGATACAATGCCTTTCTGTCCAACTTCACAAAAGAGGGAAGAAGCTTTTGTTTCCTTCTTGGCCTACAGTCTTCTGCTTATTGACTCCTTGTCTAGAGGTTAGCAAATGTGGCTGCCTGCCTAGGTCTCAAAGAACTGAGTGAAGTGGACCTTTCAAATAGCACCTATGTTTTCTCCTAGGAAAATATAAATACGGGGCTTTTTGACCTGCCTTTTCAGATAACTCAGAGAAGAGGGGACCAAGAGCAAATTTAAAGCTTTTGCATTTAAATTCTGGTGCCTCCTGCCCAGTGCCTTTGAAAACTATGAAAAGAGCTGAAAGAAAAGTAGACTTCTTTATCGAAAGATGGGAATTCAACTTGATCTGAATCCAGACTATTAAGTGATATTCTAGCTTCCTTGGCATATTTTCATAACCCATATCCCTCACTGTTAAACTCTTACCAGCCTGAGGAGTTGTGTCCAAAACATTTTACATGAACTTAACAATAAAGTGGGGAGAGTGGTGGGAGTCCAGGAAGCCTAGAAAGTTGTTGAGGCATCTCTGAGGAGCTGCCAGTACTCCATGTGGCAGCTTGCATGCAAGTGACATTAGTAGCCTCTGAACTATACCTTGTACCCACTCTTACCACTGCTATGCTGTGTCCCCCTTCCTCCAAACTATATTAAAACAACTCATGAGTCTGGAAGCATTTCCTTGCTACAATTTTTCCTGAGAGGGGGAAGAGGTGATTTTCAAACACTTGTCAAATGATTGTGGGGTTTGTTTTTTTTTTAGTTTTCTTTTTATTTTGCACTTTAACATTATCAAACACAAACATTTAGATAGTCAAAGACCAGAAGAGAATTGTGTATTAAATTTAATACCATAGTAGCAATAATGTCCTGCTTATCATCTATGAATTTTCTTCTTTCCATTTCATTTTTCTTGTGTTTCATTGATGCTCACTTTTTTTCCCTTTTTTATTGGTTTTACTATCACTACCCCCCAAATTCCTCTCCATATCCCTTCCTTTCGCTCTAACATTTTCGGACATAAACTCTGGCTTTTGATTCTGTATTTCCAGATATTTTCCATTTGGGGTTTCTTTTAGGAGGTTTCTTTCTATAGATTCTTTCTGAGGATTCTTCTATGGAAAGAATCCAGTGGATTCTTTCTATTTTTACTTTATCTTTTGGTTCTAATTGATTACACTTTTCTTTTGTGGTTTCTTGAAATATAGTATCCAGGTTTTTTATTTGGTCATGTTTTTCAGAGAGTCTGCTTGTTTTTTTTCCTTTCCTTCACCTGTTTTTTAGACTCATTGTTTTTTGTATTGGATACTTGCATGTCCAAATTTTTCAGTGTTTTGACTTTAATATTTCTTTTTAATTATTAAGTTCTGTTTGTTCCATTCTGTTTCTCAGGGAGTCCATTACTTTTATTATTAGTCTATCTTAACTATTTGTTCTCCTTTTTTCCTCAAGAGGTCTTCTTTAATTTTTTTTCCTCTTCTTTTCTTCTGTTCACTCTTTGAGTTCTTGTAGCTAATCATTTTTTTAAAAAATAAGATATGAGGCTCTACTTGTAGAATTAGTCTCTTCTTTTGCATTTACCTCTTGTGCTTTTCTTAACACATAGTATTTCTTCTGTTTACTCATATCTTTAGCCTTGGGCCCTTGGTAGAGATTTTGTTCCAGGGCCAGGTTCCACCCACTTCCACATTCTTGGATCAGGTAGGAAGACCGTGACTGATTTTGTCCACTCTGCATCATGGATGCTACTAGAGTACTACATCATTGGATGGGGTGGCTGGGACCACCTTACACCCTCTGCTACAATTCATGGCTTCTTCCTGCTGGTGCAGTGTGGAGGCCATCTTTGACCCCTTTTCATCATGCAATCACCACCCAGTTTTTGACTTTGTCACCTTGTTGTGGCCTAGTCAGGTCCCAATCTGTATCTGAGACTGCCAACTTTGTCTCCTAGAGCTATCAGGAGTACCTCTTACTCATCTCGGTCACTTTAATCCTTTTTTCTGGTACCCGAATGAACCCATTTCAGGCTTACAAAGCTCTACACAGGCATTGTTTCATCTGATTTTCACAGCAAACTTGTGAAGTGGGTGCTGTTCTTATCCCCATTTTACTGAGGAGGAAGCCAAGGGTGAGAGAAGTTAAGTGACTTGCCCATTTTCACATGGTTAGGAGGTGTCAGGAGGCCAGATTCAAAGCCAGGTCTTCCTGACTTCCAAGTCTGACAGTCTTCCTCTTTTACCATGTACCATGCACTGTGATACCTCAGACAAGAAGAAACTTTAAAGGGAGGATGGGCAGGAGTGACCAAAGTCTTACAAGCTGAATTTATTGTTCTGAATCCAACGACTGAACATGCATTCGAGCAGGACGTTTTTTAAGTCTAACACAATTTTACGATGTGCTCAGCAAATATTCTTGGAGCAAGCCTTTTATCTAAGCCAGAATGTGAGTGGGAAGTGGGATTGGGATCTCTTGTGTTATAATACATAAAATAGATGAGATAATGCCTCAGCCCCTTTTTATACAAATATTGAAAGAAAACATACTGCAGAGTATAGAAATAATAAGATATGTAAAATAAAATATTTGCTGACTTCTCTGCAAGCACTATAAAGTTGCATGTGAGGATAATGGATAAGTATCCTCATTATTGCAACAAGTACATCCCAAGGCCTGACCTATTTATCAATTATGTACTGAAGTTAGCCATCTGTAAGAAATTTATAGAAGAGCAAAAGAAACGTCAAAGCCTCTAAAAACTGCTTGTATTTGTAGCCTTCAAGGAGAGCAAAGAGTAGGCAGAATGGATGGTGTGTGGATAGAGTGCTGGACTTGGGAGGCAGGAAGGACCTGAATTACAACTGACTCTGGGCAAGTCTTAACTTTTCGGCCTCAGTTTCCTTATCTGTAACATGGAGTCTCACAGGGTTGTTATGCCATATAAATTTAGCTATTATTAAATAATGGCACTGCATTTCTTTCTCTCTTTCCTTCTTTCTCTCTCCCTTTCTTTCCTTCGTATCTTGCCCAGGTTGGAATGAAAGTATACCACCAGATCCTACTGCTGATTGGCAAGGAAGTTTTGACCTCCATTTTTTATCTGCACCTGGTCACCCCTCCTTAGATAGCATGGTAGCTGACTCTTCTGCTCCTCTTTTCCTCCCTTATTGTTCCCCTTCCTCTCATTTTCCCTCCTTCTTCTCTTCCTCTCCTCTTTCTCCTCTTCCAGGAGTTCACCATCTTGGTGCCAGACAGTATAGATACCCAACTGTCTTGAAGTCTCTTTGCTATATTTATATCCTCAGAGTTTAACATGGAGCCTGGCACATAGTAAATACTTAATAAATGCTTGTCCTATTTGAAAAATTGCAGAGCTCCCTGAATAATTCTAAACCCAATTTCTTTAGCAAAACTAAATGCAGATAAGATAGTGTACCTGTGTCAGAGATGTCTTGCTGAATGACCCAGATAAAATCAGTTGTTTCTGAGAGTATTAGCATATCTCCTTTGTAAGTCCCCAAGGAAAGTGAAGGTGATAGGCTAAGAAATGGTTAGGATTTTGTTGGCAGCCACCTGCTGCTGCTGTAACTCTATCGGATCTAAGACATAAAGGCAAAAATATACATGATGAGATGCTCAAGTAAAGAGTGTTCTGGGTACCCATCTTGTTATTTTATAGTCATGATGCACAAATATTGGTAATAATGCTGCTGTATTTTAAAAGTTTACAAAACAGTCAGCACACTTAGATCTTGCTGTTGGGATGGACTTTCTAACTTTGCAGAACAAAGGGTATCTTCCAGTGTGTGGATTTCTGCCACCAGATTTCTGCCAAACAAACCCCTCCAGGTTGGAGCTCCTGATTCCTTTTCCTTCTTATTGCCTTAGATTCTTCTTTTGAAGTGAGGAGGGGGAAAGGACTATGTTGGAAACAGAACAAATTGGGAAATAAGCTAATGTGAAAAGATAAAACAGCCCAATCTAGAAAATCCTTCAGTTCTTAGAAGTTAATGAAGATAAAAAAAAAGTTACAGAAAGTGCAGATAAAGGCAACTATAAACATGACATTGATTATACAGTTTCCTAGGGAAAATTTTTAGCTGATGAACTTTGGAATTTTTTCTTTTTATTTAGCAGCTCTTTTTCTGAAAATGAGTTCTTTCTGTATCTGATTAACACTGTGGATCACAATAAGTTGATTATGTAATTCTACTTCATGAATTTAGTTAATTAAATTATAGTCACAATGAGCATTTCTTCTGTTTCCTTTCCTTATATACGGACAGGAGAAATAAGTTAACCCCCCCCCCCCCAAGATGCTGCAGTTCCTTGAAGTTTAACAGCTTATAGCTCCATTTCTAACACTTCTGTGCAATAAGAATTTCATTAAGTGCCTGGTAAAGACTTGGACAATAATTAGAAATTCACTGAACTTTTGAGTAAACTATGCTTTTAGTTAGACCCTGACAGTTTACCAGAATTGACTGCTTCTGTCCACACAGCTAGTTAGTGTAAGAGGCAGGATTGGAGCTCAGGTGTTATAGATTTCAGGCCTAGCATTTTGTTTACTGGTGCTACCTCGCTGCATCTAGGCCACTAGTATCCCGTAGTCCCCTATTTCTGCAGAGAACCTAGGAGTGGTGGGAAAAGTAACTTCTCACATCTGTTCTTTAGGACCAGGCTTGATAAATTTTAATTTCACAACATTCAGTTTCAGTTATTTCGTTGTCCTTTCCACCAACTTTGTTGAAATCATTTTGTGTATTATTTTCCTGGCTTTGCTTCCTCCCCCCAGCATCAGTTCACAGAAGCTCTCCCGTGCTTCCATTCATCATTTTTTTTTTTGTTGAGGCAATTGGGGTTAAGTGACTTGCCCAGGGTCACACAGCTAAGTAGATGTTATGTGCCTGAGGCCAAATTTGAACTCAAGTCCTCGAATGCAGGGCTGGTGCCCTATCCACTGCTCCACCTAGCTGCTCCCCATTCATCATTTCTTACAGAACAGTAATATCCCTTACATTCATGTATTGCAACTTAGGTAGCCATTTCCCTGTGGTGATACCCTCTACTCCTAAACATCTAAACACAGGGTTAACATAATCACACACATCTTGCATTACTAGTTATTTGTTACTAATTAATACTAGTCTTTGATTGGCTACCACATAATAACAGTAACCTATTACTAATCACACACCTTTTGCTTAGATAAGAAATGGTTACCCTTCTGATTTTTCCATTGTTACAAGACATATCAAGCTAATTGAAACTATTATTCTGACAACCCTTACTTGATATTTTCAGCTCCCGATTTACCTTGCACCCCAATAGTAGCCCTACTGTGGCATTTAGCCACCCCCAAACTACTTCTCTTCACTTGATTGGTTTTTTTTATAATCACATTTGCCTTGTGGTCTCATTACACTATGAGAATGTTTCATCCTAGCTTCTCCTTTCTCTTCCTGGCTGGATCAGCCTGGCTGGAACTCTAGAGATTGTTTCACATAAGTTGTTATCTATATCTTTCATCACCCACTCTTAAACCTAGCCTCCTCCTTTCTCCACTTGCCCAGACCTGTTGCTGGTCTCCATCCCCCTCCATACACATAAGCACTAGGATTAATCCCCAAAACTTTTGAATGGAGCATGCCAAACATGATAATTTTATGAGCAATCCATTTTATGTGTAATTTGTTTTCATGGTCCAGTTCTGTTTTTCCCTGACCTTTCTGCAGCGTTTGGCACTCTTGACCAGAGGTGTCAGACACACTACCTACAGCACTCCTGTGTGTGGCCAAACCAGATTAAAATGTAATTGGGAAAGATTTAGCAGAATAAATAAAAATACAATAGAAAATGTTAATATGTATTTTCTAAGTCATTATACACCCACTGTTTCTATCTGTTTTTATTTGAGTTTGATACCACTGCCCTTGACTGACTGGCCTTTCTTGGGACCATCTTTTCTTGGACTCTGTACTCTGCTTTTCTGATTCTCCTATCTCTTATTGTTCCTTCATCTCCTTCTTCTTTTTCCACCCTCTTTACTGGCATCTCCTGGAACTCTCTCTTCAGTCCTGTTCTCTTTCCTCTGCTTTCCCTCCATTGGTGAGCTCATCTCATGTGTAGGTGACTCCTAATTTACATCTGCATCTCCGATCTCTCCACTGAGCACCAGGCCTGAATTTCTAGCTACCTTCTGGACATCCCTCTCCCTAATGTACTTAGTTGTTTTGCAACCTGTAATTACTTCTGTATATGAGTCATCCTAACTGCTAGATTCTAAGTTCCTTGAAAGGAGACCCTATTTAATATGTCGTGTTTTTTTTTTTTTTATCCCTAACACTTGGCATTGTTCCTTGAACTAAGTAAACACTGGCTGACTTTATGGGCTGCTGTTACTGAGAGTTGCCAGTTACTTCAGAGATCATCTGATCCAACCTTCTTAGTTTATAGTGGCCGAACTTAGATTTGAACCTAGAATGCCTTGGCTTCAAATCCAATGATTTTCCCACTACCTCATGTAACTAAATATATAAGAGTGTACACCAACATCATGCGTCAATGTCTATTCCATCATGTGCTCAAAATCTTGTGAGAGGTCTAGAAATCTGGTGCTATAGCTTAAGTTAAACTCTGAGAGATTATAGATCATAGATCCAGTGAGAGGCCATTGTATCATCTCTTTTTTTTTATGCCAAACCTTAAATAATAAAGCATTATAGAAAAATTCCTCCCTGTGTCACCTCACAGATACTGCTAATAGACAGTAAAGGAATATTTGTTCTGTGCCTTAATTAGTTTTATGCCTGGCCTATTAGAGTGATTTGTGGCGCCTCAAAGGCAGATCTGATAGTGAGTTTCTCATTGTATTGGAATGTGGCAAATGAGGATAACAGGAAGTGATGACAAACACTGTTCAATTCTCTAATGTGACACTCTCATCCATACCAGCCCATTCATTCAACTAATGTGTTAGTTGCATCATCTCTGGGTGCCCAAGGCACACACTTTATTCTGAGTGGTTGTTTGGCATATGCAGAGATCTTTTATCAAAAACATACAGGCAGATACGGGAAACTGCATTACTCTCAGTTGGCTCCAATTCTGGTGTTTTGCAATAGGATGGAAAGTAGGAAACCATGATAAATATATCAAGCATATCCTGTATGAGAATGCCGCCTCTCTGCATAAATGTATGGGATTATTTTTCCCTTCTTGAAATCAATCTACCTAGCCAGTATAATCACGTGTTTACTTAATTATTTGCAATTCATTTTTGAATCATATCCCTTTCCCATTTCACTTTTGCCAGGACTTTTAAGGCCCTGGTTACATTAGAACAGTTATCAATTAAAGATAATTGCTCTAATCTAGTGTAACTATGGCCTTATTAAGGTTGTAATCCAGTTTGTTGTCTCAATTAACTTCACTGCAGGAAGAAAAGAGGATAAGAAATTGTGATTTGAATACACATGGAGTGTGTGTATGTGTGTGTGTGTGTGTGTGTGTGTGCTTACTGTAATAATAATACAAAATGACCACATGATGAATACATTCTTTCTGAAGTCTGACACATGTATGTATTTTAAAGAACAATGCTTTCAAAGTGACTATAGAAACCTCTTTATCAAAAGAAATACAACCATTAGTGAATTGAATGAAAGCCTACATCCTTTCATTGCATTATGTTTGTATCAGTGTGTCTTTTAAATCTTTTTTAAATAAAAAGTAAACAAGTCAGGGACCTTTTGCCAAAATAGGTAAAAAGTGAATTGAATGAAAACCTCCCTCCTTTACTTTAATTGCATTATATTTGCATCATTGATTGAAACATAAATGCAACTCATCAAACATCATTCAGTTCACCAGTACCTTTACCTTTTTTGGCTAAGGGTACCTGATTTGTTTATTCATTTTGAAAGTATTATTCTTTAGAATATCCATATTTATTTTCTTATCTTTAGGCACATCAGTGTACTAGTGGGAGGTAGTAGTCCAAAAGTTGGGACTTCTAAAATTTTTAAAGGGGCTTTTTGTCAAGTACTGATGCTTCTTCCTGCTGAGTGAGTGCCTGTCTCTCTTTCCATTGTTGTCTCTGTGGCCCAGCCTTAACACCTCAGTCTTGGATTATTCCACTAGCCTCCTTGTTAGCTTCCCTTCCTAAAAGCTCTTGTCCTTCCAGTTCCACTTTGGACACCATTACCAGAGTAGTTTCATTAAGCTACCATTTTCCTTATCTCAGTGCCGTCCACTAAAATTTTCTGACAGTTTAACCTGTTGCTTTTTAGGTCAAGGCCAGCCTCTCCCCTTAGGTTGGTACCTAAGGCTCTCCTTCACCTGGCTGCCCTTTATTCTATTCATTCTTATGCACTTTTCTTCCTTATAGACCTCTGTTCCCAACATGTGGGTCAACTTTTTGTACTCTGTCTATGCCATGGCAACCCTCAATTTTTTCATTAAGGTTTCTCCAGATCACCTCCAACATAGAATGATCATTCACTTACATTCCTATTATGCCACCCTTACCAACAGTCTATATCATACTTGGTTATATGGGAAAAAATAATGCGACTGTTTAAAAAATGAATAAATCAGAACTTAATTATCTTATTGATGAAGCTAGAACATTCTCTTGTTGAGGCCATGTACTTATTCCAGTGGGGCTGTCTTCAAAAGCCAGCTTATGTTAATACAAAAAATTACTCTCTTTAATTTAGTCAAATTCTTCTGATCAGCTTCAGAATGATTTTAGGCTGTTTCCAACCCCCTGGAGGAATAAATAATTGTCACAATTGAAGGCCATTCAAAGAAAGTGCAAATTTTGAAAGTTATAGTAAAGGAAGACTTCAAAAACATTTTAACTGTGGCAGAATTTTTGAAATAAATGTATGACCTCTCAAAATGACCATATTGAAAAGAACTGTACTCACTTCAGATATGTAAGTTCTGATGTTCTTAAAAAAAAATCAGTGACATTGCTTCATAGAAGTACTATGTAGAAGGGCTCTGCTTTTTTTCATAGTAATATACTCTTACATAAATACATCTTTCATATGTATGTGCATGCAGATATCCCTATCTCACTGTCTATACACTTTGCCTCCCGAACTAGGCAAAACAGGCCCTTGGGCCAGAGATTTTCTGCCTCTTTTGTGTCTGAAGTAAAGCTCAGCACAGTACTGGACACAGACTAAAATGATTACTGAACATTTGTTACGTATCTGTTCTGAGCGTGAAAAGGTCAAAAACTAAAGAAAACTTTCATATACTCCCATGCTTCGTTCTGCAGTTCTGATCATAGCATTCAGAACTAGAAAAGGGACCTAAGAAGTAATTTAAGCCAAGAGAAGTTATATGACTCACCCAAGATCAAGGAAGTAGTATGCAGCAGTCAGGATTTGAAACCAGATCCTCTGACTCTAAAAATCCAGTGTTATTGCTCAGGCTGTGTTCTTGTTGATGAAGCTAGATAATTGTTAGAACATAATAAAAGGATATGTTATTTTGGAGTGTTGAAAAATATTCTTTTTAAATTGGAAATTGAGGGGATGCCCATCAATTGCGAAAGGCTGAACAAGTTGTGGTATATCAATGTAATGGAATACTATTGTTCTATAAAAAATGATGAGCAGGCAGACTTCAGACAAACCTGGAAAGACTTACATGAACTGTTACTGATTGAAGTGAGCAGAATCAGGAGAACGTTGTACAGTAACAACAACATTGTGCGATTACCAACTGTGATAGACTTAGCTCTTCTAAGCAGTGCAATGATCTAAGACAATTCCAGAGGACTCATGATAGAAAATGCTATCTATCCACATTCAGAACTACGTAGTCTGAATCCATACTATGATCTGAATCATATGAATGAATCTAATGGGGTGCGTGGGTGCTGGTGCTTGTACTTGTACCCCAATTTCTCCATAGCCTCAGAAACACTATCCCTGACAGTTTCTCCCCAGCCCAAAGACACTGTACCTAGCAGTTATTCATGCATGGGCCTCAGCACGACCCTTATCTCTCTCCCTGGTACAGCTACACGGAGCTGGGCTGCTCAGAGCATGTCTCTGGAAGCCTCCCAATTCCTTAGTAAGTTCCTGTCTTGTGAGAAAGCTTTCCCTTGTTGCAGAGCATTCTCTCATCAAGACAGAGGGAGAAGGGTGCCTTGCCCAGCCCAAGGAGTTTTGTCCTTGGCCAGCCCAAGGACTCTTCCTCCTGCCAGACTCCAAAGATCCATACCTCTGTCATCTCCCTCCCTGTCCAGTATACTCCCTGTACTTTCCCATCCATAGCCCCCAAAGATACCTGCACCTTTGGATTACCTCCTCAGTGTCCCTGGCATTACTTTCCCATGCTCTTTAACATATAAACCCTAGCTGCATTCTCAGTTTCTCGCAGGATCCTTTAAGAATCCTTGCCCACTGAAAAATGTAACAGTAAACTTTGCCACCTTGGCTTAAAGAATGCTTGAGTCTGTGAATTCATTCCAGATGACCCATCCTGTATTCTGGTCTTTGAGGGGTCACAACCTCTCAACCTCTTACACCGCAACAAATCCATGGACTGAATCCATGATCGAAGCATACTATTTTCTCTTTTTTTTTCTTTCTCCTGGTTTTTCCCTTTTGTTCTGATTCTTCTTTCCCAACATGACTAATGTAGAAATATGTTTAATATAATTGTACATGTATAGCTTGTATCGGATTGCATGCTGTCTTGGGGAAGGGGGAAGGGAGGGAGGGAGAAAAAAAATTGTAAAAGTGAATGTTGAAAACTATCTTTGCATGTAGTTGGAAAAAATATTATGAAAAAATATTCTTTTCAAACATGTTAAAAAGAAAGCTCTCATAATGCAAATTTTGAATATTAGTTGATATGGTAAATACCTTTTTATCTAGAATCATTGGGAAATAGTATGTTACAGTTAACTGAGCATACTTTTTTATGAAAAATAATCTTGGGTTCATTGTATTGAAAAGGGGGATATACATTTCCTTACATTTTATGTTGGTTAAGCAATTAGAAGGAGAAATAAATCAGTAAACTGTTAGAAATTTAGCCTTTTCCCATTAGTAGTACACAAGGATTTTTCATGCTAAATGGATTTTTTTTCATCTGGCTCAGTTTATCAGAAGGAAGCTGTAGAACGACATTTAGGATATTAAGCATTGTGCCCATGTTCAAAATGGAGAAATGTCACATCTTTTTTTTCCCTCAAATAATATGAAGTTACCAAAAATAAATTGAGCAAAAAGGGAAAAGGTCCTTAAATACCAAGTATTCCTAGAAGTAACCCATGGAAAAACTTGCCATTGAATTAGGTGTTTTGAGTCATCTGATGTGGAAGTTAGCTAAAACAGGTTGAGTGGGTTATAGTATCTGCTTTCTTACCTGCTCATGTTTTGTAGAACTCTGGCTTAAAGTAAATAACAAGCCCCTCCCTTCTTAAGAACAGGTTTGGTGTTTTGGTTTTTTTTAAGACCTGAGTTTGTCAGGCTACAGGTGACTTTCCTGAGACTCTCATTTCCTCCATGGCAGTATTTGACATCCTTCCTCATGAAAGGCTACCCCTTATTTCAGGGGGTATTTTGTACCTTTTCTTCAGCGATCCCAGCCTTTGGGGAATTAAGTCTTTGATTTCAGTATAATGTTTCCTTACTACATTCCCCCAGAAAAATAGCACCTAGTAGCATATTAATTTTACCTTAAAGCCAATCAATATTAATTTTGTTTTCAAATGTCATGATACCCACCCCACCGAGAATCCTTGTAACTTTAAATCCTGAGATCCCAGGATCACTGTCTGCCTGCTGGGATGTTGCATAACAAGGGATGTGAATCACTGTTCTAGCATAACAAACCCTGCTGCTCTATTATTTCATACAAATTGCCATCAGTATAAATAGAGCGAAAAAACAGGTTGGTCAGAAGTGTAAGGGAAATGGCCAGGCTCCGATTCCAGTTCCTAAGTCTTCTTTTCCACGATAAGTCTTTTACTAAAAATGAATACCATTACAAAAGAAAATGCTATTTAACAAAAAAGGGTTTCTAGGGCCCTACTCTATTTGGAGTCCTAGTACAAAATTCTAGTCCAACTCAATCATTTGGAAAATCCCTTTATTGTAATGTGACTTCCGCCCATAGTTATTAATTAGTGTACTACTGTTCATCTAATCAGAAAGTATAGATTGCAACTTAAAATTGTCAATTTGGAGCTGGAAGGGACCTAAGAGGTCATCTACTCCAAGCTCCTGATATTACCTATGAGGAAACTTAAGTCCTGTGCTTAGGGTCACTGACTTGTCCAAGGTCACACAGCAACTAAGCCAGGATTTGAAACCAGCTCCCTTGACTCCAGTACGGTACTTTTCCGACTGTACCACCCTGTGCTGCAGAGGAATGCTTACTCATGAAGATTTTCTTATCATATTATCTCAAAAGGAAAGAAGTAAGAACTTTGAACTGGTGCTATCAAAAGTTCTATTCAATTTCCACTTGCTTTAGGAAAATGCTACTGACTACTTGGGCCTTTTAGCTTTGAACCATGCCCTTTTTAAAAGCATGTACATATTTAAAAATGGATTTTTATTGAAATATTTTGTTTTCACATTGCCAAAATTGCAACAAATTTCCCTCCTGTTACCCCCTGTCATGGAGCCATCTCTATAGCAAATAATTTTTCTTTAAAAGAAAAGGGGACAAAAGGAAGAGGAGAAAACAATCATTAAAACTGATCAGTCCATCTAAAAAAGTCTGAAAACGGCATTTAAAATTTGTCTCACTATGGTAAACTTAATGATATACTTCTGATATTGTTTTCCAGTTCTTTCATGTGCTTTAGACTTTTGCCCCTTGCTGCCCCCCCCCACTGGAGTATAATCTTCCTGGGGGTAGAGGGTGGGCGGGGGGAGGGGTAACTTTTGCTCTTTCTCTTGCAAATATTTACAGTTTAAAGATTAGTAATTTTGTCTTCACAAGTGTAAATAAACTCTCTTGGTGCCTGGACCTGGAAGTTTCTAACAGTAAAAGTTCTTTGTCTTTTTCTCTCCCAAGATATGCTAAATATTTAGTTTGATCTGAATTTATTAGCCATTTTATAATGACCAACAGGCATTGTTTGTAAAAGGGGATAGATCTGAGATATCAGTGGTCTTAACTTTTGAAGATCAGCTGCTGGAATTTTTTTTGGGAAAATCAATTTTTAGCATGAGTCACACCTTGTTTTTGACCAAAAGTAATCCTGTCCAGCTTGTCTATTAAGTTTGATCACCTACCTTATTCACCATACTCTAAATTACTTTTGACTGTTTCCAAAAGTTAAGTCTTCATCCTCAAAAAATGAAGGTTTGTCACTCACATGTTTTCAGCAGTGATAACCAAATACAGTGCTTTAGATTTGGAGGACAGTTCTAATTTTGCCATCCCCCTAGTAACAGGCCATCCTCTCAGGACTGGACTATAACAATAGCCAGCTGGTGGCTCTGTTCACTGCTGTCTCTCCCTACTCCAGACCATCCTCTATTCAGCTGCCGAAGTGAACCACGTCATCTTCCCACCCTACTCCCCACCCTCCGCCCCAACTCAGTGAACTCCAGTAGTTCCCCATAACCTTCAGGACTAAATTTAATATTTTCTTTTTGGCATTCAAAGCCCTTCATAACATAGGCCCACCTCCCAGCTTTCCAGTCTTCTTACACCTTACGTTTTCCCATGTACTCTTGGATTCAGTGACATTGGCCTTCTCCATGTTCCACCTTGAGCAAGCCAGGAATGGTGAACCTGTGGCCTTCTAGGTCCTTGGGTTTGGCTTTTTGACTGAGCCCAAGTTTTACAGAACAGATCCTTTTATGAAGGGGATTGTTCTTGTGAAGTTTGGATTCAGGCAAAGGGCCGTACTTGAGGACCTAGAGGGCCACATTTGTCTTTGAAGCTGCAGGTTTCTCACCCCTAAACAAGACACTCCCATCTCTTGGCTCCAGACGTTTTTACTGACTGTCCTCCCTCTTTTTCCCTGCATACTGGCATCCTTGGCTTTACTTCAAGTCCTAGCTAAAATCCTAGTTTCTATAGGAAGCTTTTCCCAATCTCTCTTAATTCTAGTGCCTTCCCTCTGTTGATTATTTCCCATTTATCCTGGTTAAAGCTTGTTTGTATGTGGTTGTTTTCATGTTGTCTCCCCTTAGATTGTGAACTCCTCAAGGTCAGGAACTGTCTTTTTGCCTTTCTTTGCATCCTCATCATGTAACACAATGTCTGGGACCTAGTAGGTACTTAATAAATGCTTATTGACTGACAGTTCCAAAATGAATCAGAGCTGGAAGTGCTCTTAGAAGTTGCTGGATCCAATTTCTTCAGTTTCCACATGAGGAAACTGAGGCCCAGAGAGGTGAAATTTTCTTTCCCAGGGTCACACAATTAGTATCTTTTTGAGGAAGGATTTGAACCTGGAGCTTCCTAACCTCAAACAAAAATATTTTAAGCAGTGTCATAATTGTTGGAATAAGCGTATGGCCTCCAAAAGTGATGGTATGGAAAAGATAACATTCATCTGAATGCTTCGTTTTTTTTTTTTTTTAAAGATCACATTATTTTACAGTCACTTTTTGGTTACTATATGTGGATTACATATGAAATTATTACATGCAAATAATAATGTAATAGCTAACATTTATATAGCTCCTACCATGTGGCAGATACTGTGTTAAGTGCTTTACAAATATTATGTCTTTATATATATGTGACTTATCTTTGGGATAAAGAGACTTGGGAGAGGGACTGTCAGATGGACTAATTTTGACTCCCAAACTTGTACTACTACCACCTTTGCAAAAAGGAATTATGAATAGAAGACGGAAGAGCCAGGCAAGCAGAAAGAAGGGATTTAGGATCTGAGCATGGAAGTGAGCAGTTGCTGAAGAGATAAGCCAACCAAGGGTTAAGGGCCTGTTCAAGGAATAGTGGGATCAGGGACCCCTTCTGCTACAAGTAAAGGCTCCTCTGTCCTCAATGGCCAGGTATACAGGCTAAGCTGGTCAGTTCTTTGTGAGATGCTTAATAAATGCTTCTTGGCTGACCCACTGTTGCTTTTCATTTAAATCTTATTTACCTATTCTACCCTGTTGGCCTTCAGAGATACTAAGCTCTGTGTGCATTGTATTTAAGGCTTACCGGTAGAGAAAGAGGTTAAGAGAGAGTATTCCTTATTCCAGAGCAGTAGTTTTTAACTTGGTTTCCATTATTGAAAAAGGAAATATTTTGATTACTGAGGATATCAAAAGGGTTTATGACATATGAAAGACAAACCAACCCCCTTTTTAGAGAGACAAAAGGCCTGATTGGGGGGCGGGGGTTGTGGTTAGAGCTGTTAAGACAAAGTGGGAGAATGGTATTACACTATACAAGCCTGACTTGAATTTGGGATTCAGATAGCCCTAGAAGCGGGGAGGTTTACTCTCCCTTTCACATAGCTGCTGTATTTGGTGGGCTATATTTGAAAAGAAAACCTTTCCCCTGTGAGTGGGAGAGGAGGATAGGGGAGAGGGGGACAAAGAAAGCCATGCCTCCACCAAGGAGGGAGGGAAGTGTTGTTTCCTCCCCACGACCTACACCAAAGTTCAGTTGTCCTTGCTACTATTTACCAGGATTTATTCTTTGATGATTCATTTAGAAGGCACCTCAGGATACTATGGAGCATTTTGGTCAGTAGAGAAAACATTATAATTCATTGTCCAGGAATGAAGAGATAGTAAGTATAGGAAATTGTGTAATTTCTGTATTAACTCCAGGTCATTCCTGGGAAGTTTCATTTTAAATAATTCCATTCAATTTATTTTCCACTTGTTGCTTTCTCATAAAAGCAGAGTGCCAGACGTGACATGCATTCTTCACAGAAATCTAGTTATGTGACTTTTTCTGGCTATTTGGATTTCTGATAATCAGGAACTTTATCTTACAATGACTGTCCTTATGGAAGTTTGGAGTTAAATGAAAGTCAAGTTGAGTCAACAAGCATTTATTAAGTGCCTACTACATGCCAGGGACTGTGCTAAGTGCTTGGAGCTACAAATTAAGGCAAAAACAGCCCCTGCCTTCAGGGAGCTCACATTTCAATGTGGAAGACAACATGCAAATGTGTACAAACAAGATACACACACACACACACATACACACACATATACATATTTGTACACATACACGCAGGATAAATTGGAAGTAATCTTAGGGGAAGGGCACAAACATTAACGGGGGGATCATTTGACAGAATTGTTTCACAACGTTCCCTGTGTAATTTATATGTTTAGATTTTGTTTAGGAGTTGTATGCAGTGTAGTGACTTCCCCAAATTAACATCTCCACTTGCTGCCATCTGAATAGCTGGTTGTTCCTATGGCTTGGAAGTGCATCTCTTAAAAAAAGTGTGTGATTTTCTTTTAGGAAGAGAAGGAAGGAGAAATTCATAAAGATTTGGGCATTCGGGGAACACTAGCCACCCCAAATATCTGACTTAGTAGTTTCATATTTATGGTATATTGCCATTTGACTTTTGGCCTTTTTTTTTGCCCTCTTCCCTTTCCCATCCTCTGAATTCCAAAGCTCTGTAAACTTGGGACACTCCCACACAAGTTTAAAGGTAGTTCTGTCAGTTTCCTGTTTCCACCTACATCTGATGGTCAAAGACCAATTTCCTGGGAATGATGCAACTTCTCTGGTATTACAATTAAGAAATATACAGGTGTGGGAAAACTGGGACTCTAATTCACTGTTGTTGGAGTTGTGACCTGATCTAACCATTCTGTAGAGCAATTTGGAACTATGCCCAAAGGGCTATACAACTGTTCATACCCTTTGATCCAGCAATACCAGTGCTAGGTCTGTATCCCAAAGACATCCAAAAAAAGGGAAAAAGACCTATTTGCACAAAAATATTTTTAACAGTTCTTTTTGCGGTGGCTAAGAGTTGGAAATCAAAGGGATGCCCATCAGTTAGGGAATGGCCAAACAAGCTGTGGTATATGATTGTGATGGAGTATTATTGTGTTATAAGAAATGACAAACAGGATGATTTCAGAAAAACTTGGAAAGACTTACATGAACTGATGCAAGTGAAGTGAGCAGAATCAGGAGAATGTTGTACATAGTAACAGCAGTATTGTTCAATGAAGAATTGTAAATGACTTAGCTATTCTCAGAAATATAGTGATCCAAGACAATCCTGAAGGACTAATGATGAAGCATACTATCTGCCTCCAGAGAAAGAACTGATATTGATTGAATACGGACTGAAGCATGCTACTTTTCACTTTCTTTCATTTTTTTCTTTTATTCTAGTCTTCTTGTACAAAATAACTAATATGGAAATGTTGCACACATATAACCTATTATGATTGCATAGGGAGGGGGGAGGGGAAAAGAGGGAAGGAGGAATAGAATTTGGAACTCAGAACTTTAAATAAATGTTTTAAAAATTGGAGGAAAAAAAGAAACATACAGGGTAGGGGAGAGTAAGATTATCCCCTAAGATTATAATACCCCAGCTACTTGTAGCTAAGTAGAAGTATCAGTTTCCAAATTTGGGGGGTGGGTGAAGAGGCATTTTTCACAGTGAACTCAGACAAGTCAACATTTGTTAGCCAGTATGTCTCCCTTTGTCAAGTCTTATTGAGAGGAATAGAAAGAAGATTGCTGTGAGCCTTGGAGGGTAAAAATTCTCCATGCTGATTTCTTTCGTAGCTACTAACAAGTTAGCTAATGTTGTTAGTCTGGAGTCTCTGCTTTCTTTGGAAGGATGAAGTGGACTCTTTTTTTCTCAGAAAAATGAACAACTATGAGTTCTAGAAAATAATTGGAGTTATTTCTTTATGAAGAATAGCTTTAATGGTCAGAATGGAAGGAGAAGTAAGTTGGGAAGAACAATATGCACAATGATTTCAATAAAGTGAATTATTATAGTACAAGCAATCATGATATATTATAACAATCAACCTTAGCCCTGGAGAAGTGATAATGAAGCATACCTCTCCTTCCTGTGTAGATAGGTACACCTCAGTACAGACTGCAGAGACACAATGCAGAATATGCTATCCAACGTGGCTACTGTTGTCTTTGCTTAAATATTAAATATTTATATATTAAGTATTTTAAATATATTAAATATTTTCCTTTGTTACAAGAAAAGGTTAGATGAGGGGTGGGGATAGGAAGGTATTGGGGGAGGGGGAGTGAAGTAAAGACAAAAGGCAATAAAAAAGTAACTTGGGCAGAAAGATGAGAATGCATGGGTGTGCTATAGAGGTCAGATCCATCCCAGCTGAATAATCCCAATTCTTTCACTTAACTAGCTATGGATTTTTTTTGTTTTTGTTTATAAAATGGTCCTGTGATTTCCTTGATAAAGAGAATTCTGTAGGGGCAGGTAGGTGGCACAGTGGATACAGTACCGGGCCTAGATTCAGGAGGACCTGAGTTCAAATCCGGCCTCAGACACATAACACTTACTAGCTATGTGACCCTGGGCAAGTCACTTAACCCCATTGCCTAGCAAAAAAAAAAAAAGAAAAAGAAAAAAAGAAAAAAAAGAGAATTCTCTGAGAGGAAATTCCCTCTTGTCTATACAGGTTGTCACCTACTCTGTTTACAATTTATAATCTTAGTTGCCTCAGGGCACTGATAAGCTAAGTGACTTACCGAGGGTCACAGTATATGCCAGAGGCAAGACTTACTTAATAATCACAAGTAATAGCTAGCAGTTATATAAGGCTTTAAGGTTTGCAAAGCACTTTGCAAATATCTTTTGGTCTTCACAACATCTGGGAGGTAGATGTCATAGTTATCCCCATTTTATAGATGAGAAAACTGAAAGAGAGACAGCTTAAGTGACTTGCCCGGTGTCGCACAGCTAGTGAGTGTGTGAGTCAGGATTTGAATTCAAGTGGTCCTGACTTTAGGTCCTGTGCTCTGTCCACTGTGCTGGACAACTAGCCAGTTGCCTTACTTGATCCTAGTCTTTCTCTATGCATGAGGCCATGCTGTTTTTCTTGGTGGCCTAAAGCAAGTTATTTAACTTTTGTCATTTATTAAAACATAGGAGCTGAACTATATGACCTTTGAGCTCTAAAATTCTGTGATTTTTAAGAGGTGTATATGAGGGCCATTTTGTACATTTGCCCTTATAGGAAATAGGAAGGAGAAGGGGGACATATATTTAATACATTTTCCCTAGTTGCAGACTCCATTTCACCCTCTTCCTTTCTTTTCCTCCCATCCCACCCCGTTTTGCTATTAAATTTTAGGTGCCAATTGGGGAATGGGAAGGTACTGAGGAGCTACTTTTGCAGGGAATGCTGCTCTAAAAGAAAGAAAGATTATAAGGAATGCAAACCTGCCCTAGGGTTTGGTTTTGTTTTTAATTCTCCAAAGAAGCATTTCAAAAGCAGCAAGACAAATGGGGGTTTTTCAAGCAGTTGTACCAGACTAAGCTATTCTGGTTAAGGAGTCCAGTAATACAAATAGAATAAAGGAGAAATACTTTCCAGAAGAAACAAATCGATGACAAATTATAAATTCAGTGATCTTCAAGCATTTTTCTTTAGTTGATAGAAAATTTAAGCTGCCAACTTCACACTTAGGATCAGAGAACTGGGGGGAACCTTAGTGGACATGGAGCTTAGCCTCCTTCATTTTAAAGACAGGGAAACGGAATCCTTGGAATTTGTCCACAGGCAGGTCTGGTTTTCAGACTCTGCATCCAGTGCATTTGATTTGGGTATCAGACCTGCTTGGACACCTGCGCCAACTTTTTGGTGTCAGCTAAAAAATTTAAGTTTTAGTTCCAACAAATTGTGAGTGAAATTTGAGGTTAAACATTAATTAAATATGGTCACTTAAGAGTGGGTAAAATGAAAAGTTAAGGTTGGCATGAAGCTTGTCCTCTCATGTAAGAAACCCTTCCCTGTCGTCTTAATATGGGCTCCTCTAGGGTAGTGATGTATTGGAATAGACACTGGTCTAGGGATTAGGACCTTGTCCTGACTCCAAACTAATTATCTGTGTGAACTAGGACAATTCATTTAACCTTTAGAAGCCTCTTTTTTCTGCTTCTGTGAACTAAGTAAATTCTAGTAAGGGCCCTTTATGCACTAACATTTGATAGTTTGGTGACTTTGTTGTTCTGTTTTCAGTTTTGCCACAAAGTAGCAGTTTTATACTGGGCAATTTACTTAACCATTCTGAGCCTCAGTTTTCTCATCTATAAAAAGGTAATACCTGCATTACTTATTTCACAAGATGGTAAAATCAGCATAGTTCAGTACAAATAAACTAATTTGGAGTCAGGAAACCTGGGTTCAAATCCTAGCTGTGATACTACCTGTATGACCTTGGACAATTCACTTAAACTCTCTCAAACTCAAAATCTTTAAAATGACAGGGTCGGAACCAATGCCATCTAAGGCCCCTTTCAACTCAAAGTACTTTGATCTAACCCGTGTTATATAGGAAAGCATTTTGAAAAGTATGAGGATGTGAAATTGTGTGAGATGCCAGTGAAAAACGTCAGTGAAATAACACTCATGTTTCCATTTATTCATTCAAACAATTCAGTCTGTTCTACTATAATGAGACTTGTGTTCTCCCAAAGCACCACAATATGCAAAATTGTGCAATAAAAATCGCAGGACTTACAGGGAAAGTGGGGTTAGGAGCGCAATGCTCAAAAACTTCATCAGTGACACATGAAAGAATTGGAACCTAATATAAATGATAGCACAGTTTTATACATCTTAAGTGGTTAAGAAATACAAGAATACTGCAACAAATGGTGCCAGCATCTGAGCCTTCAACCTCCTTAAAGTCTAGAAAAGGTTGGGCAGGCTGCAACTCTGGTCCAAGACTAGAGATCATGGTGGATGGAGGAGTCATGCAGATCAGTCCTCCACCTGCAGCACGTACTGCACTAGAAGATATACAAGAAATATGATACTTTATCTTGAAAAAGAAGGGTTTTTTTAAATAATTAATTTATTTTTAGTTTTCAACATTCACTTCCATAAGATTTAAATTTAATCCCCATTCCTCTCCTCACCCCCCTCCAAGACAGCATACAATCTGATATAGGCTATACTTATATATTCATATTAAACATATTTTCACATTAGTCTTGATGTAAAGAAGAATTAGAACTAATGGGAGGAACCACAAGAAAGAAGAAACAAAACAACAAAAGAAAAGGGGAGCAAATTGTATGCTTCCATCTACATTCAGACTCCAAAGTTCTTTCTCTGAATGTGGATAGCATTTTCCATTATGAGACCCTTGGAGAGGTCTTAGATCCTTGCATTGCTGAGAAAAGCCAATTCTATCAACGTTAGTCATCTCACAGTGTTGCTGTTACTGTGTACAACCTTCTGCTGGTTCTGCTCACTTCACTCAGCATCAGTTCATATAAGTCTCTCTAGGTTTTTCTGAAGTCAGCCTGTTCATCATTTCTTATAGCACAATAGTATTCCATTACATTCATATACCACAACTTGTTCAGCCATTCCGCAATTGATGGGCATCCCCTCAAATTTCCAATTCTGAAAAAGGAAGTTTTCTTGTGGGAAAGCTTGCTTGTAGAAGTGGACATTGGAAGAGTTTAAGTTATTGTGAAGTGGTACAGTTTAATGTGTTCTCTTTCAGGTGAGTCGTATTGTGCATAAGCAAACACAAAATTTATATCATGCTCAAATGTTCCCTAATCTATCAACAATATTGGGACAAATTTGTGCTTTTAAAAAAGCGCTATAGTAGAACTGACTGTAGTTACCAAGTTCCTGCAATATACGCAGCTCTGCCAAGTATAGTGAATGATCTAGTCATGTACAAGAATTAAGCCCTATCCTTAAGAAATGCATAGTCCAGGAGTATTAGGAATCAAATGAGATTTTCAGATTTGGAAATAATCAGTGAATAGGATCCTTATCTATAAAGCACTTATGTGGTATTAGTAGCAGGTTTATCATATAGGAAATTCTGTCCATCTACTATACTTTTATAAGTTGTCCTAAATGAGAAAAAAAGCATTGAATACTTACAACTATCAATAACAGTAAAATTTTCCCCCCCTTTTGTGAATGACAGATGTTTCCTATCATAGTAGAGTATATCTGATCTTTGGTTTTGTAGCACGTTAACTAGACTGCTTTTGTGGCAGGTTGGGTATGGCCCCCACACAGGATCATGTCCTCAAAAAGGCAAACAAACCTACCTCACAGGGTTATTGAGAGAAAAATATTCTGTAAGCCTGAAAGCACTATAGGAATGTGAGCTGATAATGGCCGTGAGAACTCATACAGCATTTTGCTCGTACCTCCTTTCCACATCTCAACTGTGCCCATTGTGGTTTTGATATGTCACGGATCCAGATCAGCATATGAAATTAAATGGGAATTTTTAGGGAGCTTTGTGGAAGCTACAGGTGACATGTGAGGACCAGAAGATGACATAGAAAAAGTTTAGAAACTCAAATGCATAAAATATATGTATTGTATTGTATCATATTGATCCAGATTTTACAACAAAATACTGTAATCACCCCATAAAAGAAAAAGAAAAAAATCAGACTTCTCTGGTGCAAAGAGAGAATCAAAAACTTTTACTTGGATTTTGCAGATTGTGAGGGTGCTGTGCTCCTAACCCCCATGATGAAGAGATATTATCATCATCATCATCATCATCATTAATAAAAAATATGACAGCAATAAAAATGAAATCAAACTTATTTACTACTTTTTTAAGGGACTGGAGGTTTCTAGGTAACTTTATAGCTCCAAAAGGAGGTAGACATACATTTCCACTCTTTCTTGAAACTTAGAGATTATTTATTAATTACAACAGCTTGCAGGACTGGGCTAATGGCTTCCTCAAGAGATTAATGTTCAGAAACTTGGGAAGTAGAAGAAAGGGTAATATGTGCAGTATGAAGTATTTTTCACAAAGCCTAAAGTAATATTTGAAGGACATTTTTAAACAAATGTCCACCAGTGCCAAATAAGTCTTGGGTCCACAATTCTTTCATTCATATATTTGGTTCCATTAACCTTTTATTTTCTGGTTATTTTCCATTTCTCTTTTTAATTTTTACTTCGGAATAATGACTAACCCTAACTCTAAAATTTGTCAGGCTCCACTCCTGGCTCCTCCTGCCTGCAGAAAGTGAGCCACAAAAATGAGCAGTGACCCAGGAGAAGCCACTTCAACCAGCATGCATTTAGGGTTTTTCTTTGATAATGATTTTTTTTCAAGATTCCCATTCAATTAATCAAAAAGTATCTGCTTTAGAAGTGGGCCAAGTCAAACTGGACCTCATACACAGCCCACATTTTACGTTCTTATTTGCATTTGCTCTCCCTGTTCCCAGTGCCTGGAATACCTTACTCTGACTTCCAAACTCACAGTGAAACCTTCCCTTGCTACCTCCTGCAGGAACCGTTCCCAGAACACCTCCCAGTAGGTACCAGCCATGAGACCTCACATAGCTTTTTGCTCTTATCTCTCTGATGCACTGTGTATCATTTTGGTTTAGTTTTGTTGTTAATCAAAATAGCCTACTGTGAACATGCTGGGAGATCTGTTCAGTTTCATGTCTTTTTGTTGTCCTAGTTTCATCAATAAATGTTCTTGATAATGCTTGGCTTATGAAGAGGATCTCGTGCCAAACTCTCTTTAGGCTTGTTTTCTTAGTTGCTTCTTGTCCTTATGTGAGGTAGTAATACTGTTCATAGACTTCAATCCTTTTCTATAATGTAAATGAACTTGTATTCCAGACTGGTGGGGTTCTTGGCTACCGCATTTCTTTGGTTGGCAGTGAGATTCTGTTTTTGACATGTAAAGCTGTGTCTTATACCAGTATTCAGGTATTTGAAGAGCTGTCATATGGAAGAGGAATTAAACCTTGTTTTATTTGGCCGTAGAAGACCAGTGAATAATAATTATAGAGAGTTAGTATCCGAGTCTATCCTGAAATGGAATGGATTGCTTCATTAGGTAGTGAGTTTCCTGTTACTAGAGGTCTTCTAACTAGAGACTGAATGAACATTTGTTAACAGTGTTATAGAATGGTATCCCTGTTCAACTTTGGGTTAGATTAGAAGAAATTCTGTGTTTCTGCTTGTCAGCTTTTTAAAATGAAAAGGGTCAAAAATATCAAAGTGAACAAAATTGACTTAAGAAATGATAAGGAAGAGACAGAACATTTGGCACATACAGAATGTAATTACCAGAAAAGGATTTAAGTTAACAATTTAACTAAGACAGAAAGGGCCTTTTGAAACACTTAAAGCTTGCAAGGTGAGGATAAAATACTCTTGATTTGAGAGTGGTTTTTCTAGGCGCTAAATGCCGAATGCCTTTTTCAGTTAGATAAAAATAGAACCTAGCAGCAAGCATTGAATCTCTCTCTTATCTCTGTCTGAAAGACTCATCCACAGTTGCATCAAAACAGAACAGAAAATTATTTCTCCACCTG
This sequence comes from Phascolarctos cinereus, assembly GCF_003287225.1. Classification (NCBI taxonomy): domain Eukaryota; kingdom Metazoa; phylum Chordata; class Mammalia; order Diprotodontia; family Phascolarctidae; genus Phascolarctos; species Phascolarctos cinereus. Next base: position 265,911,983 of record NW_027555847.1, on the reverse strand, counting down.
GCATAATAATAATGTTTTCCTGTAACATATTCTCAGACACCCTTTGACATCCTCCTCTTACTTGATTTTGATCTTTTCAATGTTAAGAAGAATGAATTTTAAAAGGGGGAATAGTATGTAGAACTCAAATTATTCTTCTGTTGTTGGCATCAGAGTAACTGTGACCCAGAAATCTTGCTGACCTAAGACTAGCCACCGGGTTGGTGCACATTTGAGTTTCTCGGTTGGAATAAGAAGACAGCAGCACCCAATTTATCAGTGAGTTGTGCTTCAAAAGCTTGTGGGTTGGTTGTTGGGAACTTGAATCTAATTTTCTGACCAAGCAAAATGTAGCACAACCAAATTTGCTATGCTTTGTTTGACCCAGTTAATCTAGTCACTTGTATTGTGACCTCTGGCTGTGTATCTATTTAGTTTTATTTCTCAACTGGACTGTAAGTGCCTTGTGGGCAGCAACTGTCTTTTTCTTTGTACATTCCTTGTCAATTTCTTGCTGTTGCTGTTCAGTTGTTTTCAATCATGTCTGACCCTTCATGACCCCATTTGGATTTTCTTGGCAAAGATACTAGAGTGGTTTGCTATTTTCTTCTCCAGCTTGTTTTACAGATGAGGAAACTGAGGCAAACAGGGTTAAGTGACTTGCCCAGGGTCACAGCTAGTAAGTGTCTAAGACCAGATTTGAACTTGGGAAGATGAGTCTTCCTGACTCCAAGCCTGAGGCTGTATCTACTGTGCCACCTAGCCATCCGCCAATACCTAACAAAGCCTTTTACCCAGATGTACAATAAATATTTTTGGTTTATTTAATTAACTGGAAAAAATGCTTCAGAGTTAGGTGGCACAGTGAATAGGGTGTTGGGTGTGGAGTCAGGAAGATCTGAATTCTAATTTGACCTTAGACACTAGCTGTGTGACCTTGGACAAGTCATTTCACCTCCTGTTTGCCTCTATTTCCTCTTCTGTAAAATGGGGATAATAATAGCACTTACTTCCCAGGGTTATTGTGAGGATCAAATGAGATAACAGTTGTAAAATGCTTAGTTCCATGCCTGGCACATAGTAAGTGCTATTTAAATGTTAGCTATTATTATATTAAAAGGCTACTTGTCAGAATGGCAGCATTTTCCAAGTATTAACTTTCATTCTCTAACAAAAAAGATGTATGTTACACCTATATTTAGATCCCATTAGACTAACAAGACAGTTTAAGGGGAGATTGAAATAATTAACGTAAAAATAAGGTTAAAAGAAGCTTGCAGTTCAGTTTGTATTATGGTATTTTAGAGGACCTAAGGTCATCGTTATCACTTGAATATATAATCTCAGGCAAACCTGAAGTCTCTCTCTAGGATCTCCTGACGTGTGGTGGTCAGTCTGTTAGGATTCGTCAGGGACAGATTACAGCCACCTTGGTAGAAAGAGGACCATTGTCCCTCACAGAAGCGATATATTGGAGTTGCTGTCAGCAGCAGAGGGAAGCGGATGGTCTCCAGTGTACAAAGCAAGGCTCCAAAAACTTGGGGAGTCATAGAGTATAATCACTGTGCCAGTGGAGACGGCAGAGTGAAGATTTGCAGGCTGAGTCCTAGTAGACTGGAATTAGCAGGCAGGCACGCACAGAAGCCAGGCTAAGAGCAAGGCTTGAGCCTTGAGCCAAGGAAAACTAAATCATGCCAGAAGGAGAGCATATCACTGTTTGACAGCTTGCCTTTTGAATGGACGCTCCAGCTGCGGGTTCCCTTTCCACCAGATTTGTTCATGCCGGCGCTATCCCTGCTTACCTTTCGGAGGGGCCGGTGCTGTCAGATGCAAGGATCCGTGTGTTGATGTTTAGTCATGTGGTGCGATGGGAAGAGAGCTTCACTGGGCACCAGAACGGGTGGGTTTAATCTGGTATCTTCCTCTTTATCTCTGTGATGATGCATAAGTCAATGCACAAGTTGTTTATGGTCCCTGTTCCCTTGTCTGTAAAATGAAATGTTGGTCTAGGGAAGTGCCATGGTCCCTTCTATCTCTCAATCTGTGAGCTTTTCTCATCAGTATGAAAGAGTAGAAGAAAAAGAGGCTACTTTCAAACAGTTAAAAGAAAACAGAGCCAAATAATTGAAAAGACCATGGCAAGAAATCTTAGAGGTTGTATGTGAATGGTTTAAGAAGACAGGTAAAGGGGCAGCTAGGTGGCGCAGTGGATAGAGCACCGGCTCTGAAGTCAGGAGGACCCGAGTTCAAATGCGACTTCAGACTAAACATTTATCACTTACTAGCTGTGTGACCCTGGGCAAATCACTTAACCCCAATTGCCTAAAAATAAGAATAAAATAAAGAAAAAGGACAGGTAACAAATTTCTTTTGAATAGTAGACCTGTACCTTAATCTACTGTCAATGCAAGCAACATACCATATAGGAAGGAAGAAAATAATCATTTATTAAGTGCCGACTATGTACCAGGCACCGTGCTAAGCGCTTTATAAATAGTATCTCACTTGATCCTCAAAACAAACCTTAGAAGGTAGGTCCTAGGATTATTTCCATTTTACAGTTGAGGAAACTGGACAGGTAGAGGTTAAATGACTTGCAAAGTCACACAATAAAGTGTCTGAAGCTAGATTTGAACTTAGGTCTTCCTGCCTCCAAGCCCTTTTCTCCATCCACAGTGTCACCTCACTGCCTGTTACCCAGGAAGGAGAAATGGATTTGGAGTCAGATATAGTGGGCTTATAACCCTGTTGTTTCTACTGGCTGCTTTTATTGGGCAAGTTGTTTGGGTTTGAAGTTCTTTCTCTATAAAATGAGAGGGTCAGACTGGATGATCTCTGATGTCTCTTCTGGCTCTGAATTTTATGGTCCCATAAGTTTTTCCAAGTATCACTTGTTGTACATAGTGATGTCAACTTGGATGTCACTGTTGAGTGAAAAGACCAAGCATCAGCTCTCTGTAAAAGATTATTGCAATTGGAATTACATAGTTGCTTTTTAGTGCATTGGGAATAGCAGTACATGTAAAACATGGCTTCAGGCTGAAATTAGAGTCTTTGGCTCTTAGGTTCATAGATTTAGAGGTGGAAGAGAACTTTGAAGCCATCAACTCCAACCCCTTCTTTAATAGACGAGGAAGTAAGATACAGAGAAGAGATTTGTCCAAGGTCCTACACGTAGTATGGGCTATTCAGGGAGGACTAGTGTATCTGGAGTGAGGGCTGCTCATCCTCCTCTGGTGTCCATCTTTTACAAAACCAGCTTACACCTGTGGCTTCAAAAGGCTGTAGCATGTGCAGCACCCACCCCCCTATAAAATTGTCGTGGCAGATGGGCTACACTGACAGGTCCCAAACCCATCAGGGAGTTAGGGGGATGTCTACTCCAAACATGTGAAGACTTCCCCCAGTGGAATGCGTAGAAGAGGACAATTTGTTCTAACAGCCATGAAAGCGACTGGAGCAGGTGTTATGGAGCACTTAGATCTTGGTCAGGCTTCGAAGACCCCAAGGTCATCCACTGCATCCTGGGCCATCTCCAGTCATACTAACTTTGTCTTGCCACTAGACTTCGATGACTCTGTAAGAGAACAGTGAGACTGATTTTGTACAACTCTGCCTCACTTAAATCCAATTCATGCACAAGTCAAAACATCACCTGTGATGTCATTGGTCCTCTTATAAAAACAAAAATGAACAACAACAAAACATAGTAAGTAGAGCCAGTATTTTTTTTTAAGGCAATTGGGGTTAAGAGACTTGCCCAGGGTCACACAACTAGGAAGTGTCAAGTGTTTGGTCTGAGGCCAGATTTGAACTCAGGTCCTCCTGACTGCAGGGCTGGTGCTCTATCCACTGTGCCACCTAGCTGCCCCTAGAGCTAGTATTTGAACCCAGATCCTCTGACTCTATATCCAGAACTTCTGTTGTAGACTTTATCAAGGCTTAAGCAGCAACAATAATAATAGCATTTATTTAGTTCTTTAAAATTTTGCTTTACATATGTTATCTCCTTTGGTCTTCACAGCAACACTGGCAACTAGGTGGTATCATTATCCCCATTTTACAGATGCAGAAATCGAGCCTAAGAGAGGAGGTTAAGTGACTTCTGCAGTGTCACAGATCTGCTAGATGTGTGAGGCAGGATTTGAACTTAGAGCTTTCTGACCCTAAATCCAATGTCCTATCCTCTGTACCCCCTAGCTGTCTTAAACCAAAAACCTATATTTGCATAGTGCTCAAAAACACACTCTCTTGGTTTTTGCCTCCAAAAAACGAAAGAGTTTTGCCATCATCCATTACAGCCAGTTTGTTGTTGTTTAGTTTTCAGACGTGTCCAACTCATTGTGACCACATTTGGGATTTTCTTGGCAAAGATACTGGGGTAGTTTGCCATTGCCTTCTCCAGCTCATTTTACAGATGAGGAAACTGAGGCAAACAGGATTAAATGACTTGCCCAGGGTCGCACAGCTAGTTAGTGTCTGAGACCAAATTTTAATTCAGGAAGATGAGTCTTACTGACTCTAGGCCCAGCGCTCTACCCACTGCACCACCTAGCTGCCATGTTACAACAGGTAGATGTTTCATTTTTGGAGCTCAGAAATCAGATACTTGAATAATTTCTTTTTAAAAATACCCATGTCATAGGCAAGGTACAGCCCAAAGTCCTCCGAGGGAAAACTAGGATTCTAGATTTTATGAAGATAAATCTTCAAATCATAGAGTTTCTAACCACTTCATTTGGCTGTTTACATGGCACCAAATCTGTCTGTTGAAGCTCAGGAGAAATGTTAAGATTCAATATTATTCCATGACTTGAACTTTTTGCAGTGATGACTTTAGTGTTTATTAGATAGCATAGACTCTCACTTGGTTTTTACTATAGCATGTCTTTCTCATGGTACAAAAACTGGTGACAGTGTTGAAAAAGCAGATTTAGAAATGAATTCATTTAACAGACATTTATTGACTTCATACTATGAGCAGGGCACTTTGGAGCATATAGAAAGGGGAACAAAAAAGATGATGCTCAAGGAGATCCAGTCTAGTAGATAAGACAGGTGTACAACCAACTTTTATAAAAGGTAGTATTTGATTAATGCCATGGAAGAAGTATGAGAAAGTACTCTGGAGCAAGAATACTTCTGTTGGGGTGTGATATGGATGAGGATTCATAGAAAAGGTTGTTTGGACACTTAACCTAAATATTAAGCATCACATCATTTAAAAATTACAGGAGAATGGAAAGAAGTACCTTTTTCAGCTGTGGGGAAGGGAAAATTCTTAACTAAATAAGAGATATGGGGTGATATAGATACAATGGAAGATTTTGGTTATGGAAAATCAGCAATAACATGAAAAACACTCTCAATCACTACTGATTAGAGAAATACAGAAAATTAAAGCAACTCTGAGATACTACCTGACACCCAGGGGATTGGCTAACATGACAGAAAAGGAAAATGACAAATGCTGGAAGGATGTGGAAAAATTGGGACACTAATGCATTGTTGGTGGAATGCTGATCCACTGTTGGTAAGTCAGTTATGAACTGATCCAGCCATTCTGGAGAGCAATTTGGAACTATACCCAAAGGGCCCTAAAACTGTGCATAACCTTTTACCCAGCAATACCACCACTAGGCCTGTATGCCAAAGAGATCAAAGAAAAGGGGTACAAAAATATTTGTACAAAAATATTTATAACAGTTCTTTTTGCAGGGGTGTAGGGGGTAGTAAAGAATTAGAAGCTGAGGGAATGCCCATTAATTGGAGAATAACTTTTTCACTGGGCCTACTTCACATTTTATTTAGTCAAAAACATTATGCAGTATTGTCAGTATCTTGTATATATGTAAAAAAATATCAACACATATATTTGCAAATGTGTGTGTATATATGTAAAATTTCTCATGTGGCTAAACTCCTGGCCTTTGCCATTGTCTCTAGAAACTCATCATCCTGAAATAATCATATTAACTCTAAAATTCACAACTCCTCAGCACTTCCTGTCCCTGGGTCCCCTCCCCCCCTCTTTACTGGGAAGATCTCCTCCTCCTAGAGCATCCATTTCATCATTTTCCATCTAGCTCCCCTCTTCTCTATCCACCCTCTACCCTGTGTCACACACACACACACACACACACACACACACACACACACACACACACACACGCCCCAGCTTCTTTTTCTGTGTTATCTTCTCAAAGTACATCGTAAGCTCATGATGAGCACTTAATAAATGTTTATTGGCTGACTGATCTCCCCCAATAGAATGTTGGCTCTTTGAGGGGTTGAGGCCTTTTCTTTCTTTGCATCCCCACTGCTTAGTACAATGCTTGACACTTAAATATTTGTTGATTGCTTGATTGATTGTATACTCCTCCTCCCACCCCCCAACCAGGCCTTAAGAAGGATTATTTGGCAGAATCTCAGCCTGCATTCCTGAATCAAACCTGTAAAGATAAACAGGCCACAAATTTGTTAGTGTGCCTAGTTTGCATCAGGTCAGTCAGAAGAGAATATGCTGAGTGGTCACATTATTTGAAAAGAATCTTTCTAGCATAGATGACTGAAGTTTGTATAAGTGTGAGGCTGATTGATTAAATCGATCAAGTCACTTTCTTCCCCATGAGTAAGGAATAAGGTACCCCATACCTTACTTTAAGAGGGTAAGACTAAGTCTCAAGCATTTATTAAGTGCTTTCTAGGTGCCAGGTACTGGGCTAGGTGCTGAGAATGCAAAGAAAGGCAAAAGACAGTCCCTGCACTCAGGGAACTCCCAGTCTTATGGGGGAAACAACTATGTACAAACAAGATCCATACAGAATAAATTGAAGATAATCAACAGAAGCTATTAGCGTCAAAGAGAAATGAGGAAGAGCTTTTTATTGAAGATGGGGTTTTAGCTGAGAAGGCCAGGGAATTCAGGACGTAGAGATGAGGAGGGAGAGTACACCAGGAATGAGAAACAGTTGGTGGAAAATGCCCAGAGACAAGTGATAGAACAATCCATCAGTCAAAAACAATACTTGGAACTGGAGTGATATGTAGCATGTGAAGAGTGCTACAATAGGCTGAATAAACTTGGTCATGTCTTAGGGGTTTCTCTGTAAATATCAAGCAAGTTTAGAATGAGTTATTGAAGATATTGGAGCAAGTATGGTGTTGTAGCTAAACCCCTTGAGAAAGAACCACTTGGGGAAGAAGAGGCCAAGGCTAGTCTTCTTATCCCACCCCACCCTGTGCCATAGGGGGACCTTGCAAGCCTTGAAGGGTCTGGGGTATCTGGGACTTCTCTTCTTTACATCTCTGTGTTAACATCATCCCCAGACCACCTGAGAGCAGGGTCTGCTTTAGGGAGCCTAGGACAGACTGGATTCATATTCACCACAATGAGGGGCAACTTCCTAAGTTGTACAGTGAAGGGGAGAAAAGAACTTCCTGTGACCAGATCCATTTCTCCTTTGCTCCATGTGCTCTCCATGTCCTCTCTGTGTGAGCTTTAATACATTTTCCACTGGGCACTGTATGTACCTTTGGGAACATCACAGATTTTTTAAAAAGGGGGAAGAGGGGGAGAAGGAGGCAGGGAATGGGTGTCAAGATGTTTCTTACTGTATCAGCTTACTAAATACCCCTTTGTAAAAATTGAGTCCAGCTAACTAAATGATAATCAACTCATAATCGTGGGGAAAATAGAATGGGAGCTCAAACTGATAGCGTTTGATAGAATCACCCAGCCCCCACCCCCCACCCCCTACTGCCACTGCCCTTCAGGGATACTAGAACTCCAAGGGGCAGATGTAGCTTCCATCCAGGACTTGGCTTATCAGTGTGACTGGGAGATGGGATAAGCATCCCTTAGAGTCTGTAACTGCTACATTGATATTGTACTTTAGAAATTTGGAAACATTTTATTATTATATCAGCATTGCCAAGAACAATGAAGCAGCTTTCCCAAATCATGTTTGGGAAGCTTCCTTTAAGAGAGAATATAGTTCTTCTGTTTTGTTTTAGCAAAAGTGGTCTCTTCCAGAGAGTACCACAGTAGGGCTTGGATGACTAGACATGACTATATATTAGAGATTCACTTAATACTTTCAACCTCAGGATTTATTAATAGCTAGTGACATTAGTACAGGAAGGTTGTGTGTGTGTGTGTGTGTGTGTGTGTGTGTGTGTGTAAACCTGTGATCAGCAACTATTCTTCAAAGTAGAGTTGTTGGGGGCACTTATAGTTTGTGACTTACCCAGCATCATGTAGCTAGTATATCATTGCGACTTGCACAAGTCTTACTGGCTTTGAGATTTGTTTTCTATCTGCTATGCCATGCTGCTTCTTATAATCATCAAAAAAAAAAAAGTTGAAGTTGTCCAAAAGTCGAATGACTTGCCTTGGGGGGTGAATGAGTACCTGCTACTGGAGGTTTTCAAACTGAGGCCAGAGGATTATGTACTTGCCTCAGGGATCTCTAACTGTGAAGGGGATTTTGGATCAGGTACATATTGCACTAGACACAGACATTTATGTGACCATAGGCAAATCACTTTTAGTGCTCTAAGCAATTCTTTCTTTTTTTTCTCCTTAATAGTATTTTTTTCCCCAATTACATGTAAAGATAGTTTTCAACATTAATTTTTGTAAAGTTTTGAGATCCAAATTTTTCTCCCTCCGCAAGACAGTAAGTGATCTAATATAGGTTATACATGTATAGTCATGTTAAACATATTTCAACATTAGTCATATTGTAAAAAAAAAATCAGAACAAAAGGGAAAACCACAAGAAAGAAAAAACAAAAAAAAAATGAAAATAATATGCTTCAATCTGCATTCAGACTCCATAGTTCTTTCTCTGGATGTGGTTAGCATTTTCCATCACAAGTCTTTTGAAATTATTTTGCATCTTTATTTTGCTGAGAAGAGCAAGTCTATCATAGTTAATCATCACACAATGTTGCTGTTGCTGTATACAATGTTCTCACTTCACTCAGCATTAGTTCATCTAAGACTTTCCAGGTTTTTCTGAAATCTGCCCAGGCAATTTTCTTAATAAGACCAGAAGGTCCAGGAGAGTTGCCTTTTGCATTGACAGATTTTTCACACAAACTGTTCCCCACGTGAAGGAATTCACAAGTCTAGATCTGCGCCCCAACCCCACCCCCAAATTTTTTTTGAAAATATTTAGAGGAGGTGATTTTATTTTAGTCAGTTGGTTCGATGTATTGATTGCTATAGATATTAACACTAATCTTACAGTTTTGTTTTTAGAAGTTATTTGGGGGGAGTTGGGTTGGGGCTAGTTAGCAATATATGAGCCATATGGTTGGGATTTTATTGTATTTATTTATATTCATTCTTAGAATTTTATTTATAATTCTAAAAATTTCCACTATGTAGAAACTCCTTTTGACAATGTAAATTGACGATTCTTCTAAAACACCGGGTTTATTATAAGAATTGTCTGAGACATTTTGAAGCATATGCCTATGATCACACAAGTATCAGAGACAAGCCTTGAATCCACATCTTCCTAATTGTAAGGCTAGCCATCTAACCACTGTACTTTATCTATCATACTACATTGCCTTTCATTTCTGTTTCCAGAAAAACAGCTGTCATAATCCTAATTTTTTTTTGAACCTTCATGTTGCTAACTAAAAACTTTGCCGAATAAGTTGCAGAGGTTCAAAAGCATGGAATAATGCCTTTTTATTGCTGAAAGTCTACTGCCTCATAAAATATTAATAATCTCCTTTCTTATGGTCAAATAGGCAGCCTTTTTCACGGTTCTGCTTTTGTTCTCCATGCAGTAAAAGTGCCTTCCCCAATTTTTTTTCTTCTTTCATGTATCATGCCTCATGGTTCCATGTGTCTTCTTGTCATTCTCTTTATAACACACAATCTCTTGAGTACTCACACTGCATTTCTCACTCATGTATACCCATTCGTACATATACACTCTTGCTTCTAATCTCCTTTCACTTAAAGAACGCCGTTACTGTACCCTTTGGTGTCCTCAGGCTCCTTTCAACCAAGAACAGACTAATTTTTGTTGGGTCTTTTTTGAGGTGAGGATGGGAATGTTTTGTGAATCCTACAATTGTTTTGTGTGGAGTGGAACAGCTATCCTTTTATTTTTGGCTCATCTGCACTTTCTAGACAGTCTAGCTCAACTACTTCACCCTCTTCTTCATATTCTGTGCCTTCTGAGCTCAGTCCTGAAGGTACATATCGATAGCTAGCATGACAACTACCATTTATATAATGCTTGAGGTTTTACAGAGAGCTTTACAAAATTCGCTTCATTTTATCCTCACTAAAACTAGGTTGGTGGTATTCCCATTTTAATAATACATATTATTCCCATTTTACAGATGAGAAAACTGAGATAGACAGGTTGAGTGACTTGTTCAGAGTCACAAAGCTAATAAGTGTCTGAAGCTGGATTTGAACTCAGTCAGTCTTCCTGACTCCAGGTCCAGTGATTTATCTGCTGTGCCACTTGTCAACAGACAATCACAACTTCACAAAACTTATGTGGAAACTAGGTTTACCACAACATGTATGCGGAATTCAAAGAGTTCACAATCCATATAGAAGTTTGCATTTTTATAGCAGTAGGACAAAGGGAAAAGGAAGAAACACAAGTTCCCACCTAAAGTGGCATAGTATGGAGAGAGAAAGGTGCAGTAAAGGTGGGAAAAGGACAAAACCTTTTGTGAAGGTTGGGGAGCAAGGAGATGGCAAAAGCTCCCTTGGGAGCTGTTAGACTACAAAGATAGGAGGGTCTGCTTATCTGCACAGGTCCCAGCTGCACAAGCAGTTTCTAAGCCTAGTGCAGACTGACTGGTGCCTGTCTTGACTCCCAAGTACACACAGGGAGTCCAGTTTGGGATGCAAACATCAAATTATGCCAGCTCAGCTGGGAGATTAGTCCTTGACTCATTCAGGGGCTCCTGCACACTCCAGGTCCAGTGTTTCTGGAAAATAAGGCAACTCAAAAAACAAGTTCAGGGGACCCCTTATCATTCCTTAACGCACTGGAGTGGGGAGAGGGGAAGGATGTATGTGTTTGTTCAGGCTGAGGATAGGCAGGAGACAGATGAACTGAACCCAAGTTACAGAAAGTAGGAGGAAGGGTAGAAATTTGGGAGCTGTACTTTGATACTCAGGAATTTGCCTGGAATTATGCACATGTGGTTTGGCCTTTTTTACTGTTACATAAATGCCAGGAATTACTGCAAATAATTCATTCTATGTTAAGACTGCTTAACTAAGAAAACTGAAATAAAATTTGACAGAATGTGAAATAGCTTTTAACTGGTTCAAAAATGACCTTTGGGCTACTTGTTTAACTTTTTTTTTTTGAGCATAGTGATAGAATTTAAAGTTGAGAGAAACCTTAGAGAGCTTTGGATGACCACTTCTCAGAATATTAAGAGAGAGCATAGTCATTGTTCGGACAGTGTCGTGGAGTTTCAAGTTTGAGGATTGGAAGGTACATTAGACACCATCTCAGCCCCACATTCACTTTGACCAGGAATCTCCTCTGTGATGTCCTCAATGAATAGTCCTTCATCCTCAGTTTGAAGACCTCAACAGAGGGGAGACCTGCTTCGTCCCCAGCCAGCTCCTTCCACTTTTGGACAGCACTGATGCCTTTGATGGTGATAATTACCTTCCTATGGAATTGACACTTGCAGTTAACAAATTCTGGAGTTTAATGGAGGCTCTGTAGCTAGCTTTCAAACCCTAATTCTGGTCCACACTGTAAGAAGCAATATGGACTACTATCATAGTGAATATTTTTTATTTTTTAATTTTTTAGTTTTTTTAAGGCAATTGGGGTTAAGTGACTTGCCCAGGGTCACACAGCTAGTAAATGTCAAGTGTTTGATCTGAGGCAGAATTTGAACTCAGGTCCTCCTGACCTCAGGGCCGGTGCTCTATCCACTGCACCACCTAGCTGCCCCTACCATAGTGAATAAAATAGAAAAACTGTACTCTCTTAGAGCATAAGTTCCCTGGCAAATAGTAACTGGAAATGCTGTTTCTTTGCTCTTAGCAATGTTGGTATTATAATAATAGTAATAATAATAATAATCATATATATATATATATTGCAGCACTTTGGAGTTGACCTACTCTTGCCAATATGTTGGAAAGCATTTCAGACATACCAAAGCATAGCGCATATGCAAGGCACTACTATGCTAAAAAGGTACTTTTCCAATACTGCAGCCCAGCAAATATGTTTTCCTCTTCAGTACCTTGCACACAGTGATGCTAGAATGCTTCTGAGGCACCTTGTTGTACCATTTTATTTATAATAATTAATTACTTTTGTTTAGTTGGTGTTTTTGCAGTTGCAAAATATTTTTTACATGGAATTATAGACTATCAGAACTGGACATTACTTTAGATATTATCCAGCCCATTTTCCTGGTTTTGGACTTGATATGTGATTTCGTTGGTATAGGGAATTCCTGGTGAAGAAACTCCTATCAGTGCAAATCACCACCTGCTCTGCACCTCACAGAATTGCTTCGGGGACATAGAAAGCTAAAGTGACTTCTCCAGGGTTATATAGGTCTTTACAGATTGAGGGAATCCTTTTCTCATCTTTCATTTGCAAATGTTTCCTTCCAAGGTTACCTTCTGGTTCCTTCAGGCAAAAGTATATCTTTCTGGCTTGAATGACCTGTTTTATGGCCTTAAATCTCTAGTTCAGTTTGTATATTTATGGAGACTAATGTTGAGCATCCACCGGCATGCTTAAGTAATGGCCCCTGTAGGTTTATGATCTAGATGACCTCATGTGCATTTAAGAGAGGACCAATTTGTTTCATAATGTCTCATAATAGTAAAACACCATATAAATGTAAGCTTTTATTATTCAATAAATTTGTGCTAACTCAGGAACCAAGATGTGCTGTTTCCACCAGACCACAGCTAATGCTTTTGAGTATAGTCTTCAAAAAGTTGTCTTACAATTATACTAATATGGCACCAAACTAGACTGCAGGTAACAAAGGCTGAGAAATGTCCAAACTGCCGTATCACTGATACTTAATCATAAGTTGAACCTAGTCACTCTAGAAATTTAGGGGAAGCTATAATCCAAGGAGTGTTTCACTCACCATCAGCTACCACCATGACTTCCCACTATGATCTACATGCAATACAAGGACTAGTGCCCTTCTATCAATTCTAGGAAAGGGAAGAGAACAAGCATTTATTAAGCATCTGCTGTGTGCCAAGACACTGTGCTAAGTGCTTTACAGATATTTATTTTGTTTAGTTTGTAGTTTAAAAGGGTACACTTTTAACAATGCTCCCTAACTTGGTCAAAGTGCTAGGAAACTAAATATCTTCTGGATAAATAAAAGAATACCAAAATATTTTGAATATGATAGAGAATATGAATTCAGTATAATTTATTTATTAAATGAAATTTATTATATGTGCCTATTATGTCCAAGTCACTTTACTCTCAAAGGATGCAAAGGAAAAAAAAGAAGTATTTCCTGCCCAGTAACAATATAACAATATAACATATGTAGCACTTCAAGGTCAGTCAGCCAGTAAGCACATATTAAGCTCCTACTGTATGCCAGGCACTGTTCTAAGACCTGAGGATACAAAGAAAAGCTCACGGTCTGATGGGAGACACCCTATGAAAACAGCCATGTTCAAACAGGATATAGAGCAGGTCAATTGGAGATAATCAGCAGAGTGAAGGCACCTGCATTAAAAGGGATAAGGAAAGGCTTCCTATAGAAGGTGGGATTTTAGCTGGGACTCAAAGAAAGCCAGGAAGCAAAGATGAGGGGGGAGAGAATTCCAAGCATAGGGAAAGAGCCAGTAAAAGTGCTCAAATTAGGAGATGGGACATCTTGTGTGAGGAACAGCAAGGAAGAAGCCAGTGTACATGGGGGTTGGAGTAAGGTATAAGAAGGCTGGAAAGATAGGAAGGTGCTACCAAGTTATGAAAGGTTTGGAAAGCCAGTCAGAGAATTTTATATTTGCTTCTGCATGGGATAAGGGGACATTAGAGTTTATTGAATGGGGGTGAGGTGGAAAAGAGGGGTGGCATGGTCAGATCTGCATCACTTTGCATATGTTATCTCTTTTGATTCTCACAACAGTCCTGTAAGGTACATGTTAGTATTATCTCCATTTTACAAATGAGAAAACCGAGGCTAAGAGGTTGGGTCACATGACTCTGAAGGGTCTGAGTCACAGCCTGAACCCAGGTCTTTCTCATTCCTTGTGCTCTGTTTCTTGATTCATTTAGACATAAGTTTCATTCTGGCCTGAATTAATTTCCCTCTTCATTCTGTCTATTTATAGAGCCTAATGTTGACCATCCACCAGTGTGCTTAAGGAATAGTCTCCCCAGGTTCACCATCCAACTGATTTCATAGGAGTGTAAGAGAAGAGTGAAAAAAGTCTATGCTGTGTGATGTTTTGTCGTGAGAGAGCTTGTGCAGCGAAGGGAACGTTTTCGAGGATTGCTTGTTGAGCCTTTCTGAAGAGTTATATAATAATTTAAAAGCTAACCAACAGTAAAATAAGCAGCAGTACTGCTAAAGATAGACAGTGGGATTTACTCAGCTTGCCCAGGTCCACTTGAACGTGTTCTCTTTCTAGACATTGGACAAAACCTTCCCAAGAGCAAGCACATCTTGGTAGGTACCTGGTGGTACCTCTTTTTTTTTCTCAGGTAATAAACATTTTACACTTTCTGACAACATCTTTCATGTTCATTCTAAAAACAAAAATGGCTGTTTTTGAAATTCTTTTCAGTATTCTTTTGAATCAGGCAGAGTTTTGGCATTAGAACAAGACAGTCTTATGCTTAAATGCCTTTCAGTTTTGTTTCTTTTGTTTTTGTTTTTCTATTGTCTTTCCCAACTCCCAAAGGTGCCATGTATTTATTGCAAACAAAAATAGAATGAAAGAAAAAAAAGAAATTCATAGATCTAGACTAGGGTTTCTTAACTTTTTTTTTGTACCAATGGCCCCCTTTGGATCCCCTCTCAGAATAATGTTTTTAAGTGCATAAAATAAATACATAGATTTTAATAAAGGAAATCAATTACACTTAAATAGTTATCAAAAGTTTTTAAGTTTACAGACCTCAGGTTAGGAACTCCTGATCTAGAGCTACTTAGAACAAGAGTTCCAGTATTGATTACATCTTTCAGTGATGTCATTTCTTCTCCCTTTTTCCTGTTCCCCAAACTCTGATTTTTTTACTGATTTATTTTAAACCAAGGAATGGATGTAGTTGAACCCTGTACCTAGGCAACAATAATCCTCTATCTGCCCACCCACTATGAATCCATCCACTCTCAGTGCCAGTGTGAGGCCCAAAAGGGACCCAGATATTTGTAATCCTCTCTTGTTTAGGCAGGCACTCTCTGCACCCGAAATCTCTACCTCTTCCCTGCACCTCAAAGAAAGGAACAGACTCTATTTAACTTGAGAATGAAAGCAAATGCAAATCCCATACTCTGAATGAATGCAGCTTAGACCAAACATGATCCGTTTCGTTTTGTTATTGAGGCTTATGGGCTTCGGCCTCGTTGAACTAAGCATGAGGGGCTTAGTTCTCTGGTCTTTATTTTACCACGCAAGCAACCCCACAGGCTTGTGCTTCAGACATTGGCTGTGAGGATTCCCCAGGTGGATTTCTCTCCATCCTCTCACCCTGAAAGAGGCACCTGACACTGATTCTTCCAGTTACACAAATTAAAGGAGAATAACTGTGGGAGAAGGAGCAGAACACATAGATGTAACAGAACTACTTGCAGGGAAAAGAACATCTCCTAAGGCAAAGGGGACCAGAAACCCAAGTCCCCTTCCCTCTGAGTTTACTCTGGGCAGGGACCCAGGCTGGGCCCCTAATATCCACCCATCCCTAACATTAGAGTACTGTGGATTCTCAGCCGGTAGAAAGAAGAGGGTCCAGTGACTTAAAAGGGAAACCAGAGGCAAATGATTGGGAAAACAAGAGGAAAGACTACAAGTTTTATAGAGAGGCTGGGAACAAACTTAGCTTATAAGCAGGTAACAGAGAGATAAATTCATTAAGTCAAAAGGAAGAACGATTTAAAACAATGAGAGACCAGAACTCAATGAACAACTATTATATTATAAAGGAAAACAAAAATTCCTTGGTCAAAAACAATATTTATTAGATTCTGCAGAGATCACGTAGCAACAGCTATAAACTCCAGAATGATTCAAAAAAGAAAAGATATTGGAAATAAACTTAGGTCAGAAATCAGAAGTCATAATGGAGAATTTAAAATGGCAAAAATGGAGTCCAGGGTTGAAAAGCTAAAGATGCATCCCACCAAGTCCATAGCAGAACAGAGGAGGGATTGTAATTTCTTTAGTCTTTTAACCAGAGATTGGCCTCTGGGGAGAATAGCCTAAAAGCCATGTAGGGCAGCAAAGAAAAGAAATCTCATCCCAGAGAGGAAAAGAAAGATGCTCCCAAAGACCATTCTTCAAGGAGTTGGGGAAGATGGGGAGGTATATATCTATGGTAAGAGAAGGGAACTTTATAATGATTTTTTTGGGGGGGGAAATTTGTACTTTAGGAGAATGAGAAAGGATTATATCCCACCTTAGGAAAGGGTTTCCAAGGGCATTTAATGGTGGTAGAGGAAGTATAGAAGCAGAGAAAGGATAATTTGACCTTACTGAGTGGTGATTGATCCTATTAGTAAGTTTGCTTATAAAAATGGACATCAGAAGAGTTGCAACTTGAGTTATTATAGTAGTACAGTTTTTAAAGTTCTCTCAAAATTTCATGGAAGCATAATCGAAATTCTAGTTCAGTCTTCTCTAATATGCCACTTGCATTGGAACAAATTCACATTTTAAAAACACAAGTTATGGCAGAATTGATTCTTGATATCCTGAATAATGAAAGGGTCAAAGAACAGCTCATAGAAATAATAACTGTGAAATTATAAGTCATTGTTATTATAGCAGTGAAACGATATACTGTAATTGCTGGGATGTAGCTAAACTAGTGTTCTGAATAAAGATCTGAAAATATTAACAAAAGAGAAGATTAATAAATTGAGTATAGACAGGGAGAGGGATAGAGACTGGGCTTGTGATTTAATTGGCATGGGGAACTCCCAGAAGAAAAGACTCCCTTTAGCAATGCAAGCCAGGACCTTCTCTACAACTTACAGTTGTACTGAGTTTTCTAGAAGGTTATGGTTAAGATTAATCTCTCTTGGGGTAACATGATTTACCAAGGGCATGCAAACCATATCAGAGGCAGGCCCCAGGTCTTCCTGGCTCTGAGGCTGAGTTTCTTATCTAAGCAGTATACCACACTGCCCCTTATGCAATTAAAAACATATATATATATATATATGTATATATATATATGTATGTGTGTGTGTGTGTGTGTGTGTGTGTGTGTGAGTATATATCTATCTATCTTATCTATCTATATGTATATATAGAAAATCAACAACAACAAAAACACGAGGAATTCTCAAATGTGATTAGAAAGAAATAAAATAGAAAATAAAACACTATAGAAATATTAGCAAAACTAAAAAGTTGTTCTCAGAAAAAAACAAAATTGGTAAACATTTACCTAACCTGTTTTTAAAAAGATGAAAATCAACTTTAAAAAAAAATGAAGTAGATTCTCACAGTATATAGCAGAAATTATCAGAACTAGCTTTACCCAGTTATATGCTAGTGAAACTTTAAAAGAAACGGATGATTACTTTTACAAAAATATAAAATATTCACATTAACAGAACACAAAATAGAAGTCTTGACCCAAACTCAGATAACACAATGGAATAAACTATAAAGAATCTACCAGAGGGGTGGGGATAAGGAGGGAATACATTGTAAGTATTGTTCAAAAATGTTATAAGTGCTTTCATTCTATGAATGATTTAAAGAGCAATTAATACCTATGCTACACAAATTATGTGCTTAGGATTTGGAGTCAGGAAGACCCGAATCTGGATCCTGCTTCAGATATTATCTATATGACCTTGGGCAAATCGCTTAACCTCTCTTTGCCTCAGTTTCCTCATCTGTAAAATGTGGATCGTAGTAACACCTACATTACTGGGTTGTCTTGAAGATCAAATGAGTTAACCTAAAATGCAGGTTTAGTTAATCTAAATCTTTTACCTTGCAAATCTTGAAATGCTACAAAAGTCCTCTTATGCTAACCAATCCTGCCTCCCAACATAGTCATTTGTCATTTTCTAATACCATTTATTCTGTCAGATGATGTATTCACTGGTTTGCTAAAATTCTTCTCTACACCCACCCTTTATTAAAAAATCATTTTTACAAGGGAAGCCTCACAAGGTAGGAGATAAGAAGGGGAACATATTCAGAGATGAATATTACTGCACCTCTGTTTGCCTCAGTTTCTTCCACTGTAAAATGGGGATAATTAATAGCACCTGCCTCCCAAGGTTGTTGTATGGACCACAGGAGGTATTTGTGAATAGCTTAGCACAGTGCCTTGCATATAGTAGGTGCTTAATAAGTTCTTGCTTCCTCCCTTCCTGCCTTCTTCCTTTCCTCTCTTCCTTTCTTAATCCCCAGACACAGCCAAGACTCAGGCATCAGCAGATAAAGTAAGGGACAACCCAGTTTATTTCCAATGTAAACAAAAGCTTGTCTTCTCCCTTGATGATAAAGAAAGCAAAGCATTATTAGTTGGGAATCTAAAAGTAATTTGATAATATGGATTACCACTTTATAAAGTTGTTTCTTAAACTGGCATGGAAAGGATGTGCCTGGTGGGAATGTGTTAGTTCAAACCAAGCACAGATCGACTAGCCAAGCAAATCCTTCTGTGTGACTCTTCTAGTAATAGGATTTTTAAATTTCTTCTGAATTGCAGTCTTTCTGCCATTCAGATTTTGTTTGATCATCTATTTGGAACGATCTGTGGTAGTTTCAGGGCATTCTTCATCTTCCCCCCTCCCCTAGCATCCCATGCTTATAATGACTGAAAAAAAGTTTTTCCCCTGAGAAAATAAATATGCTGTGACAAATGAGATCCATGTGTCCTCACGTTAATGGATCAGAGAGGATGCATGCCCTGTGACCTTGTCAGACAGTAGTTATTTTTTGAGTACCTCCCATGTACAATCCTAGAAGCCCTGAGCAAGGATATACAGGCCCTGAGTCCTTCTGAAGGCGAGAGTCTTATGAAGAAAGGATGGACTAATTGGATTTTAGAGCTGGAAGCCAGGGCCAGGATGGCTTATTTGACTCCCTTCTTACTTTTGTGAGAAAATTGCGGCCATTTGTTCTACTTTCCTTCTTTTCTCTTTCTCTTCGTCTCAGAACCCTTTGAGTATGGTAGGGAATGTCCTACTCTCTCCTCTTCTCCTGTACTCTCTGAAAATAAGAGAGGGATTGGGGGAGTGGGGGGAAGAGAAGAGGGAGAGGGAGCAGAGAGAGACGTTGTGAACCTAGGTAACTGGAAAAATGGTGGTTACCCTTAGCAAACACAGGGAATTTAGAAGAGAGGGTTGGTGGAAAAAGAGATCTGTTTGTACATGTTGTATTTGAGATGCCCATGGTTACATCCATGTGGAGATGTCCAAGAAGCAGCTAGTTGGTGGTGCAGGACTAGAGTTTAGGAGGGAACTTGGGGCTGGATACTTAGAGCTGGGAGACTTTTTTTTTGAGGCAGTTGGGTTAAGTGACTTATCCAGGATCACACACCTAGTAAGTTTTTGAGGCTGGTTTTGAGCTCAGGTCTTTCTGACTCCAAGGCTAGTGCTCTATCCACTGAGCCACTACCTGCCCTAGGGAGACATCTTTGTAAAGGGACAGTTGAACCCATGAGAGTTGATAGAGATCACCAGGAGACTGTAGAGCCTTTGGGCTATATAGCAAGTCAGCCAGATAGCTAAAAGAAGAACGGAGAGAAAGCGGTATGACTATATAAGGCCGAAAGTTAAAACAGACACAGAGAGAGTTAAATGATAAGTTGTCATAAACATTTTCCATGATGAAATTCATTTATTTGAACTAAAATAATTATGAATATATAGTTCTGGCCGTAGACTCTTAACGTCCTAGTTGTGTGTGGCCCTGGGTAAGTTACTGAAGCCTGTTTGCCTCAGTTTCCTCATCTGTAAAATGAGCTGGAGAGGAAGATGGCAAACCACTCCTGTATCTTTGCCAAGTAAACCCCAAATGGGGTCACAAAGAGATTGAAACGACTCAACAAGGACAACAAAACCTAATGCACTGTCATTCAAAATTCATTAGATGACTGGTTAAAGTACAAAAGGTACAATGCATCTATGCCATCTGGCATGCTTTTATTTTGGTGGTGGAGGGAGGGGAGAGGGGACATGGAGTGAAGCCAACAGTCCGGATTTGGAATTTCCTAAAGGCTGGTGATAACTGAGAAGGGAAGGAAGGGGTAGGGAGAGAGCTAGCCACAGGGCTAGATGCTGTCCAGGTGCATTCAGGCTCAGGCTCCTGCCTTGTTTTCGAGGCACAGATTTCTGTTGTGTTGCAACATGCATTTAGGAAGAGGAAGAGGAGACTTCCGGTAAGGTAAGAAGGCATACCACAGACAGCTGAATCACTGACAGAAAGAAGGTGGAGAACAAGGCCTCTCTGTGCTCTCCTCTGGGAGGCCAGTCTGTCTTGTTTGTGTGATTCTCTGGGCTTCTTGGAGACTGATTGGTTCCTCTCTGCACCCTACCCTGCCTTGCCCTAAGCTGGTAATGAGAATGCACAACCAAGCCAAATTAATGGTGTTTCCCCTTCCTTCTGCCTAGTTGAGGCAAGTTATTTTACAGTCCCATTGGTGATTTCCTTCTAGAGGGAGAAGTCAGGGAATACAGAAATCTGTTTGTCTGGTAGTCCTGGAATGTGTCTGTTTCATCAGGAGGGAAAGAAATGGAATAGAAAGAATTTCAGCACCCTCACAAACATTTAGTTCCCTCCTGTAATAGATGAAGAAACTGACCCAGAGAATTTAAGTGATTTTCTGAAGGTCACGCAGGTAGTTCATGGCAGTCAGGTCTGAACCTACATCTCCTGACCGGAAGTCCAAAGTGATTTCCTGTGAACTTGTGTTCCCTGTAGGAGAGTAGGCAGAGGGTTATGGATGCTTTTGAGTAAACACAGTAACATGACAGCACTATTACCTGTGAATCTCCTTCCCTTCCAAGCAAGCTGCTGACAAAAGTCTACTTTCTGAAGTAGATCCTAGTGGATTCATTTCAGGATACTTTTGAATTTCTTTTAAGATAGTAATATACTCTCTGACAATTGACATTGATGTAACTTAGTATTCAAAAAACACTTTACTTTATCTTCAAGTCTTGCAACCGCCCTAAGAGGCAGGCATTGTTTTGTTTGTACTTCTTTGTGTATGTACACTGTGGCTCCCCCAGTTGAATTTAAGATGTAATAAGGGTACAGGTAGGTGGGGAAGTGGATAGACAGTTGGGCCTAGGGTCAGGAAGACCTGAATTCGAACACTTTCTGCCCTTAGATACTTCCCAGCTGTGTGACCCTGGTCAAGTCACTCAACTTCTGTTTTCCTCAATTTCTTCATCTGTAAAATGAGGATCATGATAGCACCTACATGCCAGAGTTGTGAGGATTAAATGAGATAATAATTGTAAAACATTTAGCAGGGTGCCTGGCACGCAGTAAGCGTTTTCATGTAAACGTTAGCTATTATCATTATTATGTAAGATCCTTGAAGACAATTTTATCCTTGTGTGTGCCTAGCACACAGTAGGTACTTAATAGATGCTTGTTGTTTGATTGATTAAAAGACAATGAAACTGAGACCTGGAATGACTAAGTGATTTATCCCAGGTCATCATAACTCTGCCCAGCACTTTCTTCATTACACTAAACCAGGCTCCCTCTTAGTCTATGACTCTGTGCTTGGAAGGGCAGTTTGGAATGCAGATTAACAAGTAAGTGCATAGATTTACACCTGATACCCACAGCAGCAGCTGAGAGCTGTGGGAAGCAGCTAATCCTTTAATATTTAATGAATGTCGGTGAAGGGCATTTCAGCTGACCTCTGTAGGCCCCAACAAGACAATCCATGAGGATTAGAATCCTAGCATTGCAATGAATGCAAGCTTGACATTTCCACAGCACCTTACAGAAAGTTTTCCATACATAATATCTTCGGATCCTGAGGCTAATCTTACAGTTATTTATTATCTACATTTGACAGATGAGGAAACTGAGTATGAGACAGTTCTAGGGACTTGCCCAAGATCACACAGCTAAAAATAGCAAAGCTAGGATTCCAATGAAATTCTTGTTATCCCCAAATCTTCCCTTTCCATGACAGCATAGCTACTGTTCATGTATTAGTTTCACTGGGGAGCTTATGATAATCTCAGTTATGAAAGATATGAATTTCTTGAGTAAATTTTTGGAAGGAAAGGAGCAAAGATTTATGGAATAAAAGTAGGCTATGAAAGATTGTGTAAGATATTTACGATGACAAGGAAGGACAGAGTGCAATGGACTAGGAAAAAAGAAATGAAGGAGAGATATTTGATGAAGGTGAGCCTAGGAGGAAAGAACAAAAGAGATGAAATTTGGGGCAGAGTGATGGAAAACAAGGCAGGTGAAGTCAACCATTTGTTGTGCTAGAGATAGTTGAAAAGTAGTGAAAGGATTTCCTTTTCTACAAATTATTTTTATTTATTTCACTAAATATTTTCCAATTATATGTAAAAGAATTTTTAACAATTTTTTTTTAAATTTTGGGTTCCAAATTCTCTCCCTCTGGCCCCTCCCCCTTCTTGAGAAGCAAACACTTTGAATTTGATTTATGCTGGTGAGGTTGTGTCAGACATTTTTTCCTTATCAGCTGTATTGCAAAAGGAAACACAAAACAAAACAATTAAAATGAAGAAATTTTTTTTTCTTTAAACTGTGTTTCAATCTGCATTCAGAGTTCATCAGTGCTCTCTCTGGAGATGGATAGTATTTTTCCTCATGGGTCCTTTTGTCTAGGGTCGTTGTTTCCATCCAGTAGTTAAGCCTTTTACAGTTGATCATCAAAAGAATTTCTTAAAAAAAAAATTAAATGTTTATTGTCATATTCTAAAATAAAGGTGATGTAAAAACAAAAGATTAAGCCCCATTCACACACACTCAAAGAAGGGGGGAGGGGCAGTTCGGTGAACCTAACCGACTCATCAGCTAAGTCTGACAGTACAGGGAGTGTCCCACCTCCAAAAGATGGCAGGGGAGGTATGTGTTCTTATCTCTTCTGCAGAGCCAAACTTGATCATTATAATTACAAAGTCTTCCATTGCATTTTTTGTTGTGCTTTCCATTTTCATTATTATAGTAATTGTATCTCTTTATACTTTAATAATAATAATAAAAAAGTGCATCTCTTTATACTTTATATAAATGAGTATACAAATATTTGTTGTGTTTCAGTTGTGTCTGACTCTTCATGACCCCATTTGGGGTTTTCTCAGCAAAGAGTAGTTTGCTATTTCTTTCTCAGCTCATTTTGCAGTTGAGGAAACTGAGACAAACAGGGTTAAGTGTCTTGCCCAGGCTGCTGGAGTCTAAGTGTCTAAGGTCACATTTGCACTCGAGTCTTCCTGACTACAGGCCTGGTGCTCTATCCACTCTACCACTTATTAGCCCATCTACAAATATACTTGCTTGTATATTTCTGATAGGTGATTTAGAATCACAAGTTTGTTGTGATTCTAAAACTGAGGAATGTAGTGTATTTCCTTTGCATTAGTTAAAGTTTCTAAAAACAATTTTGTGATTCTAAAACTGAGGAATTTAGCATATTTCCTTTGCATTGGTTCGTTTCTAAAAACAATTTTGTTTATTATTAAGGGAATTGTTATGTCACAGAAACTGAAGGAAATGTTTTAGAAGTTGGCCATTGTTTTCCCCATAGGATGCAAAGTGAGAGTGTCAACAAGATGATACTAAAGTGATATTCTCACTAAAGCAGAGTTATCAACAGTTACCAACTTCGTCTTGGCTAGTGTCTGAATATAGCCTCTCCACTGGGAGTTTGTGACCTGGGAGCACAGAGAATTTCCTACTGGGAGGAAAGAGAAACTTGTCAAGGGAGTGTAAGACCAAAAACTATATTATCTTAAGTAGTAGTGTAGGTGAAAAGATGTTGTTGAGTTTTCTTTGTGAAAAATTAGTGTTTTACTTTCGAAGAAACCATAGAGAAGTAGATAGAGAGCTGGGCTTAAACAGGTAACCTCTTGGTGCTCTAGGCAGCCCTTAAGATAATCAGTTAAGCAGCTGCTGATCTGCTTTGGTGGGAGGGGTTTTGCTCCTCTGAGAGTTCCATATGTCAGTGCAATCATAGATCCTATCCCTATCCTATTTTTATTTTACATATATATGTGTGTATATATATATATGTGTATGTGTATATGAATATATATATGTGTGTGTGTGGAAAACTCCAGAATTCATTTCCATTCATGTTGACTAGAAGTACAAGAAGATTTAATGAAAGCCAAAGGGTCCACGGTCTGACAAAGGTTGGGAACCCCTGCCCTATTCCCTTGAAATATCTGTGTTGGGAAGTAAGAAAACGTTGGAGTCATGTGGAGTGTTGTCATCTGTTGAATCACCAGAGGATCAGAACCCTTTTAGGGAACCAAAGATCATTGAATGTGGAATTTTTATGCAGATTCCTGTTATCCTTATTTTTAATAACGATGGTTGCACTGCACACTTAGATAATGCTGCTAATCCGGGCATCCTAGAGGTTTTCAGTTATCCTCCTGCCTCTCTTGGAAGTGCAGTAAGCCGGCAGATATCATTGTTCCCATTTTCCTCTTGAGAGTACCCTTGGTACAAAGAGCTGAATTATGTGCCTGCACCTGGAAGCAGCAGCCAGCCATCCAGTCCCTGAAATAGAATCCCAGGGTGCCTGTCTCAGGCCCCAGAGCTCAATGGTGAAAACCTACCAACAGGCCGCCGTCAGTAACCAGCTGTGTGCATGGAGGGCAGCTGTGCTGACCCAATTTGCCACGTTTGCCCTGGCTTCCTTTCTTTGATTTAGAGTTGCGGCCGCTTTGTAGGAAGGAAATTGCTTCCTTTAGCTGCAATAAATTTAAATTTATGTAAATAGCTATGCAAAGTAGGCATCAGCTCTCCTAATCTTGGCCAGTTGCCAAATGGCCCTGTTACTCTTGTGGAAGGGGCTCTCTAAGACTAGGCAAATGAGGCAGGGATAGTAATTTATGAATACAATATGTTGGATTTGATAGTACCTATCCAGCGGGGCTCAGCAGTAGGACATCAGTTGGTTTGCTTTTTGAAAAGGGGCTTGAGGGCAGTTCATGACTGCTTGAAGGTGAGTGGCTACAAGGAGAATCCACAGTCATCACTGCATCTACAAAGCAGCTGAGGACAGAAGGCTTGATGGAGCCTGCTAGGGGTGAGACAGCCTCTGGGTGAAGGTGGCAACATAAGTTCATTTAAATTAAAAGTGATAACAAAAGCCTGTTCGCTTTGAGCTCACGTTGACAAAGAAGGGGCACATCATTTCCTAGTTAATTCCTTAAACCAAATATTTGGCATATAAGCTCCCTTGCAGGGACTGTGACAATGACTGATGCTCATTTGTGCTTTTAAAAAATGCTGCTCCATAGCAAATTTACTGTGTTCAAGCAGTGAAATTACTGTGTAATTGCTGCAAACACAAGCTTTTAGCGGATGATTATGATTTTTGGTTGTCAAGTCAACATTATCTCTCTTTACTTTGGAGCACTACTTCTTTTAACTGTAGGATCAATTTATACATTTCATTTTACCACTTGTTCATTCCATAAACATGTATTAATTATTGCTGTGCTCCCTGACACTGCACAAGTACGGGCCTCACAGATGTGTTTAGACAGCAGTTTCCATGAAAAAGGACTTCGGGGTTTTAGTGAACCTGCAAGCACAATGTGAATCAGTGGTGTGATGTGGTAACAACAAACCCAGTGCAGTCTGAGACCAGCAAATTGAAGGAGGTAACTGTCCCACTGTATTCAGCCCTGGTCAGTATACACAAGCAGTTTTTTGTGTGGTCTGGCCCAGGGGCAGGCAGCCTACAGCCTAGAGGCCACACATGGCTCTCTAGGTCCTTGGGTGAGACCCTTGGATTGAATCCAAACTTCACAGAACAAATCCATTTAATAAAAGGATGCGTTCTATAAAACTTGGACCCAGTCAAAAGGCCACATGTGGCCTCCCAAGGCCACAGGTTTCCCATTCCTGATCTGGGCTCTACAATTTCAGGAAGACCATTGCCTAGCTATAGTGGATCCAGGGAAGGACAATCAGTATTATGAGGGAACTGGAAACTGTGCCCTATAGAGAATTGGTTCCAAGAATTAAAGACACTTGGCTAGGAGAACCAGAAACTTGGACAAAAATTCTTGTGCTTTTCAAATAACTGAAGGATTGTCATGTGGAAGGAGGATCAGATTTACTCTTGTTGCTGTTGTTATTGTGATGTCATTCAGTCATGCCTGATTCTTCAAGACTCGATGGACCCTAGCGTGCCAGGCCCTTCTGCATTCCCCTATCTAAGTCTGTCCAAGTTCACATTTGTTGTTTCCGTGATACCATCTATCCATCCCATCCTCTGCCGTCCCCTTTCCTTTTGCCTTTAGTCTTTCCCAACATCAGGGTTTTTCCATTGAGTGCCATCTTCTCATTATGTGGCCAAAATATTTAAGCTTCAGCTTTAGTATTTGACCTTCCAGTGAAGAGTATGAAAAATTTCTTTAAGTATTGACTAATGTCGGTTTAGCCCTACTCAAGGGATGGAAGTTAATCATCTAAATGTGAGGATGGAAGCAACTCCTAATCCTTAAAGCTCTCTCCAAATGCAATATGCCAACTTGGTACATAATGAGTTCTCCATCACTGGGAATCTTTAAGCAGAGGCTAAATAATTGATTTGTTGGGGATATTGGAAAAAATCATTAATATTTGATGTAAGAGTTGTTCTTACGTGGATCAGAGACTACCAACCCTTACAGTCTCAGTCATGCTATTTTATAAACTTTTTCTGTTTGGCATAAGTATATGAAAATACCTTGATCTCCTATGAAGAAAGATTTAATATAGAATATCACCGTTAAAGAGACCCTAAGAGGTTAGCTATTTCAACCCCTACTCAATATAAGTCATATAGTTATATGATCCTAATCACTACTCTGGGGGCCCACCTCTGTCTTTGAGGGGTTGAGCTGATGGGAAATTCTTCCTTATGTTGAGTGAAAATATTACTGTCCATAAATTACACTTCTTGGTCCCTTGCCCACTTCCGTGACTTGGCTCATGCTATTCCCTCCACTCTGACTGACCTCCCTGTCTCTTTCCTCTTGAAATCTTACCCATCCTTCTAGGCTTGTCTCAGATGCTAGCCCATTCACATCCATGGTGTGTCCACCAGTTAATAAATATTTATTAAACTCCTCCTATCTACCAGGCCCTGTGCTAAGCACTGAGAATGCAAAGAAAGGTAAAAAATAATCCCTGCTCTCAAGGGCTCACAGTCTAATGGGGTGAGACAGCATGGAAACAAACAGGTTTATATACAGGGTAAATTGGAAATAATCAGCAGAGGAAGGCACCAGAATCAAGAAGGGATTCCCGTAGCAATTCGTACCTTGTTATGATACTTCTTATATTGTGCCTTGTACTTGTGTATACTTGTTTTTTCTACCTTAGTAGAGAAGAAGCTTCTTGAGGGCATCTATTGCATCTGATTCATATTTGTATCTCCTCGTGTCAATATCATAGTGTTTCTTGTTGAGTCATTTCAGTCATGTCATACATACTCTTAGTGATCCAATTTGGGATTTTCTTGGCAAAGATACTGGACTGGTTTTCCATTTCCATCTCCTGTTCATTTTACAGATGAAGAAACTGAGGCAAACAGTGTTGAGTGATTTGCCAGGGGTCACACAGCTAGTAAGTGTCTAAGGCTGGATTTGAACTCAGATCTCTGTGTCTCCAGGGCTGGGCTTTATCCACTGCACTTAATTCTAATTAGCCTAGAGGCGGCTGGGTGATAGAATGGATAGAGCATTATGAGTGGCAACAAAATGCCACAGGTTAGAGCTGGGTGGCACAGCTATTGTGTTGGACCTGAAGTCAGGAAGACCTGAGTTCAAATCCTACCTTAGACACTTCCTGACTGTGTGATCCTGAGCAAGCCACTTCATATTTTCTTTTTGCCTCAGTTTCTTCATCTGTAAAATGGAGATCATAATACCACCAGCCTCTCTGGGTTGTTGTGAGGATCAAATGAGTTAATGTTTTGAAGGACTTTGCAAACCTTAAAGCACTATGTAAATGCTAGCTATTGTTAATAGTCTCTCAGTAAATATTTGCTGAATTAAATTGGTCCTAGTTCTAAATGGACTCTGAATAATTTGACTCCTCCTACATAATAGCAGTTCACTATTAGAAGATAGCTTTCTGACCTTTTCTTTTAGTCTTTCCCTTTTCCAGATCAACATTGCTAGGTCCTTCAAACATCTTCATAGAACCTGTTTTTAGGACCATTCAACATCCTATTTGCTGCCCTTAGGACAAAATCTTGTTTATCAATGCCCCTATTAAATTTTGGCACACAGAATGTAAAGTGATTCTCCAAATTCCAGATAGTTCTTTGCTTTCCCACGTGCCTGGAGGCTTTCCTTTTTTTTTTTTTTTTTTAAAAGTTCTGCCTCTTATTCTCCCTGGATAAGATTCAGCTCAAATTCTGTTTTCTGGAAAAGACTTTCTTGTTCTGTGCCACTGTTAGTGCCTTCCCTCTGAGTTAGTGCCATCCACTCTGCATATATCTTATATGCACAGTTATTTGCATTTTGTCTACTCCATTAGAATGTGAGCTTCTTGAAGGCAACATGGATTTGCTTTTCTGTCCCCAGAACTTGATACAGTGCCTGGCACATGGTAAGCACTTAATAAATGCTTTGTAGATTGACTGACCAAGGTTTCATGTAATAAGCATGCCTTCTTGCAGTGAACATTGCTGAAAATAAGATCAAGCGAGATAAGGTCAAGGGGGCAGAGCCTTGTGGCATGTTACTACAGACCTCCATATAATTGAGGTGTATCTTATAATTACTGTGTTTGTCCAGGTGTTGTTCTTTTGAATTATGTCATCCAGGCCACCTGCCATTAATCTTGCCCAGAAAAATAAAGTGAAAGATTTTTTTCAGATGCCTTATTGAAATAAAAATTCACCATGTCCTTGGTATCACTGATGTACTGTTTTTATAACCCTATCCAGAAAGTTAGATTAGCTTGCTGTTACTTAATTAGAGTCATAGGATTTGGAGCTGGCCAGGACCTTAGCAGTCATTCAGTCCAATTCCCTTATTTTACAAATGATCAGACCCAGAGAGGTGGCGGGACTTTGCCAAAGTAGTAAGTGGCAAAGGATAGGATTTGAACATATACAAATCCTCAAACTCTGTACCTAGTGTTCTCTCTGCTAAGATTCTATCCTTGTTTTCAGGGAATTCACACAGACTTTCAGTAATTGTAATTTTCATTTCTTAATTTTAATAACAAGCTGTGTAAATTGACATAGAGCAAAGTAAGAGAATAACATCCACGGGAACTGCAAATAACATAAATGGAAATGTTCACTAAAATTCTGAGTAATAGGCTATTGTAGGTCAAGAAGAAAGGATGAAAGTGAAACACAGGTTCTCCCTCATGACACACAGGTAGAGGACTACCATCTCTGTATTAGATGGTTTTGCTTCATCGCTCTTCTTTGTCACAAGTGAGGATACAATCCAGAGGAGAGTGGGAAATACCTGTGATATAAAGACAAAAGGATCATAGATCTTAGATTTGGAGCAGGAGGGAAGCCATCAGTAAAAGGTATCTTTTTCTCCCCTAATGCAGAGGCAGTTGGGGTTGAGTAACTTGCCCAGGGTCACACAGCTGGTAAGTGTCCAAGGCAGGATTAGAGCTCAGGGCTTCCTGACTCCAAGCCTGGTGCTCTATCCATTGTGCCACCTACCTACCTCAGAAAGTATCTTTTTTAAAAAGAAAATATTTCAGAAAAATCTAGGAAGACTTCTAGGAAATGATGCCCAGTGAAATGAGCAGAACTAGGAGGACGATTGATCCAGTGAGACATCATTGGCAGAAATAACCTTAGAGGTGATCTACTCAGAGAGATAGTGACTTGCTTAAGATCCCACAGGGGCAGAGTTAGAGCTTGAACCCAGGTCCTCACTCCAGTTCCATCACATAGGAAACTGTTTTAAAGTTTAATAGCCTGTACAGAAGGAGAAAACAACATAGAACAACCAAGCTGATCTCAGGAAGCAAAAGAGCCTACCTGTATGACCTTGGGTGAGTCATTATAACTTCCCTGGGACTCATTTTGCTCAACTGTGAAATGAGAGGAATTGGAATAGATAGCTTCTAGGCCCTTTCCAAAGGGCAGCTGGGTGGTGCAGTGCATAGAGTCTGGGGCCTGAAATCAGGAGGACTTATCTTCCTGAGTTCAAATCTGGCCTCAGACACTTACTAGCTGTGTGACCCTGGGCAAGTCACTTAACTCTATTTGCCTCAGTTTTCTCATCTGTAAAATGAGCTAGAGAAGGAGATGACAAACCATTCCAGTATCTTTGCCAAGAGAACCCCAAATGGGGTTGCAAGGACTTGGACACAGTCAAAATGACTGAACAACAAAAAAGGCCCCTTCCAACTCTCTGTGTGTGATTTTTTTTTTTTTGATCCATAGTCCCATGAAAAGAAAAGGAGACTTTGGGCAAAGATAGCAAAGCGAGAGGTTCCAGAGAAATAACCCAGCAAAGATGAACAAGCACCAGATGAACAAAGATCCAATTAAATCAAAGATAAACAGCACCAGCAATGGTGAGCAGTAATCAAGCTCCTTCCTCCAGTCCAGGACTGCACAAGAAGATGGCAGCAAGCCTGCTGGCACTGTGGGCGGGGGCCTCAAGCCAGTGTGATCTCAGGTCCTGGCCTGTGCAGGCTGTAGAAGGGGAAAAAGCCAATTCTTAGGATGTAACTACATGAAAAGACAGATGGGCTGAGACACCTGGCATGTATCTTCCAGGAGATCTGATGCCAGCTGACCTGTGATACCAGGTCAGGACCATACCAATGGACAGAGCCAACTCCCAAGAAATGACTAAATAGTGAGACAGAGATCAGAATGCATTCTGGACAACTAAGAGACAGAAGGAGGAGCCAGGGATTGAAACAGAAGCCAGGGCTTATTCCCAGCTTCAGGTTCAGTTCCCTGCCCCCTGCCCCAGGGTTGCAGAAGAATGCAGGGAGTGGTGACCAGAACTGAACTGCCCCATCCAGAACCATGGCAGAGCAAAAGCAATGCCACCCAGACTGTAGTTGGGACTGTACCTGGAACTAGTCATTCCATCAAGGGAGTAGAGCCTGGCCTTAGTACAAAAGACTGGAGACATGAACAAACAAAATAAAGCTACCAATAGAATGAAGAAATGCTGTAGGTTAAGAGAAGCCAAAGAGGTATACCTAGAAGAAGGGAGTATCTTCGCAGAGAGTACAGCCAAGATAAGCCCCAGAAAAAAAAAAAAGAGTTGACCACAAAGATTCCAAAGAGTGTATAGAAGAAATTAAGTAAGGAATTTTTTTTAAAAAGTGAAATTAGAGTTCCTGAGGAAAATTGAAAGGAGGGATACATAGCTTCAAACAAAAAGGAGAAAACTCACCCCAAATAGTGACCTCTCCCCCAAAAAGAGAATGAAGTAATAGAACTCAATGATTTCAGGAAATGTTAGGGAAAAAAAAGAAAAAAAGACTGAAAAATTTGAAGAACAAGGGAGGCATCCACTATTAAAAACAACTGAGAGATTAGGCACCATTAGACTTTCTGAAAAAACATGACCAAAAAAAAAACCCAAGATACCATATTTTAAGAAATCTTTAAAGAATACAACCTGGAACTATTAGAACCTGAGGTCAAAGTGAAAATAGAATCTACTGATCACCTCCTGAAAGAAATCCCAAACTAAACACTTTCAGAAATGTAATAGCTGAAAAATGCAGTGTTTCCAGATCAAAGAAAAGATATTAGAAGCATTCAGAAAGACAGAATTCAAGTATCAAGAAATTACAGGAACGTACTAGGCTCTGTTGCAATTACAATAAAGGAAAAGAATCTTGGAATATTGTAAATCCCTCTCCTCCCCAAAAAAGAGAAAGAATAAGACTTAAAACCAAGAATGACTTATCTTGATTAAGTAAATATAATCCTATAAAAGGGGGAGGGTGATGGGAATGGAATTTTAGTTGAATAAAGTAATTCCAAGAATTCCTGATGAAAAGACCCAAGCTTGGGCAAAATCTTTGAAATATAAACATAGCAGGCGAGAGAAACGTAGACAGATAAAGTTGAACAATATGAACAGCTAAATGATTATCAAGTGTTTAATCTTAATGGGAGAAAAGGGATAAGTGTGCCTTCAGAATTCTATCTTCAAGGGTCACTAAGGGATTAAAGAAAGTTTAAAAATCAGAGTCTGCATGTGGTTTTGTTCTGTTTTCTGATTTAAGGGGGAAAGGAGTAGAAAGAAAAGAAATACTTTAGGGCAGAAATAAAATGGAAGGAAGAACTTACTGTTCTCATAATCGGGGTATACTAGAACATTATATAAATATGAAGTTGAGGTTGTGGGGAAGTAGGCATTTCATGAACTTTACTCTTATCTGAACTGATCAAAGATGGAGTGAATGTAGAGAAATGTGTACATGTGCATGCACACACATAAAAAACAGTCTGGTATAGAAATACATTAAATCCAACAGAGAAGTACTCTGGGACTAGGAGAGGAGAGTGATGTTAAAGAATAGTAAAATAAATTCCAGTTCAGCACAAGACAGCATGGGATAGGAGGAATTTAAAAGATGGGGAAAAAGCATAAGAACCAGACATATTTGGATATAAATATGAGAACAAGGGTCATTTTCCAACAGTAGAGTTTCGAATGATCAAAACCATTTTTTTTAATGAGGGCAATTGGGGCTAAGTGACTTGCCCAGGGTCACATAGCTAGTGAGTATTATGTGTCTGAGGCCTGATTTGAACTCAAGTACTCCTGACTCCAGGGCCAGTGCTAGATCCACTATGCCACCTAGCTGCCCTTATGATCAAACCATTCTTGAAGGCACTTTGAAACTATAACCAAAAATTCATTGAACTGTCTATGCCCTTTGACCTAAGAATACTGCTACTAGGCATATACCCCAAAGAGGTCAAAGACAGAAGGAAAGGGCCCTTATGCTCAAAGTTCTTTATTAATATCACTTTTTGTTGTTGTTGTTGTTGATGTAGCCAAGATGTGGAAAAAAGATGAGTGCCCACCAGTTGGGGAATGGCTAAATAAAGTATGACATTAATGTAATAGAGTACAATAATATTCCATAGGAAATAACAAAGGGGTCAGATTCAGAGGAACCCATGACCATTCATGACTCCAGAAGAAAGCATGCTTCCCACCTCTTGACAGAAAGGTGATCGATTAGAGGTACAGAATGAGGCATATATTTCCCCTCATAGCTAATGTGTTGATTTGCTTTCCTTGCGATAAATTTACTTGTTACAAGAGAAGGCTTCTCACTGGAGTAGAGTGAGGAATTGACAGATTGTGATAGGAATGCAAAAGGTAAGAATATCAGAATATTGAAATATATAGAAAAGGGCAGAGGCTTAGAAGAAGATACTAACAAGCAGGGCAGTATTGTGTTACATTCAATATCCATTTTTGGAAAAATAAATTTAACATATCAGAAATTCATAGTTTCATATATAGTCCTCTTTTCCCTTTGTGTATTGAAATTTTACTGTTTGTAATATCTACATTCATTACTTTAAAAAAAGGAAATTTAAGAAAAATAAAAGGAAATCAATTTCATGTTTAGCTTTTTCCAGTTGGCATATCACTGTGCCTTCAGAGCTTCATCTAACTCTGTGATCTTGGGTCTATTGTTTGATCTTGCTAGGCCTTAATGTCCTCATGTAAAATGATGGCAATAGAGCTTATTGGGCATATTGACTGTTGTGCCAGATTTGGAGGCAGTAAGACCTGAATTTGAATCTTACTTTTGACACTTACTAGTTGTGTGACCATGGGCAAGTCCCTTAACTTCTCTCTCAGCCTCAAGTTTCCTCATCTCTAAAATGGTGATAATAATAGCACCTGTGTCACCAGGTTGTCGTAAGAGTTCAAATAAGATATTTGTAAAGCACTTTGCAAATTTAAAGCACAAATGACAATAAATTTTAGCTATTTTTATTATTAGTGATGATAATTTCTCATTGAATGATCTTTGAAGCCTTACAGCTTCAAGTCTGTGAACTTATAATTCTTCCAGCACCCTGTACTCTGTGATTCTCCATGCTAGGTAATATGGAAACAGAATCTGAAGAGATTTACTTGCTGTACTATACAATAATACTTAATTGCTTTGACTCTGGACATGCTTATTCTTATTCCTTTTAACAGTGCAAATTATAATTCATCTATGCTTACTGAATCCTGTGTGTACCTCTTTCCTTGTCCTCCCATAAGCTAATCACTGAGCGTCTCCTGCCCCTTCCACAGGCCCCGTTCCTGTCCTAGTATGCTAGGACCTTACTCTTTCTCTAGCAATTACAAATGGAGATGCTCAGCACATGAATCATATCTTGTTCTCACCATGTAGCCAGCTTCATCTTTTTCAGTCATACATTTCCCTTATGATCTTTACAATTTTTTTCCATAGTTCCTTATTTATGTACTATAGGTCTTTACTCTTGCTGTCTCTTTTGCATTCTGAGTAATACTCCTTTGTTTCTTCCTTCATTCCTTCCTTTCTCTCTCTCTTTCTCTTTCCTTTTTCTTTCTTTCTTTCTTTCTTTCCTCTTTCTTTCTTTCTTTCTCTCTTTCTTTCTCTCTCTCTTCTCTTCTCTCTTTCTTCTTTCTTTCTTTCTTTCTTTCTTTCTTTCTTTCTTTCTTTCTTTCTTTCTTCTTTCTTTCTTCTTTTTCTTCTTTCTCTTGTCTTTTTCTTTCTTTCGTTTCTTCTTCCTTCCTTCCTTCCTTCTTCCTTCCTTCCTTCCTTCTTCCTTCTTTCCTTTCTTTTGCCCCTTTTTTTCTTTTAAGACTTTGTCTCCCTATCTTGCCCAGACTGGAAGTGCAAGAGCCACTTGTGGAGCCTGATTCACACTGCTCATCACCAGAAAAGCTTTGACCTACTCCATTTCCAACCTGAGTTGCTTCACCCTTCCTCAGACAGCACAATGTCTAATTTCTATAAGCAAGTCACACTTGCTGTTCCATTGAATTCTGAGCCCAACTCATTGTCCAATTGTAGTGCCTGTCCAAGAGGTATGCACTGTACTCATACTAGATTCCAAACAATAGGTATGCTCATGTACTTGGCTTTTCCTTTGTGGATTCTTTGACAACTCCCAAATTCCTAAAAATCTGAAGTATGCTAGAAATTAAATGTATAGTAATGATGTGAAGCATCACTTTTAAATTATAGTTTGAATGAGCATCAAGCTTTGTGGCTTGTTTTTATATGTCTTAGCTTTAATGTTTCTTTTCCTAATCCAAGGATTCTGTGCTTTGACATGCTTTGGGCAATGGTCATGTCTTATTGTTTGCCTTTATATAGGCTCTTGAAAGCCAAGTTTGGTTGACTTTTTTTTCAAGGAGGAGAAAACTAATTTTGATGAATTATATAGAAAAAGTAGTAACTAAAGAACATATTTGCTTCTCTTTCTATAGAGTTGCAAGTAAAAACCTGACTGGTATCAGCCCAAAGGGTGGATAAAATAAGTAAATTCTTAATAATCTACCTGATATAAAATGACTAATGATTATAGGATTAGATTAAATCTACATCTGATGGAATACTTATAGAACTACCTGATATTTAAAGGATTTAGGTGGTCAGATTAACTTCTGTGGTCACAGATTCAGTGAATAGGTGTTTTCTTTTTTTTTTTTTTACAACTAAGAAATCTTGCTGTCCCATAATCACATCTGCTGTTCTGAGGATGAAGGGATGAACAATTTCATCAGTATGCCTTTTTAAAAACAATGTCACAGAAAAAAAAATATGTAGTAATTATTCACTTTGGAGCATCCATTTACTCCTGTAGCTGTCTTACATTGGTTACATTTCTCTCAGGGCCTCCGTCTTGGTGAAGGGTTCAGGCCTACCAACCTTCATACCTAACTGTCCTACTGCAAATTTCAACATCACATCCCTTGTTGGTACCTCACCCTGCCCCTACCATCAGCTTCCTTTTGGGAGCAGTTGTCTTCTACCATTAGAGGAGAAGAACTACCTTTTTTTTTTTTGCTTGTATTGATATTCCCAGAGGTTAACATAGTGACTGCTACATAGTAGGCACTTGGTAAATACTTGCTGCTTTGCCTTATTTTTTACACTGGCACAGTAATGAATTGTCTACGTGGTTACATGGTCAAGCAGTGACTTTCTCTACACCCAGCAGTCCCAGCACAGTTATATGTAGTATGTCCCAAATATTGCTTGTTAAAATGGAGGCCTGCGTGGTGGTTCAGGCCTGTAATCCTTTCTACTAGAGAAGCTGAGATTGATAGACCACTTGAGCTCAGAACATCGGAGCTGCAGAAGACTAAAGATGATATGGTGTTTTCACTAAGTCTAGCACCAAAATGGTGAACCCATGGGAACAAGAGGGCCACCAGGCTGCCTAACAAGGGGCAAAGCAGCCCAGGTCATAAATGGAACAAATCTCAACTGATTGATCATCAGTGGGATCAGGCACAAGAATGATCACTGCCCTTCCAGCCTGGTGAGCTAGGAAAACCCAGTCTCCCAATCTCCCAACCCCCAGATGCCAACCCCCTCCCCCCGACTCTCACCATCACCCCCCCACAGGATGAATGGAGTTCTAGTGGTTCACATTCAGCCGAAAAAGAAACACAGGAAAATCAGTGTCCTAAAATCCTCAGGCTTTCGTTAGACAAAATGAGACAAAGAATTCAGAGTTGGAAGTGACCTTTGAGTTTCTGTGTTTTATAGATGAGAAAGCTGAGACCCAGAGAGACTGAGTGACTTGTCCAAGGTTACAAAGATAGTGGCAGAGCTTACTGTAATAATTTATAGATTATTAGGGCAGAAAGGGGCATTAGATGACCTCATAGTCCACCCAACTCATTTCACAAATGAGAAAAGTGGCTGAGCTGGAATTTTAACCCAGGTCTCCTGAATCTTAGGCCTGGACTCTTTCAGTTACCCTATGTTGGCTCTTTGTATATGCTCAGTGCACTGATCAGCAATGTACTTTCTGGCCTCTATTTCCATGCTTTTCTTTCTAGGATTCATTCCCCCCACCCTACACCCAAGTAGAAGTTGCTTGTGTTTGCATCTGCCATATGCTTGTATTTGCATAACCACATGCTCAAAAAAAATGACCTAGTAAGCTTCTCCAAGAATTTGACATTGATGGGCTTTTCTGCTCACTTTGAAGAAAAAAGCATGTAGCAGTATACTGAGACTAGCTGGAAGCCATCCAAATTCTCTTTGGGAGAAGGATGAATGTATTGCCATGTACTTATTTGAAAAATCTCATCACTGCTAATGAAAGCCCGGGGATCTTAGGCTGAATTTTTCTTCATCCTCAGCTGGATTTGTCTCACTCAGAATTCCATTCATTTGAACAAGGGTTTATTTAGCCCTTGCTACAGCCAGTACTGTGCTCATTAGGGACTTTTGAATGTAAAGTGTATTCATTCAAATATTTATTAAGTACCTACTGTGTGTCAGACACTGGGCATTAATACAGAGACAGAAAAAAGCAGTCCCTTTCCCAGAAGAATGTATGTTCTGTTGAGAAGAAACAACATGCCTACAGCTAAGTACATTTACCCAAAGTGAATGCAAACTAGTAATGGGGGGAAGGGCATTAGCAACTGGGAGGGGGAGCAGAAAAAGCCCCATATACAGCAGGTAGTGCTTAAACTGAGCCCTTAGGGACATTAGAAATTCTGAGATATGCGAGTGAGGAGGGAGTGAATTCTAGGTATGGGGCAACTCTGTGCAAAGGAATGTTGCATATAAGGGACAGCTAGAAGGACAACTTAGTTGAATTACAGAATACACGAAGGGAACTAATGCTCAGTAAGCCTGAAAAGAAACATGACAAGCGTTCCCTGCCTGCACAGAGTTGCTATTTTTTTTTTCCTTCTGGGGAGTCAAGACTTAGATCAAACACTAAATAATTTAAAACAATGCTACATGCTATCTATAATAGGCTACCTAGCAGTATTTAAGTAGGAACTGGTCCAGTGTTCTGAAACATGATGGTATTTGTAGACTCTCTTAGGAATTCAAATAAATAGGAGAAGAAAAGACTTTAGGAACTTGCTAACTATCTTTTAAGTATTTGAGATGTCACATGGAAGAGGGATTAGACTTGTATTGATTGGTCTCACAGAGCAGAAGCAGGAGTGATGAGGACCTCTCTAACCATTGGAGCTGTCTAAAAGTAGCATAAGCTACCTTAGGAGTTAATGAGGCACAAGGTGATGCAACAGATAGAGGTTGGGCCGGGGAATCAGGACGACCTGGGTTCATACCCAGCTTTAGACACTTACTAGCTGGAAGACCCTGGGCAAGTCACTTAACCTCGGTCTGCCATAGTTTCCTCCACTACTTTAAAATGGGGATGATAATAATAGCAGCCACCTCCCAGGATTGTTGTGAGGATCAAATGATATATTTGTAAAGCACTTCACAGGGCCTAACATAAGGTAAGTGCTTAATAAATTCTTCCTTCTCTCCCCTCTTCCCTTTTCTTATTTCTCTTCCTTCCTTCCTTTTCTCCTTCCTTCCTCCCTCTCTCCTTCCCTTCCTTTCTTTCCCTTCCTTCTTTCCTCCCTCCCTTCTTTTTTCTTTCCTTCCTCCTTCCCTTCTTCCCTTCCTTCCCTCTCTCCATTCCTCCCACCCTTCCTTTCTTGTTTCCTTCTTTCCCTCCCTCCCAGCAGATGCTAGGTAACTACTCATTGGAGATGTTGTAGACAGTATTTATGCTTTGGGCCAATAACTGTTTCTAACACTGTGGCAGACAGTGAAGATACAGAGACAATAATGAAATGGTTCCAACCCTCAGAGAGTTTACAGTCTACTGTGGGGGAACTTGTATATGCACATTTTATACAAAATAATTATACATAGAATATATACAAAATAAATACAAGGGGTTTGGGGCGGGGGCACTAGTAGTTGCAGGCATCAGGAAAGGCTTCATGAAGAAGTGGTGTTTGAGTTGGGGATTCTAAGAGGTGGCGGCAATGGCAGAGGGAATGTCTCATGTGAACACACAGCAAGATAACTCGTTGGGCTGGATCAAAGAGTGAATTAAAGAGAGTAAAGTATAATAAAGCTCAAAAGAGAGGGTGGAGCTGGGTCATGCAGAGCTTCAATAGCCAGAGGAGCTTGTATTTCATCCTAGAGGGAACAGGGAGTCACTGGAGCTTGTGAAGCAGGGAAGTGCCTGGTTGGACCTGTGCGTTAGGAGTGTCACGTTGACCAGGTGTGTAGGGTACAGATTGAGATGCTTGGACCTCTGATGTTACTTAAATTGCTAAAATTCTAGGATACTGTGATGATGGATTCACAAAATTGTTGTCCTTTTCGTTGACCACTCGAGATTTTATGGCATCTTCTCTTTCTTATTGGAAAAATGCTGACATAATCCTTAATGGGCACCATTGTTAAAAGAAGTTGTTCCTCGTTTAGTATCAAATTCATTGTTTATGTATAATTGTATAATGAAGCTTTTGCTGTTAAAATGAGAATTTCTGAGCCTTGATGCATTGTGATCTACACACACACACACACACACACACTTTCTTTTTTCCTCTTGGTTAACTTCTGCTTTAATGATATAAAGCAAATCCTTTGTGATGGAAAGAATTTCTCCAGTCCTAAAGTACTTTGATCCTTTTTTTTTTTTGGTGAGACATCTATATTGGTGATGGAGAGGTCCATAAATTAACAAGATGAGAAGCAGCATGGTGCAGTCTATAGATAGATAGATAGATAGATAGATAGATAGATAGATAGATAGATAGATAGATAGATAGCCCACCTCAGAGTCAGGAAAACTAAGGTTCAGTCCCAGCCTCTGACATATACTGGCCATGTAACCTAACCCCTCTGTACCCACAGGGAACATTCTAAGGTCATAAATTGAAGAGCTCCTTGTAATGATGAATTCACAGGTCTAGATCAAATCTATGTATGTGTATATATATCACACACATATATAAATATACATATAACATGCACATACATATAGAAACATACTATGTATGTACATAACTGCTTGTATATATATACCTGTGTGTATATGTACACGCGTATCCTGTACATATGTATATATGAATGCACGTGTAGAGATATATAAACTGTGTGGGACAGGGGGGTAAAGAGGGACTATACTTTTCATCCAGAGGAGGACACCTGCAGCACTGACATCACATATCTATCAAGATATGCATGTGATATTCCACATGAAACCACAGGTCTAGATCAAGCATGTGCATGTAGGTGTGTGCGTGCACATACATATAACATGTGTATATGCATGCACATGTTATAAATACACTTGTGCGTGCACATAAATATGTGCATATGCACCAATAACTGCACACAAATATATACACGTGTGTGTGTATGCATACACATAAAAGTGTACTTTTACATAT
Source organism: Phascolarctos cinereus (assembly GCF_003287225.1). Lineage (NCBI taxonomy): Eukaryota > Metazoa > Chordata > Mammalia > Diprotodontia > Phascolarctidae > Phascolarctos > Phascolarctos cinereus. Next base: position 265,871,177 of record NW_027555847.1, on the reverse strand, counting down.
AGTCATAATAATGTGTGTGTATAACATAAAACTACATGGTAAAGAGGGCCTGTGATTTGTATCCAGAGGGGAACACCCTCAGTACTGACATCACGGATCTACCAAGATATGCTTATGATATTCCATATGAAACCACAGGTCTAGATCAAGCATATGCATGTATGCATGCACATGTACATACATATGACATGTATATAAATACATGGTGTATATATGCACATATGAATATAAGCATATGCACCAATAACTGCATACAGATACATATATACATGTATGTGTATGCATATACATGTAAGTGTACTTATATATACCTAATCATGTATGTGTATAACATAAAACTACATGGTAAAGAAGGCCTGTGATTTGTATCCAGAGGGAAACACCCACAGTACTGACATCACCTATCTACCAAGGTATGCATGTGATGCTCTCTGCTCTAATTGCTTGATCCTAAAGTACTTTGTGCTGCAGAGATTAGGCATTTGTCTTTTAAATTATGCTGCTTTGCTTTAAACATTAGTTTTCCTATAGGCACACTGAAAAACACTAATTCAAAGTGGATGTGGTAGGGAGGCATCAATGAGTGAGTGTTCGTTCTCTTTATTAGGGTCTTTGTGTTGTTCAGAGAAATGATTTAAAATGCCTGAGACACTTGTTGGGAGAATGGCTTATCCTGACTAGTAAAACCAAAATGAAAATATCTTCTGGTTAAAATTATTTCTGTTTAGGAACAGTTGAGATTATTAAAATTCACAGAGACTCTGAGACTCTTACATATAAAATGGCTGTAGTGAGATGAATCCTGCCAAATTAAATCAGCTTTTACAATGTTTATTCCAGTGCTTTTCTTCTCCCTGGGACCTCACATGTTTTATGAAACCTGGTTGTTTCCGATGGAAGACAAGAGCTATTTCTTCTGTCCTTTGTCAGGAAAGCATCACAAGAGATGTGGGCTGGAAATGGAGGGGGAGACATCTAGTGAAGCCCTCACTTTCAGCTTTGAGTTTCCAGTTCAAGGCAAAGAAACCACTGGCAGTTTCCCATTTCAGCAGGCTTGACAGCCCTGTCATGGTTGGGCCAGCATGTGTCAGCAAGTGGTATGGATAACGTTATATAGAAATCACAGAACATCAGAGCTGGAAGAGGTCGTGGAGATGGCTGGTCCACAAGGGAGGCACCGTGACATGGTGGAAAGAGCACCAAGAGTCATAGAGCCCATAGGACCTGACTCTGCCACTTACCTCTGTTTCCTCATCTGTAAAATAAAGAGGTTGAACCAGACGGCCTCTAAGGCCTCTTCTAGATCTACGAACCTATGAACTCCTTCGTTTTAAACAGGAGGGCGCTGAGGCCCAGGAAAGGGACATGCCTTACCTACGGTAACACGTAGCGAGGGACAAGAGTGAGGGAAGCTTCATTTTTCTCATTAGAATTTTGTTTTACTGATCATTATTAAGATGTAGCTTCCTTATGGAAATTAAGTGAAATCTTGGAATGAACAAGTAGTTAGATGCCGTTTCATTACTGAGGCAGATAAATGGGCCTACTTCCCAGGGCTGTTAGGAGGTGCAGATAACATAGGTAGGCACTTTGCAAATCATAAAGTGTCTTCATCTGTAGTCATAGGCCTGCCTATAGGCACATACTAATATATTTTTATCTAAAAGGTCTTTAGAATCATAGAAGTTCAGAACAAGAAGGGACCTTAGCAATCCCCTAGTCTAACAGTCCTTCCCTCATTTCACAGATGGGAAGGCTGAGTCTCCAAGCAGTGAAATGACTCATCCAAAGTCACAAAGCTAGTAAGTGGCTGAACCAGAACATGGGTCTCTTGTCTCCTGGTCCAGTGTTCTTTTTTGGGCAGGGACTATCTCCTGCCTCTCTTGTATCTTCAGTGTTTAGTACAGTGCATGGCACATGGTAGGCACTTGACAAATGATTGATTGATTGATTTTTTTTTTACTATAATGTGCTAGACCTATGAAAGAAAAATTGTTTCAAAGGGACCAGTTACTACCTCTTGCCCCTCACAATGATAAAACAGAGAATTTTTAAACTTTTCACAACCAGGACTGTTTCTTAACTTTCTTCCCACACATCACTCTCACTCCGTGACCTCTAGCCATGTTGGATTATTTGCTTTTCCTCACACCCACTGATAGTCCTGATTCTTTCCTTCCTCATTTCGGCCTCTTGGAATTGCAGGTTTCTTCCACACTCAGCTCAAGCATCACCTTCTACATGAAGCCTTTCTGGATTCCCTCAGCTGTTAATGCCCTCCCTTCCAATACAACTTTATATTTCTTTTCGATATGTTTTCAATATACTTAACATCTAAGAGACAGTGTGGTGTAGTAAACAGAACGCTATACCCCCAAAAGGCATCTTTGAGAGAGAGAAAAGAAACCTCTTAGCACTATTTGTAGTAGCAGAAAGTTGGAAATTTCACCTAACAATTGGGGAACATCTGAATAAATGATGTATATGAATGTAGCAGAATGTTATTGCATAGTGAGGAGAAACGTACATGAAAGATTCAAAGAAATAAGGGGAACGTATGTTCATTGGGGCAAAGTGAAGAATGAACCGAAAGTACAATGCACAAAATGATTAACTTTAAAAAGCAACAAATCGGCTCAGAAATAATGGACAAAATTGGTACAAATTTAAAATGCAAACCCTTTTTAAAAAAAACAAACAAATTATAAACGAGTTACAATGTAAGATCACATGAGAGAGTTGAAATCTCTTTCATATGGTTTTTCCTTTAACTATTTCTGAGATTAGATAGGGGAAGTGTGACCAGAAGGTGGGATCTGTATGCTTTGTGGAAACAAAATTTGTCCTAAAAGATAAGACTACAGATAATGAACAGAAAAGTATGGGCTATGTAAGATTTGACTGGTGACTTTGTAGCCTCTCAAGGTCAAAAAATGTGAAGGATAAGATGATCAAATAATATGGAAGACAAGACTGCCTTAGACGTTGAGAGCAGACAACGATTACGCAATGCCATACCCTGAGCTGCCAGGCAAGACTGAGGTATGATTGTGAATCATGAAAGAATGGCTTAAAGGCTTTTCAGAGTGTTTATATGAGGGAAGAACACAAGTTATGAATTTCAGGGGTGTGGTTTCAAAAGAAAATTGTAAGGTGACTGAGAGTGGCTTAGTAAGCTCTGGTAAGTTTCTTTCATTAAAAAGAATCCGGAAGGATACAACAGACATTACTTAAATGCTGACTGTGTGCTGAGCACTGTATTAGGTGCAAGCAGAAATACAAAGGTTAGCTGTGACTTGGACCCTGCTCTCAGGGAGTCTGCAGGCTCATAGTCCCATAAGACCACCCACTAACTCAGATGCACAGTGTAATCTCCTGTTAGGTGTCCAGAGAATTACGGAACAAAGTGTTATGTGTTATTTCCAGTCAGAAATGTGGTCATTTCTGGGAGAAGAGATAGATATTCAGTCCAACAACTGTGAAGTGCTTCCTCTGTGCAAGGCACTGTTCCAGGTGCTGGGAATACAAAAAAGACAGTACCTGCCCTCAAGGAGTTTAGGGGTAGGGAGAGTCACCATTAACATAGATGAGTAACATCCACAGCAACTGCTAGCATTTATAGAACACATTAAGGTATGCAAAGTACTTGACCAATGTTATCTCATTTGAAGCCTCCTAACAGCCCTGGGAAGTAATTATTATTATAACTATTTACAGATGAGGAAACTAACTAAAGGCAAAGGTCCCACAAGCTAGATAAATATCAGAGACAGGATTCCAATTCAGCTCTTGCTGACTCCATATCCAGCATTCCCAAGTCCAGTCCCCTGCACCGCCTATACAAAGTAATCTCAAGAAGTGGGGGGAAAATAACAGGTAAGACCTGGAAAGGCATATGTACAAAGTAATGCAAAAGAAGTCAACAGCATTAAAAGTGAAGAAATCAAGAAAGGCTTCATGGAGAAGGTGGTTTTTTAGTATAGCCTTAAGGGATGTGTAGGAATTCTTTAGGAAGTGAGAATGAATGAGCTTTCCTGGTTCCCTGGCTGGAAGGAATTCTGACTTTCCAAGATATCGCTGTCATAAGTTCAAAATATAACAACTCCTCCCAGGTTACTGAAAATCTGCAAAATGTCAGGCTTGAAAATGAAGTATGAGGAAAACTATTTGACCTTGACTAGTGGGCTTATCCCTAAACTGACATAAGTGGGCTTGTCCCTTTGCATCATGGCAGTTACCCTCAGAAGGTCAGTTAGAAGCATTTGAGTGGAAAGATTAGAGAAAGAGCCTTCCAGGTTGAACTTTGAACGGAGCTGACATGGGCTATAATTTGCTCTGCATTTTTTCTGGCAAGTTTGGACATGTCTAACTAACATTGTTTTCGTTTGAGTAGATCTGGCCACAAAAAGGGTGGGCCCTTGAAAGCCCAACAGTGACCACTTTAAACATTTCTTCCATCCTGATGTGTTGGCCATTTTGGTTAGGTAAGCTTGTCAGCTTTACTAAACAAGGTTGAATATGCTTACTTCACTGACAGAGGTGGCTTAACCACAGGCTTTCACAGGAGTCAGTAGGATGAGCAAAATTCCAGCACAAGTGAATCAGCATATCATCCCAAGCACTGTAAGCTGTTTAAAAAAAAAAACACAGTTTAGCTTTGTGGAAAAGTGGATTTAAAAAAAAAACAACTATGTGTCTTTTACCTCACTAGTGATTTCCATGCAGTAATCAGAATACTAAAATTTAAATTCCTAAGTCATTTTTTTTAAACCAGAGTAGTGCTATCATACAGAGGGAGCAGGCATGGAACTAATTAGAAAAATTGGCCTGTGATGTTTAAAGAGTTTGCTTTCACATGGATTTCAGCTACCCTAAACCTTTCTTTCTCTAGATTAGCTTGAAAGTCTGAAGTCCACCAGAAATATGGGAGAGTAGAAAAGAAGACTGAGTTAGTGAACTCCCATACCTTCTTTCCCTTGGTGAGAATTTAGGGGTTGGATGTATGAGTATTGAATGGGCAGCGTTCCCTTATTGGAGTCAGGGGGTCATGGCAACCAGGATACACACAGAGCTACAAAAGGATATCTAGGAGCAAACCACACAGCTCATTCCAAACATCCTTCCTCTCGGTAACTTATCCCAGGGCTTAATGCTTCTGGTCTCATTTCTGAAGGTGTTGCCATGGTTCTTTTCCACTTTGCCATATATACTTATAAAAATGCATTTCTTCTGTAAAGCACTGAGTCACAAATGAGTATCTTTAGTTAAATCCAGTCACTCAAAAGGACTTGTCCATCTGGATACATAGAAGGAAGAAGGTAGATGAAATAAGTGATCAACATGTAACTATTTAAGCACCTGCTAAGTATTAGTCACTAGAGATTACAAAGACAAAAATGAAAGTTTCTTATGTTCTGTTGAGGAGGGATTCAGCATGTACATAAGTGTATCAAAATATATATGAAAAAATTACAAGGTAAATTGAAGGTGGGGTTGGGAGAACAGGGAGGGAGAGGATGCTAGAGCTGAGTTTCAGGGAGGACTTCATGTATTAAATGTTGTATGAGCAGAGCTTTGAAGGAAACGAGGAATTCTAAGGAGGCAATAATATGGAAGAATATTCCAGGCATAGAGGACAGTCAGTGCAAAGGCTTGGAGATGAAGAAGCAGTTCTGTATGAGGAACAATAAAAAGGCCAACCTTCAAGGCCGTGAGAGTGTGCTACTTTTTTCATCATTTCTTATGGTACAGTGATATTCTCTTACATTCATATGCCATAATTTGTTTTGCAACTCCCCAAATGATGGGCATCCATTTTGTTTCCAATTCTTTGCTGCAACAAAAGTGTTGTTATGAGTATTTTATATGTATGGGTCCTTTCCCACATTTCCGTCTTTTCTTTGTAGTGCCTGTAGTACTTTGTAGTGCTTGTAGAAGATATTTAATAAATGTTTATTGATTGATTGATTGATTATATGCCTAATAGTAGTTTTGCTGAGTCAAAGGGTGTCCACATGTTAGTAACCTTTTGGGTACATATAGTTCCAAATTGCTTTTCCCTCCTTTCTTCACCTAGCCTACATCCCAAACACTGATTCTTATACTTTGTTTTTTTCTTCCTTTTAATTCCTGTTTACAAATAGCCCTTCAAAGTTCACACTTGTTTAGGTTCAGTCTATTCAAATCTGGCCTCAGACATACTAGCTGTGTGACTCTTAAGTCACTTAATCCCATCTGCCTTGGTTTCCTCATCCATAAAATGAGCTGAAGAAGGAAATGGCAAACCACTCCAGTACCTTTGCCAAGAAAACCCCAAATATGGTCATAAAGAAGCAGACACAACTGAAATGGCTAAATAACAACAACAAAATTCACTCCACACCCTCTTAAACTCAACTTTCCCTTCTCCTTTTTTCTTCATTTATTTCCCTAGTGAGCTTAATGTATTTCTGTATCAGACTTTTTAAATATATATTCAACCCTCTGTTGCTTGGCTCAGATAAGAATGAAGTTCATTCTTTCCTCCCTTATATGTCCAATTAAGAAACCTGTCTGTAGTCTTAACTTTTCTCACCTCCTTACTGTCTGGTCTCCAGCCTCATCACTCAATTGAAGATGCTGTCTGCATAGTTGCCAATGATGTCTCAGTGGCCAAATCCAGTGTTCTTTTCTTAGTTTTCCCTTATTGACCTCTCTGCAACATTTGACCACCCTCTCCTCTTGCACATTCTCTCCCTTCTCAGTTCCCATGACACTGCTCTTCCTTGATTCTCTTCCTTACAGTGAGGCTGCTCTTTCCCATTCTCCTTTGCTTATTCCATCGTACATGTCCTGTGCTCTCATTTGGGTGTATATATAACCCAAGGCTCTGTTCTGGGCCACCTTCTCTTATTTCTTCCAGCTACTTATCTATGCAGATGACTCTCAGATCTGCATATCCAGCCCTGCTTTCTCTCCTGAGTTTCAGACCACTTATTTTACCTTTCCAACTAGATATTCTGTAGCCATCTCAAATCCAACATGTTGAAAACAGAACTCATTATGGTTCCCCCATCCCTGCCTTCTCCCTAACTTCCTTATTTCTCTTTCAGGTACTACTATCCTTCCAGTCACCCAGGCTCATCTCCTGGGAGTCATCTTCAGCTCTTAGCTCTTCCTCCCTCTTCTTACCCCATCAGTTTGCCAAATTTTGTTGATTCTACCTCTACAATATGTCCTATATCCCCTTGTATGTATTTACATAACTACCATCTTATTTCAGGCCTTATCATATTTCAGTTGAACTATTACAGTAGCTTTCTAATTGTTTTCCTTTCCTTGAGTGTCTTCCTTCTTCAGTTAATCCTCCACAGAAAGCCACCAAAGTGATATTCCTAACGCACCAGTCAGTCCTTGGCACTCTCCTGCTCCAGAAGCTCTCATCATTATTTGTGACCTCGAGAACCTGTCTGTATCAGACTCTTGTTTGGTATTTAAAACCCTCACAGTCAAGCTTCACACTAACTTTCCTGACTTACTATGCATTGCTCCCCTTCACGTATTCAAAATTCAGCCCCTCACCATACCTACTGCCCTTTACATCTGTCTCCCGACCATTGTACAGGCACCTCATGCCTGAAAGGCACTCCCCCCTCCTTCTCCTCTCACCTGTTAGAATCCATAGCCTTCCTCAAAGCTCAGGTCAAGTGCCATTTCCTTCAGGAGGCCTTTCCTAACCCCTGACCTCTGGGCCTCCTCCTCCCCTTGCAGTTACCTTGTATTTACTGGGTTTGTAGCTTGCATCTACTTACTTTGTGTACATGTCTCCCCTCTTCCCCAGTATATTGTAAGCTCCTTGGAGGTAGAGACTGTTTATTTTTGCCTTTACATCCCTTATTCTTTGCACAAGGCTGACATGTGAACACTTAATACATGCTAGGCAGTTTATGCCGTGAGTTACCTTATTGGGGAATTTAATCCACATTTATTGATTTTCATAGTTATTTGGCTATGTATTTATAAATCATTTATTTATATTTTATATTAAATTATGATAATATATTCTTTAATAATATAAATTACCTAGTTTATTTTTTCACTCATTCTTTCTGAAGATAATATAGACTTTCACCTTCTTATTATTTCTGTTATCAAAAAAAAGTAGAGAGATTTAAGAGTGATGACTTGAAAGAAACCCCAGGGCCTTTGTGTTGTTGGTATCAGTATGGCATGGGGTCTAAGGTTCTCCAACATTCTTTGTAGTTCATCTCTCAGAATAGTGCTTGAGTTTTTACTATATTCATTCTCACCATTCTAAGTTTAGGGTAATCTAGCTAGCTATATGTTTGGATATTTCCTCATTAATTACTAAAATTGCAACATCTCTCAATTTATCTCAGAACTCCACATCCCAGTTTATCAAATATTATTTAATGAACTGGAGAAATATTTCTTGTTAGTAGCTACACATATCTCAGTTTATATCAAAACCCGTGCTGTCCTAGGATTGAAGAAATATTATGGCTAACTGAATACAGACTTTATTAACAATATAATCAATAATAACTCAAAGACAAATAACTAGGTATAATATTATAGCTATCAGAAAGATCATAGCCAAAGGTCTCCTCCATCCTGCAGATGACTACTTTCTTCTGAAAACGTAGTTTTACCGTTCAATTCACTCAAGAAACAAATCAGAGGCTTGTCAGTAATTCTCTTCATCCTTGACAGAAAGATAAAGATTAAAATTTTGATTCCATCAAGAAATAAGACATCTCCCTCATCTTTTTTCTGGGTTTTTTTGTTTGTTGTTTTTTTTTTTTTTTGCCTTCTCCCAAGCTGTAAGAGCAAAGGTTACTGGGGTTTCTTTCAAGCCATCACTCTTAAATCTCTCTATAGACTGACTCCTAATAAAATTATCTTTATAATGTTTCTTCATTAAATAATAGCTTAAGACAGTTTTCCTAAGAAAGAAATTTTTCTTCATTCTTTTTTTCTCTGTCTTCTTGATAGTTTCTCCTAAACCATGTCAATTAATTCTCTTTTTTCTGTTTCTCAAGAACTGCCAGCCCCAAATGCAAAATCCTTAAATATTCCTTTTGGCTCTTAAAGGTACAATAACAATTACCATAGTCACTGTAGGAGTGACTTCTGAACCAAGTATTACTGTAAGTATGTAGGTTACTTTACCTTTACCAAAGATAAAAACTTCACCTTGTACCTTTCAGTCTTTTCACCTACTTTCTCTGTCTCCTCCTAATCTGTTATCCCCCCTACTCCCTTCTCTGAACTAGCCTTCCATGATTACCATTAGTGATTTGGATAATACAATACATAAAAACTCTCACATTGTTAGCAACTATTTTGTCTTGGTTATTTTAAATACTTATCTTTTTTGACTGAGAGGCATGTTTGCTATAGGAGGATGTTCATGAAATAGAAATATTTCTTGCTAAACTTTTCCAAGTGTGTTTGCTTCTAAAAATACCCACCTCCTTATCTTTATAAAACATTCTTTTTCTAGATTAGAGGTTGTTAACCTGGGGCCCATGAAATGAAAAAAATTATTATAACTATTTCAGAAGAGTCGGTTTCCTTTGTAATCCAATGTATTTTATTCATTTAAAAAGTTATTCTGAGAAGGACTTTCACCAGACTGCCAGAGGAGTCCTCTTGGGGTCATGGGCCACGTTCTTAATTTTGTTAAGTGTTATATTCCAATTTCTGCAATCCTTTCTTGTCTTCCATAGAAAGATCTGCAGTAATCCTGATTGCATTCCTATAGTAAATTATTGATTCATTTTTCCTGGAAGTTTGTGCAAGATTTTCCCCTTATATTTGTAACTTTGGCATTGAACTATGTGATGTACAGTTAGTTACCTTTTAGGTTCTTCCTTGTGGGCCTCTCAATCTCTCTCTCTCTCTCTCTCTCTCTCTCTCTCTCTCTCTCTCTCTCTCTCTCTCTCTCTCTCTCTCATAATGTATATGTATGTGCACACACACACCTATACAGAGGGAGGGAGGGAAAGAGAAGAAAAGAGAGAGAGAGAGGAAGAGAAAGATTTTCCTGTCTGTATTTCAGCAATTGTTTTCACTAATTCCGAGAAATTTTCTTGGACATAATTTAGAGTCCAGATTCTTTTTCTTTTTTTCTAAATTCCCTGGGATGTTAATAATCCCTGAGGTTGTTGTGTCATGATCTATCCTCCAGGTCTATCAGTTGAGTCTCTGTTCCAGTAGCATGGATAATTGAATGATTTTTTTTTGAGCCTGTATTTCCAGCTGGTTTACATTGTGTGAAATTAGTTTTCCACTGTACGAAGTCTACTGTTTGCTATTTCTGTGCCTTTTTTCTTTCTTGAAGTTTTCATCGCATTCTCCGTTTGGCCATTTTCTTTACTAATTCTCTTAATTTTTGCTCAATTTCCTACCTTTTTCTTGCTCACTTTTTGTATTATGTTCTTTCTTAACATTACATATCCTCATTTAATTTCTTCATGTTATTTACCCATCTGAGTATATGTGATTCAGTTATGGTACAATAATTTTTTAATTGACATTGCTTTGTTCATTTTTAATTTCTTAATATCAGAGGTCTAGGGGACCTCCAATAAAACATGCTACTCACTTCCTTAGAGAAAGGAGATAGGCTCATGGTGCAGAATGAGTCATATTTGAACATGGCCAATTTGGGAGTACAACTATGAAGATTTGCTACAAAAGTTCTTATTTGGGTATCCCATTCTCTTTTCTTTCTTATTTCTTTTTGTTGTCAGGAAGCAAGACTGGTTGTCTTCAGTCTTCTCAGTTCAATATTTTTAATCAGTCTCCTTAGGAACAGAATTAAATTCTTAAGAACTTGTGAAATCCTTTTCATCTGTTATCATGATCACACTTATTTAGATGCTCAATAAATACTAAACTGATTGGGGCCCCAGGAAGGTTCTATCAAAGTGCCTCATTGTAGCATTGTGATGACCCTGAGCTCTTGAAAGGATGGAATCATAAGCTAGGAAGCCTTAGAATATGAGTCTTATGTTCAATTCAATTCAACCAGAATTTATTCGGTAGCTATGTTCAAGACACTATGCTAGGTGCTATGGAGACAAGATTAAAAATGACACAATCCCTGCCCTCAGCTATCTTAAATTCTCCTGGGGGAGACAACATGTACAAGGTAAGTCAATGCAGCATACATTTAAAATAAATACCAAGTATTCACTTGGGGCAGAGAAGGCATTCCAAACAACAGGCGTCATCAGGAAAGGCCTCTTGTAGGAGTACTATTTGAGCTGAGTCTTGTAGAAAGCTTGAGATTCCAAGAGGCTGAAGTGAGTTGGGAGAGCACTCCAGTGGTGGGGGACAGCCTAGGCAAAGGCAGAAGCAGGAGATGAAAAATCATGTGCAGGGAACAGCAAGTCAGCCAGTCTGGCTGGTACATAAAGTGTAATAATGTGGTGGATTTTATGTCTGTGGTCTTATTACACCAGCCTGGCTAAGCTCAGAGAAACTCCTCACTAAGTTTATTTTTGACCATAGCAACTTTTCAAGGCAGTGTACTAAGTTATAGAGGGGCTGTGACCCGTGCTCATGGTATTCCCACCTTCAAAATGACAGATCATTAAAACACTAAAGAAGTGGTTGGTCTGACGGATCCTTTAAACGGAGATAGCCTAATGACTAAGTAAATGAACAAAGAGCAGCATCCTCACAGAACCTGCATTATTGGAGCCCATTTTAGCTCATGTGAAGTCCATTCTAGCTCTCCTGAGTTTCAGAAAGAGAATCCTAAAAGTTCACATGCCTTGATAGAATATTTTCTCCCATAAATGGAGATGATTTCGTTTAAATAAGCCTAAGGTGATTGGGGAGCAGCCTCTCTTTTAAATAATTACTAGCATTTGTATAATGTTTTAAAGTTTGCCAGATCACTTTATAGCATATATATATAATATATAACATTTGAACCTCACAAAACCTTTGTGAATTATAAACTACAGGTATTGCCATTGGTTTTTTTTTTCTAACTGATGAGGAAACTGACTGTATAAGAGGCCAGAAGCCTCCCTCATGGTCATCCATTTAGTAAAGGTCTACAGGAGAGATTCCTGTCCCTCCAGTCCAGCCTTCTGCCTGCTGTGCCATTGTGAGTTTTATACTTAAAAGCCAGCAGGCAACAAGCATTTTATTAAACACTTTCCATGTGCTATGTACTGTGCTGAGCTTTGGAGATAAAAATATAAGCAAAAAGACAGTCCCTGCCTACAAGCACCTTACATTCTAATAGAAGAAAACAGTACATGAAGGGGAACTGCTGGAGGTAGAGGAGGTTCCAGTACAGAGGCATGGCATTGAAGTTTGCAAAGTCAAAAGCAGAGTCAAAGGGGAATGAAGCTTGGCTCACTCGAGCCCTTGTTCAACAAAAAGGACCCAGAAGGAACTCAACAGTGGAAGAAAGGGGCTGGCATAGCAGAGGGCCTGAGCCCCTGCACCAAATGGAAGCCCCAGCAAGAACACTCCAATGGCAGAGGGATTTTCCCAGGTGAAAAGGCAGCTGGGGCAAGATGGCAAAAAGTCTGTAAAGATAAAGATTCTTATTTTGTACTCTTTGACCCAGCACTACTACTAGCAAGTCATTACCCCAAAGAGTTAAAGAAAGAGGGGCAAGGCTCATACATAGAAATGTAGCAGCTTTTTTTGTAATTGTAAACAAAAGTTTCCTTTTGTAAAGGAAACTATAGTAACATCCATCAGTTGGGAAATGACTTAAAAAATTAAGAGTATGTGGATTTAACAGAATGCTATTGTGCTATAAGAAATAATGAAAAGGACAATTTCAGAAAAACCTGGGAAGACTTTTATGAACTAATACAGAGAGAATTGAGCAGAACCGAGAGCACAATTTCTACTGTAACAACACTATCAAAAAGATTAAAAAAACTTTGAAAGAGTTAAGAACTCTGATTAATGTATTGACACACCATGATTCTAGGGGACCTCCAGTAAAGTGTGTTACCTACCTCCTGGGAGAAAGGTGATGGTCTCAGGATGCAAAATGAGGCATATATTGTTTGGACATGGCCAGTGTGGGAATATGACTGTGTGTACCTGTTTAAAGAGTTTTGTTTTTCTTTTCTTTTTTATATAGATATTAGAGTGATTATACAGGGTTTTTTTTAATTAAAAGTTTAAAAAATTTAAGGCCCTTTTTTGCTTTGGAATTTCCAGATTGCAAGGCAAAAACAATTTAATTAACTTAAAAACCTAGACAAAAAGCTGTATTATATGTCTAGTCAGGCATTGTTATATTGTATTTTTTAGCATATGATATTAATTTAATAAATATATATATATATATATTTAAATGACCATATAATCAAGTTAATGTGGCAATGCACTAATTAAATAAAAAGACAAAGATACTATAATTGTCCAGTTCTGGTTGCTTTAAAATAAAAAAAGGTCAGTAGATAAACTGAGTAGCAAATGGTTTGTCTCAGCATTAAATAGACTCCCAGATTTTTACTGCATTCAGTGTATTTTGTGGTAGCAACTGCACAAGGCTTGGAGCTCCAGAAAGCAGCTGTTTCTTCTGGACAGTTCAGCTGCCAGTCATGTAGGTGCAGTCATTTAAACATCTGTGAACCTGCCAGGTAGCTTTCTGTAAGCTGTGGACTCTTTATCTTCTCTCATCACTTTCTCTATATCAAGAGACCATAATTTCTACAGAAGTCCCCTCTGTTCTGCATCTGGAGTGCTTTGTGGGCGAAGACTCCACCTCATAGCCTAATTAACTCTTGCCAACATGGGATGATTGCAAAAAGGAAAAGATTTTCTGTGAAGCCAGTACTAACGTATATTTGGAAATCTGACAGAGTAGTGTTGTGGGGCCATGATAGATATTCCCATGAAGAATATAGCAGGGACCAGCAAAACCCAACATTCAAACCCTATATTCTCCTGTGTGAGGCCCTGCTGTCTGTCCTTTAAATGCCCAACACCCACTGCTAGTTCACGAGTGTGACTTCCCTGCATCTCCATGATCACCATATTGCACAATCTTGGACCTAGTTCTCAGGCTTACAGAATGATGATGCCATTACATTAGTGTCTTAGATTTTAGAGGTGGGGGGGAAGCTATTGGGTCATCTAGACTTACTGAGCTGGGAAGGTAGAAGGAATGCAGAATGACATGAAGGAGAATGAAGTAACACTACTGTCTTGCTTCACACTCAGAAGTGGAGCACCATGGCTGAAAAATCACTGGGGAACAATGCAGACTAATATATGAAAGTAATGGACTTTTGGGAGATGACATCCTCGATTTTGGATGAAAAAGAAGTTATTGAGGAAGCTTTCTTTTCAACTCAGAAGTACATTTAATTTCCTGACACCTGATCTTATTGATCCAGTTCAGTGACTAAAAAATACATAAAAATGTCTCATAATACTTGGCATTTATAATGTCTACAGCAGCCTTTAGGTGGCCTCTAAGGTTTATTCCAACTTTGAGATTCTTAGGAGTATAGTGCCCACTCACTAAATGCTTATTATATAAATGAACTTAGTGCTCTTTATTTATGATGAACAATAAACAACAGTAAAAACAAGAAGCATACGAAGAACTCTTGAGGCCCTTTCCAGGTTTGAAATCTTATTCGGAAAAATATTGCCTAATATATGTGGCTTCCTATTCATCACCAAGTACAGTATTTGAAATAGGAGTTCTCCATCATTGGAAGTGTCTTTGTAGAGGCTGGACAATGACTTGTCAAGGGATACTCTAAAAGGAAGTCGTGCTTGACCAGTGGTCTGGATGATGGCCTCTGAAATTCCCACAGACTCTTGAGTTTCTATGACTTTAGTCATAGTAGGTGCCAAGTAAATATGTCTTGAATAAGTGAGTATAGTCATTTCCATTTAACATGAGCAAGAAGCAAAGTTACAAGTTGACATTGACATTCACATAAAGGAATTAGAAGATGTTTCACATTCATGGAAAGAAGTTATGTTGTATTTGTAGTGTTTTGTTGATGTTGTTCAGTTGTTTTTCAGTCTTGTCTGAGTCTTCATGACCCCTTTTGGAATTTTCTTGCCAAAGATACTACAGCGGTTTGCCATTTCCTTCTCCAGCTCATTTTTTACAGATGAGGAAACTGAGGCAAACAGGGTTAAGTGACTTGCCCAGGATTACACAGATAGTAAGTGTCTAGGCCGGATTTGAACTAAGGAAGGTGAGTCTTCTTGACTCCAGGCCCTGCTCTCTATGCATTGCACTACCTAGCAGCCCATATTTGTATTTGTATTTGTATTTACTAGCTTTATTTATATCTCCAGTACTTAGTGCAGTGACTGGCACATAGTAAGAGCCTAATAAATGCTTTTTTCCCCCCATTCCTTCAGTCTGTGATAATATGTATAAAACATTAAAGGCAATTCATTATTTGCAGTAGGCTACAAATAAGTGTGTGAAGTTAAGTGCCATTGATTATAACACAACTGAAGACAAAAAAAAGCATTACTTTTATTAACGTTTGTCTTCTGAGGGCTAACAATATAGTGGTGGGCCATGGTCAGAATAGAATCAAATATGAATTCTGCATTGGTCATTTGTGTAGAAATACTACTCAAGTCCCAGATGTAGAACAGAACATAAGTGTCGAGTGTAAGAGACATTCTCCCATAGCTTCTGTCTATGCCACTAGCCTTTTCTTGACCTCCTTTCCATTAAGGCATCCAGTGGTCTCTGTTGTACCCCCTTGGCAGCTCAAAGCATGCCAATATGATGTGGGTTCTTAACTCTTGGGTTTGTGCACTCAAATTTTTTTAATAACTGTATTTCAGCATAGTTTCCTTTGTAATACTGTGTAATTTATGCATTTAAAAACATTCTGAGAAGAAAAAAAAAATCTTCACGTGCCCAGAGGATCTGTGACACACAAAAAAATTATAAACGCCTGCATTACAGCATCCCTCCTACATCAGTCTTAAGTTGCAGTCCCAATTATACTAAAAATTATTTCTCCCTTCATCCCTGTCCAGCCTTTACTCAGTGCTTTTCTTTCTACTAGAAAGCCAAATCTAATAAACTCTTTTACAATAGAGTGTTACTAGTGGAGGGGAATTGGGAAAATCTTAATCTGGAGAAATGAATTCCTGATGCTAGGTTTGAAAACATTGTGTCAGGTTAGGTAGAGGATATAACTGGCCTGGGGGACCTTCCTTGTCCTCCTCCTTTCACACCATTTTGGTGACTGATTACTCCGTTCCTTAAAACAGGCTTTCCCTTAAAAAATTAAATTAAATTAACCCTCAGTATATTTGTCTGTATCTTTCTATTTTCTTTTATCTGGCCTTGCTAAACAGCCTCCTCCCTCACTATCCACAATACTTCCACCACCACCACTGCTCCCCACACACAAAATTACCTTCTGGCTCTCCCACTATTATGCATTAGCTGCATTCTGCTCCTCACAACTCCATCCCTTTCTCATCTGAACTATAAGCATACTTATCCAGTCATACTTAATAAGAGGTGAAATGTGGAAATTGATAAACACTGTTCAGAGGTACAAAGAATTTAATTGCCATTTTTAGAGAAGCAAAGAGGCAGATATTCTTAATCTAAATCAGATTGTAAAGAGGTAAGCTTAATGAATGTCTGTGCCCTTAAAATAGAAGTGGCTTTTGATTAGAATGTCCCACCTTCCCAGCAGGAAATATTTTGCTTGTGAAAGTGTTAGTAAAGCTAGTCCTCTAGGTGTTCTTTGGAAAGGTAACTTTTGTGTGCCTTCTCCTTGTGGTTTTGGTTTTGGTTTTTGGCGTTTGGACAGAGAATTGTTTGTTTTTTGAGACTGTCTCACCCAGGCTGGAAGGGCAGCACACTCGCTACCCCAGTTCCCCTACCAATAGGCACAGAAGCTTTGATCTGCTCCATTTTTCTTGTCCCTCCTTAGGCAATCAGGTAGCCTCCACTCCAGGGTGCTTATCATATTGGTGCCAAACCTATTTCTGACACCCAGTGGATTTTTGGCCGAGGCAATTTAAAACTTCAGTTCAGGTAATCCACTACCTCAACATTGATGACAGGGATTACAGGAGTTTTACCACCGATACCTTTCATTTGTTAAAAAGTGGGAAAAAGAGAATTTCTGGCTTTCTGTTGGTCAAATTCCTTGATTGACTTTGGAGATTCAGTTTATTCTATACAGCTTATCTAGAGGATTTAAAACAAAGTATGGTGGGAACCAAAGCTGACATCATGAGACGGTAGTGTGATTTTCTATCACTTGGAAGAAAAGGATCCATAGCCACTTATCAGCCTCATGTAAATAAGGCTCCTGCCACCAAACATCACCACAAACAGAACTGGACAGTGATCAGTTTGCACTTGTCATTTATTGGTATGTGCAACACCTTGGAAATGGTACCCAGCCCAAGTAAGTAGAAAGCTTACTTACCTCAGCTTTTACTAAGCTTTTCAAGCTGCTGATTACATTTAAACCCAGGAAGCTATTCTTTTAAAAGGCAGCTAAAATGAAATTTAATTTAATATCTGGTGAGATTTTAAGATCATTCTTGACTGTAACGTGCCACTTAAAAGTTCAGAAACAAACTCATTTAAATCTATTTTTAGGAGCTCTTCAACTATTAAAAAAAAAATCCAAACTATTTTTTTTTAAATGAAAGGATTTGCAGATGTCAGCAGGTGTAAGTGAAACCATGTGTCAGTGAAGTCCAGCTGCTTTATAGAGCCTACAAATTTGTAAACTCTTATTTAAAGTGAAATCAGGACCAGAGGCAACTAGAGCCTCTATGACAGCTCTGTTCTGTAGATCGAATTCTAATTAGGAGATACAGGTTGAACATGTTATATAACCTGACTCCCTGGGTCTCTTGTAAAGGGGGGAAAATGAACAAAGGCTTAAATTTATACTCTGCAAGCTTCAGTATTTTCAAATTATGCAGCGCTTCATATTTTAGCAGATATATTGGTTTTGACTGAATATAACCAAAATTTTCCTCTCTGGTTTCCCAATGCTGTCCTGATAAATGACATTTTTTTCCCTTTAAAAAATACTTGTCCTCTTTCTTCATTTTCCCTCCACATCTCTATTTCGCAGATTCCCTGACTTCCTTCAAGATTTAGCTAAAGTCCACCCCTTTGACAAGAAGCCTCTACTATCTTCTTTATTAACCTTCATGCCTATCTACAGTTTATCCCATATATTTTTTATTTATATGCAACTGTTTGCACATTATCTTCTCCTTTAGACTGTGAGCTCCTGGAGGGCAGGGATTGTTTTTTCTTTCTTTCTTTGCATCCTCAGCACAATACCCAGCATATAGGAGGCACTTAATAAATGCATGTTAACTTGGCTTGATGATACTGTTGTATGTATGAAACAGACAGGAAGAGCAAAAGGAGAAATGAGATCAAATCTCAGAGAGAAAGTTTATTATTTTATCCATTCTGCCTTCTGGTCTCTTGAACTTTGAAAGATGTTACCATTGTATTTAAACCAGATCAGCATCTGATATTATCCTGTTTGACAGCAGTTCACATGTATAATTTTCCCCCTAATGTTTTCTGCAAATGGCAAAGTAGAAATATCAAATAAAAGACATTATCCACATTAGGCTCCTTTGCTGTTTCATGTCATTTTAGTGCTGTTATTTTAAAGAAAGGAGACTATTACGGTGTCAGCATCTGGAATCGGAGCATAGCAGGGAGCCCAAGATGCTATCCATCAGTTCTTGACAAGGCGGCATCAGGAAAGTAAATGGATGGTGTTTTAGCTCTGGGGCTTTTACTGAGAAACCTGCTCTTGTTCTGAGGAGAAATTACTGCTGCCTGATGCACATTGTTGTCTTTGTGTGAAGTGCACCCAGCGCTGACACCCTCTGACAGGACTGCTGATTACAGCGCCTGCATAAATTACTGACAGACAACCTGTGGTCTTTGTCATGGAGTTCACTAGGAAAGCTGCAATAACAAGCCATTCATTGCAGTGGTTAAGTAAAACAAAGGGTCCTTTTTTCCCCTCCCTGCTCTTCGCCCTTGTCCATTTACAAATCCCCAAACTACCTTCAGGGCTTAGCTTAGGTGCCACCTCCTACCAGCCTTTCCTTATCTCCCTATTTCTTGGTTAGGTCTCTCTCTTTCTGTCTCTCCCCCTCCCTCTTTCTCTTCCTCTCTTTCCTCCCTCCCTATCTCTCCCCTTCCCTCTTCTTCTCTCCCTCTCTTTTACCCCTCACTCTCTTCCTTCTCTCTCCCTCTTTCTCCTCTCCATATCTCCTCTCTCCTTCTCTCCCTCCCTTTTACTCTCTCTCCCTTTTTCTTCCTCGCTCTCCCCCTCCCTCCTTCCCTCTCTCTCCCTAAATTATATTACCTGTTTAGTGCTGCATTCCCCTTTCCCCTCCCCCCAAGAAGGTAAACTCCACAAGGACAGGAAATGTTTTTCTGTGTATGCACAATGACTTCCACATTTTTCAGCCTCTGCCCCAAATTGGTCTTGAAAATTCCCAATGTGGAAACTCCTTCCATTAGTACAGATTGGCAACTCCTCTATAATTTGTAGTCTTTGCACATAGTAACCGCTTAATAAATGAATTTTCATGTATTTCATTCATTCATTGAGAACTGTCTGGGATCCTGAGTCAATAAATGGCTTGCCCAGGGTCATAGCCAAGATTCAAACCTAGTTTTTCAGGTCTATTAGGTCTTCCGTCTCTTCTCTATCCCATATTGCCTCTATTATTGTATAGTATAGGCACTGGACCAATGCTTACTGAATTGAATGTGGGTGAAGAGGATGTCAACTTTTAAACCTTATTTTTCAGTAACAGAAGGTGACCCTATAACTGAAGAGTTAAAAGATTTCTCTTATAACTTAGGGGGGAAAAAACCCCATTTTGCCCCATTGTGATAGAGAAATGAGCTTTTCTAGATCTTAATCTAAGCTTTAAGCTGCAGTTGTGAATCACACGTCTTACAGGGGGTAAGGGTGAGAATACTGTTTTCCTATCCTATGTAACTAGAGGTTATACTATAAGAAGGATGGGATGAAAACCTGGCCCAGGATCCACTCTCTAATCCCCACAGAGAAGGCCGCCCTTAGCAAAGGGGGACACTGGCAGTAAAGTTTCTGTCGGCAGGAGCTTTTCCCGTTCAAGTGGAATCTTGGCAGACCTTCCTGAGTGCTCCTGGTTGGTAGCAGCCCTCAGGACCACAAGTAGTGGTTTTTTTCCCCATCACTTTCTAACTTGGCTCTTGTCATCTTCCTTCAAAGATAGAAAGAATTCTGAGGCAGGTGAGACAAAAAGGGTCAGAGTTGTAAGAAGGTTTGTTTCTTGTCTTATTAATGCTCTTGGTTTCCTGATAAACATGATGCTTAAAGCTGTGTTTTGGGTGAGAGGAGGCTACCCTCCAGTTTAGAGACTACAGAGGTCTTATTCCAAAAATATTACAGGACTTCATCTGTAGTGATTGTCTCTATATGTATGTATTGTGTAGATGAATGTGTATTTAAATATGCTCTTGAGAACATGGAAAGGCAGAACAGTTTGTAAACTTGATAAATCTTTCTTTCTTTTTTTGGAGGCAATCAGGGTTAAGTGACTTGCCCAGGGTCACACAGCTAGTAAGTGTCTGAGGTCAAATTTTAACTCGGGTCCTGTTGATTCCAGGGCCAGTGCTCTATCCACTGCACCACCTAGCTGCCCTGAGTAATTTCATTTTATTATTTTTTTAACGAATTTTATTGATGACTTTTGTTTTAAAATCTGTCATTTGAGTAATCGACTCTCTCCCCCCTCCATTTTGAAGAAAAAAAAAAGTTAAGCAAACACACCTTTTACAGTGACTAAGTCTGACAATGACTGAATCAGTCAGCAGTATTTTTAATCAGCCAACAAGCAGCTGTTATATTCCAGGCACTGGAGAAAGAAGTACAAAGAATCCAGTGGTGAATAAGACTTTCTGCTCCCGTAGTCACCTGCCTGTCTGGTGAGAAGAGGGCAATATTTCATTATCTGTCATCTGAGGCATTCCTGTTTTCTCATTGGCTACATCTTAGGATCATAATTTTAGGGCTGGGAGAACCCAAAAGTCATTTAAACCAACTCCCAAACTTTACAGAGGAGGAACACTAAAGTCCAGGAACATTAAGGAATTTGCCTGAGGTCACACAAAAAGTAAGTAAGAGAGCCAAGATTTAAATTCCAGGCTCCCTGATTCCAATCTGAGATTGCTGTCCATGAGAACTGGTCCACAGGCCAGTGGTCCTTGTTTCATCATCTGTCGGGAAATGAAAGCTGTTGGGAGGAGAAGGAATATGAATGGTGGTTACAGAATTTGACTTTCTTTTAACGAGATCGTTATTCGTGTCATTAAAGTGTATTCGGATTCTTTGAACTGGTCTTAGTTTACTACGTATCAGTTCATACATATCTTCCCATGCTTCTCTGAAGTCCTTATATTTGTCATTTCTTATGGCATAATAATTTTCCCTAGCACTAATACACTATTTTGAGCTACCCCTTAGTTTTTAATGGGTACCCACTATGTTTCTAGTTCTTTGCTAACACGTCCTTCAAAGTGTGTGGGGCAGTGACCACCAAAATCAAAAGTTTGGAGTCTGAATCAGAAATCAGAAAAGGTCTTTATTCCGCCGGCTATGAGAAGCAACATTTTATAGCCCTAACTCATGGCCCCCTCCCACTCTCTTACCTCTTTCCCCCATTGGCTGGGTACTCGAGACGTATAATCTAAATGCGGCAATTAATACCCAGTAGAAGCAAACATAGGATTTTTGAGAAAGGTGAAACTCAACTCAGGGCTTAGGCCTGAGGAAACTGCACTATAGGCCATCTCTCACAAAAGGACACTATCTAACTAAATTGCTTTCTGCTAACCCAAGAGATAATTGCATTCCAGATTGGAAGGGGGGGAGAGATAAAAGAATATTGTTCAATAATTATCTTCAGGGAGGAATTTGTGCATTTGGGGGATCTCTGTGGTTCAGTAAGGAAAGTATGTTTTAGAATCACTAGGAAACGTACTTCTGGGGACTCTCTTGCTTTATTCAGTATTTTGGCACTCTACTAACTGATGCTTTGGGGCCCAACCTTTGGTTTTCAAATAGATAAACAGTGGCAATAACATGAGTGAAATTTTTCTCATTTCAGGTTATCATTGCAGACGATTATTCAGATCCCTTTGATGCCAAGAGCGAGCTGAAGAATAAAGCAGGAAAGGGGGAAAGCACTGGCTACATGGAGCCCTATGAAGCCCAGAGGATCATGACGGGTAAGAATGGCCAGCGACCTGCAGATAAAGAAATCAGACCTCAAGCTGCAGGGTAGAAGTGGATGAGTTGATGGGTGTACATGTGTGCAAGTGCAAGATTTGGAGCAGGTGGCACGTTTCAGATGAGGCTATTTGATTTGGCATCTCCTAAGGAAAGTCAGTGATGGCCCTTCTTCAATTGTGAGTGTGTTCTGGAGGAAAAAAAACAGAGGACTTGGGTCAGAGAAAAGAGGGGGAAGGAAAGGCTTTAGTAAGCAACTCAGAAGGTTTTCCCACTTACTATAGTTTTCCAGTAATGGGGGTAGGGGGTGATACTTAAATGTTAGCAGAACACATTGAAGTAATTTGGTAGAGATTTAGGAAGCTGTAATATGTTTCTAAGGCACAAAAAAAAAATTTGTTCCTTGGTTTCTCTTGTTTTTGGTGTGTGCCCAGGTCTCTCTGTGTGCCTTTTTTCCCCCCCCCCAAATTTCTATGACTCTGGAGGCTTTCTTTGGATACTCTATTTCTTGGAATACTATTCTGGAATGCTTTTTTTTCTTTTTACCTGTCATGTTGTTTTATCCAAAGTATTGATAATGAAGTAAGTTTATCTTTATAGAAACTTAATTTTATGACTTCTGCAGTAACCAGTTGTGATATCACCTAAGAAAGAGCTGAATTTTTAATGAAGTACGGTGGAAGGGAGAGATTGATTCACAAAAATCAGATTTTTATTCAGACATCCTTTGAAAATACTGATTTCCATCCTCCTGATTTTAATTTTACCCTTTGGAAACCAACTTCTTTGAGGAGTAATTGGGAAAAGGTGAATATGTATTGAGAAGCCCGGGCTTAGAAACTGAGCAATAGCTAGGAGCCCTCCTAGACAGTCTTTTAATATTTAAGGAAAGTTTACTTTTGTTTCTCATCGGATAACTGAAAGCTAATGATGCTATTTAGATGAATGTAAAAAATTTGTTTTAAATACTTTTTTCTTTGTTTGGACTTCTTGGTGTGGGGAACTCCTGATATAAATCTCTGTGGATATAAATAGGGAATTTATGTGTTAATTTAGAAACTTAGAGAGTTCCTTTGGTCACTGGGAGTGTTAAGTGACTCGCCCAAGTTCACACAGCAAGTATGTGTCAGAGGCAGGATTTGAACCCAGGAAGGGTTGGGCCACGAAGGCCCAAATTCAAATTCTACCTTTATGTACTTAACCGTAGTGTTTTACCCTGAGCAAATCACTTATCCGTACAAGCCTCAGTTTTCTCATCAGTAACATAGGGGATTAAACTTGACCTCTAAGCCCCCTTCCGGCACTAAACCTAAGATCCTATGACTTTCCTCACTTTAATGCTGTCTGTTCATGACACCACCACTGAAACTGTCTTTCTGTAGTTTTATTTTATGCTAGATAAAGCTTCCCCAAAAGTCCAGAGCCGAAGGCTTATCCTAGTGAGGAGGCTGATGCAGAGCTCTCCAAGCCTCTGCCAGTGGGCCACAAGCTCTGACAGGTCCTCCCAGACTGAAAAGACTTTGAATATGTGCCCGGTGATGAACTGTATGTCTGAGAACCAGCCTGGCTAGCCTAAGGTAAGGGAAGCTCCATCACTGGAGAGTTGGCCAGCAGGTGGGGAGTTGTTTTTGGCCATAGCAGCAACTCCTGAAACTATCGACTACATCACTGAAGATCTGTAATTTGTGTCCATGGAGAGATTGTCCGTACCAAATCCTGAAAGTGTTGAGTTAAGTACAGAAGATTAAAAAAAATTATATATAATACCAGTTCCTCATCTCAGGATCCATCCACCCTTTCATAGAGCAGAGAAACCCTGCTTCACTGGGCCTTTTGGAGAGGAGGACTTTAATGAGCCATATTGGGGGCAGCTGGGTGGCTCAGTGGACAGTGACTCCATCCAGGCCTGGAATCAGGAAAATTCATCTCCCTCAGTTCAAATTTGGCCTCAATTACCAGCTGTCACCTTAACTCTCTTTGCCTCAGTTTCTTCATCTGTAAAATGATCTGGAAAAGGAAATGGAAAACTGCTCCGGTGTCTTTGCCAATAAAACCCCAGATGGGATCACAGAGGGTTGGACATGACTGAAATGACCAAACAACAGCAACTGAGGCTTCAAGGCCCTCATAGCCATGGAAGCTGTTGTTTCCTGGGCTGATCAGGATTCAGACTCTCCAGAATTATAGAACCAGCCCCCATTGTAGCTCCAGTTACTTGGCACAGTTTGTCATGTGAAATTGGTTAAAAATTTGTGGTTGTCAAAGTGAGTGCTGGCCAGGAATTTGAAAGGAGGGTTAGGAGACTTTGGTTTGTGGTCTAGGAAGCCGGCACTCTACCTAGTGGTAAGTTAGTCATGGCCAAATGCCTAAGTCTGTCCTTTCCTCTCCCTTGTTGCCTGCACCCTCCTCGTGGAGGGAATGGACAATTTATGATGTTCAGAGGTGCAGGACATGATAAGATGATGACAATGATGGGCAATACCTGGGGGCCTCATTCTTGGGATTGGGAGTGATCAGCAGGGAGATTATGTGAAGTTGTGGGAAACAAGGCATATCCTGGTATCTTTCCTTCTTGTTTCCTTCCTGCTTTCTCTCTCTCCCTCTCTCTCTCTCTCTCTCTCTCTCTCTCTCTCTCTCTCTCTCTCTCTCTCTCTCTCTCTCTCTCTCTCTCTCTCCTCTGTTTTTCATAACATTGTTTTCTCCTGGTTCTCCTCCTACCTGTCTGACCACTCCTTCTCAGTCTCCTTTGATGATTCCTCTTCCATAGATTTCCCTCAAGGCTCTGTTCCAGACTCTTTTTTTTTTCCCTCCACTATATAATCTCAGTGGGTGCTCTCATTAGCTTCCATGGGTATCATTTTAATGCACATGATTCCCAGATCCCTCTTCCTCTTCTCTTTCTCTCCTCTCCCCCCCCTCTCCCTTCTCCTCTCTTCTCTCCCACTTCTCTCTTTTTCTCACTCTGTTTCTCACACATGCATACACATTTTCTCTCTCATACCCTCAAATTTTTAACTCTCCGATCCTGCATCTGCAAAGGAGGGAAGCTGTGATTTCTGTTCCAGCTGCAGTACAGTGGCTATTTTTAGCTTGTCCCTGTCTGCATCAGATCTGGTTGGCAGAAGACCCGAGATGGAGATTTCTTGGTAGTGAGACTTCTGATAAAATATATTCAGTTGGCTGCTCTGCTTTCTAGATTATGTCAGTCAGGTTGAGTTCATTGAGTTTTCTTTTTAAAATATTGGCAGGTGTTTTTGTACCTGATCCATGAAAAACTGTTAACAGCTTCTGTCCCTCTTGATGACCCTGAAATTATCTTCAGAACATACCCTTTTTCTATAAGAGTGAATGAATTGAAAGCTATATATATAAAATAGGGCCGACGATGGTTGCTATCATTGTATTATTTGTTATTGACCCATGGGAAGGTGGAGGATTTATATTGATTGTCCTTTCTGCCTTGAGATAGTGCCATTAAAAATAAACCAGAGAAAACATGTTTCTGATTCAGAACTACCTTTTATTGTTTCTGTTTTGTTTATGTGCAATTCAAGTTAATGCAATTTGTAATTCAGAAATATGATGGTAACTAGCAAAGCTGAGTAAAACGATTCTGCTGGATCTTCATGTCCCCCTCGGTTACTGACAGTTCAAATTCTGGATTAATAAGCAGGGACAGCAGTAGCAGCCACTAAAAGAAATTCTGTGCTCTCATTTATTTAAATAGGCCTCTCTCTGAACTATATAAAGACCTTTTTTTTTTTAACTGCTTCTGGTTTTATTCATAGGGACTGTGTTTAAGGTTCTCATTTCTGATGAATAATGTGATGACAAGGAAGGAACAAAAAGAGTTTAGCCTTAAGACCGGGGGGCAAAACCCCTGCACATTGACTCTCAGGCCTTCTTCCAAAAAGAAAGTCCCAAAGAAAACAAATCAACAAAGTGGACTGAGATATGAACTTTCATGTGAACAGCTGTGGAACAAAGATCCACAAGTGTGATGCTTTTGTGCTGACTCAGCAATTCTGGATGTTGCACTTTCCTCATACACTTAAAAGCCCAGAATCAAATATTTATTAATTAAGCATTTGCTGGCCACCTAGCATTATGCTAACTGTCAGTGCCACAGGATAATTAAATGTAACAGTCACTGGAGGAACATAATGAACTAGCCAGGGAGATAAAGTAGAAAATAATAAAAGATAATTTATCAGCAATGATAAATGATGTGTTCAAAAGAAAACCTAATTGTTGCGGGAATTCAGAGAAGGGAAAGATATCAGGGAAGGCTTCATGGAGGAAACGTTTGAAAAATGTATGTATGGGACTTGAGTTGGTGGATAGGAATGGGAATTACATTCCAGGTTGAGGATTAGGGAAAGCAAAGTGATGGAAAGGATTATTGTAGATAAGGATAGTGCCGTAAGGGCAACCACCGAATTTCAGAGTTAGAAGGGACCTCAAAGGCCACCCAGTCTAATCTGTATCTGAAAAGGAATCCTTTTGGAAAATGTATACTGTACATCAGTAGCTTCTCAAAGCATTGGTCCATGAACCCCTGAAGGTCCCCAAGACTGTTTCAGAGAGTCCACAAAGTCAAAACTCATTTTGTAATAATACTACAATATCATTTGCCTGAGATATTCCCTTTTCTAACTACATGTCCGTGTGAGGCTTTATTTTCTTGTTATACTTCAACCAAAACATTTCCCAACTGATTGAATTCAAAAGCTGATGTGAGAATCCAGCTGGTTTCTATTAAGCCAGACATTAAGGAGATTTTCAAAACTATGTAAAACAGTGTCACAAAATTCTTTTTTAATTTTGGAAAATATGGTTATTTTTCATTAGAATGTTATTTATGTTAACACAGAATTATTGTTATTTTTAAATAAATTAATGCTTATTTAAAAATTTAGCAGTTTTCATTTCTGATGTGATCAGTATTAATAATATAACCCACATAAACAAAAGCTTGTTGAGGTCCTCTAATTTTTCAGAGTGTGAAGGGGGTCCTAAGACCAAAATGTTTGAGAACCACCAATCTATACCATACTAGACAAATGTCTAGTCAGTCTTTGCCTGAAGACCTTGAGGGAGGGAGAACCTATCACCTGATGAGGCATCCCATTAGATCAGGGATTCTTCCCATGGGATCCACGGAAGGGTACCTTGGGTAGATTTGAAGGGGTGCCTGAACTGGAATGGGGGGAAAAATGATGTCTTGGTTTCACTCTTCTCCAGCTGAAATCTGAGCATTTCCTTCAAGTGACCAAATGAGATAATAGTTGTAAAAAGCACTTAGCACAGTGCCATAGACAGACAGACAGACAGACACACACACACACACACACACACACACACTTATACCTTTCCTTTGATTATTTAAAATTTGATTATTTAAAAAAAAAGACTTTAGGGGAAAAGACCCGCCCATACAAAAATATTTATAGCTGCTCTTTCTGTGGTGTCAAAGAATTGGAAATTGAGGGGATGCCTATCAATTGGGGAATGGCCAAACAAGTTGGAATATTATTGTGCTCTAAGAAATGATGAACAGGCAGACTTCAGAAAAACCTGAAAAGACATATATGGTCTGATGCTGAGTGAAGTGAGCAGAACCAGGAGAATGTTGTGCACAGTAACAGTTGCAGTGTGAGATGACTAACTTTGATAGACTCATCTCTTCTTAGTAATGCAAGGATCTAAGACAACTCCAAAGGACTCATGATGGAAAATGCTGTCTACATCCAGAGAAAGAACTATGGAGTCTGAATGCAGATCAAAGCATATTATTTGCTCTCTCTCTCTTTCTTTTTTTCTTTTTCTTTTTTGTTTTTTCTTCTTTCTCATGGTTTGTCCCATTGATTCTAATTTTTCTTTACAACGTGGCTAATGTGAAAATATGTTCAATATGAATGTATATGCACAGCCTATATCAAGTTGCATGCAATCTTGGGATTGGGGGAGGGGAGAGATGAGGAGAAAATTTGGAACTCAAAAATCTTATGGAAGTGAATGTTGAAAACTAAAAATAAATTAATTAATTTAAAAAAATAAATAAATACAGGAATAAAGCAAAAAAAAAAAGACTTTATGAGAAGGTGGTTCGCAGACTTCACTGACTGTCAAAGGGTTCCATGACACAGAAAAGGGTTAACAGCCTTCCTTTTTTTTTTTTGAGGCAGTCAGGGTTAAGTGACTTGCCCAGGGTCACACAGCTAGTAAGTGTCTGAGGCCACATTTGAACTCAGATCTTCCTGACTCTAGGGCTGGTACTATATCCATTGTACCACCTAGCTGCCCCAACAGCCCTCTTTTAAATAATTTTAATAGTTAAGAAATTTTACCTTACGTTGACCCTAAAATCTACCCATTTTATAACTTCTACCTATTATTTCTAGTTCTGCTCTTTAGGCTCAAAAAGAACATGTTTAATCCTTCTTCCACATGATAACCCTTCAAACCCTTGAAGACTGCTTTCATAGAGATGATAGGTTGAGAGATGGAAGGGACCCTCAATAGTCCACCCTCATTTTGGAGGCAAAACTGAGATTAAGGATAAGTAAGCACCTAGACTATCAGTGGGGCAGTTAGGGGGTGCCGTAGTGCACAGAGTGCTGGGCCTGGATTCGTGAAGACTCATGAGTTCAAGTCTGCCCTCACACACTTACTGGCTGTGTGACCCTGGGCAAGTCATTTAACCCTGTTTGCCTCCATTTCCTCATCTGTAAAATGAGCTGGAGAAGGGCCCAGTAAACCACTCCAGTATCTTTGGCAAGAAAACTCCAAATGGGGTCACAAAGAGTCAGATGTGACTAAAAAACGACTGAACAGACATTGCTATCCTACTCCATCACCCCATTATCCATCTTTTTCCTTTCATGTAAAGTTCCTCCTTCCAGAGCCATATTGCAGCCCTCTGCCCCATCCCACTAAGTCTTAATGTTATCCAGGAGGTATTTGGCATCTATACTTTATGCATTTGCATGTTAGCATTGCAGGCCAGGGATGTTATTGCTGGCTCTATTCTTGTCTCTCGCCTCCTATAAATTTCTGAACATCGCTGCTTCTATCCTTTCCTGCATTGTTGCTACTTTATACGGTACATAGTCTAGTTAGATATACATAGTTTCTGCCTCCTACTTCTTTTTCAGTTTAAATCCCTTTATGTTATATTTATAAAAATCCAAGTAAATACTTTTTTTTTGACTAATTCTTGTTAGAGGCACTCCATCCCTGGCCATGATGCTGTTCTATTATTTTAAATTGTTGTCCAGAAATCTAAATCTTATTCTGATACTATCTTGTTCAATAGCTATTTATTTACCTTATCGTTTTTATACACACTTTTAACAATGCCCCAACTCCTGTATTACCTAGAGCTGCTTTTGGGATATACCTCAAATATTCCTTAGTAAGAAAAGTGGACTAGAGCACAGATTCTAATCCTTTCCCCTCTTTGTCTCATTTCTGGGAACTGTGCTCCCAGACTACATGAGTGCAGCAGAGGCTGAGGGTTTCTGGTATCCCAGTGGCAGTATTTTATCATTCCTGGTATAACTAGAATGTGTATGAGAGAATCTGAAGGCTAGGTTTTTAAAAACTGTGTGGCATAAACTAACATTGGGAAGCTTGAAGGGGCTCCCAAGGGTCAGTACTGCTGCCCCCTTTTTGTATGGCCCTTGAGCAAAGAATGGTTTTTACATTTCTAAATAGTTTTATTCTATTTTAAAATGTAGTGTGCTGACCCCTGGACTAGAGGAATATCTTGGAGGGAGACTAATATTTTGTGATAGGTTTGCCATTGCTGATAATCCTTTTAGAGTGTTTGCCTCATCTCTTACTGTACACTGTTGTTTTTTGTTTTTGGGTTTTGTTTTTTGGCGAGGCAATTTGGGTTAAGTGACTTGCCCAGGGTCCCACAGCTAGTAAGTGTCAAATCTGGGGCTGGATTTGAACTCAGGTCCTCCTGACTCCAAGGCCAGAGCTCTATCTACTGTGCCCCTGTACACTTTGGATTTAAGCAGACTGCTAGCCATGTGGAATTATCTAAAATAAGGGGTTTTTTTATTTAGATGAATCATTACATGGGAAAAATTTGTAGATGATTGATTTCATTGTGACAGACAAAACTTCTATCTTCTCCCCAAAAAAATCGTTATTGGTTGATCAAATTCTTCTCACGCCATTTTCCAAATTCCTTTTTAAAGGCAGCGACTGTGTCCATTCCTAGGACAAAGGATGTTTACCCAAACATTGTGTGGATTGTTTAGTTATTAGGGATATTGGGACCAAAATCAGGCTCTTTTGCTTGGATTTTTTCTTGTTGTAAGTTTCTTTTCAAAGTCAAAATTCTTTGTGTTTGACATTATAAGTGGTTGCATAAATAGAGGTACTTGGTGTCAATAGGCCCTCAGATTGCATTTGAAAAATTAGAATCAGTATATAAAAAATCAGCAATCTGACCTGAAATAAGTGTCTGTGAGTAATGAGGGAAATGTAAAGAGAGAAGTAATGATTAAAGATGACTGACAGTGAAGTCTGCTGGTGGGGTGAAGGGAAAGAGGTAGTGACGACTTATACATTTGGGTGTTTTTCCTGAAGTTTCCATGAGACTGCAGCATGTGTTTGATCATGAGTAACAATGGCAGGCTTTTGATGTTTGTGTTTCTTCTAAAATATAGATAGTTTTACACTGCAAATCCAATGAATGATCCTCTCTTTTTTGTCTTTTGGTTTGCCAAACGTAACCAAAAGTTGTTTACCTCCAGTTAGAGCATAGGAGGTGGCGGAGATCCAGCTATGTTATCAGAAGTTCCTCTGCAAGCCACCGCCACCTGAAATAACCAATATGTTGGCAAAGGAGTGTCAGACAAACGTGGATTTGCATATAGAAACAAAAGGGTTTATGGTGGCAACTCAAGATTAGATTATTGCCATTAGAGGTTGTAGATAGGTGAGTTATCCTTAAGGAACCTAATTTTATTTTATTTTATTTTTTTGGCTAGGCGATGGGGTTAAGTGACTTGCCCAGGGTCACACAGCTAGTAAGTGTTATGTGTCTGAGACCACATTTGAACTCAGGTCCTTCTAAATCCAGGGCCGGGTGCTCTATCCCCTGAGCCACCCAGCTGCACCAGGAACTTAATTTTATTGATCAGGACAGATTATGCAAGGTACAACACATCTCTACTGGCTCCAAAACTTTAGCTCCTACTTACAGTGGGGGCAGCTAGGTGGCATAGTGGATAGAGTGCTGGGCCTAGAGTCAGGACAACTCATCTTCCCAAGTTCAAATCTGGCCTTAGACACTTACAGCTGTGTGATCCTGGGCAAGTCATTTAACCCTGTTTGCCTCAGTTTCCTCATCTGTAAAACAAGCTGGAGAAGAAAATGGCAAACGACTTTTTGCCAAGAAAATCCCAAATGGGGTCACAAAGAGGTGGACCCGATTGAAAAGACTGAACAACAAAGGCACATACATAGTAAGGCTGACCTTGTGGCTAAAAATATACCTCAGAAAACAACTATCTAAATTAGAAGGCAATACGCCAGAAATGTAGGCTTCACCATGTCCTAGGGGATTCAACAAATGAAGATGTACTGGTACTGATCCAATGTCACAAATTAAGGGACTGCCCACAGTCTCCTGGATACAATGCTGATCCACAAAATTTTAAGAACAATGTTTTTAATAGATACTCATAATCTCCAAGCCACACTGAAGGAAAAATTTTCAAACTGTAGACATCTTGGAAAAGAAATATAAATGTTGTAAAAACATGATGAAATATATCATCTCTGTTTTCCTAAAGATGCTTTCAGTGAGTTTACAGAAGATAAGTTCACATCTCAACACTTTTCAGTTATAAAAAAGAAGTTATTTTATCCATTCATCCTACAGTTTGCAAATTATAGCAGCTTGTTGCAGGATAGTTTCTCTCTGAACTCCATCCAAAAAAAAAATGAGAAGAGATGAAATAATGATGATAATGATAATTTTAAAAAAATTACTGCTGACTGTGTCAGCGGCACAGTGGATGGGTCTAGAGTCAGAAAGACTCCCCTTCCTGAGTTCAAATCCCACCTCAGACAGACATTAGCTGTGTGATCCCAGGCAAGTTTCTTAGCCCTATTTGCCTCAGTTTTCTCATCTGTAAATTGAGCTGGAGAAAAAAAAATGGTATACCACTGTAGTGTCTTTGCCAAGAAAACCCCAAAAAGGGTCATAAAGAGTCGGACACGACTAAAAAAAACCTAATGAACAATATAAGTCAGGCCCTGTGCTAGGTTCTGGGGATGCAGAGACAATGAAACAGTTTCTGCCCTTAAGAAACTTAGATTCTATAGAAACTGCTAACATATATGCATAGAAGTATTTGCCAAATATATGTAATTAGTACAAGGTAATTTGGTGATGGGAGACACTGTTAGCTAGGGGGATCAGGAAAGGCTTCATGTATGAAGTGACTTTTGAGCTAAGCTTCAAAGGTAATTAGGGATTCTCAGAGTTGGAGCTGAAGAGAGAGTGCATCCTAGGCATGATATGGTAGATGATGCAAAAGTACAAAGAAGATGGACTGTCATGTCTAAGGAACAGCAAGAAAGTCAGAGTACTGTATTCCCAGAGTACATGCAGAGCAGTAATACATAATAACACTGGAAAGGCAGACTACAATCAGGATGTGAAGGACTTCAAATGCCAAACAGAGGAGTTGATATTTGATCATAGAAATACTCAGTAGCCATTGGAGTTTACTAAGTAATCGATAACTATACTGTGATGCTCAGTATATATAACAGCCTTTCATAGTGTCTATAGCACTTTATGCTTTGCAAAGCACCTTCATATGTGGATCCTTACAAACACCTTGTAGGATAGGGAGGTCAAGTATTATTGTCCCCATTTTACAGATTAAGAAACTATGAAGTCCAGAGGGGTTGTGGTTTGCTACCCAAGGTCATACTCCTGCTCATGGATAGAAGTGAAACTAGCACCCAGGTCTCCTATCTCCTAATTCACTGGACCCTCCTATGCATCATGTTGCCTAGTAGGGTTGGGGACAGGGACCATCTTTTGCCTCTTTTGATATCCCCAGCACTGATCGCAGTGTGCACAGAGTTTGTGCTTAATAAATGGTTTATTGATGGATTGTCTTGTGATTTCATTAGTATAGTGATCTCCTGGATAGGAGGGCACAATTTCCACAATTGTTAGTCTTAGAGAATTACCCAGAGCACCAAGAGATTAAAGGGCTCACCCGTGGTCTTATAGCCAGAATGGGGCAGGGTAGCCTCCAACTTGGAGCTCAGCACAATGCCTAGTCCATAGTGGGTGCTTACTAAATTACTTGCTGACTGATTCAACATATATATATATCAAACAGTAAAACTTGAGGAACAATCACATAGTTGATGTCATTTTGACAGTGTCATCTGTTTTCTTGTGGAAGAACCTTCACTGTAGTATAAATTTCTTTTTAAAATGCACTTGGCTTGATCAAACAGATGGGAAAGGGACCCACATGTACGAAAATATTCATAGCAGCTCTTTTTGTGGTGGCAAAGAATTGGAAATTGAGAGGATGCCCATCAAGTGGGGAATGGCTGAACAAGTTGTGGTATGTGAATGTAGTGAAATACCATTGTGCTATAAGAAATGATGAACAGGTTGACTTCAGAAAAACCTGGAAAGACTTATATGGTCTGATGCTGAGTGAAGTGAGCAGAACCAAGAGAACTTTGTACACAATAACAGCCACGTTATGTGATCACTAATATTGATAAACTTACCCCTTCTCAGCATTACAAGGATCTAAGACATCTCCAGAGGCCTTGTGATGGAAAATGCTATCCACATCCAAAGAAAGAACTATGGAAGTTGAATCGCTTTCATTTTTTTTCTCTTCTGTTGAGTTTTGTTTCCTCTTTCTGATGGTTCCTCCTGTTGGTTTTAATTTTTACTTACAACTTCACTAATGTGAAAATATGTTTAATAGGAATGTAAATGTAAAAGCCTATATCAGATTGTGCGCCGTCTTGGGGAGGGTGGGGGGGGAGGAAGGGGGAGAAAAATTTTCAACTCAAAAGCATATGGAAGTGATTGTTGATAAATCAAAATAAACTAATAAAAAATTTTTTAAATGCTCTTGACTTTAAAAAAGAAAAGAAATTGAATGAAGAAAAAAAGTGTACAACAAATCAGATTCCCTTCCGTGAAATTTCAGAAAGGAACCCAAAATCTATTGTATGAAAACTAAATGCTGACTACATAACTCACCATCTGCAGATAGCAGGGCTCCAAAAATCTCTTCTTTAAACAGTGTTATCTTTGCACACAGTAGGCAGTCAGTAAATATGTATTGAATGGACAAATCAATGTCATCAAATGTTATATGGAGATTTTCACTGAGATGAGTTGTTAATTTGTACACAAGGCCCAAATTATAACCCTCAGTCCCATTAACACTTACTTATTAGAGATTTGCTTTTAAAACTTTTGGTTAGTCTATTAAATAAGAAAAAGTAATCTTAAAATATAGAGTGTGTCCAATGTGGTCAAATTAGTGCTGTGATTAATAAACTAGCTATTACCATTTTAATTCATAAGCTTGATGCTACATGTTATATTGAGTTTTTATTTGCCATGTATAGGATAGTTCATTCATAAAAACATTGGCCCTCATTTTCAAGGGCTTGGTTGCACAAAACACAGGCAGGGCTCAGCTTCTCTTAAAATTACATTAGACGTATGCAAATGAGCCTAGCAGAATACCTTTTGCACTCACACCTCGTGAGTTGAGCCACAAGATTTAATTATCTGTTCTAGGTGGAGACTCTCAAATGCTCAGGCCACAATTATGTCAAAAGTGTTTCAAAGCACAGGATAAAACAAATGCTTAGTTTGCCTTACTGGTCTTTCCAGGTTGTGAAAAAGGGGGTAGGTCATGATCAGCTTCTCAACACTGCAAGGTAATGAATGCATTCCTGGTTGGTAGCTATGATTGTAGTTTACAGCTAATGTCATATGCCCAGACTTGTTCCTTCTTTTGAAAGTTCCCCCTTGGCTACAGCATGGATTTTGCTGTAAATCTTCTGAATTTGTCACCAAGTCCACAGCTTTTCACTCATTTTTAATTGTCCTTTCACTTAGACATAATACATTTTAAGGAAATTCTAAAAACAAAACAAAACAAAAAACAGCTGTCATCAGCTAAGATCAGAACTTTGTGTGATTTATTTTTCTATTGTATTACAAACTCCTTCTGTTTCTGTCTCAGGCCTTTTTAAGAGAATTTTGGCAGGGTGCCCCAGAAAGAGTCCTGGTTTTGGAGTAAGGAGATTGCTTCAACTGTTTCAAGCCAGATAAAGCACTTCATTTCTTTCAGGCCGAGTTTCCTCATCGGTAAAATAGGGACAACAATAGTTGAATTGCCTCTATCACAAGATTGTCATGAGTAAAGTGTCTGGTAAACTGCAAAGTACAAATATGATCTATCTGTTGGCTCAGACAGAAAAGTCTGAGTTTTTTCCAGAAACTTAATTTTTGACGAAGTTGTGTTTTTTTTTTTTCAGTACTCAAACCTGTACTTTCATGAGGTGGTCATGAGTGGTAACATGGTACAGTAGGACACAGGCTTGGGAGCAGGAGCCCTGAGTTCTCCTCTTGTCTAAATCTAGTTCTGATTTTCAAGGTCTGAAACCTTGAGGAATTGACCTCTTCTCTCTGGGCCTCAGTTTCTTTGTCGTCAAAATGAGGGGGTTCTTGAAACATGCAAATCTGTAGAGATATTTGGATAAAGAAAGTTGTTCCTTTTAACATCTTACTTTGGCAAATATTAGGGGGAAATATGGATATATGATTGGCATGAGAAACAGATTTCCCATGTATAGCAAAAGCATCCAGTTTAATAGTTGGCAACCCAGTTTTGCTCCAGGGAAATGACACTTTTAGACTTTATCTGTTTTGGTATTTGGTCCCAGGAAACCTTTTCTGAACAGGTAGGTAGCTCAGTGGATAGAGTGTGGGGCCTGGAGTCAGGAAGACTCATCTTCCTGAGTTCAAATCTGTCCTCAGACACTATTTGTGTGATCCTGGGCAAGTCATTTTGCCCCTGTTTGCCTCAGTTTCCACATCTGTAAAATGAGCTGGAGAAGGATATGGCATCTTTGCCTAGAAAACCCCAAATGGGGTCAAGAACAGTCAGACATGACTGAAAAAAATGACTGAAAAACAACAAAACCTTTTGTCAACTCCCTGTCAGTGTTTTCTACCCCTTCAAATTATCCTGTATTCAGTTCTCTTTTTACATGTATTGCCATCCCCCCATAGAATGCCCCCAAGAAGCTGGCATTCATTTTTTTCAGCCATATCTGACTCTTCTTGAACCCATTGCAACACTGCATGGACTGTTCTTAATTCATTGGTCTTCATCACCACTAAACTATCACACACTTCCTTTATTTACATCCTAAAGATTTGTTTCCACAGGGAAGGATTAACAGAGTGGAACTGGTCCATTATACACTGTAACACAATTACTGGGATTGGTCACAGGCCCAGCCCCATTTCAGCAGGCCCCGCCCCAGTGTCACTTTGAAACTCACTTTGAATGAGAGTCTTGGGCTGGAAGCTTCTTCTTAATGGTGCCAACATTATTTTCCTAAATGAGAAATTGATTTTCCTTTTCCTTTTCTTTTCCTCTTTTGCTTCCCTTTGTCATCTTCCTGTCTCATCTCATTTTCTCCTTCTCTGTTTCTTACTCTTTAAGACAGATCATGGCCTGGCATGCTTGTAATCTGGCTAATGGGGAGGCCAAGGCCCATAATCTCTTGAGCT
Source organism: Phascolarctos cinereus (assembly GCF_003287225.1). Classification (NCBI taxonomy): domain Eukaryota; kingdom Metazoa; phylum Chordata; class Mammalia; order Diprotodontia; family Phascolarctidae; genus Phascolarctos; species Phascolarctos cinereus. The sequence goes on along the minus strand of NW_027555847.1, from coordinate 265,834,043 downwards.
CAGGAGCTCTGGTTGAGCCAGTCTACTGTCCACATTAAGTTCCGCATTAATAATGGTGAGCCATTGTGGGGGTGGGGGAGAGGAGGAAACCAAATTGTCTAAGGAGAGGCAAACTGGCCCAGGTTGGATTCAGAGCAAATCAAAATTCCCTCATGGATCAGAGTGAGATCAGGCCCATGAGAGGCCCATGCTTCAGCCAGAGCAGAATAGGATAACTTAATCAATTTTTAAAAATTAATTTAGGAGCAGCTAGGTGGCCCAGTGGATAGAGCACTGGCCCTGGATTCAGGAGGACCTGAGTTCAAATCTGGCTTCAGGCACATAACACTAGCTTTGTGACCCTGGGCAAGTCACTTAACCCCATTGCCTAGCCCCCCAAAAAAAAATTAATTTAAAAGAAAAAGACAGATCATGATTCATTTTATTAGTCTGACCTTTCAGGTGGGAATTATCTGCCTTAAGTAAACTGTAGGCTTCTTGCTACAGGTGTCCATGTGTTAAGACCTTCTTCTCTACCTACTCTTCATGCCACCCAATCCTATATCCTATGGCTACTTACAAAATACTGACAGCTGCCTCACAGAGGGACCTAGAGAGCTCTAATGAAATATTCAGAGATGGCAGTATCTCCTAGATAGTACTCTTTAAACTTCATCTAACATTCAGCTCAGCTGGAAAGCTTACAGTTCAGCATGGTGTGTAGATAGAGTCCTGTACCTGGGTCAAGAAGACCTGGTTTGAACCCCACACTGAATATTTCCTGACTGTGTGACCCTGAGCAAGTAACCAGAACCTCAGTTTACTCATCTGCAAAATGAAGGAGTTGGACTCAAGGACTTTTAAAAGTCTTTTCCAACTCTGACGTCTATGATCTTAGGTGTAATTGCTATTATTAATGGAACCTCATTAATGTAAGACCATCAGTAGTGAGGAAAACCTAGCTCATGGCTTGCTTCCTGCAACATACTTTTAGAGAAAGTGCAAAGATATAGCTGAGGAATGAATCACTAATTGGTCCTCAACATTGGGCCCCACATTAGGTGAGATTTCTGGTTTATTTTTTCTTCTTCTGAAATGCCCTTTTATGTATTTTTGATGTGTCATCTTTTACACAAGCAACAATTTAAAACACCTCTGTAATTTTCATCATGCAAGCAATTAATTTTTAATTGCCTTTTTAAAATATTGAAGTGTTTCATTTCCTATCAATTCTTGTCCTCTAGGGCACTGCCCCTTTACGTACAGAAAAGATGTGACAGGTCACTAGAAGGAATTGTGACGTTCATTAAATATGAACAGCAGAGACTGAAGGAATCTCCACCCCATCCTGGCTATTTCTATCCTGGCTTAGCGAGGTTAAAGAAAAGACCCTTTTTCTTTAATGGGACAACTTTTAACAAAATACCACGTTCTCATGTCTGCTATAAAGCCTTCACCAAAGCTTGCTGGCATTTCCAGCCCCAAATCAAGGAATGGATGGAAACCACCACCACTAGTTCCTTCTTTTCCATGGCACAGCTCCATATGTCTCCCTGTGTCATTGAGGCATGAGCTTCAGGGAGACTCTCCCTCTTCCCGAGACCCCCAAAAGTCCCTATTTCCTCCCTTTGCCCTTCAGTGTGGCTTGTGAGTTAGTTTGTGTTTGTGATCTGGGAATGCCTGCAGGGGAAGGCATAAAAGTGGAAGTCAGAGTCATCCAAGAGTTCTCTGAATGGGACTTTCACCATTGATGGGCTAAAACATGGGCCGTGACTTTTGCCACACACCCCTCCCCTAGCTTGTCAGTATTTCCAGAGTTGGAAGGTTAAAGGAGGTTTGGCGTGGGTGGAAGCAGCACCACCATTTCCTCTCCCTGTCTAGTAAGATCCCTTACCCCTTTCCACCGAAGAATTATCACCACTGTATACACCCATGCACACTCTGGTCAATCATGAATGTGAAGAGCAAACAAGGTCTTCACTTATAAAAGTATTGGGGATGCCTGGCTTCAATGAGTTTCTGCTATCCCCCTCAACTCTAAAATTCTCCGATTCTGTGAAAGTTTGGGTCAGTTTCCCCTGCTTTGGAATAAATGAAGCACTTCAGTGCTTTGTTGTTATTCAGTCGTGTCCAACTGTTAGTCACCCCATGGACCATGCTGTCTGTGGGGTTTTCTTGGCAAAGATACTAGAGTGGTTTGCTGTTTCCTTCTCCAGCTGATTAAAGCAAACAGAGCTTCAGTGACATGCCCAGGGTCACACAGCTAGTGTGTGATGCTGGATTTGAACTAGCCACTGAGCCACCCCACTGCCTCCTTTTAGGTGCTTACTTTGTGCTGAATGCTGGGGATATGGATAGAAAAGTAAGACAGTCCTAAGATCTTTTTCTGTTTGGAGTTCCTTAGCTCCTCTTAGTTTTAACTTGAAACTGTTTTTGATAACTCTGTGAAAAGATGTCAAGGATTCCCACCACTGCCTCCCTCTTAGATGAGTCCTGCTTCTTTCAGGGGGCTGTTTATTTCTCCCACTGTGTATTATCGTCCTGGGATTGAGTTTCCTAACAACTTAAAGCATTTGAAGTCACTCAAGAATTGACTTCTTAGGGACCTACACAGTTTACATAATCACTCAGCAGTCCCAGCACCAGTAGGGGCAAAGCCCAGGTTTGCTCCTCCTCACTGTGACTTTGTCCCCTACTGCTTCTCACTTCCAGCTCCAATTCCAACCACTGGGCTGATCAGAATCTCCTTCACTATGTCTAGGAAGCTCAGTCCAGGAATTCCTTGTGGTCTGGGAGGCTCAATCTTGAAATGCCTTGTGACTGCCTCCCTTGCTTTCTGCTACCTCCTCTAAGGCATAGGGTTTTCCAGCCTCAGGGATATATAAGAATGCCTTTTCAGGAATTCAAGTTTTTTTGGTAGCCCTGTCTTCTCTAAGTGTCTCAGATTCTTTTCATTATGAAGGCCAAGTCCAGGGTGTATGAGCTGGTGATCATAGCTTGAGATCTAGAAGGAATCTCAAAGGCCATCTTGTCCTGGCCCTGCCACCTGAGTGACCATAAGCAAGTCACTTAATATCTCAAGGATTCAGTTTCTTTTTCTGCAAAATGGGGGCTTGAATTAGATGACCTTTGAGCTCCCTTCTAACTCTTAAATTTATGAACTTATCTAGTCCTCTCATTTTACAGATGATGAAATGGAGGCCAAGAAAAATTTGCCTCCTCCCGTGAAGTCCTTGAGAGCAAGGATTCTTTCATTTTTTTCTAGCCTAGTATATCTCACACACAATGGGCACTTTATAAGTGTTCCTTGGTTGGTTGATCGCCAGCATCACCCAGGAAGCAAAGCCAAAATTTGAGCACAGGTCCTCTAACTCTAAATCCGTTTTCTCTCTCTAATACGCTGCCTATTAGTCTTCCTTTGGCATTAGATTGGACTGTGGGAGAGTCAGGGGAGTGAGTTCACACCATATCAAAGAGCTAACCTTTAGAGATAAGATAATCTTCCCTAAGGAGATTCCAGAGAAATTCCAAAGGGCCTTACCAAGTTCATCCTGGGCACACCCTCTACATTCTCCCCCACCCCATCCACCCCCATCTAAAGAATGCACAATCCCTACAAATTATACCAAGTGCCTTAGGACACTGAACACACACACATATGCTACATCCACAGTTTAGGATATTTCTCTGGGGACCTGGAATGTTTTCACTGCATGGTGCAGCAATATCTCGTCCTACTTCTTTAGTACCTTCTATGCCATTGCCAAGGAGTAAAGGACAAAGTCATATCAGTAATATCTTTGGAACAGTTCATAGGCACTCATGATTTAAATCTAGACCTCCTGTAACTGTTAACTACCCTGACCTATCCACAAATATTGTATAATGCTTGTCTTGGTTCATGTTTACCTTCGTTCTTAACGAAGATCTGTCTAAGCCATGGGGGCCAGCCAGTGAGGCCCTCCTGAGTGTATCTTTATCTCCTTAAGAAAGTGTTAATTCTTTGAGGTAAGGTATGAACTGGCCTGGCCCTGGTGACTCATTCCATCACCACCTCTCCCTTCCCCCTTTTATCCCTTTAATTCATTAAGATTAATGTGTACCTTGCCATTTCATACACCCTTGGACTTGGGCTTTAAAAGAAAGAGAACCAGAGAAAGATCCGGAGAGCTTTACCAGTTTCCTCCTGGGCACGCCCTCTACACTGGCAAATCAAAGGTTTGGTCTCTGGCATCTCTTAGCTATAGCTTCTCTGACTAGTCTATCATTTACCAGAATGATTTGCCTACTGGACAGGAAACGGATTATCAAAGGTAAATAGATTTTGTATGAGTCACCTGATGACTTTCTTGCACTTAGGAAACAGAACAGCACACCCTGCAGTGAATGGGGTTAGTTAGACTAATGTGATAAATGACTGAGTGTGAGCAGAGGGGGGAGGGAGAATGTTAAATAAGGTCTCGATTCTCTTGACTGAATTACTCAGATTTTTAAGAAGGTCCTGACAGAGGTGAAAAGGGAAGGGGGGGGAGCACAGCTTGCAACTAAATGTGGAGGATAGAAAAACTTCTATATGAAGCATGCTTTAAAAAAAAGTAAAATTCTTCGTTTTGGACAAATGACAAGGGAAATTGTCCAAGTCTATAAAATTATAAACACTTTCACCCAGTCTTGAAATAGGAGAAATGAAGAGCACCCTTTGAAGCTAGCAAAAATGTAAATTTGGTATATACATTCAGTTCAATTTAATACCTATTTCTTTAGCACTTCTTAATGTACAAAGGCATTAGATTAGGTACCAGGGGTACAATAACAAAAATGGAACTAACTCTGCCCCGAAAGGGCTTGCATTTTACTTGAGAAATACAGGAAACACACACTGGCACTTAATATCTCTGTCACTTGGGCCAAGTCACTTGACCTTTCTAGAGCCTCATCTTTCTCGTCTGTAAAATGAGGAAGTCAGATGGACTAAGATGACCTAAGGTCCCTTTCAGCTCTAAAGTTGTGATCCTATATATACGGAAAAGTAAGTACGAAGTCATATGAGGAGGCAGAGATCACTACTGCCTCAAGTAATGAATGCTGAATACAGCTGGCTATAAAGTTATGGAATTCCCTACCCCCAAGACATGCTATATATAGGCTGAAAATATAAATATGCTTGTGGCAACTGTCTTTCCCAAATAGGATTATGGACCACATAGTGACTCTTCCCTGGAATGGGCATGAGGAGGTAAGAAAGCATAAATGTGCTTTTATAGTAGGGTGCATGGTGGAGGAGACACCGTCCATAGAGTTAGAAGCCCTGGCGGGCTTCAGATACTGTTTATGATATTACCTGTATGACCACGAGCAAGTCACCTATCTCCCTAATCCTCCATTTTCTCCTAAGTAAAATGAGGGGCTCCCTGCATCTATGGTAGGTTATGATAACAGCCCAACCAGTATGTGAATGTTTGCCATTGTTCATTGTAATTCAGGAAGTGGGATGAATGTTCTTCAGAGCCCAAGTACATGCCTGTTGTACTTAATCTCTATACCATATATTGCCTAAAAGTTGTAGTAAGAGTTTTTGTTTGTTTTTTTAATCTCCCATATGGACTATAGAGGCCTGGGAGATGGGGTGATCAAAGCTGTGAAGAAGCAGAAAGAAGAAGACAGAGATTTTGTGGTCCTAGGAGAAGGGAGATTCAAGAAGAGGTGAACATAATTCAAGATGAGATGATCAGAAGGAAAAGAGTCTGGGGTCATGAGCCTGAGAGGAGAAGAGAAAAAAGATGGGGTGGGAGAAGGTAGGGAGGAGCAGAAGCCATCGATAGGAATATGAGTACCCAGAACTAAGAAAGAACAAGCAGAAAATTCTGGGATCAGGGACAAAGAGATGTCTCTTTGCTAAGTTGTGACTTTATATTTTTATAAGGAAAGCGCTTTCACTCTCCAGGACTAAATTTAGGTCAGGAAAGCAATTGGTTCACATGTAACAAAAGGATTTTTAAGAAAAAATATTTTTATAATTTTTAATGCCAGAAAAATTCTGTTTCCTGTGCATTTTGGTGGGGGGAGGGCATCCATATTTATGATTGCCCTGGAACAGGGAACAAGCAGTGAGGAAATGCTCTCTGCCAATGCAGAACAATGGCTATTCTGACACTTACACAGAGTTGCTTAGGGCAGGAGCCTCCAAACTTTTTTGATACCTGTGGTCTTAAAATTTTTTATCAACCACACCAGTTATATGTATACTACTATACTGTGTGCATTGTAAAAGTTACACAAAGATATAAACTTTAAAAAGGATTAAGATAAATACGAAGTAATATCTGATATCTTAATAGGGAGCCACTGGAATTTATTGAATGGGGGAGGTGTGATATAGGTGACACGATCAGACCTATGCTTTAGGAAAATCACTTGGACAAACTGTGGATGATGGATTGGACAGGGAGAAAATCAATTAGTATGCTTTTACAATTGTCCAAAGAAAAGGTGATGAGGGCCCTTACTAGGGTATTAGATATGTGAAGAGAGAAAAAGGACAAATGGCAGAGATGTGGAGATAGAAATGACACAATCTGGTGACTATTGGTTATATGGAGTGAGGGACAGTGAGAAATCAAAAGTAATCCCTAATTGTGAACTTGTGTGACCAAAAGGATGGTTGTGCTTTGGTAGTAATGGGACTATTCAGAAGAATGCTGAGTTTAGGGGGAAAGATAATTTAGTGAGATCTGTGACCTATCATGAGCTATGGGTGCGTCTTCATCCTTACACTGTCCCACTTGAAATGAAAAGGAGATGGGGGTGGGGCATGGAGATTTTCCCCAATGGCACCTATGCTGCTGCTGTGGGTTCCTTGATAGCTTGGGTTATAACTGTACTAAGAGGCTAAAGCCTGGCTCAGAATAGGGGAGGTAGGTAGCTGGCAAAGTGGTGGGATAGGGTAGTCAGTCTGTGTTGAAGGACATGAGTGGTTGTACTTGTAATGGAGACACTTTCTATGATTGACTATGTCAAGGAAGGTGGAATTCACCCCATCTTTCCCCTCCCCTGCTGGCTGACCACATACCCATTGGGTTAGGTCACATGGCTTTTGAAGACCACTGGCCTAGACTACTGCCAGGGGTGTCAGAGTGAGGGCTTGAACCCAAGTCATTTGGACTGCAAGACAATAATGAAGTTAATTAAATAATATAGTATTTTATAATTTACCTAATTTGTAAGTATCAGAACTCTGAAAGTTTCTCACACTATAGTAAATATAGTTTTGCGTGAAGAAGGACAGCAGTAGTTGGGGGTTCCCATCAGAGGAGAGAAGGTGGTGTTCAGATGTCCATAAAGATAAAGATAAAATGTAGTATCAGAAGCAGCAGAAACTGCTTCTTTAATGTTCTTTAACTGTTCTTTAATGAAAGAACAGAACATGCACTTCATTAGATAAAATTATATGTGACAAAAGTCATATTTAGTGAGTTTGGGATTCCCATCATTCCCACCCTCAGCAGTGGCTCTTTTTCTCTAGTTGCTTGAGCCAGTGGAGGGACATGCAAGTCCAGAAGACCCAGTAATACTGATAATTTCTTCCATTCTAGTTTTTTACCTGCTTCTCACAAACTGGCAAAAATTAAGTGATATTACATCACTTGAAAATCAATATCTTAGGGACTTCTGGGTCACATGAGCAGCAACTAGACATTTTCTTTGATTCCCCATCACCTCTCAAACCTCACAAAAACAGAAATTATATGCTAAAGATAAAGCAACTTAAGCTGTTTCCATTGCCTAGGACACCCAGAATCCAAAAGAAAATCAAAAAACAAACCCGAAGAAAACAGGAACTGACAGTCACTAACCCTGAACTCATACAGCACCCTTCCTCCTCCCGTGCTATCAACAAGCAAAGCTGCATTAGCAAACCCAAGGAGACGACATGGGCTTGTATCATAATCCATGCCTCTGGTCCCCTCTCTCTCCATCCAGTGTTGTAGACACCCTGACTCTAAGCTGTGGAATTTTCCTCAGGCCTCAACAGTCAACTTGGTCACAGACCTTCAGAAGCAAAAGCCTGCCAAGGACTGCAACCCAGAAGCACCAATGCTGCAAAGTTCAGAACTGCTTGATGATGGGGAAATCAGACTGTCCTGGTGTCAAGGAAAGGAGGCTCTGAATGCTGTATCTGGGCCAAAGAAGTAAAGAACAAAGAGAGTGGGATAGGTAATAAGGACAGGACTCGGTGCAGCACTCCACCAAGCCTGAGGGAAGAGCACAGCATCCAGCCAGCACCAATTCTGACCACCCAAAAGTCAGTTGGCACAGAAACTTAAGGGTGAACCATGAATTACCTTGTGTGGGAAGAGGCTGCGACATTTTGAGATGCAGCCCCTAAGAAAACCACAACAAGAGGGAGTCAGAAGTGAGCAATAAGGAAAATAAGGTGGAGGAGGCCACAGAAAGTACCAAAGATTCTAGTAAGAAGAAATCTCAAAGACCTTGAACACAAACAGATAAGTAACAGGAAAAACAGTAACAAGAGAAGGCAGTGTGGCCTCTAGATCTAGTAAACAAGTTCAGACATCAGACATCTATGAATAAATACTGCAAAATGCAAGAAAATGATCCAACACTGAGGAAAACATATAACTGCAGCACACTGTTCCTGAGTAGTTAGTTTAAAAGAGAAATGATAATCATGAGAGCAGAGTTTAGGTCTTACACAGCACAAATAATAAGCAAATATAGAATATTTGCAAATATAGCATAAGAATATATAATGATATAGACTATGTTAATATATTAATAATTAATAATATAGAATAAGCAAATACAGAATAATAAGCAAAAATAGAAAAACTTGAATCTACAATGGCAAGCCTCATCAAAGAAACAAAAAAGGAACAGTAGATTGGGAATGTAAATACAAAGAAGTGAAAGACAGTTCAGAGAAAGAAAAGCAAAAAAAAAAAGAAAACATGAAAGCAAAACATATGGATCTCAGAGAAGAGATGTGTGGAGACAGCCTATCCTTAGATAGAAGAGCAAACAATAGAGAAGAACTGCCCACAACCTCTGAACATAGAAAATGAAATTCTAATTGAAAGAATTCACAGATCACCTCCAGAAAAAACCCAAGGCTGCAAACTCCAAAACACATAGTGGCTCAACTGAACAATTCAATCCAGAAACAAGAAGTTCTGCAAGTCATTTTAAGAGAAATACCAATAGCTTATAGCTCCCCCAAAAATGCATTTAAAGATAAACTCAATAACAATAGTAATAGCACATCACTAACCTTTAGATAACTCTTGTGGTTTGCAGAGCACTTTACAAATATCTCATTTTATCATAACAACAACCCTGGGAGGTAGTTGCTTTTACTATCCTCATTTTATAGATGAGAAAACAGACAGACAGAGATTAAGTTACTTTCCCAAGGTCATACAGCTTAAGTGCCTGAAGTAGGATTTTAACACAATCTTCCTGACTCCAGGTCCAAGGCTCTATCTACTCATCACCTAGCTTTATTATTATCTGAATATATTATAACTTAATTTTGTCAACCAAGATAATTATATGAGCGAGCCAAATTGTATGTTGTACATTTTTAATGTTCTTAAATCATGAAAATGACTGTTACAGATGTGAAGAGTACTACTCCCCCTCCCCACACCCAGCATTCCCATTTTCCACAAAATATCCATACTCCTTGACTATAACAATAATTGAGTCATGCCAAAGAAATCATAATTTCAGCAATGCTGAAACAGTAGCAAAATTGAACTCTATGGGAATTACTGATTGGTTTAGTGCCCTAATTTGCTCCCAAGAGTCAGAATAAATAGATGAGACAGCACAGGGCTGCAGGCCGGTCAACTTGAAGGAACAGTGACCTGATCAGCTTGACAGGGGGAATAGCAAAGCAAGAGGTGCAACTTTTTGTGTGCTGGTAGCACAAAAAGGAAAGATATGACACAAAGTTCAGGAGTGATAATATTCAACCAGCTTCAAATGCTTCTGGGCAAATGGTGCTGTCCACAAGTGGAGTCAAACCACAAGTACCCACAAAAAGAACTAAAGAAAGGAATGCTTTCACAGTGTACTAGCAATACTATATCTTAACAAAGCTAGAAACATCTCACCAGTAATAGGCAAGGGCTTCATGTTATGTTTTGTAAATGATACTCTCAGCTCCAAATCATACAACAAAATATTGCCCACTAGTATCAGTAAATCATAAGTGATAACTCCATCCTTAAGGTTAGATTGGACAGAATAAGAAATGAATTTTAGGGGGTATTACGATCTAGAGAGAAAGAATTAAAGAACCTGAACTCATTGGGGGGGGGAAATCATTAAATGTAAACTTCAAAATTCTACCTGATAGCAGAACAGAGGACAAAGATAGTACCTCTGTCTCAATTGATTTTGAGAAAGAGATGGGCATGCTTTGACTAGAATTTCAAAATCCCTTTTTTTAGTTTGACTTAAATTCAACTAGTTAACTAGTTTCAGGATTCAAAAAAGTGTTAAGTCCTACAGCCATTATGAATGGATGCATTTACATTTACCCCTAGTATTTAACAAAAATGTATACAGCCATTTCAGGACCTCCACACAGATTAAATATGGTGGTCATTACCACAGTTGGCCCATAGAAGGAAAATAAAACAATCAAGGAATATTCTTAAGGACAGACATCCAACAGTACAGCAGAAGCAACTTCAGAGAGGTATCAAAGGTGTTTGAGAAAGTATTGGAAGATAATATCATTATGTAAGATAGGAAGATTACATCAATATGTCATATCGCCCAATTAAAGGCAACAAAAAAAGAAGTGTGCAAAAAGTCATCCATATAACATAAGTACATCAGAAACTGTAGATTCCTTTAACCAACAATTTGAAAGCAAAAGTCAAAAGGTTAAGGTACACAATGAATCACAGCACAATAAAGATAAGCAATTCAACATCATCCAAAAACTTTGTTCTCAAGGTTTGAGAATTAAAGAAATCAGGTGCCAAGAGAAACCACAAAGAAAGAGCATGTGGAAAATGTGTGGCCACAAGAAGTCCAATATCAAAAGCACAAATGAGAAACAGCTTGCACATCATGAATATAACCCAACAGAACCATTATATTAATGGAGGTGACTTAAACTGTAGCTTCTCTGTAAAACTGGAAAATGACAGGCCCTGAAAAGATCCAAAATTATTGGCTCAGATGTTTCACAGTGGCCCATGAATTATTTGCAAGGAATTTTACCAGCCTCCTATGAAATGTAAACTTAATGCCACCTTTTTTTAAAGGAGGCATTATGTCTATTACAAAAAAAAATGAGAACACCAGTGACCCCTGCAAAGTGTGGACCAAAAAGATAGTTATCTTCTTTATCAAAATTGTTGTATCACTGCATGTATGTGAGTATGGGGGGAGGAGGTAAACATACATATATATGTGCACTATTGTCTAAGGATCAAATAAATGTGTGTCAAAAATCCCGGGGTTATGAAGAACTATGTATTATCATTTTGGTAATTATTGAACATACTGTACAAACCTCCTGAAAACACTGTGATAGTTATAGCAACTTTGTTGATTATTCCAGAGTCTTTAACTCAGCTTTACACTCATGGTTCATTCATAAACTGCAAAAAAATATATAACAGATCCAGGTATGAGAACACCAGAATATTAGGTATTCACATGGAAAATTATCCTCTTTCTAAAAGACATCACCAACACTGTGATGTTAACAGAAGATAAAACAGGCTGTTTTTCAGAAAGACAGTTATAGACTATTAATTGCATCCTCTTCAACCCATTATTAGCTCTTCTAGATAAAATTATGTATAGCTTCTAAATTAAAGAGGAAGTTAGACCAAAATATCTTAAAATCACTTGATCTATTTGGATAATATCAAACTGGATGGCTCCACCAAAATAAAAATTCAGCAACTTCTCATGGAATCCTTCTTTAATCATGTCTAAATGTCATTTAGACTCAGTAAGTTTAAAACTCTTAATAGACACTAAGAAAAAATAGAGTCTGAAGTCTGAAATTCAGTTGTCTCATAATAATAATGATGGTTATGATAATAATGAAAATGTCTAGTAAAAATCCAATGGAAAAAAGGAAGATCCTACCTGTTTCTGAAGTAGCTAATTTGTACTTGAAACATGTGTTCTATTGACTACCACTTCTGATCTGCAAATAATGAAAATTAACCAACTGCCTGGCTTTTTTATTGATGTGCCAGAAAAATGGTAAAATTAGACATTTCTTTTGCCTACCCTATTATTTGACTAATTGGTGTCACTCAGCTAGTTGGGTCCCAGTATGTACTTCAGGAAGGTTGGTTATAATAATAATAGTTATTTTCTACTTAAATGATGCCTTTCATCTAGTGATCTCAAAGCACTTTATATATTACCTCATTAATCTTACCAAACCCCTGGAAGGCAGCAAGTATTATTTCCATTCTCTACATGAGAAAAATGAATCAGAGATCTGGAATGTTTGTGACTTTGGATGAGTCTGTGGTGGGGTAGGATTTAGTTCTTTCCAGTCACTGCTACTTCATCCACGTTAACATTTCTCCCAAATTGTCAAGTGTGCTGACCCTCAGTGGTGTTAGAAAGCTTTTAATTTTCACACTTATATATCATAGTCAGCACATATACAATCACATCCCATCCCTACTGCCTATTTCTTGCCTTGCTGTATTTGGAGTCTGAGCTATTGATCATTAGAAGTCAAGTTTCATGTTCATGTTACTTTGGCATAAAACAAAGTACTGCTTAACCATAGAAAACCAAACACCACAAATCATCTCTTCCTCCTTTGACAATAACAGGCATTCTCATATATACTGGGGCCAAATCAATCCCCTTTATCCTTCTATGGAATATGGGATGCTGCTTTTTCCTGAGAAGGGTTAGATCTCTTCTCCATAGGAAACTTTTATATAGTTCTGAAGAAAGTTCAAACATTCTTTCCCTTTCCTTTCTTCTCATTATTGCATACTTCTGCTTCTGCCAACTTCCTGAAACTGGCTTTTTTCCCCCCTTTCAACTTTCTAAGAATATTTATTTTTCTCCTATGTTTCCAACTTCTCTTGGAACTCTTTGTCCTCTCTGAAAAGCTAAAGAATGCAGATGTTCTTGAACTCATTCCCCTTATCTAGTAGACATACCAACTTACATTTAATTCACACACAGTTGGTGAGCACATCCAGGAAGAAGGCAAACACAATACAAACCTTGCATGCCCCATTCCAATAGTTTCCATGCTTAAAGAAGAAAGAATTTGGAGTAGGGTTATGGTCCTCAAATGTAACCATAGTTCACTGTAGCTCCACTTGAAACCTTCTGTTGATAATTCTCACAGCAAATTGCCTGATTCTAATACCTCCATTGCTCAGCTTGGCTGAGGACCAACCCCGAGACCTAAAATTTGATAGGTAGCCTATCTCAATCACTTTAAATGATTTGTTACCTTGATTATGGGGAAAGGAACACAGCTGACATCTTATGGTAGAGGATGGAGACTGGAAGGAATTTTCTTCTGGTGTGTGTGTGTATGTGTAATATATGTATATACTACATATATATGTACTACATACACACATGTATATGCTATATTTACACATGTGTGTACACATATATGTACTACATGCATGTGCACTACATATACAAACAGACACTTCATTCAGTAGATAAGACTCCATTTCCAGCAGCAAGTACGTGGGGCAAGGAACACAGACTAAAAAGAAAAGAATTAACTGTAGGCTGAGTGGCCTTCCTTTCTGGACTGTGCTCTTTCTCCTGCATTTTTATTCTGGGATCGTAACAGTTAGGATCATTTCATGTATGTCTTCTGATGGAAATAGTACTTAAAAAGAAAAGAGCTAATGGTGAACTGGTGAAAGCTCTCTTTAAGCCTTCTCAAAGCTATTGTAAGGTAAGAAAGTGATTGCAAAACGAACTGGCTTTGTGTGTGTGTGTGTGTGTGTGTGTGTGTGTGTGTGTGGATTTGGGGAGTGTATAGAAGAGAGGGTTTTTTAGATAAAGGAGTTGCTTTAGGAGTGATTTTAGAACTATATCTGATAAGAATTCATTCAAGAGAAGGTGAGAATGGGAAGAATGCTTCTTCTTTCCATCCTGTAGTTACCTAATGTTTATTTTATCATATTCACTTTTATTTATGATAGCTTTTTAACTGAAGCATGAGAAAAGCATGTCAGATTTTTAAGAAGCGATGTCTTTGAGTAGGTTCCATTTTTTCCACTCAAAATATTCTTTTTTATGTACTGCATTTTCTTGTTAGTCAAGAAGAACCCTAGCCCTAAATTTTTTATTTTGAAAACAACCTCTTAAATGCCACATTTTTATATTTTAATAATTTATACTTACATATTCAGCCAGCTCAGAGGACTAGAAATTAGTAGTTTCAATGCATTAAGCCTGTTTACTCTAGAGACTTGGAGCTAATTTTCATTTGGACTAAGATTTGTTGGAAATGAGCTAAGGTTCCAAATACTAATGAAAAGCTTTGAGAAGCCAGTGTGCCCTGTGTTTGGCTTCTTCGCACAGGAGAGGTTTTTAATAAAATGACACAAAATAATATTTTATTGCTTTAAACCTATGGTAATACAGTCAGGCTCATTTTACAGCACATTTTTCATTTCCTGTTTCCAATAAAGTTTGTCCATATATTTTTTCTTTTTTTTAAACCAGCTTAATTACAAGAAGTTTGACTTTCAGAGGTAGTATACAGTTCCCTCTTGGTCAATTAGCTAAAAATAAAGGCTTAATTATAATTACTACTCTGGTAGTAATAGAAATATTTGGCTCCACCCAGAAGAAATTCTGCTGTTTCTTCCCATGGAAGATGCACCTCCTGTTTCCCCAGATTTAGTGAGAGAAGTGAATATTATTAGCCATTATTTGGAGAAGAATATTCTTGACTGTTGAATGAATACCCTTTCTGACAATTTAAATTGTTTCTCACAATTTAAAAGCCATGATATTTTTCTATAGCACCTATCTCATAATTTCTGTGGTTATCTACCAATCTACTTCGCCCTCTTAAAATAACTTTAGTATCTGCCTCAAATGTTGTCTATCTACCTTGTCTCCTACCATCCCCCTCAGTGATTTCAGTGTCTGCATGAAAGATTCTTGACTTCATAGCTACCTACTTTTTTAAATTTTAAAATATTCATCTCTACTCTCCATTAACGATGCATTATCATGACCTCTCACCAGGAGTCATCATTTCACTTCACTATTTGGTACTTTCTTCCCTTTGACCACCCCTCCTTGTAGTTTTTCTTTAACCTTTCTCACCCTCACTTAATCAGCTCTTTTACTCCTAGTACATGCTAATCACCTAATTCCTTGAACTGTCTGTAGTGTGTTAGTTGACGGACCTGATGTCACTATAGCCAACCTGGACTTTCTGACTCTAGTCTCTTCTCATTCCACTAACCTGCTCTACATATTGCCACCAGACTAAGTCATTAAAAACACTTTTCATTAGCCTAAGAAAGTTTGCTGCTTCCTTGTGGTGTTCCATATCCAAATCTGAACACCTTTCAAGACTTTCTGTCATCTATTCCCACCATTCATCGAAATTTATTTCCAGCCATTTCCCAGACTATAACATTGTCAAAACGAAAACAAAACAAAACAAAAACTGATTCACACATGTAACATGTTGGTCAATGGAAGCTTAAATCAGTAAGACAGAAAACATAGAGCTATGGGGAGATGTCTTAGTGCTTGAAGGGGTCTTTCATGCCCTAAGAAAAATAGCTGGTTTCTTTTTGCGTTAGCCTTTCAGGTGGGGTTGGAGTATTCCAGCCTTGATGCAGAACTTCATGATTGTTTTTGTTGTTGTTCAGTCATGTCCAACCCTTTGTGACCCCATGGACCATAGTACTCCAGTACTGTCCGTGGGATTTTCTTTGCAAAGATAATGGAGTGTTTTGCCATTTCCTGCAGTGGATTGAGGCAAATAGGGCTTAAGTGACTTGCCCAGAGTCACATGGCTAGTTCATATCTGAGGCCGGATTTAAACTCAGGTCTTCCTGACTCCAGTCCCAGGTTCTATCCACTGTGCCACTGAGCTGCTTCATTATTATGGTCGTATGTTTACAACAAAGACTTCCTGCTTTATCAGCCAAGTAGCAAGGAACAGAGTGGGAAGGGTTTGAAAGATCAAGGATTTGGAAAAAGGTGTGACTTTTCACTTTAAGTGAAAGGAAAGCCAGTTTCTTAGATGGTTACTCATGTCCAAAGAGGAAAGATACAGGGTCTCAGTCTCTGTCTCCCTCCTCCCCATCCTCAAACCTAGTAGCTCATTTCCTACATGTATCAGATATTTCCCTCTCCTTTCTATGCCTTTGTTCTTTCTGTACTCTCCATTTGGAGCATTCTTCTCCTATCTCACCAACCTCTCTAAGTCCTCCTTCATTTTCGAGGCTCAGCTCAAATCCTGCCTTTCTCCTTGATGACTTCTCTGACAATTCTAGTCCTCCCTCTCCCCAAATTCTGTAGCACTTCTATAGAGTCTTACCAGCCCTACTTAGAAATTAATTATATACTACCTTATGTTCTTCTGCAGTCGTCACATCTTTTTCTTCTTTGCTCATGTCTCAAAGAATGAAGTGGCTGGCCCATCTGCTTGTCTTCTTAATCCTGTCTCCACTAGCAACTTGCCCCTTCAATCATCTCTTCAATTTTGATAATTTTCAACCTCTCCTTATTCACTTGCTCTTTTCCCTGCTACCTTCAAACATGCCAGATGCTCCATATCCTATTTTTAAAAAAAACAAAACAAAACATTATTTGATCCCACTAAGAACCCTGAACTCTTGGGTTCCAGCCCAGTGCCCTCAGTCAGCATCCTGAGAAGCCGCCCATGTAGAGATGCAGCCGGCAGCTACTCCTGCAGATGCTAAAGCCACAACTACTGAAAATCTAGGGGAAAAAAAAAGCTTTTTACTACCAAAGCCCCTGAAACTACCAAATGGTTTAATATCAGAAAATTATAAGGTTTTTTATGATTTTATAAGTGGAAATAACACTAAAGAAAGGGCATTACCATCTGTTTTGCCTCTGTACACTAAATACCTTTACATCTGACTTGTACCTGAGGCCTTCCATATTGGGTTCTCCCCCAGTAGAATGTGTACGTACCCTCAGCGCTTTGCACAAAGTAAGCATATAATAGAAAAACTTTTATCCATTTATTCATTCATAGTGTCCTCATCCCCCAAACTACATTTATGTTCGTTATATATTTTATATATAATGTGTATATATATATATATAATTTTATATATGTGTGTATACTTATACATATGTACGTATGTTTCCCGCAGTAGAATGTAAGTCATAACATCCCTAGCACTTAGCACATAGTAGGTGCTTAATAAATGCTTTTTAGATTGAATGATCTTCTCTTCCCAGTTGTATTGCAGACTTGTGAAGGGGCAGGAACTATGTCTTAAATTTCTTTTCTATAGCCCACAATGTCTAACACAGTGCCTTATATCTAGGTAGCATTTAAATAGCTATCTTTTGTATACTTATAATATCTTTATGTTATATTTATAGTAATAGAGGCTGTAGATAAAGTGCCAAATTGAAATCAGAAAGACTTGAGTTTCAATCCTGCCCCAGATACCAGGTGTGTGATGCTGGGGAAATCACCCAACCTCTTTCACCCTAAATTTTGTCAAATGTGGAGATAATAATAGCACTTACCTCCCAGGATAATTATGAGGCTGAGAGAAAATTATAAATGTAAATGCTTTGCAGACCTTCAAGTAACATATACAAGGTAGCTATTATTATTTTCTCTGTATTATAGCAGTCCTATAAATAGCCAGTGATTTTTGCAATAAAACTTCTTGAGCCTAAAATTGTGTTTTTCTAGAAGTTACGAAAGTTTGTCTTCAAGTACTTAAAGTATTTCCTTAGAAATATTATCAGGGAAACCTGAGCCTAAGACCCCTTGTTTAAAAGAAATTTTCCTTGTCCTGTAGAAAAAAAAATCACCTTTCTATGCTTCTCTTCCTTGTGACTGTTAATGGTGACAATCAGGACTCAATGTCTTAAATCTAAAATAGGGGTCACTAAGATAACTTTTTTGTTTCCTGATCTCTTCAGGCTTGTGGCAATTTCTAGTTATCCTGTCAGAATATATCACATTTTCCCAGTTTCTTAAAGGGCATTTTAAATTAATTCATTAGTTGTCTCCCCTTAGCAGTAACAAGAATTACTAATTTGCAGAATGCTTTGTACTTTAGCTCATAAGTGAGCCCTAGAAAGCGGAGGCAATTTATTAGAGAAGGCAATATTCTGGGCTGACTCTTACGGATATTTTGATCTTTGAGGGGTGGGGGAAACTATCAAATGAGAATACTTTGAATTTATATAAAACCTTTCTTCTGTGAGAGTCTCAAAATGTTTAATCACCAATGCATCCTTAATCCCAGATGTATTGTAGGGAACTGACAAAATTTCGGAGGATGCAGTTTAGAGAAGCAAAATTAAACAATCTGTTGATGTCTCTTGCTCCTCAAAGCCTTGAGGACATGCCTACTCTTAGAGAGCATTGATTTGATAGTGGAGAGTTGGAAAGAAAAAAGTCGCAGTGACATTTTAACCTTGAAGAGTTGTACATATTGCAGAAAGGGGTCAAGAGAGGATTAATAGCATCTGAATGGAGCTTTGAAACCATACTCAGTGTTGTCATCTTTAATTTCACGTCACTGCCATAGCCTAACTGAGCACAACTCCACAATTATCTCTACTCACTTGCTGAGAATCCTTCCCTGTGCCTGCAGACACAAAGATATAAACACGTACAGATTTTTTTCCTGGATGATAAAAATCTAAAAGCAAGGTTCAGAGGAAACTATTAAAAGTGAGCTGTCCTATTTAAGAATTGTAAATAAAGAAACAAAAAGCAGTCTTTTCTTGGGATTAGCAAGAGCTGAGTGACCAAAGGGTGACCAAGAACTTCCACAAAGTGGATCATTCATGTGTAAGATGTGGTTTTTGAATCATTATTTTCCTTTCTGTGGTTTTCTCCCTGAATGTCCTTTCCTTTTGTAGATATTCAGGAGTGACCAAGGTTCAAAGTGTAAGGCTAATGAACATTATAACGATCTGGTGAGGGATACTCACCTAGAAGCAGTATGAGGCTGATTGGTTGACAGAGTCAACAGTGGTTAATGAATTACCCTAAAATACATACAGAAAGGCCAAGACTGGCCCAAGAGAGTTGACCTGTAGGCTCTAGTGAGTGAATGGGCATGAGAGTCCAAAAATTCTTCTGGGATAGGTGATAGAGAACAACCTCAAGCCAAAATAACGGGAAAAAGATGACCTGTCTATATGTACTGTAGATAGCCAAGTAAGACCAGCGAAGTCCTTGAACTCTCTCATCAGCGGCTACTCTCTGGTGTGTCAGTGATTTTTCATTTAATATTTAAGCCCAAAATGCCATCAATTTCAAGATTAGCAAGAGGATTTCATCAACAAAATGTTCTCAGAATAATTTTCACTGCCTTCCTTCTGTCCCTTCATGGACAACTTCTGAAAGCAACTCTCTAGAATTCTCATCAAGACTCACTTGGACCTGGATATCTCTGTAACCCCATGAAGCTCAAGGTTGCATTTTTGCTCGAAAAATTAGAAGTCTCATGTGGTTGATTGTTCTTTTTAAATGGGTTTCTTGTGGAATGTTTGTTTTTTGACTGCCTGTTCTTTCCACACACCCTTTTCTCTCCTCCCCCATCAGTTTAGCTGTCAGCTTTAGTACTTTCTGTCATTTCAGCAACTTGAATTGTCTTTGAGTGGTTTTTCTAGAGAAAATTTGTAGTCGCAAATGATTTATTATTATAGGAATAGCTGAACCATTTAGAAAAGGGTAGACCATTATGCTCATGATATGCTATATTCAAGTGAAATTTTTAGAACCCTTTTAGAGATTTTTAAGAAAAAAACTCTTGTCCTTTCAATATTGTCTGCTCAGGAGGCAGAGGGATGAAATAGATTTTTCTCTAAGCTCTTTTCTGATCTGTTATTTCCTCACTATGATTCTGTATTTTTCTTCACATCTAAGACCATACAGTGACAGCATAATGTTTTGCAGGATTCCACTATAAATTGGACCCATCACCTACCTGAAACCTCTCCTTAAGGAAAATTTATCTCCTCTACTCTAGGTGGTGGCAGCCTGTAGGTAGAGATGTACAAATCATACGGTGTCAAGACCCACAAAATACATTCTCTTGATCACAAACCAGCCATTGTAAGGGAGCTTTCCAATGTTACACCAACCTAGGACACTTTTTGGCAGTCCTGTTGTTGCTAAATAGGTTCATTTTATCACAAGTTACAATCAGCTTTGTAAATAGTCATATTGTTAATGTCATCAAGTTCCACTTAGCCCACCAGAAACTGCTTAAAAAGTAAATTTGCCACAGCCTCTGGAGAAAAGGCCTTTCTACAGAAACCCATTTCAGACTGGCTTATAGTGCCTTACCTATTTTTAAACATGCCTTAAAAACACTTGAAGTATTCTCATTGTGTTCTTTGTACATACATCACTTGAAAGGAAGAAAGAAACATTTTAAGGCATCTGTTCTGATTATAAAAGTTGATGGTGCTATGATTCTGTCATACTGTATCTTTCATCATATTGATCTATGGCCATGTTAAAATAATAATAATAATAATAGCAAGCATTCATATTGTGCTTACTGTGTGCCAGGCACTGTGCTAAGCACTTTACAAGTTTTATCTCATTTTGCCCAGGGCCACTTATCTAGTAAGTATCTGAGGTCAAATTCAAACTCAAGTCTTTCTGACTCCAAGGCCACATGCTATCCGCTGAGCCACCTAGCTGACCCTCTGCTTTCCCTGCCATATATTAGGTTGTAAACTTCTCTGTGTCCTCAACATCTAGCACTGTTCAATACACACATGTATAGTGTGGTTGCTAATAAATGCTTCTCAAATTAAATTGGCAGAATCTGTGTAGTTCTGACATGTTTTCATCCTCATCCAAAAAGGGTATGTGTTTTGTTTTGTTTTGTTTTGTTTTTGGGGGGGAGGGTGACTGCAGATGCAAATGCAGCACTCAGACAGAGGAGACGGAATTTTCTCCATTAAAGTGTAATTGTGGGGCCTCAAGTACTTTAAGTGTTTTAGGGAAGTCAGAAAGAACTTCTCAGGAACAAATACATATGTGTGTAATGTAAAAGTAATGTGCTGAGGGAAATGACTATAGTTTGATGTCACAGGAATGCAGGTGGCTGTTGTGAAATAGAAGGAGCTAATGAGGCTTAGTATAGATAAATAAAAGAGACTGGGATATTGGGAGTCTTAGATGCTTTGATTCAACATTCAGTGACCCAAAAAAGCATCCTTTGAGAAAGACCTAAGAGAAAAAGGAAATGCAGTAAAGATATTATAAGATTTCTAGGGGCAGAGCTTAGAAGAACACTGGGAAATAGGGGTGAGTAAACTAGCTATAAAGTAGAAGTTTCAAACAGAAACTACTGGGTTTCAAAGTGGAAAGGACTTGTTTCCTCCCAAGGCTAAATTAATTATTTAAATACAAATACCTCAAACCACATAATTTTATCAATAACTACAGAAAAAGCCTTTAACAAAATGTGGTTTTCCATTCCACATCATAGGGCCTAGGGGCACAGCATTCCCATGATCTGAAAAAAAATGTGTAAAATTTTTTGGCCTTCCCTTCATACTAGAGAAGAAGTCTGAATTATTATGGTATTAAAAGATAAAATATGTTGATATTATACAATATGTACAGATGTTTTATGCATTTCTGAGTTTCTAAACTTTTTCTGTCATCTTCTGGCCTTTGTATGTCTTCTGTGGCTTCTGCAAAACTCCCCCCAAATTCCCATTTAATTTTTTATGCCGACTTGCACTAAATCGAAACCGCGATGGGGGGAAGTCGTGATGTGGATAACTGTATCACACTCATTTGTGTGTTTGTGTATGCAAACATTAATAGATGTGTGTATATGTAAACATAAGTATATTAGGTGGCATAGTGGATAGAGTGCTAGACCTACAGTAAGAAAGAGTGAGTTCAAAATCTACCTTCAGACACATGAGTCATTTAATCTCTGCCTGTCTCCCATTCCTCAATAATAGTAGCATCTACCTCCTAGAGTTGTTGTGAGAATAAAATTAGGTATTTATAAAGTGCTTTGCAAATCTTTAAGTGCTCTCTAAAGGCTAGCTATTGCATGTACTTACACACACATCTATGTATATATAGATTATTTGTGTGTGTGTGTGTGTGTGTGTGTATACACACACACACACACACACACACACACACACACACATACATATTCCCCAAAGCTAGTACTAGGTGCAATGGGAAAACATAGAAGCTTTCCCTATAAATACAAGAATAAAACAAGGATGCCCAGGGAAGAGAGAGAGTAGTGAGAAGGACAGGGTAGTGAACAGTATACAGATATGGCTCATAAGGTAAAGACTGAGAAATTACAAATTTAAAAGTAGTGAGTTCCCCATCAATGGAAGTCTTTAAGCAAAGAATGGATGACCACTTGTCGTGTATATTATAGAGGGGGATTCCTGCTCATTACTCTTCCAGATGTGCTTCTGACTTTCTGGACGTCAGCTCCATACTTCTCCCTGTGTCACCAGGGGCTTGCTAACGCTGGAACATCCGGCTGTCATTCCAGCCCCTTTCTCCCATTGGTGACTTTCTCTCAGGGCCTCCATTTTGGAGAGCAGTCCAGGATGGCCTAACTTCATCATCTTTCCAGCTGCGCATCTGATTTTATGGACTTCATCATGATGTCTCCCTCAGGCCCCGCCAGTGGGTGCTCTGACAAACAGGGAAATGATGTGTGTAGAACCTAGGTTGGTTTCTGACTCCTAGCTCTTGTGAAACAAAGAGGATGGCATGCTAACTTCCTGTACATATTGGTGAGAATGTTCTGTTAATTAACGTCTGTTATCTAAGCATTTTTCTATATGAAAAACTAAGTATTATATTGGAGAAGGTAGGTAGAAATCATCTGTCACGCTGTAGGCCAGCATCAGGTGTCTAAACTTCCTAGAAATATGTATACCTCCTCTCATTTTTCTGCCAGTGAATTGAAGAGGAAGGATGGGCCAATGGGACACAGAATCAGAAATGCAACAGAACTGCGTCGTAGCGAGGGGAACGTAAGCCAGGATCAACATGGAGAAAACAAGGCTTAGTGAGGACATCACCAGAATTTAGTTTTAGGGTCCTAGACCGCTTGGCCTCTCAAGGAGTGTGGACCAGGTGTAAAAGGTAGTGCAAGAAACACAAAGGTTAGGGCTGTGGTGACAGAATCTGACTGTAGGATTATAGACTAACTGGAAAAAAGAGAAGAAAGTTGAGAGAAAGAAGGAGAGCCTGTGGGTCTGAATCACTGAGCTTTCAAGGGGAGGAGGGAGGAAACAAGGCCAGAAGCAGCTTGAGAGCCTTCTTGTTCAGGGAGCCTGGCACTGCTTTCCAGGCCTGTGATCGCAGAATATTTTTGTTGTTTTTGTTGTTGTGGAGTCATTTTCAGTTGTGTCTGACTCTCCATGACCCCATTTGGGGTTTTCTTGGCGAAGAAACTGGAGTAGTTTGTCATTTTCTTCTCCAGCTCATTTAACAGTTGAGAAACTGAGGCAAACGGGATTAAGTGACTTATCCAGGGTCACACAACTAGTGAAAGTCCTGAGGCCTTATTTGAACTCAGGTCCTCCAGTCTCCAGGCTTGGCACTCTATCTCCTGCACAACCTAGCTGCCAACAACAACAACAACTCAACTACAGTCAGGGCATTTAAATCCATTAATCAGCAAGCATTTATGAAGTGTCTTTTGTGTGCCAGGCACAGTGCTAGGCACTAGTGGTCCACATACAAAGATTAAAATAATCCCTACACACAAGGACTTTACATTCTATGGGAAAGCAGCAGGGCATACAGAAATAGAGGATAGACACTGAGGATATAAATATAAAGAATGAAACAATTGCTGTTCTAAAGGAGCTTACATTGTATTAGGGGAGACAAGTACATATAGAGAGAGAGAATAAATGCAAAGTAACAGCAAGATAGTCTTGGAGGGAATGATCTAACAGTTGGCTTAGGGGTGAGGATAGAGATCAAGAAGGAAAAAAAATCCACTAGAAGGTGGTACTTGAGCCATATTTGGGAGGATGAGAGGAATTTTGTGAGGTGCAGGTGAGGAGGAGTGCCTTGCAGGCATTGGTCGATGGCCAGTGCAGAGGGCCCTGAAGTATCGCCTTCGAAGAACAAAGAGAAGGTCAGTTTGGCTGGATCAGCAGAGCGAGGGAAGAGAAAGTAATATATTGGAAAATGGGAGAGATACCACAAGGTTTTGTAGAGTTTTAAAAGCTAAACGAGAGTTTATGTATTATCCTAGAGCTGATAGGGAAATAGTGGGGTTTGGGACGTGAAGTAACATGGTGTGATCTTGAGGAGGTGAGGCGATAGGTAGTATGGTGCGCTTTTTTAAGGAAAATCCTTGTGGAAGCAGGGTTTCAGGTAGACTACAGTGAGAAGGCACCAGCAGTGGAGATCATGAAATAATCTAGGGTTGTGGAGAGCCTGAAGGAAGGAGACAGATGTGTGAGTATCAAGAAGGGGTCAGGTTTGAGAGGTGTTAGGGAGGTAAAAATGGCAGTATTGGGCAACCAATTGGATATGTCAGTTTAGGGAGAGTGGTGAGTCGAGAATAACACCTAGGTTATGAACCTGGGAAACTAGAAAGATGGTGATGCCTTTGACAGAAATAGGAAGTTTGGAAGAGGGTGGATTTGTTGGGAAAGATGAATTCTGGTTTGGACCAATTTAATTCCAGATATTGCTGGGACATCCATTCAAAATGTCTAATATGCAGTTGGTGATGAAGGACCAAAGCTCACTTAGATTGGAGGGGTGGGTTAGATAAAAATCGGAGAGTCATCTTCATGGATATGATACTTGAGCCCACGAGAGGTGATGAGGTTGCAAAGAGAGAATCTAGGGAATTAAGAGAAATCAGCCTAGGAATGTGACTGAGGGCTACCTACAGGGATGTGATATATATGATGAGCCAGCAAAGGAAACTGAGAAAGGTGTAATAGCTACTATACAATAATCTGGGTTTCCAGAAAGGGTTGGTAATGGCGGTTGTTCAGTCCTTTCAGACTCTTTGTGACCCCATTTAGGGTTTTCTGCAGTTACTGGAGTGGTTTGGCATTTTTTTCTCCAGTTCATTTTATAGATGAGGAAACTGAGGCAAATAGGGTTAAATGACTTACCGAGAGTCACACAGCTAGCAAGTATCTGAGGCCAAATTTGACTTCAGGAAGATGAGTCTTTCTGACTCTAGGGCCCCTCCCTCCCTAGCACTCTATCCACTGTGCCATGTGGCTGTCCCTGACTGAAAGGGTTGGTAGGAAAGAAGCAATGGATACTAACAAGCTAAGAATGGGGCCGTGCTTATAGAGAAAAGCACTAGCATCATGCACATGATTTGTGATTGTGCAGCAGCCACAACTTTGGGGGTCAGAAGCATGTATAAGAAGATAAGGAAGGGAGAGGGTCCAGCCAAGCCACAAATCATCCTTGGTTGTTAATTATTTAAAACTGTCCCAAGCAAGTTGATTAACATGAGCCTGTATATGTGGCTTACCTCCGTTTTATTTCATGTGTTACCCTCTAATGCCGCTACACTATTATAAATTTTGTTGTGTGCTTGAACCACACTCTTCACAGGGCTGCACTTGACAGGATGAGAGAAAAAAGTTGGGCTGGAGAAGAAGAGAATAGGGATTCAAGGTCACTATCTCAAGCAGAGAAATCCTTTGCCATTTATTACTTTGGGTGGTGGCAGCAAAGATTGTATCAGAGTCTTATCTATCAGCAAGATGGAATGTTGTACCCTCTTTCAACACAGGATGAAATACATATTTTATGTTGCCATTAATGGAATTTTTTCCTCCAGTAGACAGGAAATTAGCACTGATATGATACTCATGCCTAATTCCTCAGTAATAATAATTGATATAGTGTTTTTAAATGTACAGATTTGCGTACATCATATTGTTTGATCCTCACAACCCTGTGAAGTAGTAGGGCAAGTTTTAGTATTTCCATTTAATGGATGGAGAAACTGAGGTTGAAGATGATTGAATGACTTGCCTGATTTCACCTAACTAGGAAATAACAGCACAAGGTCTTGAAGGCAGGTCCTCTCTTTTCCATTAAACTACACCATTTCATCTGCCTCCTCATGTATTCTCAGTTCACAGATAAGTCACCTGAGATGCAGAGCAGCTAAATGACTTTGCACATTCTTTCACTCAGGGTTGCAAAGGTAGCCCTGTACTTTTCATGTTATCTTGATGATGATGATAACAGCTAGTATGTCATAGCATGTTCAGGTTTGCTAAGTGCTTTGTAAATATCTCATTTGGTCCTCACGATAACCTGGGAGATAGATGTGAATATTATTTCCTATTTAGAGAGGAGGAAACTGAGGCATTTAAAGGTTAAGTGACTTGCCCAGAGTCACACAGCTAGTAAGTATCTGAGGCAGAATTTAAACTCAAGTCTTTCTGATTCACAGTCCAGCACTCTATCCACAACACCACCTTACAGCTAGTTAGATTATATCATCTAGTATTCTAGTCCATGCTCAGTTCATTATTTTACTTTTTTTTCAAGTGGGAAATTAATTATTAAAATATTTCTTATCTTTTTCTTATAATTAGATGTTATTTTTTATTCTAAATTTAACTATCATCCTTGCTTACCTAGCCTTCCCCAGCCCCCCCTTTACATTGTAGCTTTGAGAGATTTGTTATAGAAATAGTTAATATTTAATAATGTAAATATTAACATTAAATATTAATTATTTATTTTTGCAGATAATTATATATTTAAATAATTTAAATGTGTTTTGGAGCATATAGGTGAGAAAAGGTAGATAGAAAAAGCCAACTGAAAATAGAAAATTAAGTCAGAGATGACCTATTTTCCAGGGACATCTATGCAAGTGAGCTGTGTTTCAGTGCTCCTAAGTAATTACTGTAATACTCATTCAAAAAAGTTTGTCTTTGTTTAAACTTTGCTGAAAGATGTGCCTTATACCTACTGATTTTATATCCCCATTGCACTTTGAACTAAAGTGACCAGTCCCAGAGAAATCAGTGTGAACTTCCAGAGTGTGGCAGCTTTGTGAACTCTCTACCCAACAGATTTGGGAGTTCTGCTTCCAGAACTTTGTTGTGGTCCCAGATGGAATCTCATTGTCATTATGAATAAAATTCTGCTGAGGACCTTCTGAATGCAAAGCCTGCCCTGAGCTAGGTGGCTGGGGGAGAGAGGCAGGGACCCAGAAGACCACAATTTAGTTGTAGTTTTGGAGCTGATGGGATAAACTGCTCTCAGATAGCTGTTTATGTTCAACCTGGAAGGAGGTTCCTTGTGGTGGTGCCAAAGGAGTCTATTCTTGGCCCTGTTCTTTTCAACATTTCTATCAGTGACTTGGATGAAGTCATAGAAGGCTTGTTTATCCCATTTGCCAATGACACAGTGTTGGAAGGAATAAGCTTTAGATTAAATGACAGAATCCAGAAGGGTTAACTTTGGAAGGGGAGAAGGCGATTTTATCTTTTGAGACAGAAAGGCAGGATGAAAGGATTTGTTTCTCTGAGGCTTTCTTCATCCCCTTAGAAATCATCTCTGCCTCCTCTGAAGTCCCACAGTACTGTGTGAATACGTGAATATCTCTCCTATTGTACTTTATCACACTACTTTCCCATCCCTGTTCTTAATTCCTGACTTATAAGACATGCAACATTGGTACTGAATCAATCAGTCAACCAGTGGGTACAGTTGCCTATAGCATGTCCAGCACTGTTATTTAGCCAAATTTTCTATTTTTCTGAAATGCCTCGATTCACTGCAGGCTTTTACTTTAGTTTTACTTTAAAGTTGGTTTTATTATCATCATTGCAGTAAAAACGTGGATTGTTGAAGTTTCTCTTTTGTTGCTGGCATGAGAAATGAGTAACAACCATCAGGTTGTTAAACCACTTTTCTTCTTTTGAAAGTATGGATTACTTAACTAATTATCTAAATATTTGACCTAGCCTTAAGGGTGAAAGTCTAAGGTTGAATATAAATGAGTAACTAATGGCTCTACAGTTCTGGGAAGATTGCCTCATTAGTATTATTGCCATTTGTGGGGGCCCTTTTATATAGGAAGGGAGAAGTCATCCTGTAAAATTAATGGTTGGCATCCCTGAATGTAGTACTTTGACGTGCTCAGCGTCAAGAAACATGAGCTCATTTCTCCTCAGAACTTTCCTAACTAGTTAGTTGGAGTTTATAATCTGGGACTCCGAGACCTTCTGATAGGAACTATATAAAATGACTTGGTATTTATATTTATAGGAGTGCTTGAGCTAGCTAGACATCATTTTACGAGTAGAGGGCTTTCTTTTATGATAGACGTCAGTAATTACATTTCTTACATGATAATTTCTCTTCACCTTTAAAGCTAATGATGTGAGTGGCCCAGAAATGTATATATAATATAGCACAGTTTTATTTATTTTTCCTTTTGAAAAAAAAAGTTTTATTATTTTTCAATTGACATTATTTTTGTCCCTTCTCACCCATCCCCAACTGAACAAAAACAAAATAAAAAATCAAAATAAAAACAATAAAAAAAGAAATTCTTGTAGCAAATATGTATAGTCAAGTAAATCAAATTCCCTGATGGTTTGTGTTCAACAGTATACGTCTTCTACATCTTAAGCTGTCATCTCTCTGTCGAGATAGAATTTTCTTAATTACATCCTCGGGGTGTGTCACTATCATACTGCAAATGAACTGACTCACTTGCCATCTTCTTTCCTTTACCTCTGTATGGTTAGCCACTTTTAGTATGATGAAATTATTTTTGCTGAGCTGGAGCCATATTCTCTAGGGAATTTACCATTTGCCTGGGTTAATATAACGGCCACTTCTGCATTTAAGTGACCCAGAAATAAGCCCTATGAGGGAATGTAACCTAGGGCAAGTAAGTCACTTAACTTCCCCAGACCTGACTTTCTGACATGTAAAACGAGAGGGTTGGATTTAGATGATCTCTGGGGACCCTTCCAGCTCTAATACACTATGATAAGTGATCAAGTGACCTCCAAATGGGCCTTCGAGACTTAAGTTTCTCCCCTCAACAACCCATCCTCCAACCAGCTGCCAAAGTGATATTCCTAAAGCATGTCTGCCCGCAGTCTCAAAAAGTTCCCTATTGCCTTTAAGCTAAAATAAAACTCCTCTGTTTTGACACTGAGCCCTTCACAATCTGGCTTCAGCCTATCTTTCCAGGCTTATTGTATGCTGGTACTCTCCACACATTCTACATTCCAGCCAAACTGCCTACTTGCCCCTCCTTGTCCACAACACTCCACTTCCCATCTCCGTGTCTTTGGATACACACATTCCTCATGCTCAAATTCCTTCTGAAATGCATTGAGGCTCAGTTCAAGTGCCTCCTTCTACAGGAGGGCTTTCCTCAGTCCCCTATCTGCTAGTATCATCCCTACCCCCAAATTATTTTGTATTTGCTTTGTGCATATTTAATAGTTACTATATTTGTACAGAGTATAACTTCGGGTGGAATGTAAACTCCTTGAGAGCAGGAACAGTTGAGGTTTTGGTCTTTGAACCTCCATTGTCTAAAATAGTGCCTGGGGCCATATTTCATAATGTGTTTTATGAATGTTTGTTGAATGATTTATTAAAATTACTACCAAGTCAGAATTTCAGATGACCAGAGTACTCTTCATGGGACCCTGCATTCTAGCTGACTTAGAAATCAGTGGAAAAAAATTCTGGGTTTGCTACCTGTGTGGCCACCTCTCTAGTTCTTAATTTCCATCCTCTAATTCCAGAATGAGGGGTTTGAACCTCATGATTTCTAAGGAAAAGAAGTCTTTGAATGATAAGTCAAATACTTTGTTTTATTTTTTATTTGTTTTTATTTATTTGTTTGATTTACTAATCAAAGCTATAAGATGGTCTCTTGCTTGGAACAGCCAGCAATTTGGGGTGGGGTTTTTTTGTTTGTTTGTTTGTTTGAACCCTAGATTTTGAGATAGAGGATTCCAACCTCTTAAATAACTAAGGGAAGAAAAAGAGTTTCAACAGAATTCATTCAATGACCCCATACTTTTTAAATAAAAATCCATAATCATATTTTCAATTGTCAGCAAACATGTATAAGACTTTTTGGAAATTAATTGGAGAGTGGAGAGTTTTAAAAATATTCAAAAGATTAACAGGATTAAGTATTAGAAGAGTCTCCCTCTCTCTCTACCAATTTCTATCACTGTCTTTGTCTCACTTATGACCCACCCACCTCCATTAAACAGTAAGGACATTTTCTCCTCAAAAGCAATTTTGATCAATCTCATTTTTATTTTTCAAACAAACTGAGAAATTATTTCTCAAATAATTTAAGCATTCTCAAAGCTGACTTGAAGGTGCTGTTTAAGTCAGCAAATAATATCAAGATCAACTTTAGGTTCAACATGTTGTGTTTTGTTGAGAGAAAGTGGAGGAGAGATAAGCCACTAGTCCTCTTACAGGAGAAAGTTCAGTCGACTGAACACAGCTTTCTTTGGGGCATCAAACTTACCCTGTTGTCCAGCCATTGGCACTCATTGATAGATTCCCCAAACCCTGGCTCCCAGTCTTAAGCCTCCTCAATTCAGACCTCTGTCCCATTTCCTTCCTTGCTGAAAACAGTTTCTCTTCTCACACATATTTTTCTTTCTCTGCATCCATCTCTCTCAATAATTTCTCAGTTGAGAGAAAGGAAATTTTCTGCTTAGGATTAAATCTCCCAGAATTCATGCAGATAGGTCTCAGAGCCTCTCAGAACCCAGCTGACATAAAAAGTTAATTCACTTATTTAGATTAAATACTCTTTTAAAATATTCCCTAATCAGCATCTTTTTTTCCCTCCCAAATCATATCTATAACTGTTTATTAAACATTGTACCCTGTACCAGGCTCAGAGGGGGTACAAGAATGTAGAAGATACAGTTCCTTCCTCTCAGGCAGCTTATTGGTATCTCGTTAGAGATGCGCTTGAAAATTTAAACTAATATGCCAAACGTAAATATTTCAAGACAATTGAAGAGGTGCCACCAATGCGGGACTGACTAATTGCCAGAGGAATTGTATATGCAATAACTGATGCATTTGTGCAGATGAAAACTACCCCCTTAGCTTGAAGTAGTCAGGGAAGGTCTGTGGAGGAGGTAGAGATTTAGGGGCAGGTGTGAGGAGGATTTAGACGGTCTGAGAGGAGGGAGGTGGGCATTCCAGGAATAGCAGAAGGAGACAGGAATGTGTTAGGAGGGTTATGGAAATGCTGGTTGACAGCCTGAAGATTTTAGACTAATGTGTACTGAATTTTGGAATATTTTAAGAAGTGTAGCTTTATTAATAATAGTAATAATTGAAGATAATAACATGAAGCATTAAAGTAGCTTTATTACTTTTGAGGTATGTTTGTTCAGTCGTTTTTCAGTCATGTCCAACTCTTTGTACCATAGTTGGGTTTTTTTGTTTTTTGTTTTTGGCCAAGATACTGGAGTTATTTGCTATTTCCTTTTCCATCTCATTTTACAGATGAGGAAACTGAGGCAAACAGAGTTAAGTGACTTGCCCAGGGTCACAGAATTAGCTAGTGTCTGAGATTTGAACTCTGGTCTTCCTGACTCCAGGCCTGGCACTCTTACCCACTACACATCTAGTAACTCAAACTAGACTGAAAAAGTTTTCCTAGTGAGATGCTTAACAATGGAATTTGATTTTTAAAATGAAAAAGAATGATTTGGAATTCATGAGATCACAATATAGACTTAACACCGGAAGGGACCTTCAAGGCCAAACTGTATGACCAAGAGATATTGTCCAAGGTTACACAGGTATTAAGTGAAGGAGCTGGGTTCAAAACTGAATCTTTTTTACTTGTTTGCAAATGCTGCTTCCAAATGCTTGGGATAACCTAAATTTTTTCTGTAAATTATTTTAAATATCCTATAGCATTTTTACTCTATTAATGAATTTTGCCCTTTTTTTGTACTGAGGAAAATGTTTAATTTTTTTAAAAGGTAAAATTCATCCACAAATTGAACCTTAATAAGTGAGTTTTAATTTGTTTTCAATCGCAAAAATATTTATTAAACTAACATAATTTTCTTTACCTGTAAAATAAGGGGATTTTATTAGAGCAGCTAGAGGCTCATTAGCTAAACTATAGCAGAGGACTTAGAGTCAGAGCTGAGTCCAAATCCTGCCTCAGACACTAGCTATGTGACTCTGGACAAGTCAGTTGACCTTTATATGCCTCAATTTCCTCATCTGTAAAATGGAATAATAATAGCAGCTACCTCCTGGAACTGTTGTATCAAATGACATAAGTATTTTACAAACTTTTAAGTGCCATATAAATACCAGTTTTTATTATTATGCTTCATCTAAAATAATTCTTTGATTCTGTTTTTTTTTTTGCCGCTATATGCCACTATACACCACTAAACCAGAACTCTGTACCATCATAAACCTCTTAAATAACTAAGGGGAGAAAAAGAGTTTCAACAAAATTCATTGAGTGACCCCACACACACCTTTTTAAAAAAAAATCCGTCAGATTTTCTGTTGGCATTAAGCCATAAAGACATATAAGACTCTTTAGATATTAATTGGAGGGTGAAGAGTTTTAAAAATAGATCAAAAGACTAACAGGATTGAATGTTAGAAGAATATATACACTGGGGAGATTGACAAAAGATTCCTTTTGGGTTGAAAAAAAATTCAAAGTGGTGTGTTTAGCATTCTTTGTCATGCCTAAATGAAAATGAATGTATGGTTTATACTGAGTAGTGCATATACAGTAACTTTGCCTGCGGTTTTCATTTAAACTCTCATAGTCCCAAACTGGAAAAGGTGAGTGAAATCTAAAGTCAGTTTGCTTGGGGGCTCCCCACCACTACCACAGCAGCGGTAATGAGCCAGCTGCTATGCCCCTCCTCCTCTTTTTCCCCTTCTCCCTTTAAACCAGCAAGCTTGCCTGGAGATACTGCATAAGCTGTCAAGTGGCATTGGTTTTTATAGGTTCTTAGTTGTTGGAAAAGTGCCAAACCAAAGCAGATGATATACTTAACTAAGCACTCAAAAAGAAGGTTGTGTCTTTCCTGTGTAGCCCTCTCCTTAGGTTAGAGCTGGTATTTCCAAGCTGTTTGATGCTCTGTATGCATGCAGTGAATTTGTATTGAGTTACATTGGAATCTCTTTTTGGTGCCCTCAAAATATGTTTTCTTCAGTTATCAGTGTTTCACAAAAACTGCCCACTTGTGTCAAAGACACAACTTGCAACCAGGTTTGGAGGCTAAGGAATGAATTGACAGCGCAGTGCAGCTAAGGAGAAGAATTGAGATGAGCTTTGTAAGATTAATCAAGTTATGGGGTTTTTTTTAGTTTCTGTATGAGTCATTTATGTATTTGGAGATTTAGAATTTGATGACATGTTGTCATCAATAGATTTTGATAAAATTTGATAAAAATGATTTTATTCTGAGTACAGTTCTAGAGAGCAGGAATGTCATTCAGTAAGCATTTATTAAAGAGCAACTATATGCCAGGCACTGTTCTAGACTTTGGGAATGCATAGACAAAGAAAAAATA
The DNA here is from genome assembly GCF_003287225.1 of Phascolarctos cinereus. Classification (NCBI taxonomy): domain Eukaryota; kingdom Metazoa; phylum Chordata; class Mammalia; order Diprotodontia; family Phascolarctidae; genus Phascolarctos; species Phascolarctos cinereus. The sequence goes on along the minus strand of NW_027555847.1, from coordinate 265,800,235 downwards.
GTCCCCATTCTGAAGGAACTTACATTCTACTGGGGGATCAGTCAGTCAGTAAGCATTCATTAAATGCCCTGTGTTAGACACTGGTAATATGCTATACAAAGAATGAAACAATCCCTGCTCTCAAGAAGTAGAGGGAAGTTAACAGTCTCAAGTACAGCAAGCATACAATCAGCATGAAAAATTGGGATTAAAATCTTACAAAAGAAGCTTAATATTTATCAAGGCAAAACTGAATGCCTTAATGAACAACAAGCAAAAAAAAACTGCTTTCATTCTGTGTCTCCTTTTAGGTTGTTCTGGAGTGGTCTTTACCTTTTCTTTTTTGTTTTTTGTTTTGTTAATATAGTCAGTGTACAGTTTGGCAGTAGGTGGCACAGTGGATTGAGTGCCAGGCTGGAACTCTCGAAGACCTGAATTCAAATCTAGTCTCAGACACAACCAAGCTCTGTGACCCTGGGCAAATCACTTAATCCTGTTTACCTCAATTTCCTCATCTGTCAAATGAGCTGGAGAAGGAAATGGCAAACCACTCCAGTATCTTGCCCCCAAATCCCTAAATATGATCATGTAGAGTCACATACAACTGAAATGAGTAAACAAAAATAGGCAGTGTGGGTTCTTCTGGTGTCACTTTCGTATTTGCTTGGATGCTTCATCTTCATCATTTTTTATGACACCAGAGTGTTCCCTTCTGTGAATATCCTATGATTCAGCCAGCCATTCCCGATTTGGGGAATATAAGATCACAGCTTTAGAGCTGGAAAGACCTTACAGGGCATTGAGTCTAGCTTCATATTACAGATGATAAAACTTAGGCACAGAAAAGTTAAATAATATACATGTCGTTTTTTAATTTAATTTAATTTAATTTTTTATTACAAATAGAGCATCTGGGAATGTTTTTGTGCAAATAGTCCCCTCTCCCTTTTTTTCTTTTTATGATGTTTTTGGCATAGAATTCTAGCAAAGAAAACATTGGATCAAAAAAAAAAGGTTTTTTTAGCATCAAAACCCACTGAAAATTTTGCAAAAGCATTGAGCATTAAGGTACACTTCTATTCAGGTTGGCAAAAATGGGAAACAAATCCTTAAGCAAATATTTAGACTATACTTTTATGTATGTTTTTAATCTATAACTTAATTAAAATTTTCTTTGTCTGTCACTCACTGGCAGCTTGTTATCATTTGGTACCCCCATATCCTCCATATTAAAACCTATGCAAATGCAGATGATGAAAAAAATATTTCAACCTTGATATTATATCAGTATAGATGGCATCATGCTAACCTGGCCTGCAAGGATATCTAAGCATTCTGTTTAGCTTTTTGTATCAGAACCCCATAAAAGAAAGTTTATAATATTGGGAATGTTGTATTTTTGGAATTTCTTTCCCACGTGGGCATCTGTAGAATGTGTATCTAATATAAATATTTTACAGGATTCTCATAATAGTGATCCTTACCCTTTACTGTTTACCTGCCTGTATGCTTTTTTTTTTGCCACCTTTACTGACTTATTTGGCAGCTTGCACTGAATCCAAACAGATGCAACTAATCAGGATACATTGCATTTGCAATTCCAACTTCACCCCACAATGACTTGGTCTCTGGGAAGGCATCTTTTTTAAAAAAAAAAGTTTGCCCATATTGTTTTTGGGATTGCAGAGAAATGTACCATGTTCCTTCCAAAAAGGCCTTCCTCTGTCATCATCCTCTCACCTCTCCTTTACAAACAATACTTCCAGCTCTAGTCCATATAGTAAGTACTTTGGGCATCATAGGTAATGATTCATACCAACCCTGAGTGGTACAACTTGGCCCCAGAGGGCAGATCTAGAAGCAGGGAGTGGAAATTACAGAGGTGAATACGGAGGCTAGATATAAAGGAAAACTCTCTAAGGATTAGGACTGTCCATAAATGAGATGGGATGCCTGGGAGATTAGAGAGCAATGGATTTCCCCTCACTGTAGGTCTTTAAGCAAAGTCTGGATGACCACATGTTATATGTAGTGGAGGGGATTTTGTTCAGGTGTAAGAGTAGGTGGCTGCTGAGGACTCTCTCACCACTGAAATGCTGTATTTTAAGTTAATATTAATCCTTTTCCTGCCCTCTGAGGAAATGGTATGTTTGGATTTTCCAGGTTATCCAAATTGATTAAGATTATTGGAAATCAAAGTGCCCATAATATATCTCAGCTTCCTACAGGGGAAAAAAAAATTCTCACTGAGTTGAAAATGCCTCCAGCCATACATAGTAGATACATACTGAGAACCGGAACCCTGCAAAGGAACTCAGCTCTCCCATTAGGACAAAATATGAGACCTACGATGTCAGACCAGAGGAAAACATGCAAATATGTGATATAGTATTAATAATAGTTTCAGTTTATATAGCACTCTAGCATTGGCAAAGTAGTTTACATCTTATTTTTTTTAATCCTCATAACTGAGTGAAGTAGGTACTATTATTATTCCCATTTTATAGATAAGCAAACTGAGGTTCAGAAAGAGTAAGTAATTTAGCCAGTAAGGGCATAAGGTGGGATTTGAACCCAGGTCTTTCTAACTCTTAAGTCTAGAACTCTTTCCAGGAGGCAAAAGTGAAAGAATGTTCTTTGTAGAACAGATCCATCACCAACTACCCTAGTGCCTTTTGTCTCAGGGGCATTTCTTTGCAAATCACTCTCCAGGCTGCACAGCCTGGAGGGTAGCCAGAAAAAGCATTCTTTATTAAGTTTTATAGCTGTTAACACATGACTGTTTCTATATTGGAGGGACTGCTTCCTTGAGGGTTAGCTGCAAGTATAGGTTGTGACCCCTGCTTGGGGCACTGAGCTGGTGCTCCCCAGCCCAGGCCCAGTGACTCCTCCCAGGGATATGAGTGAGTCTCTTGCAGTTGCTGGTACAGTGACCGTTGTCACAGCATCAGCTCATTCTGTGTGTTAGACACCCTCCTTAACCCCCTTAAAGGTCTGTGTTCTGACTGGCCCCTTTTGAAATTATTATCTATCTTCCATTAATAGGACTCCTTGGCAAGCAAATACTGGAAAATCTTACTGTAAAAATAGTTTTTAGTTCTCCAGCAAAGGAGAGGAGAGAGGTTGCTCAGCTGATCATCAAATGTTTATCCTCAAATTTCACTGTCAGCAATGCTGTTCTGCCATTCAGCTGCTGCAGACTAGTCCAGAGTACGTGGGGAGGTTTTTTAGGAGAAATCATCAGGGCTTTCCACACCGTGTCCACACCCTGGCCAAAAAGAGGAGATTCCGAGGATGCATGTAATAAAAGAATCTAATAATGTCCAGCTTCCCTGGTGTAACTTTTTCAAGCAGATGTAGAATGTGGTCTAAACTGGCGGGGGGGAGGTGTTTGAGAAAGGACCTCAATGTCTGGTATCTTATCCTGTTTAGGTGATCTTCAGAATCTTCCTAAGACAATTCAAATGGAAGCAATTCAGTTTCTTGGCATGGTACTAGTACACTGTCCAGGTTTCACAGGCATACAAAAATGAGGTCAGCACAATGTCTCCTTAGGTCTTCAGTTCGGTAGTCAGTCTAATACCTTTTCTCTCTCACACTTTCCTTCTGAGTCTCCCAAACACTGAGCTACCTCTGGCAATGCATGTGTATTTCCCTGGAAAGACACTGAGGTCCTTTCTTAAACTAAACTCAAACTCTACTACAGAGAGTGCAACTCCGATGGGCTGGCCACGTTGTTTGAATGCCAAATGTACGCTTGCCTAAAAGACTATTTTGTGGAGAAGTCACACAAGTCAAGCACTCACACAGTGGTCAAAAGAAGCAATACAAGGACACTCTCAAGGTCTCTCTTAAGAACTTTTCGAATTGATTATGTGACATGGGAGATACTGTCACCGGACCACTTAGTGTGACGTGCCCTCATCTGAGAAGGTGCTGTGCTCTATGAGCAAAGCAGAATTGACATAGCTCAAAAGAAATGTAAGATGCATAAATTTAGAAAAATAAATGCTAACCATCATCTGAGCCTTAAGTGAGTCATAATCTTTTTGCTTGGTGGAGGGTCTTGCCTCCATGTTGATGGCTGCTGACTGATCAGGATGGTGGTTGCTGATGGTTGGGGTGGCTGTGCCAATTTCTTAAAATAAGATAAAAGTCAATCGACTGTTCCTTTCAAAGATTTCTCTGAATCATGCAATGCTGTTTGATAGCATTTTACCCACAGTAGAACTTCTTTCAAAATTGGAGTCATTCATCTCACACCCTGAGGCTGCTTTATCAACTAAGTAGTTTTAAATATTTTTGTGTCTCAGAGAATAGCGAGCCCCAAGGAAAGGGAGAGACATAGGGGAACAGCCAGTCAGTCGAGCAGTCAGAACACACATTTATCCATTAAGTTTGCCATTTTTATGGGTGCAGAAAAGTTACAACAGTAATGTCAAAAATCATTCATCATAGATCACCACAATAGATATAATAATAATGAAAAGGTTTGAAGTATTGTGAAAATTACCAAAATGGGACACAGAGGTATGACGTGAACACATGCTGTTGGAAAAATGGTGCCTATAGACTTGCCCAACTCAGGGTTGCCATGAACCTTGAATTTGTTAAAACAAAACAAAAAAACCCTTCAATATCTGCAAAAAGCATTAAAGCCAAGTGCAATAAAACAAAGTATGCCTATTTTTTGTTTTCATAACAACTACAGCAGAAAACCCTGTTTCACACAAACAAGATATTCCAAAGTACTACTTAAATGCTAGCTATCATCATCATCATCATCATCATCATCATCATCATCATCATCATTATTATTATTATTATCAATGTATCACTTTTTTGGTAAAGCAGGCAACTCAACAGTCATCCACAGCCAAAACATAAGGTTCTGATGTACTAACATTTGTTTCAGACTACTATCACAAGTCAGGTCAATTAACCATTCTTATTCAGATAAAAGTAAGACCAACTATATCACATTTGCTTATAGCAAATGGATTCCTGATCCACTGATATTTAGAAAAGTCTCAGTTTATATGCTGAGAGTTCAAAGGGATCTTGTAAATTATGTAGGTCTTTAAGATCAAATAGAAGTCCTTCTTTAAGATGATCAGGTGACTGATAAGGATGTCTTTATTTTCTTCTATTTCATTTTGCAAGGTATAAGTGTTTTTCAAATGGGAAAATATATCAAAATGTTTCTAAATCTATTATTTAAGATCCTTTTCCTTAAATGCACTCATTTTATCTTTCTAGATCAAAGTAGAAGTTTGAAAACCTTCACTGATTTATTTAAAGTATGAGTTGTTGGGGCAGCTAGGTGGCGCAGTGGATAGAGCACCGGCCCTGGATTCAGGTGGACCTGAGTTCAAATGCGGCCTCAGACACATAACACTTACTAGCTGTGTGACCCTGGGCAACTCACTTAACCCCATTGCCTAGCCAAAAAAAAAATTATGAGTTGTTGTTGTTTTTTCTTCAAAAATACCTACCAAATGTGCAAGCCTCAGGAAGAAATGTTTGTTGTAAAATGAATTTGCTCTATCTTTATCATTATTACTAAAAAAAGTGGCAATTTCTAATTTTGGCTCAAAAATCTTGAGAAATATTTTGGCTTCAGAAAGCCACCTGTTTAGTTGTTATCAGTCATGGCCAGCTCTTCATGACTACAATTAGGGTTTTCTTCACTAAGTTACTGGAGTAGTTTACCATTTCCTTCTCCAGCTCATTTGACAGATGAGGAACTAAGGCAGTCAGGGATAAGTGACTTGACCAGGGTCACACAACTAGTGGCTGAGGCCAGATTTGAGTCAATCTTCCTTACTCCAGGCTTGGCACTCTGTCCACTACTCCACCTAGCTGTTGGAGAAAGCCTGTATTGTATAACGGTGAAATAGATGTCTTAATCTTTGCCTCCATGGCCACCTCCGCACCTTGTAATACCATCATGCAAGTTTGCAAAAAAAAAAAAATCTTCCTTTTTAGTGGACTGTTTTATAAAAACAAAACAAGAGTTTTGTTATAAACAAAATCTCTTTCGTAACAAATTGACAAGCCATATGTAGCTCTTGACTCATGTTTCTTGATACAAGTGAGCATGAAACAGTGTGTCCAAATGGCATCACAAATTACAGTTTTAACTAATACTTCTTAACCTATGTTTTCTTTTGACATAAATTGTACCCTGTCACTGCAGCGTCCAATACATTTTTCTCCACCATTATATCATCTTCATTTTTAGAAGTCCATCAACTATATTGGACATTTCTCTTTATGTGGCACTGCCATCAATCGGTTTGCAAAGTAACAAATCTTCCCCTAAAATCACTTTCAACTGTATATCTTACAAATCTAATCAAATATCTTTAATTCTATCTGTTGCTTCATCCACTTGAAATGGAAAGTAGAATGATTTTGGTTTCTTAGTTATTACTCACAAAGGCTTTCAGACTTTGGGGCAATTCCTCTTTCCACTGTGTTATCTCGAAATGGAATTATGTTCGAAGCTGCTTTGCATGTGATTCACCAAGCACCATTTCCACCAGTCACTCAGTAAGCATTTATTAAATGCCTTCTTGGTGCCAGGCACTGTGCTAAAGACTAGAAGCATAAAGAAAAGTAAAAGACAGTCTTTACTATTGAGTCTCTATCAATAGCTGCAGTTAATCCATTTCTTTTATTACATGAGGAATTTTTTTTTACACTTAGCAATTCTGCAAACTACTTTTTGCAATGCGAGTAGTTCTTTTAATTCCATCAGCAGTTTTTAATTGTTTTTATCAACATTTTTAAAGCATCTAATTTTCTCAGAAAAAAATTTTTTTCCAAGTTTTTACATGTAATAAATAATTGCTTTGCCTTAGTCACTATAAGTATACTTGAATTTCTCGTGTAAGTCTTGTACATCTCAAGTTTGATTTGAAATTTATCTTGTTTTAATAGATTTGTTTGTAAGGGAGTTGAATTTTAAAATATCCACTCATTTTTTGCTGTTGCTTCACACCTTTCCCCATGGGAACATGCCCCCAGAATTTGGAAGAGTCTGCTTTAAAGTCTTTTGCATTCCCACTTATTTTCGGTAATATGAGCACATGGTTCTGATGCATGGATCTGGTCTGCTCAAAAACCATCTGTTTCTCCCTTGCCTGTGGAGTCAAGTTAAAAGGCCTTTGCCTGACATTCAAGGGCCTTCCACAATCTGATGCTACCCTCATTTCCCAGCCTCCTCTCATGTTTTTCTCCTTCATGCACTTTTCCCTTCAGCCAAACTGGACTTGCTTTCTGCTCCCCCTCCCCTCCAACATGTCCTCAGTTCTCCTGGCTCTCTGACCTTTCCCCAGCACTGTTCTCTCTGCCTTGCATGTTATCTCTTTCCATCTTCTGTTAAATTCGTATCCACTGTTTGAAGCCCAACTCAAATTGGAGCATTTCCTCCCTAACAAAACACTTGAAGTTATACCTCACTAAGGCACTTTTTGAAAATGTCTTATTGGTGCATTTCATTTTTATGACACAGACACTTCCCAATAACCTGTATTCCTTAGTGCCCTTATTTAAAAAAAAAAAAAAGTAAGTAAAACCATCCGATAACAGTGACCATAACTGACAGTATATAATTTTTATGACCATAGTCAACCACATTTTCATAAGTTCAATTTAGTATTTACTAAGCGCCTACTATGTGCCAGGCACTGAATTAAGAACTGGGGATGGATATGTATGTATGTATGTATGTATGTGTGTATGTATGTGTGTGTGTGTGTGTGTGTGTGTGTGTGTGTGTGTGTGTGTGTGTACGTATGTATGTATGTATGAAAGACAGTTCCTGCCCTCAAGGAACTTACATCTAATTAGGGAAGACAGCACATTAGGGAAGGTGGAAAGGGAGGGGAGGAAAGGACTGCAGGAGTTACCTGGCATGGAGACATCTAGTTTCATGGAGTTGAGACCAAGCAGAGCTGCAGGTGGAAAGGGGAATGAGCTGGAAGTCCAATTTCTGCCCTCTATAAAGGAAGGCTTTGACTACAGTTAAAGATCGATTGCAGTAGTCAGGTAATACAGTGAATGTGAGCACCTTGAAGGCAAAGACTTTTCAATTTTGTCTTTGTATCCCTAGCACCAAGCACAGTAGCTGATATGTAGGTATTTAATAAATATTTGTTGATTGGTCAACTAATTGCTCTTGACTCTTTTTGTGAGGCAGTCGAGATTAAGTGACTTGCCCATGAGCACATAGCTAATAAATGTCAACTGTCTGGGGCCAGATTTTGAACTCAGGTCCTCCTGGACCCTCCAGGGCTGGCGCTCTATCCACTGCGCCACCTAGCTGCCCCTGATTTTGACTCTTGCCTGTGAACTCTACAAGTACAGAAACCATGTCTTGACTCTAAGCTTCATTGCTCCCTCAGTACTTAGAACAGTGCTCTGCATAAAGCAGGCACTCAATAAATGTTTGTTATCGCAGGAACACATAAAAGGGAGCATATCAATGAGTCTAAGCACTGGGGATACAGAAACAAAAGCAAATACACATCCTTCCTAAATATAAATGACCTTATCATATAATGGATAGGGAAAGTAAATGTGATGTATTATTTATTTGGGGCCTGTGAGAAAATCATTGATAAAGTTTAGAACCAAATTAACTCAAGAATTATGTGGTATGAATAGACTCTAATAGTTTGCATGTAAAGTATATCATTTCACTTCCATGGAAATAAGAGCTTGAGTTCTGCATCGATAATTATGATCTATTTGGGGAAAAAAAAGTCATGAGGAAAGTCTGCAGTGGCTTGAGTGACTCCTCTGCAGAAGAGCAATGGAAAAACATGATCAAGAATCTCACAGGAAGGCATGGGAAGGTGCAGTCTGAACCACTGGGGGAAGGACCGCTTAGATTAGATAATGGCCCCAGTTAAGCCTCGATTCAGTCAGTGTGGCTGGAAGCTTACATTTCCACACTGTCACTGTCAGTCTGGTCATCCTCATCCTGGAATGCTGCAGCGAGGTTGATGGATTTTATAAATGCCAGGGAGATTAATTTATACTTGGAACCTATTCGTCTCTTAAAACAGTTCCTGAGAAAGGAAGATTGAGGCCAGAAGCTTGCCAGACCACAAAGAGGCACTTCCTGTCAGACAGCTGGGATGGGCATTGGAGCATAGTTCCAGAAACCCCCTCTCGGCAGGAGGGAAGAAATGACCGAGGAGGCAGCTAGAATACTGCCAACACCCACCAGATGTATTCTCCATGTCATCTGGCCAAGAGTAAATGCACTTGAAGGGAATTTTAATGGCACTCCTTTGCTTGATTTGCATGCTAGTCCCTACCAGAGAAAGTAACTTTAGTCATCTTTCTGAATCATATTCTGAGCTCTCTGGCCAATGTGATATTTCCATTTTGAGGTCAAAACTAGGTACTGGGTGGTGGTGGTGAGAGTGTTGCTAAAAGAAAATGCTGGGTGCAAACATCACCCTCTGAAAACTTCCATGTGTCTGTCCTTGTGAGCCTGGCACCCTGCAGACTGTCCCATCTGTCAAGTGTTAGCTTAGAGTCATTTAGGTGGACATGGAGAGCTTCCTTTGTGAAAGCCAGATCAGGACCAGGGAAAAGGGGAGAGATGATCACAGAGCCACTGGGCCATGGCTTTGAGGTTTCAGAATGAAGTCATTGGCTCTTCTCAAGTCATGAGTGCTTAAGGTGAGAGGAACCATAGTTGAGCTGCTGATAGACCTCCAGGACCGATGTCAGGAATACCTGAGTTCAAATCCACCTTCAGACACTTGCTAGCTTTATGCCTTTGGGCAAGTCACTGACCTTTGTTTGCCTCAATTTCCTTAATTGTAAAATGAAGATTATAATAGCATCTACCTCCCAGGGTTGTTGTGAGGATCAAATGCGATATTTGTAAAGTGCTTAGCACAGTGTCTGGCACGTAGTAGGTCCTATATTATTATTATTGATACTGAGGAGACAGACATCTTGGAAAGAGCAGTGGCTTTGTAATCAGAGGATCTGGGTTCAAATTCCACCTCTAGACAGCCACTGCCTGTGTGATTTTGGGCCAGTCATTGAACTTCCTTGAACCTCAGTTTCCTCATGTGTACTGAGGGGGTTGAACTAGACAACCTTTTCCAATCCAGGTCTGTGATCTTGTGATGTACTATCCCCTCCTCCCACCCCTGCCCCTGCTAGGATACTGTTTTCTTACCCTTTCTCTTCTCCTCTATCTTCCTCAACTCTTGTCTCTTTCTCCCCACCAAGATGGACTTCTTGGAAGTGAGAAGGGGAGAACATGGAAAGGGAATAATAATTTGTCAGAGTAAATGGGCTGGCAGTAAATTGCTGCTGCTGTGGTTGTTCCAGGGGAGGAAACAAACAATTCTACTTCATTTTCCCCTGCCTCCCCGTCACCCACTGGTCCAGGATGTGCTGAGAAAAAAAAATCTGTGTTTGAATCATGTGGTACTTTCTGCTTGTGATCACTTAAATGAACCCTGAAGCCTCATCACACTGAAGTGCAATCTTAGTGCTGTTCTCATTTTATGAACCTCCACAAATAAATGTCCTTAGTGCCCAGACTAAACTTCTGATTATCACCTGTAGTAACTACCACCACCCCTGAGTGCCTAAGAAACTGGTACTGTTTGTGAAGTTTGCTGATGGGCAAAGGGGAAGCTTGTATGCACACTTTCTTAGTTTAATGGTTCCTGGCCAGATGTCACCAAGTCTAAGGCTTCAATCATATGGGAAAGGAGGCAGCAGTAGCTTATCTCCACTACTTATCCCACCCCACCCCCACCCCCAAGCCTACATCCTCATCAAGGATATTCATGAAGTAAACAACTGAGATTTCCCAGTGATTATCACAACCCCATTACCAGACTGTTCTCACTGGCCTCTGCCTGGTCTCTTGGAAGGCAGTTTGTGCAGTCTGCATGTATACTTTACAGTCAATGGCAAGTTTGGTCCAGAACTAGTAGCCCCCAAGGAAAAGTATGATACTAACCGTATGAGTTTCTTGACTCATCTTAAGAGCCAGTGCTTCAGAACTTAAACACATTTTTTATCGTGGCCTTCGGGAACCCTGGATGATTGCAGCCAGAGAGTCCTCCAATGTCTTGGATTTTTATTAGTATTGTCATTGTTATCAGTTTAGTTCACAAGCTCAGACTACCATCCACTGGTAAACATAGTCCTACCACAGAAATAGTTTTTGTGTCACTGTGTAAAAAGACTGACTGTAGAGAAGAAGCAGATCAAAAGTCTTCTCTGAACTGTGCATCAACAAGGTGCTGTACTTTAAAAAAAGTGGTGGTTTGAGAATATCTTACTTAAAATGTATGTTCTTTCTGTCTTTGGATAATTCCAAAGTGCTGAATCAGTCATAAGTTCATTGAAACCAAGACCTTTATTTACCAGATTTCAGTGGCTTTCTTTTGGTTTTGTTTTCTGTTTTTTATAGCTGCGTCTGGTTTCTGTTCATTCTAATCCATTTGACTCTTCAGAGATAGGTCTTCAGAGTACCTATGCATTTCTTTTCTCCTACAAAATAGCAGTGTACAATTTGACCTGGGACTATGTAGTAAGTAGTATGGAAGAGTAGAGGACCAGGGACACGAGAGACATCAGTATTTCTTTCCAAAGCAAGAACATTCCCTGAAAAGCAAATGGTTAGCTCCACAGAAGGTTAGTTCTCAGCAGTGGAAATTGGAGCGAGGATGCTGCGAACCCATTCCCCAATGCTTAGATGTAAGGAGCAGCATGACTTTTCTGCTACCATCCATTCATTTTGCATTTCGATTAGAACATTCTTTAATTTTGTGTTCAGGTTGGAAGATTCATAATGTTGACATTGAAAAGCATGGGCAGAGGCCTCTTGGGCTCTTCTGTGTCTGAATCGTTATTTGTAAACAGTAGACCTCAGAAGATGGGGCCAACGTTTTCATTATAACATCCCACTGAAAGCCTCTGAAGCCTTAGTCCAATATGAACTTGAAAATCAGGACACATGAGCTTTGCCTCTGCCTCCACCATTTATTTCTTATGGGACCTTGGGAAAATCATTTGATCTCCTCATTTCCTTAACTGTAAAAGAAGGATAATGATATTTTACAACCTCCCCCTGCCCCCCATCTCCCAGAGATGTTGTAAGGACTAATGAAGCATCTATAGAGCTTCTTGAAGTGAAAGTGCCACATAAATGTGTATCATCCTAATTGTTTTCATGCAAGGCAGCAGCTCCTTTATTTTTAAGTATTCAGCATTTCTGATAAATGCTATTGGTTCCCCTTAGGTGACTTGTTATCTTCTTTTGTTTCCATTGTTTTCAGTACAGTAATAAGTCATCCTGCTTTTTCTATTGTGCTTACTATCAGTGTTTTTTTTAAAAAGAAATTTGCCAATGCTGGAATCTTCTATTTCTTTGATTTTTTTCATCTACTAAGATGGGATCCAAATGATTTTGAGGATCAGTACAAATTATCAGCAAGTGATTAAAACATCCAAAATTTTCTTTTCATTTTGTTCATTTTTATGGAAAACTCCCTCTTCCAATGTAGCAGATCAATACCTGCTTTGCAGCTTCAAGTCTGAGAAGTTAAATGACTTGGCTAATCTCACACAGCCAATATGTGTACATAGAGCCTTATTTCCTGAGCCTCCCACACCAGAGGCTTCCCCTCCCCAAATTACCTTGTTTTTATTCTGTGCAGATTCTCTATAATGTCATGAAGTATATAATTATTTGGTTCTTTGTAAGTAATATCTACTTTGTCCTGTTTTTATATTTTGGTCCTGAGACTTTTCACATTTTAATAAAAGTATGAATAGTTAAGAAAATAACACTAGTAAATTTAAATTCCTCTTCTGTGGTACCTTACTCCCCACCAGTCACTCCTCAGTCCAGTAACACTGTCCTTCTTGCCTCCGTCTCTTGTCTCTGGGCATTTTCTCTGGTCATCCCCCAAGTTGAGAACGCTCTCATTCCTCATCTCTGCCTATTGGCTCCCCTGGCTTCTTTTATATCCCAATTAAAATCTCGTCTTTTCCGGGTAGCCTTTCCTGATCCCTCTTAATTCTCATACTTTGCCTTTGTTAGTTATTTCCTATTTATCCTCTCTGTAGCTTATTTGTTCTTATTTGTTTGTGTGTGAAGGAAGCAAGTGCTGGTGAGAATTGAGTGAACTACACTGCCTCCATCTTGTGACTCAATTCTGGAGCTAGCTCAGTTCTCTTTTTATTCAGTTATGGGTCTAGTGCAATTTCTGTCTGGGGAGAAAACTTTATTCAATTGTGGGAATTGGTTGAAAACCTTATTGCATTGTTTGAACCTAGCCCTATGTGGCTGGGAAGCTGGACCACCTTTACTGCTTAAGAGACCCTTAACTTAGGACCTGGGTTATGCTGACCAGAAACCCAGTCAGATCCAAAGATTGATTCAAGAAGTTTTCTTACAATTATACATCTTAAGCAACCCATATGTCTTACCACATTATCTACCCCATTAGATTTTGCACTTCTTGAGGGCAGGGACTGTCTTTGTCTATCCTTTAACTATCTTTTGCCTCTTTTTGTATTCCCAGACTTAGCGTGTAGTAGACACTTAATAAATGTTTACTGATTAATCAATATACATATTTCCCCTCCTATTGTGTTCCTGCTACTATCAATAGGCCCCGTCCTCTGCTACTGTTTTTACAGTAGCCTGGGTTCCATTTCTTCAAGCTGTTCATTCATTTTTTAAAATATCCAGTGCCCACTCTTGTCGTGTCCCTGTGCTATGTCCTGTGGGAGAAACAGAGAAGGCAGAGTCTCTATCATGGAATACTTTCAGCGTAAACTGTGACCTGCCACCTGTTGGTATAATATGTAAGTATAGTAGAAACTGTTTAAATTGGAGTCTAAAAAGGCTGAGGTTCAAATCCCATTTCTAACACTTAGTTGTGTGACTCTGGACAAGTCATTTAGCTCTTTGGAGTCTCCACTTGCCTTTAAGTAAAATGACAATAATAATACTTCTGGTACCTACTACAAAGGATTGTTGTTAGGATGAAATGAGATGATATAAGTAAAGCATTTTCTAAACCTTTGAAATGCTATACAAATGTCATTATCATTGTTGGATGTGGATTTTCAAGGAGGGCATTTTGCCCAAATGGATCTAATATTTATCTTATAATCACTACAAACAACAGTGAGGTCCTTTATCCTTCGCATCTTTCAGTCAATCATGTAACTGTAAAGACAAGGTCTATGAAAAATATGATTTGTGAAAGCCTGCCAACTCTCACTTCCCTATGTCTTCATGAAGAATTCCCTCAATGTTTGTGTAGGACATCCCCAAAAATAATTTGAAGAGATGGGGAAATAGACATATGGATTGTTAGTTATTGGCATTTTCTCAATTGCCTTTTTTTTATTGGTGTTGAGTTTTGTCCTCCATGCCCACCCCCACCAAAGTGTTTGGAAATCCTCCCCTCTTTCTGTTACCTTGAGAATAGGATTCCCTCAACGCTCTCAAAATGGTGTCATTTTCTTCTCCGTATAGACTTCACCTAGTCCAGCTGCCTTTTGGCATTTTTTAAAGTGCCCTTTAGTGAAGGAGAGGCTTGGATTTGATCAAGATAGTGTGAAGGTCACCCACCAGCGCCCAGGAAAGCTCCAGAGGGTAGAGAGGCCAATGTTTTTATGAGGAGGAGATTTGAGTCATGATGACCAGAGTGAAGGTAGCTTAATTTGGAGTTATAGATATTTATTTGGTATGCACTTACATTACATAGGCATTTGTCTCCCCCATTTGAATACAGGGGAGCCCAAGAGTCGTGGTGCAGTTTTAAGCTTCAAACTATGCTAAGACTGAGATCTTGGATCACCTTGTATAAGCTTTAACTGCTTAACAACTGCACGAAGACCTTGGGGACATCTGGTATATAAGCTCCTTATGAATTGGTTCACCATGACATAGGAAAGAATCACACAGGATGAGAAAGCATGTATGGACTGAAACATGTCAATCAGTAAGTATTTGTTAAGTATACACTATGTGGTAGGCATTGAGGATACAGAGACAAAACTGAAATAACCCCTGCTCTCAGTGACCTGATATTCTATAGAGAAAGACCACACATTCATAAGAAAGCTTATACCAAATAAATACAAGGTGTGGTTGGGAGAGGGAGCACTAATAGCTGGGGGGAATTGAACAGGGCTTTGTATAGAAGATGACAGTCAAGCAATGGGATGGAATACTCACACTGAGGAGGTCAAAGAGCCAGCAAGGTATGATTATCGTCATCATTATTATTGTCATTATATTCTTCTCATCTTTTTGATGGGGTTCACATAGATCCTGCCCCCAGGACTGGGACAAGTTGCTATCTTGCTTTTATTCTTTTATATTTAATATTCTAGAAATTCTCACAGATGGATCTAAAAAAAAACCCAGCTTTTTGTAGCTAAATAAAACCATTAAGATATAAGCTCATCCTCTATAGGCTTTTTGACAGCATCTTTGGTACCACTCTAATAGCAGATAGAATGACAATTCACTTCATCCTACTCTCAAGTGATTTTGACCTTCTGAGCTAGGTCTTTATATTTTGAAAGCTCTTTGTTCTGTGTAGCTTGGAGATTGTGTATTTTGTATGGCAACATCTGTTTTTAAAAGTTATTCTTAAGTTTTTGTGAATATGCCTGAGTGACGTGGCAACAATGGTCTGGTTTCAGTAGTTTATTGGTTGATATTTGGATCTGTATTTGTAGTATGAAAATTTGTCAACTATCAGTCTCCGAAAGATAATGAGCTTCTGATGTATAACTCTAGCTGCCAGGTTATGTCTTAATGAGGCATTAAGTAAATGACAGGAAAATTTTTGCAGCATGCAGTGATATGTTGCACAGTTTCTACCATTCACTTAAATAATTATGTTGATTACCAAACCCAGACTCCATAAGCATAATCTTTTTGGAGGGTCCTACCATATCACTCAGTAAATCCCTATCACCTCTAGGATCAAATACAAAACCCTGTTTTAGTATTAAAGTGCTTCATAACCTAGCCCCCCTCCTATCTTTCCAGTCATTTACCTTACTCCCCATCACATACTCTTCTCTGGCTGCCAACCAGTGTATCATGACTCCTTCCTCACCTCTGCCTCTTGGCTTCCTTTAAGTCCCAACTAAAATCCCAAATTCTAGTGTTTTCTTTCTGTTATTTATTTTCTATTTGTCCTATATATAGCTTGTCTTGCATATGTTTGCTTGTTGTCACCCTCTTTAGATTGTGAGCTTCTTGAGGCCACGGACTGTCTTTTATCTCTTTTTGTGTCCCAGAGCTTAGCAACAGTGCCTAGCACAGAGTAGGTGCTTCCTAAATGTTTATGGACTGACTGATTTTTGTAATTTAGAGTGGAAGTCACCTGGTCCTGAAATGCCATTATAAACCCTTCAGTTTCAGTAAGCAAATCTAGTTGACTCAGCCATTTGTTTGTTGGTCTTTGTTGATATTTATAGTTGGCTGAGTTCATGCAGTTATCTCCCATGAAAGATCTTTTGATTCCTTTCTGGTATCTTCAGCTCAATTCAGAGGCAAACCATTTTTACATTTGACAAATCCAATGGGGTGTACATACCTATTACCTTCTTTTACTTTTGCTTAGTGACGTGATGATATCTGTTTGTTCCTAAAGTATTTGTTGGGTTTTTATTCTGTTTATCGTGTGCTTTGAGAACATATATTAATATGCTCCTTTTTGGTAAGGAAGTGTTAACTTTCCATAGCTGCCTTAGGGTGATGGGCCCTCGGTTTCATTAAGATCTTAGGATTTGGTTTTGATTGGGATACTTTCCAAATAAAATATATATTAAGACTAGTGTTGTCTTGCTTTAAACAGGATAAGAAGCTGAAGTGTACACTAGTTAGGAATTACTGTGATGATAATAATAATAATAATAATTTTATGTAATAATTTTGTAATCCAGTTTTTATTTTACTTTCTGCTCATATATTTTATCTTCTTTTTAACACTGAATTTCTTTTATTAATTTCAATTTACATTTTTAGTTAAATTATGAGAACAGATAGGGTGAGAATAAAGATGTGATTTTGAAAGCAAGCCAAAAATTCTGATTAGAACCTTGGCTTTGTGCCATATGAATTATCTCTCATTTAGCACTGTAAAGGAACTTTATTGAAATTTTGCCATAATGCAAGTAAGTGATTATCCCAGTCCATAAAGACAGTCATAGGACCAATATTTCAGATCTTCTAGTATTATTTATTTCCACACCACATGTTGCTTCTGCAATGTACTAAAACATGTACATAAATTATGTATAGAAGCATATATAAACTAAGATTTTGAAAGTACAGCCATTAAAATGATATATGAAAACTTTAGCTATAGTAACAAATTCCACTCATATATTTTCAAAACAGTGATGAAAAAGCATCCTTTCCTAGGGCGGAGGGCGAGGGGAGAGATAGATCTGTAAAGGCAAACATTTTAAAGCTCTTAAAATTGTTTCCAAAACTAAATGGGTTCTTTTTTCCCAAATACAGTAGCATGACATGCTGAATGGAAAGCTAGCCTCAAATTCAGGGCTTGATGTCCTTGCTGGACTTGGTGTCAGTAAGACCTGGGTGCAAGATCTGCCTCTGAGATATACTGGTCATATGACCCTGGACAAGTCACTTAGCCCCTCAGTGCCCCCAGGCAGCTGTCTAAGACTGTAAATTAGATTGCAGGTGCTCATCCACATTGGTAGAGGCAGTTTCCCATCTTAATGAAACCATAGGTACAACTGGGGATTTTGTTTTTAAGAAAAAATAATTTTAATCCCAAAGAGATCATAAAAATGGGAAAAGGACCCACTCGTACAAAAATATTTATAGCAGCTCTTTTTGTGGTGGCAAAGAATTGGAGATTGAGGGGATGCCCACCAACTGGGGAATGACTGAACAAGTTGTGATATGTGAATATAATGGAACACTATTATATAAGAAATGATGAACAGGTGGACTTCAGAAAAACCTAGAAAGACTTACATGAAATGATGCTAAGTGAAGTGAGCAGAACCAGGAGAACACTGTACACAGAACAGCAACATTGTGCAATGACTAATTTTGATAGACTTAGCAGTGCAAGGATCTAAGCAACTCCGAAAGACTCCAAAAGATGCTATCCACATCTACAAAAAGAACTGGAGTCTGAATGCAGATGGAAGCATACTATTTGCTCTCTCTCTGTCTTTTTTGTTTGTTTCTTCTTTCTCACGCTTCCTCCCATTGGTTCTAATTCTTCTTTATAACATGACTAATGTGAAAATATGTTTAATGTGAATGTGTATGTAGAGCCTGTATCAGATTGCACACCATCTTGCGGTATAGGGGGAGGGGGAGAAAATTTGGAACTCAAAATCTTATGGAAGTTAATGTTAAAAATTTAAAATAAATTAATTAATATTTTCAAAGTAACTTTAAATAGGGTCACTGAGTCTGTGTTGACTGTCCAACATATATATAGGCTGGCAAGTCACACAGGAACAAAGAAGTATCTTGTAATAGTTGGTAGATGCAGTTACCCCTTTCCCTATAAGGTTCTCTCTGGATTTCTTCCTACCTGGGAGAAATTGACCTTCACCTTACTCCATTAGTACTTCCTGCTTACCTTACCTAGTTTATCTGCTTACCTACTTTAAGGGATGTGTGTGTGTGTGTGTGTGTGTGTGTGTGTGTCTGTGTGTGTGTGTTTTCAGGTAGAGAGAATGAAAAGAAAGAGAAAATCAGAACAGTTAATTTCACTGTTTGTGTGAAGTCCTGGTACAAGATTTGATGGAAACAGGTTGAAAATAATGACTAACATGAGATACTTAGAATATCCCTGAACTTCACTTATCCAAAACAGCTCTGTCCCCTATTATCATGGAGAACCAGGAGCCAACCATGTCCAACAGTTTCGAGACTGGTTTTAATGATGTGTAATCCTGACAACCAGTAGCCTCACCTCACCAAAAAAAAAAAAGTTTGTTCTCATTCTGTTTTTTTGTTTTTGTTTTTAAGCTTAGCAGGACAATTTGATTAGAACTTAGATGAATGCTTTCTGGTAATAAAACCTTTTTTCACTAACAGACATTGTCAAGTTCAAGATGAGAAAAGTTACACAAGTTTTTCTTTAATGCTGATTCCTGAAGCTTGAATGTTTTAAGTATGCATACCTAATTAGTCCACACTTGAACTAGGGCAGAATACATCACTGCCTCAGGTTTTAGTTTGTGCTGTTGGATGTTTTTGTTACACCTCAGAAGTCTGATTAAAACAGATTACCTTTCTTCTCCATAAAAATGTCAGAGAAAAGTTGGCTCAAGAAATATTTTGATGAAAATAGCCGTCAGTATACTGGGAGTCCAGAGACTTTGATTCTACTGCTAGGCCTGCCACTAACCATCTGTTGTGATGTGAGGTTTAACAAGATTAAAGAAGTGCCTAAGAGAACACTCCAGAATAGAATAGTCAGTCTTGCAAGGTGGTGACTTTGCTCTCACTAGAAGTCTTCAAGCAAAGACTTCAAGACCACTTGGTGAGCTCCACCTCCCAGCTGCCCCCTCTTTTATCTATCCATCCACACAGCTTTCAGATTGATATTCCTAAAGCGTAGGTCTTGCCACATCCCTCCCATGCTCAAGAAACTTCAGTGATGCCCTCTTCCCTATACAATAAAATACAAATCTGACATTTATAACCCTTCACCATCAGATTCTCCTCAGGCTCCAGTCTGATTTAAGATTACTCTCCATCATACATTCTGCGCTTAAGGCAAACTGGCCTATTTGCTGTTCCCCATACATGATATACCATCTTTCAACTCTGACTTCTCACAGGCTGTCTCCTATACTTGGAATGTTCACACACACACAAAACCTGTGTACATGTTATTTCTCCAAGTTGAATATAAACTCCCTGAGGACAGGGATTGCTTGGATTTTGTTTCTATATCCCCCATAGCTAGCACAGTTCCTCACATGCTATAGGCATTCAATCCATGCTGATTTAAATTAATCTTGTTTGTGTTGTTCAGTCATGTCCAACTCTTCATGACCCCACTTGGGATTTTCTTGGCAAAGATACCAGCGTGGTTTGTCAATTCCTTCTCCAGCTCATTTTACAGATAAGGAAACTGAGGCAAACAGGGTGAAGTGACTTGCCCTGGGTCATACACCTTGTAAGTATCTGAAGCCAGATTTGACCTTAGGAAGGTGAGTCTTCCTGACTCTATGCCCAGCACTCTCTCTACTGCACTATTTAGCTGCCCCAATCTAATCAGAGATTAATTTTTCAGATCTCAGTTTCCTGTAAATGAAGGGTGAATGGAGCTGGATTAGATGGTCTCTTTGAGCATTCTGTAGCTTTATAGGCTCCACCTTGTTCCCAGTACTTCTGCTTTGAAACTTTTTACTCATCCCAGTATTAAGGAACAGAAGCAGCATCTTAGTAACAGGAGTCATGGAGCTCAGTTTCAAGGACTTGATGTTCAGAAGCAGTTGTGTGGGGCCATTTTGGTTTTGTGCCGTGATTGTGACTTTGGGATAAGTGAAATGGATGAAAGGGTAGTTGGGAGGCTTTCAACTAAAGCCCCAGTAGTTATGGGGACATCTGGATACTATTTATTTGTCTTATTTACAAGTGAACCATTTTGGTCAGCCCTTTCTGATAACATGGAATTAAGTCAAAGCAAAATTATTTGGTTTACCTGTTAACTGTAGGTATTGTGTATCTGAATGTAATCACCTTCTATTCTTTATTTCTCCTATGCACTAATTACTATAACTTCTTTCTGTTTGCTCTTGTTTGAGAGGTTCAGAGGTCTTTCCTGTATGTGTTAGTTGTGGTTAACCCAATTGTTGATTATAAATAAAATTGTTGACTTTGGAAGTGAGCATCATAACACCCTTCTGTGTTAAAATCAGAGCTGTTCATGTGATTCTAGTCTGGCATTCATATCTACAGGCTAAATATATGTTTCTTTCACACCAAGGTGGTGGCAAAAGCCTGGGAACATTTAGCCGAAGCAGATTCCATGTCCCCAACTCATCCTGTCATGCCTGTGATTCAGGGATTGAGTTTTAAAACTGACAAACAGGCCCAGCAAGGTAAATTAGAAATGAAGGGCCTATTTTACATTTTTCAGCCTCTGTCATTTCAAATTAGGCTCCTGCTTGTCTGCTGCCCTCTGGTATTCCTGCAGATCCACCTCCAGGGCTGGGATACAAGCACAGGAAATGGCCAGCTAACTCTGTTCAAATGCTCTGGAATGCTTCACCTATAGAGCAACGATTGTGGACCACCAGATTATCAGCTTTGCAACTGGGGCTGCCTCTGGTCCTGTTTTGATACATTTAGAGAGAAGGAACCTCCATCTTTAAACCGTTTACTTAAACCTTCTCTTTCTTTTCCTCTCTTCTACTCCCAGCCCCAAAATAAAACACTTTGGTACACAAATTGCAGGCATGTAGTTCATCTTTGTTTTTTCAATATGTTAACTCATCCTGAGTTCAAAGATTTCATTCATAATCATTCTGTCTGTCTGTT
This sequence comes from Phascolarctos cinereus, assembly GCF_003287225.1. Taxonomy (NCBI): domain Eukaryota; kingdom Metazoa; phylum Chordata; class Mammalia; order Diprotodontia; family Phascolarctidae; genus Phascolarctos; species Phascolarctos cinereus. The sequence goes on along the minus strand of NW_027555847.1, from coordinate 265,778,667 downwards.
TCTCGATGCTCCAACATAGCCAGTAAATGGGGAGATAAAAGAACAGTTGAAAAGTGTAGTAGTCCTGCTGGTAACTATTCCTGCAAGGGCTGACCATCTTATTGTGTGAGAGGACCAGTCTTGGTCAATCTTCATATAATTGGGGCACAGGAGAATGGACATAAGACTGTATGAGAATGTAACATAAGATTGACACCAAGGGCTGCCTTCTTAAGATGAGGTAGAAATCATAATAGATGCTTAAAACTGGGAATGAGACCAATCAGCAGGCAAATATTAAGTGCCTACTATGTGCCAGGCACTTTGCTAAGTGCTGAGGATACAAGAACCCCTACTTTCAAGTAGCTTATGTTGTGAGAGGGACAGGGATGCACACACTGAGATAGCTGTCATGTTTCTACCTGGGTCTTCTCATCAAATTAGTCAATAATCCTTTAAATGTTTACTGTGTTCCAGGCACTGGGCTAAGCAGTAGGGATACAAAGAAATGCAAAACAAAATATGATCTTTCCCCTCAAGGAGCTCTCATTCTCAAGAAGAGAGAGACAACTTCCACGTGGTTTGGTGTTTACAAGATCAAGACAGTGTGACTAGCAAGGAGTTTTAAAAGGAAGGGACTTAGCGAGAGCCTCTTACAGAAGGTAAGATTTGAACTGAGTCTTGAACAAAGGTAGGAAGTGGAGTTGAGGAAGAACAGTCCAGGTATGAAGTACAGCCAAAGGCGAGGGATGGAGTATAGTGTGAGGAACAACAATTATGCCTGTGTACACAGACTGTAGAGTGCATAAAGGGATGATCAGTAAGTGGACTGGAAGGGGGAGGAAGGAACCAGGTTGCAGAGGGCTTTAGATTCTAAACAGAAGAGTATATATTAGGTCTGAGGCCTAATAGGGAGTCATTGGAGTTGGCTGAGGTGGGAGTGATAACATGGTCAGCTCTGTACTTTAGGAAGATCGCTGAGTGGAGAATAGGTTAGAGCGAGGAGAGATTCGAGACAAGGAGACCCAAATAGATGACTACTGCCGGTGAAAGGTGATGAGGTGGTTGTGTGAGTGGAAAGAAGGGAACATATACGTGAGTTATTATGAAGGTAAAATTGAAAAGATGTGACAACAGATCGGATTTATGGGGTGAGTGTGAATGAGGAGTCATGCTTTATGAGCCTGGGTGACTGGAAGAATGGTGGTACCCTTGACCAGAGGAAACAATTTGGGGGAAAATATAGTAAGTTCTATTTTTAATATGCTGTACTTGAGAGAACAATTGGGAGACTTCTTTTTTTTTCTTTTTACAATTTTTTAGTTCCAAATTCTCTCCTGCCTTCTCCTCCCTCCACCCCTTGAGAAGGCAAGCAATATATCAATTTTGTTTTTTATATATATAATATATATATATATACACACATATATGTATATATATTCATGCAAAATACATTTCCATATTATCCATGTTGCAAAAGAAAATACCCACAAAAAATGAAGTTTTTAAAAATGGTGCTTTAATCTCTACTCAGAGCTCATCAGTTTTCTCTATGAAAGTGGATAGGCAGATTTCATCATGGGTTCTTTGGAATTATCGTGGATCATTGTCTTAATCAGAGTAGCTAAGTCATTCACAGTTGATTATCGTTAAAATATTGCTGTTACTGTGTACAATGTTCTCCTGGTTCTGCTCACTTCATTCTGCATCAGTTCATATAGGTCTTCCCAGATTTTTCTGAAAGCATTCTGCTCATCATTTCTTATGACACAGTGATATATGTACTACAACTTGTTTAGCTGTTCCTCAATTGATGGGCATCCCCTTAATTTCCAATTCTTTGCCACCAGAAAAAGAGCTGCTATAAATATTTTTGTATACATAAGTCCTTTTCCTTTTTCTTTGATCACTTTGGGATACAGACTTAGTTATGGAACTGCTGGGTCAAAGGGTATGCACAGTTTTACAGCCTTTGGGGAATAGTTTGGACCTGTTCACAATTCCGCCAACACTGTACTATTGTACAGTGTAGTTAACTAGTGTAGTTAAGAGACTTTCAACTAAACCCCCAGTATGAGGGGGGGTTGAAGGGCAGCATATGGATGGTGTTCATTTGTCTTCTTTACTAGTAAATTACAATACTTTGCTTAGCCCCCTTTGATTGGCCCTCTTCACATTTTGGAGTCAGTCAGCTAGCATTTATTAAGCATCTGCTATATGTCAAGCAATGTACTAAGCCTTGTGAATACAAAGAAAGGCAAAAGAGCAGCCAGTGATGTTACTTGAATTACAAATAAATAACAACTGATCGAGATTTAAGAACTGGTTTGGAAAGAAGATCATTAAGCTCCCAAGACACTAAGCCTTTTAGTTAGGTGGGACCCACACAGGTTGACTTTCCTAAGTGAATGTGAGCAGTGGCCTTGGGAAGAGGAGTCCTGTAGCCAAGGTCGCCCAGTGAGTCATAGTGCATTCTTTTGGAGCACAAAGAGACTGGTCAGGGGAGGTCTGGCTGCAGAGGGGTTTGGTTTATAGGAAGTTTTGCCATTAGGACATTTTTATGATTAGCTGTGGTGCTTGGAATGGCAGGAGCTTCCCTGAGATTTCCCCGAAGACTCATAAAATCTTGTAACCAGAGGGGCTTACACAGCTAGGCTCTCCTTATTCTCCTGTACTATGCCAGGAAGGCCCCTTTTATCCCAAATATCTTAGGTGCACTGCCTGGAATGCCAAATTCTACAAAATAGAGATTAATTAATAAGCTTCTCTTTTAACATTATCAATCAGCCATAAGACAAGGTCAAGACAGGTTAGTATAAATCAGCTGAATCACATTGTTTTTCCTGGAATATCGAGCTGAGATTGAATGGTCTGGAAGAATGGACGCTTTGATGAAAGGCTGGAAAGAGGGATGATCTTAAGAGGATGGAATGTTGTAAGGGGGAAGACAGGCTTGGGTAAGGGACTTCAGGCTATGTCAGAGTGAAGGAAGGGCAAGAAAGAGGTACACTAAGAAGCCAGAGAGGGGCAAAGAAAAATGTGGCAGGACAGATTTCTTCTGCCTCAAATATTTGCCTAAGGCTGGTCTTAATCTTGTCCCTACGTCTCAGAGAACAGATGGAAAATGGCCCCTCCCTTTGGAAATCTGGGCCCAAGGGAAAAGCCATCCGTGTTTGCCCAGAACACCTGGCAGGACAGAGCAAATTGAGAAATAAGAGTGTAGGCCAGCTTCCCTGAAATATCAGCCTGCTACCCAATAAGAGAACCTTAGAGAATTGAGATGGAAACCCATTCAACAGAATGAAGAACTGAAGGCAGCTCAGTGGTACTGGATAGAGCCCTGGGCCTAGAGTCAGGAAGACCTGAATTCAAATCAGGTCTCGGATACTTACAAGCAGTATGACCCTAGGTAAATCACTTAACCTGTTTTCTTCAGTTTCTTCAGTTGTAAAATTGGGGATAAAAATAGCACCTGTCTCCCAAGGTTATTATGAAGATCAAGTGAGATATTATTTTTAAAACACTTCAGATGGTGCCTGGCACATAGTAAGTGCTTACTAAATGCTTTTGTCTTTCTTCCCTCACTACACTCCAGGCCTTCTGCTTAATAGCTCTTGAGAAGCCTCACCCTCCTTCCTTCTCACCCCATATTCTGAACTGGCTGGCTCTGTGGTTGAGTGAACAGGAACCTGGGGAAAAGCTTTGAAGGTCCAGAATTAACTAGGCCCAGTGAGCAGAAAGTATGCACAGAGGTGCTTGGGGTCTGGACCAGGTAAAGGCTGAGTCAGTCAGCAGAAAGAGCTGTGCAGTCCCCAAGGATTTCTCTTCCCCCTTAACCTTAGATGGGATGTTTATCATGACTCCAGTAAAGCCTCCCTTCCTGCTAATAAAGCCTCCCTACTTCTTCCACTGGCAGTGCTTCTGGGTCATGTGAGGGAGAGTTTATGGGTAAATTTTATTGTAGCAAAACCTCTATAAAATCACGTCTAGATAAGTGGCTCGTGCTAACTATTTTTTTGGTTTATACAAATAATCTTGTGTGTTTGTATGTCTCATACACACACATCTCCACGTGTAGTCATTACTATCGGTGTGGTTGAAAGTAACACACATAAAAACACTTTCCAAACTTTAAAGCACAAGTAAAGCACCATATAAACAAAGCACTATATAAATAGCTATAGAAGAGCTATTGTTGTTGTTGTTTTGTGCATTGGGGGTGTCTAGAGAATAATGGAGGTAGAGGGACCATATGAAAGCTAAGCAATCACTTAGCTCTTCTCAGCTTTTTTACTCATTAATTAACCATTCAGTTTCCCTCATCACCATCACCACCCACATCCTCACCTCATACTTCTCACTTCATATTTCTCAAACCTTGACCTAAAATTTCAAACCAGATAAATCCAGAGAAGAGGCTTCTTGAAGGTATATCTCAGATATCTCCCAGACATGTGTTCTGTGCTGATTAGGAAATCTGTTTTGTACCATTACTCCAGGACAGCTAGGTGGGGCAGTGCATAGAATTCTAGACTTGAAATCAGGAAGACCCATCTTCATGAGTTTAAATCCAGCCACGGACACTCACTAGCTGTGTGACCCTGAGCAAGTCCCTTCACTCTGTTTGCCTCAGTTTCCTCATCTGTAACATGAGCTGGAGAAGGAAATGGCAAACTACCCCAGTTTCTCTGCCAAGAAAATTCCAAAATGGGGTCATAAAGAGTCAGACATGACTGAAACTACTCAACAACAACAACTCATTACTCCAGATTTCTATTACTGTTTAACCAATTTAATGTCCTTCTATTCCAGCGGGTTGGATGTAGTATGAAATTCCCAGGCAGAGCCACAGGGGGTGGAGGAAGAACTTTGCTAGCAACTCCTGGGAGATAATTGTCTCCTCCTGCTAAAATCATAGAATCCATAGATTGAGAGCTGGAAGCTGGAGCTTAGAGATACAACCATGTCATTGTATAGACGAGGAAACTGAGGTCTAGAGAAATTGGACTTGCCCAAGATCAAGCAAATGAGATCTCGTAGAGCTGGGATTTGAGTGGTCCTCTCACTAGTGCCTTTTCTACTGCATCACAGAGATACCTGGAAAATTGGAGGATGGTGGCAAGTAAAACTATATGGTAAAATTATAGTCACTTTTAAAGTTTATTATGTGATGGGATCTGACCTGTATTTTCGGCTCTCTGTTTTTGATCGATTGTTGCTTCGGGCAAAACTCAGGAAAATAGAGTTTTCACCTACAGAGTGACAAAGCCAGCTAATTCTATTCCAAATGCACTGGGGCTAGAAGGGACTTAGACCTCTGCAGAATCTTCCCCTATAATAAATGTTAAATGTTTGATCCATGGATCCATTGGAACTTTTAGGGGGTGAGTTTTCTCCCTCTCTTCCCTGGAACCAAGCCTCGATAGCCATCTCCATGGGATGCTGCCCCTCCTCCCTGGTTTTTCCAGCACCTCTCTGTGTTGTCTTTGCCCATTAGAATGTAAACTGCTGAAGGGCAGGTAAAGTCTTCCTTACTAGTCTTAGCACAGTGGCTGGCACATAGAAAGTGCTCAGAAATAAATGATTTATCTCTATCTCTATTCATTTGGTTTAAAGGGAATCAAAGTGTGTTAATTGATAACTAGTAGGGGATTAAAAATGATAGAAAAAGTGAGGAAGAGCCAGTGGAAAGCCTTGGACTCTAGACCTGGGAAAGGAGGAAGAAATTTGGGCAATTAGTTTTTTGACATTAGAGAGGGATAAAGAATCAAGGAGATACTTGAGAAAAAGGATATAATAGTAATGGTGAAAAAGCTGACTAGAGAAGGAATATCATTTTATGATAGTTATACCTATGATTTTTTATAGCTTAACTATGGTGAGTCTGAGTTGGCTATGGCATATTGCTGACAATGCCTTAAGTGAAAAAGATATCTCAGAGAAGATACAAGTATAAGAAGGAAGCTAAATATGTGAGAACCAGGGATAACAGCTGGACAGCCTGAGGCCTGCACTGGTACTTCTAGAATGATAAAGCCAGGTGGCAGGCAACCAGCATTGAGAGCTTATTGTGTACCAGTCTCTGTGCTCTGTGCTAAGGTGGGGACATAAATATAAGTGAAAAGAAAGACTTGTCCCTTCCCTCAAGGTGCTTGCATTCTAATTGAGGGGAGGGACACATAAAAGTCAGCTGAAAGGGAGGAAGAAGTGGGGGAAGAGAAGGCGAAAGTGTCCATAGAGTGGGCCGCACAACTGCAAGGGAATGAAGTAATTAGCATGGGCCCCTCTACAAAATAGAGGCTGTAGGAGGAGGTCACCAGTGGGAGAAGAAGGTGTGGGTTTTACATAAATATGTTGTAAGTTGAGAAGGCTAAAGGGGCAATTAGATGGTCCAAGGCGAGGAGGCTCTTGGCACTGAGGAAAATTCCAGGATGAGACAGCATGGTGTGGAAGTCCAGGAGCCAGGAACAGGTTCCCCCAGAAGGGGAAAAGGCTTAAAGGAAGGCCTCTCTTGTACTGGGCAGGCCCCTTTCAGAGGATGTTTGTGAGGACAAGGACAAGAGCTGCCCAGAATGAGAAATGTGCGTGTGTTGAGATTGGCACTGTTGGTGGGAGGCCCATATGGGTGAGATCAAATCTGCAGAAGTAATGAAGCCTTTAACTATGAGGATAAATAAAAAAGAAGACTTTTGGTGGCATATGGTAACACCGTGGAAGATTCTGGTCCCTCTATTCAAGTGTTCTTAGACCAGATGTGACCACTAAAAAACAGGTTCATAAGGACAGCTCATCACTTAAGCACCAGCCTTTTCTTATTTCAATATCTCAGGGATCTTTACTTTCTTTCATACTTCCTCTGTGAATGCAGATCCACACAATGGTTTCCTGAGCTGCCCAGGCTAAGTACTTCTCCCTTGATGGCCAACATTGTGATAATGAGCTTCTTTAAACTTGACAAAGCAAGTCATCATGCCTCTCCCAGGGTCTGTACACAAAGGGCTTTACGTCTTGCTAAGACCTGTCAGAGCTTGCGATGTGCTTGGCTAGCTTTTGAGAATCCAGAGGTCACCTCCACATGAGTCACCGGAATCGGAACTTAACGGTTGATTTGAGAGCCCAGCTCATGTGTTACTGAGCTGGTGGTTCGTTTCTCATCGATTATAATATTTATCTACAGCCTTAAATTCTACCTGTTGTTTTACCATGCTTATCATGTAGAGGCTTTCTCCTTGTTTTCTCAGTCTTATGAAAGGACTGAGTGGAGCTTTTTTTATGGAATGAGTGTGGAAAAGGGTTATGCTGTATGAAGTCATTGGTTAAGGAACCATGTGCTTAGTTGAATCAAAATATAAAAGATAATATCATCTATGTGTAATTATGCACTAAAGTCTTCCTTATTAGAAACATGGTTCCAGTTCTTGGAATAAAAAGTAAATTAACTTAGTACAATAATTACTCATCTCTCCCAGTGTAATTTATTATAAGACATATGGACTTTTTATTTATTGTCCTTCAACCAAGGGCAGGAAATATATTTGTCCCTGACAGAGATTACAAAAGTTAACCACATTGTTTTTATTTCAATTCTATATCTTAGAAGAGCTAGATGATCTTAAGATTAGACTCTCAAGCAGAAATAATAGCAGTAATATTAGCTAACATTTATAAATCACTTACTATGTGCCAGGCACTGTGCTAAGTGCTTTACCATTTTATCTCATTTGATCCTCACAATAACTCTGGGAGGTAGGTGTCTTTGTTATCCCCATTTTACAGATAGAGGAACTCAGGCAAACAGCATGTTTGGGGGGCATGGCAGGACTGGTTTATTTGTTTTTGATAAGTCCCGGTAGGAGACTGGCAATTAGGGGGCTCAGAAAGAGCTTTATGTAGGATGAGCTTCGAAGGAAACTAGGGATTCTAAGAGACAGAGGTGAGAAAGAAGTACATTCCAGGCATCAGAGTCAGCCATTGAAAGGACTAGAGGAAGAACAGCAAGAAGGCCAGTTTGGCCAAACCTTTAGTATGTTGGAGGCAGTGGGGAGTGGGAATTAATGTGTAAAGCCATGGAGGTGAAGAGAGAGAGAGAGAGAGAGAGAGAGAGAGAGAGAGAGAGAGAGAGAGAGAGAGAGAGAGAGAGAGAGAGAGAGGGAGAGGGAGGAAGGGGGGAGGAAGAAAGAGAGAGAGAGTGACTGAGTGAGTGTGAACGTCTTTAAATGCCCAACCTAGATTTCACAGGGTGTCGTTATTGAGAAGGGGAAGGGGAGTGACTTCACACACACCAGAAGGGCCTGAAGTGCTTGTTGTCAATAGCAATATGCCCAGATTGAAGAGAACACTAAAGTACCTTTTTCATTTTTATAGATATTTAGAAATCCATATAGGACTTTAGTATAGTTTCAGGGTGCTCATTCACCCATGCCCTGTACAGTCATAAACATCAAAAAAAGGGGTTATATAGAATGAGTTGATGAATTGCCATTGATGTGTGTCTATATGTTGTTTCCTTTTTACAGTAAATCGTTCTTAAATGGAAAAAAAATCAGGTAAATGAAGGCATTCACTCTTGGCCTTGATCTTTCCTGAGGCAGACACTATCTTTTCTCACAATCTTTTTGTATCTGCCCTCAGCCTCTGGAGCACGATGCTTAAATGCTTGTTCATCCATTCATTCATTTTTTTAAAGTCCTCTGCTGGGAGTTAAGAGGAGGAGTTGATATTGGAACCTGGAGTTGATTCTATCTAAGGTGCCTTTCGTGTCTCTACATTCTTCCCTTTCTTTCCCTTGGTCACCCTCCTTTACTTACTCCCTAAGTGAACATGGGCAAATCATCACTTACTGTGGCAGGCAGTGTGATTACAATGGAGCTAGCTCTGGCTATGGAGGTAAAGGATCTTCCCTCTGTTGACTTTAAGCAGGTCATTTAACTTCTCTCGACCCCAATTTCTTCATCTGTAAAATGGAGGAGAGGGGTGAGCTACACCCCATCTGTGACCTCTTCTGGGGCCCTCGGTTCTGCCAGTCCACAAGGTTCTTGGAGACAGCTCTGTCACTTCCTAAATTAGATGTGCTCAACTGAATTCAATTCATCAAACTCTGAAGTTTCTACTGTGTGCAAAGTACACTATACTAGATTCTGGGTTTAAAAAGGTGAAAATAGCACTTGCCTTCAAGTTCATCCTGAACAATGAATTTTTCTTGCCCATTCCACTATTAGTGGTGGTGGACAAGGCCTTAGTTTAGGATAAAAGTGTCTGATTATAATAAATACCAGCGTATTTATTATAGGGTGTAGATTTGGAGTAAGCAGAGCAATCCCGCCCAGTGAGTCAGGATGCTTACAGAGAAGGGGTCTGAAACCAATTTCTGCAGGCTTCTGGGAAGGTATCCTAGTACATGCAAAGGATAGAAGATGACAACCAGATATGATTCCTATCCTCCAGGGCTCTTAGAGCTATGTTATGATAATCCCCTTCCCCAATCCCATCCCCTTCCTATACACTGGTGACAAACTCAAATAGAAAGGTAGTGTAGGCTTTATATTGACTAAATAAAAACAAATTAACATTATCTATGCTGTATTACATTTTATTTTGTTAAACATCAATTGCATTTTAAGCTGGTCCAGGTCCTCACTGGGGGAAGTATTATGGGCAGCTTACAACGCCTCTGTTGTATACCGCTTGAGCTATTCCCCCAAATTGGGTTGCCTCCAGCTAATTGTTGACTGAGGAAATTGTAGTAAGATTGGTTGGTGTGTAGGGAGAAGCATTTACTATGTTTCAGTCATTGTTCTAAGCACTGGAGATCCAAACACAAGCAAGCAAAATAGTCCCTACTCCTGAAGATCTTACATGGGATAAGACAACAGGTAAAGGGGAACTGGAAAGGAAAGAAAGAGGAGAAAGGGACTGTGCAGCAGGTGAAGAAGAGGATCAAGGCATGAGTGAGGTGAAACATGTCTGGAGTCCTTCCCAAAGTGATGGTCCCAGGGAGGGGAGTGCCCCCCAGCTTGAGGTTTCTAAGAGTGGTATCAGAATAGGCAAGGAATAGGGGGAAAATTCTGGAGTGAGAGGTGCTGGCAAGTACAAATAGTAGAAGCCATACTTTATATGAAAGGTTACCCAGTGTTGTGCATAGACAACATGAACCAAATCATAACAAAATTCTGTGGTGGTCCATTGTCCTAATGGAAGGAGGTGAAACACCTTGTCTCTTTAGCTGGGCCTACAGGGGATTGGTCTGCTGAGTCATTGGTCTGGACCACTGGTTACCTACCAGTTATTCTACTTCCTCTGTAATGGCACTGAATCTCTGGAGTGAGTATTCCTTCTTGTTCGGTCAGAATGGTGAAGGCCATAAAGTTTGCCCAAGTCCCTGAGTTTGTCATGGCTTTGAACAGCAATACCCAGAGCTCTGGCAATTCAGGCTCAAGGATCAGACATAGGTGGAGTGACACATGAAGAATTGGGGTAGGAACTCTCATTGGGCCCCTTACCTGTAATGGCTGGTAGGCTGTTGGTAGAGCTCTGGCCCCAAACAATCGATAGTCAACAAGCATTTATTAAGCACTTACTATGTGCCAGGCACTGGGGGTACAAAGAAGAGGCATAAAAACAAAGGTGGTTATAGTTTAAATGGGGAAACAGTATAAATCAGAACATATGAGATAAATTCAAAGTAGATAGAAGGTAGCTTTAGAGAAGAAGGCACTAGAGCAACCTATGGGGACCAGGAAAGGTTTCCTGAAGAGAAGTGACTTGAGTAGTCTTTTTTTCTCTTTTTTTATTAATTTATTTTTAGTTTTCAATAATCACTTCCATAAGCTTTTGAGTTTTAAATTTTCCTCCCCCTCCCTTCCTCCCCAAGATGATGTGCAACCTGATATAGGTTGGGTAGAGTCTTAAAGGAAGCCAGGGGCCTGTCAGAAAAATTTACTCAGATTGTACAAATGTAAGTTGGTGCCTGTGTAACTAAAATGATTGTAATGCTTGTGGCTATTTTAACAGGATATCCAAGGTGGTAGGCATGGGACACACACACACACACACACACACACACGTGATTGGCCTGGAAGAGTGGTAAAGTTTCCACCACAACTAAAAATGCAACCAAATACAGGATACAAATGTTGTTGAATAGGCTTGGGCAGGCTAGTAGCTAGGTCTTCTCAGGGTAATTCATGCATGGATGGGGCCAAGCTCTCTGAAAATTGTTCTACCGAGGCAGAAGTAGGCAATTCCAAATCCTGACTTAGGGTAACCGAGGAGCTGGTGCATTTCATGACCCTAATGTAGCCAGAAAATCTGCTGGTTAGCAACCTCTACTATAAGCACAGATTTCCTTGAGCATCTAAGGCAGGAGATTATTTTCTGTGGCCCTGCTTGGAAGCTACCTTCCTAGGTGCAACATCACAAAGGCTCCCTTGGCCTTTTCCTTGTAGAAAGCCCAAGGGGTGGTGCTTGGTAAAAAAGCCCAGGGGATTTCAAGCGTGGTCAGGATGCTGTGTAGAGGGCACCAAACTACAGTCCAGACAAAGGCACTGGGGCCATTTTTATGAAACCTGAAAGCTAAGAATTACTCTAAAATTTGTAAATAAAGCTTTATCAAATTTTAAACCATTCTTAGAAAAACTGCACCCCCACTCCTACTTGCCGCAGGGCATCTGACTCCAGCCCCGGCCCTTCCCCGCCCTGAACCAAGCATTTTTATCCTGTACAGCTAACACATGCCCCTTGCAGCCCATGCAATTCCTCAGTAATTTGGGCCAATTATCTCTTCAAGGCTTCAGTCTCTAATGGCCTCTGCTGGTGGGGTAAAAGTATGAGGAGCTCTCCCACTGTCAACAGAAAGGTAGCCTGTTTGGGGAGTCAGCCAGAGATGGTCACAGTTGTTTATTAGGGGCAGCTGCAAGGGTGAGGTGGGGGTAAGAAATATTCTCTTGGGGAAAGAAGGGTGGAGTCTATCAGGAGATCCAAACAAGCACCATTAACAATCAATCAATTAACAAGTATTTTTTAAGGGTTTGCTATGTTCTAGACACTGTGCTAAATGTTAAGAATAAAAAGAACCACAAAAACTGGGTCCCTACCCTCAAAGAGCTTGAAGTCTAACAGGGAAGAAAACAAGCAAACAAGTGTATACACATACAGTAGACACAAAGTACATGGTGAAGGCGAGGCTGGATCGGGAACCTGAGTTTCTCCCGAGAGCGCCAGAATCCACAGGACTGAGACAATTAAATAAACATATGTAAGAATATTTCCTCTGTGAACCAGATGAAATAGTGTGGAGGAATTACAGTTTGCAGGGCTGGAAGAAATACATGGATTAAATATATCCTGAATCCACTAAATTATAACCCTGTACTACAGGCTCTGTGGGTACAAAATAACTGACTTAGCTGATTATCTAGGCCTCATTTTCCTCCTGTAAAATGAGGGGTTAAGCAAGATAATCTCTAAAGTCTCTTTCAGCCTTTAAAAAAAAAAAGGCCTATCCTTAAGTAGCTGTTACTTCCCAACTGTGCTGAATAATTGAGGCATGGCTCTATTTGGAAATGCTAGGTCTTTCAGTGACCATGCTTATAAACCCCTATAGATAATGCTGTCGACTCACCAAAAACAAAAACCTAGCTATCAAGGCCAGGTGCTTTTGTGATTTCTTCAGCACACAATATGGAGAAAACACTCCTGGTGCATTGGCCACGGCTGCCTGCCTGAATAGAATGCAGATTTCTTTTTTTTTTTTTAGATTCTTTTTGTGGAAATATTTGGGATAAGGATTGAAGTTAAAATCAAAATTCAAGCAAACTAAAGACACCTTTTACATTTCTGGTCTTCATGTCTAGTTTCACTGTGACAATCTTCTGGCTGAGATGCTGGAAAAAAAAAAAAGGAAAGAAAAATCCACCCTGTCAATTTAATGCTCATGTACTCTGACTAAGAGGCATGAAATAGCCACCTGCCACCTTGGTATTAAAGGTCATTTTCTATGAATTTATAGATAGCTGTAAAAATAACATGATTTAGAACATATGACCACCGACTACTGTATTAGATGGATTCCTGGACTGTTGGGTGTTGCTGTCTGCAATAAAGAAAGCCCACACAGATTGTTAGCCAAGAAGAGAGGACTACATTTGACTGTGTGGCATGAGATGATTGCCCCTTATTGTATATATAAAATGGTTTTCTTGGAAACCAAATAATAACAATTAGTAATAGTAACTGAAATTTATAAAGAGCCTTAAATTTTTCAAAGCACTTTACATACTCATTTACATGCCTTATCTCTTTTGATACTCATAGATCTGTATGGGAAATAGCTTTTTTTAACAGACGAGAAAACTGAGTTTCAGGGAGGTTAAGGACTTTTTCCTGTGTTCACATAGCTTGTAAATTCAAAGATAAGGATCATTGTAGAGGCAGCTAGGTAGCCCAGTGGATAGAGTACTGGGCCTGGAGTCAAGAATACCTGAGTTCCAATCTTGCCTCAGACACTTATTAGTCGTATGACTCTGGGTGAGTCACATAACCTCTGTCTGCCTCAGTTTCTTCATTTATAAAATAGGGAGAGATTAACTGAGATACTGTTTGTAAAGCAATTAGCATAGCACCTGACATGTAGTAGGCACTGAATAAAAGTTTGTTTCCTTCCTTTCTTGCTGCTATACCAGGCTTCTCTAAAGTCCTGCTTAATGAGCAGAAATATTGACAAGGAAAGATCAGTGTTTAAGCTCCTTTAGATAATGTAAGTCAAAATTGTTTAAAAATAGCATTGCTTTGAGTTTTAATGTCTTAATGAAATTTGTTTTTTTCCTGTAGTACAAATAGAATCCCATTTTAATGAACGGTTTTCATTTAGCAGTGCTGTTCCATGGAACAATGCTGCCTTATTCTGGCGGAATGCTAGTTCTGATAGTGCCAACAAATGTTAGGGCTAGAAGAGGCCATCTAGATCAAGGGTGGGGAGCCTGCAGCATCAAGGCCACATGTGGCCATCTAAGACCTTGGGTGCAGCCTTTTGACTGAGTCCAGGTTTTAAGAACAAATCCTTTTATTAGGGAGATCTGTTCTGTGATGTTTGGATTCAGTCAGAGAGCCACACTTGAGGACTTAGAGGGCCACGTGCCACCTTGAGGCCACAGGTTCCCCACCCCTGGTCTAGACCATGGGTTCCTGACCTTTTTTGTGTCACAGACCCCTTTGACAGTCTGATGAAGCCAGACGTATAGACCCAAGCCTGTAGACCCTTTCTCAGGATAAAGTTTTTAAATTTATAAAACAAATTATGTAGGATTCCAAAGGAAACCAATTATATTAAAATATAGTTATCAAAACATTTCTTTAAAAATAAATCTATAAGGGTAGCTAGGTGGCGCAGTGGATATAGCACTGGCCCTGGAATGAAGAGGCCCAGAGTTCAAATCCGGTGCCAGACGAGACACTTGACACTTACTAGCTGTGTGACCCTGGGCAAGTCACTTAACCCCAATTGCCTCACAAAAAAAAGAAAAAGAAAAATAAGACTACGGACCAACTCCAGGTTAAGAACCCCTTACTCCCACCCCCTCATTTTGTAGATGAGAAAACTGAGTCTCAAAGCTGTATTATTAGCAGAACTGAGACTAGAACCTTCCTTCTTAATAGTTAGACTCTGAATTGCCTAATATCTTTTTTACAATCTGTCCACAGCATTGGTTTGTGTATGGTTCACCTGTCTCAACCACACAGTTGGACAACAGCCTCTGAGCTGAAGTGTTGTAGTCCATTTCCACTACACCGTGTAGTCGCTGGGAAATGCTTTTCACCTTTATTTTTTTCTTGTGGCACCTCTCACTTTGCCCATTTTTAGACACAAGTTTGGAAAGCTACGATGCAAATGCATCCGGGGGGGGGAGGTTAAGAATTTAGTAGGAGGACTCTTAGTCTGCATGTTCCGTCCTTTGGGTTACATTTAAATATTTACCACTAAGATGATTTCACCACCATCAAGTTTACTCTTTTTCATATTTGATTTTGCATTTCACCACGCCAGCATTCTAGCAGGAAAATGCATAAGGAGGACACCTGGACCTCCGGTAGCAAGGTACAGGAGGTAGATTCTGCCATACTGCATCATGCTTACAGGTCTGGTTAAGAAGCAGTGAACATTTTCATAGTTGCTGTCTGTGCATTTTTGCAGCTATCCTCCTTTGATTTAGACATATGTAATATTTCAAGGGTGTAAATATGTGATTTATAATGTATAGGATATAGTCAGACTATCAGAATTAATAGAATTAACAAGTAAAAGTTATTAAGGTCCACTTTAACCAGCGTTTTGTAACCAGACAGCAATTCACCTAAAGAAAAACGATTATCTAATATATATAATACCCTGTTATTCAGTATTCAGTATTCTCCCTGTGTCCTGTCTTAGTGTTCAACCACATATCAAACTGAAAGATGAGATTCATATCACATTACTCATACTGAATTATAGAACACTAGTCTTTAAAGCAGGAATTCTTTTTTTGTTTTTGGTGAGTCAATTGGGGTTAAGTGACTTGCCCAGGGTCACACAGCTAGTAAGTGTCAAGTGTCTGAGGCCAGATTTGAACTCAGGTCCTCCTGACTCCAAGGCCAGAGCTCTATCCACTGCGCCACCTAGCTGCCCCCTAAAGCAGGAATTCTTAACGTTTTTTGCATTGGCACCTATTCATTCATCAAACAGTTATTGAACACCTTCGATATACCAGACACAGCATCCACCATATAATAGAATATCTTTTTGCAAAGATAATTGCTACAGAGGTATGGTAAACTTTACCAGAGTTCTTGACCAAATCTTTTGTTTTTAATCAAATTAGTTGAGAAACTAACTGAAATTTAGCAGAAGAAGAGAGTCACACTCAGCAGGTGATACACGCATCAGCCTGGACTAAACAACCCAAATCAATGTATTCTTTTGGTCAACAAAGAGCCGATGTACCTACCACAGACAGGCTCCATCAGTATCAACAGGGAATCATGTAAGAGTCTAAAAGACAACTATTAATCTTAACTTGCATGTGTATAATAAAACCCTTCTCAGAAGGGTTGTTTTTAAATGCATAAAATAAAGTATATAGGATTACAAAGGAAACTAATCATATTGAAATAAAGGTGTCATTCTTTCCCCATCTGATTTCATAGACACTTTATCTGTCCTGCTACCCCTAATCCCATGTACTTACCCTTCTTTCTCCCCAGCCCCCAAGAACCCCTGCTCCAGCTTGAGCTGTTATATAGTCACTAGACCTCTTTTATTGCCCAAAAGAATACATTGCCTTGGGTTGTTCCATTCAGGCTGAAGCATATATTACCTACTCAATCCTACTGTTGAATTTCTAGGCTTTTGTTTTTAAACTAATTTGATTTTTTTTAAATTTGGTAAGGAACTCTAATAAAGTTTACCTCACTTTTATAGTAGTTATCTATGCAAAAAGATAATCCACTATATTGGGGATTCTATGTCTGGTATATAGAAAGTGTTCAATAATTGTTTGATGAATGAATAAATGAATGGTTCTAGAAGTTATTTGTCTTTTGAGCAAGAATTTGGAGGAAGTTACCTCTATGTCTCTAGGATTCCATCATTTTATGTTTAGACCCAAACTATTTTTGTGCACTTTTTCTAAGATTCATTTACAAATGATTCTTATTTACATCAGATCCCTAGATTGTCACATCTGCCTGAGACAGGTTAGATTAGTGCTGGTGAATTAGGTAAATAGCTGGGTGGGGAAAGGGTTCATCTGCACCTCTGTCTGAGATCAGTTGGGGATAGGAATGTAGTTCAAATCAGAAGCTAAGCAAGCCAAACCAGGTTAGTTTGGTATACAAGGCTATCTGCATAGCACCATAATCCAAAGGGTTAGTATAAGTGAGAAGAGAAAAAAACAGATGTAGGTACTGAGATTCAGGCTAGGGGATTAATTCTTGATGAAGAAGCAAAATACAGAAAGCAGCAAGGAAATTGCTGTTTTTCTGACTCAAACAATCTCCCCAAAACTAAAGGTGTCGCAAGAAATGAAAAATTTGTATTCACTGAGTCTTTTTATGGCAGCTGTCACTCACCCCCAACTTGTATCAACATACCAATGTAGTCCAAGGGTGGAAATGCCATCCTTACGTCCTCATGTGACTCAACCAGATTTGTCAGGCTGTGGGTATGAACGTCGATGAACTCTTGTTTGGGAACTTTTTCTTAACAATCTCTTAAATGTGTACTTGAAAATCACAAAATTGCTTGTCGTTTCTAATATTCTATTACTCATCGTTTTACTAAATCAGACGGGCCTATTTACTATTAATATGAACAAATGAAGCTTTGCTTAACTCAGTAACTGATTCTTCCTCCTTTTAGGGTAGCCTCCTATGTATTAGTATCAGCACAGCATACAGAGTTTCTAGTTGAAGTTTTAGACAAGAAATTGTTTTAAAATTGTTTCTTAGCTGAAATTTTGAGCCCTTTTTTTTTGGGGGGGGATTGTTTTTTCCTTCTCTGACTCCTGTGGTCTAGCATTTTGCTAGGCCCTGGAACAGATAGAAAAATTTGGGTGAGACACTCTCTACTCTCAAGACATTTATTGTTATAGGATGAGGGTAAGACACCAATGCTGATAGCTCAAATGCACAATATTATACGATAAATGCATTTGAAAATTATAAGACAAAGTGCTACATGAGGCCTGAGGGGAGAAGTTATTACAGACTGGAAGGAATGAGCAGAAGCTTCCTGAGAATAAAGCCTTTGAGTTAGACTTTAGGGTAAGAACATAGCAAGTGAAGAAAATATGATAAGTGCACAAAGGCTATATTCTAATTATTTGTGTATACGTCTTATCTCCCCTAATAAACTGCAGGCCCCTTGAGGACAGGGGCCATGCTTTTTGTGTTTATATCTTTCTCCAGTAACCAGCTCAGATATTTATAGTACATAAGCACTTCATAAATACTGGTGCTTGATAAATGCTTGTAAATTTACATGCTTGTAAATTCAGTTCTTTTTATTGACTATTACTATGATCTCTGGGAGTAGTGAAAAGGCAATTTTTAAAAGACCAAACTAAGTTTTTCATTCCTAAACATTTACAATAAATGATGTTTCATCCAGAATCCAAACGATAGGATTAATTTTTTTACAGTAATATGCAAAGACAATTGGTCATTTTAATGATGCTACAGAGGTCCTATAAAATCAATGAATTATTAAAGGATAATTATATTCTGTATAACTTTACTATTTTATGATGTTCTGGGCCAGGCTCAACTCAAAACCTATGTGATTATTTAGGCTTAGGGTTAGAACTATGTAACATTTCACAAAAGAAGCTTGCTTAACAATAGCATGGAAAAGATATTCAGGAAAGAAACCGCATTGACTGATTCAGTGAAATTCTCCCACCTTTGAATTTGCCAAGTTGAACTGCCAAAGCTGAACCATGTGTTAACCTATAGCTGTGATCTTGTGCCTGGGCAGTCTGAGCCTTAGTTCTCCCTCCCAATCCAATTAAGTCTCTAGGATTTTCTCCCTCTGTCTCTCTCTCTCTTCATTTGAAAAAAAGTAGCAAGGATTTTCCAGTCTTAGTAGATGTTGCTTCTATAGCATATTTATTTTACTGTCCTTTAGTAATCAGTAATACTGTGAACTTTTTTTTTTAACCTGAACCTCTGATCTCATCAAAGTAGAGAGCTCCTGGTAAGATCTCCCTTTACCAGTGCAGGTCGTCACCACCTCTGCAGTGTAAAAAGGCTTAAAGAATTTCTGCCTGAGATACTGAGAGGTTGGGCAGTTAGGTGGTATAGTGGGTAGTGCATGGAGCCTGGAATCAGGAAGACCTAACTTCACATGGGACCTAGCTGTATGACCCTGGACAAGTCATTTAACCATGTTTGCCTCAGTTTCCTCATCTGTAAAATGAACCAGAAAAGGAAATGGCAAACTACTCCAGTATCTTTGCCAAGGAAAACCCCAAATGGGGTCGCAAAGAATTGAACACAACCGAAAAATAACTGAACAAAACAGCCTTGAGAGGTTAGAAGTGACTTACCTATGTTCACCAACCAATTGTATTTGAGCTCATTCTTCTTGTCAGCAAGGCCAGCTGTACATTCACTACCTAACACCTCCTCTCAATAATGTGTATGTATAATTGTTTGGTAGGGATTTATAGGATGTTCAGGGAGGATTAGCACCTCTGGTGTGATGCCTTGCCAAGCCCTTTTCAAGGGTATTTATCCACTTTTGGTGTCCAACTGGTCACCCAACTCTCACTTGTGGCTCCAAGAAGCTGTGGCACATGCAATGGCCATACCCGGGTAAAATTGTCTAGGCAGACGGATGAGCTAAACCAGGTTGAGAGTAACCAATAGGCCCCAGATCTGCTGGTGAGTTAGTTGGAGGTTTACCCTAAGCATGTGAAGACATCCTCATGGTAGAAGAATGGGCACACTTTGTTCCAACGGCTGTGAAGGCAGCTGAGTTAGGCACTGTGGAATGCTTAGAGCTTGGTCAGACATCAGAGACACCAAGGTCATCCACTACATCCCAGGCAATCACCAGTTATCTTGACTTTTATCCTGCCACCAGGCTTTATGACACCAGAATAAAGAGTGGAGCTAAAGACTTTGTACAACTCTGCCTTGCTTAAATCTAGTTCACAAGCAAATATCATCAGTCATCTTCAAAATGAGGGACAAACAACAATTAATTGGTTACCAGAACATTCAGTTAACAATAATACCCCATTATTTTCAGTGCAGAATTGTAGGCTCATAGAGGTGACAAATTTCTTGAAAAATATGTTTCTAAACACAAAAATCAGAAATAAATTTTAAAGATGAGAAATGTGAGTTCCATGGAAATTAAATGATTTCCACAAAGTCATACAGCTAGTACATACTAGAATTGAGATCTGATCACCTGGTAATGCTCCCCTAGCTAGACCAGCCTGATCTTAGGTGACCTGTGGTCCTTTCAAGTCTTATCTAATATCCTACCTTCTTCAAGAAGCCTTTCCTAAGCCTCCTTAATTAATCTTTAGCGCTTTCTCTCTGAGACGTCCCCTAGTTTATCCTTTCTTTCACAGAGCTGTTCGCATTATGTCTTTCCCTCTGTTGATTATTTCCTGTTTATCCTATATAGCTTGCTTTGTATATTTGTTTGAGTGTTGGCTCCCTAATTAAACTGTAAGCTCCTTGAGGGCAAGGACTGTCTTTTGTCTCTTTTTGTATCCCCACTACTTAGCATAGTACCTGGCACATAGTTACACACTTAATAAATGTTTCTTGATTAGTCTCCCCTGTTAGATTGTGAACTTCTTGCAGGCAGGAACTATTTGTTTGTTTGTTTGTTTGTTTTTCCCCACCTTTCTTTGTGTCCCCAGCACTTAGCACTTTGCCTTGCACACAATTATTGTTCAGTTGTTTTCAGTCATGTCTGACTTTTTGTGACCCCATGTAGGGTTTTCTTGGCAAAGATACTGCAGTGGTTTGCCATTTCCTTCTCCTCTCCTCATTTTACAGATAGGGAACTGACACAAACAAGTGACTTGCCTAAGGTCACACAGCTCATAAGTGTCTGAGGCCAGATTTGGACTCAGGTAGATGAGTCTTCCTGACTCCAGGCTTTATCCACTGTGCCACCTAGCTGCCCTAATAAATGCTAGTTGGCTGACAGTGAAGGTAGCAAAACCTGTGCAGCTTTGATGTTATAGGGCATCAGAGTTCCCCTAATAACTTACCTGGACAATTCATTTGCACTAATTTCCCTTCCTCTTGTATATTAGTTATTTATATAGTTGTTTCTCCATCTGTATATTGTTAAGTACCTCTAGAGCAATCAGTTATCAATCAAGACCTTATTAAATGTTTACTCTGTTCCAGGCACTGTACCAGAGTCTGAGAATAGAAAGGGAAAGCAAAAGTAATCCCTGTTCTCAAGAAACCACAACATATATAAATCATTACACAAAAAACCACACAAGGAAAAAAAACCAAATAACCTACACACATAAATGTATAGAGATCAGTACGTACATCGGTACATAGTAGATGGAAGGTAATCTTAGAGGGGATGGCACTGTCACTTGTAAGGACAGGAAAAGGCCTCAGCAAAGAGGTAGCCCTTGAGGGGAGTCCTAAAGGAAGCCAGGGATTCTGAAAGTCATGTGAAAGTGAACTGAGAGAGCCTTCCAGGCATAGGAGACAACCTATGCGAAGGCATAAGAGAGAGGGAACATTGTACTGTTCATTGTGAGCACCAGCTAGTATGGCTGGAGTATAGAATGTGTGAAGGGGGAACACAGCCTTAAAAGGCTAGAAACCTAGGAAGCGGCCAGAACTTTAAATGAAGCCCAGACCCTGTATTGTATCTTTCTTCTTTTTAATCCCACGTACCAAGTATAGCGCGTTGCGTGTAAACAGATGCTTAATAGATGCTTGTTAAGTAAAGGTTGCATAACAGGACTTCTTTCAAATTACATTAATACCGTGTTTCTTTTCTCTGCAGAATTTCAGAGGCAAGAAAGCGTGAAATCCCAGAATAAAGGCGTCCAGTTATATGACACACCTTATGAGCCAGAAGGCAACGGTGTGGATTCAGATTCTGAAAGCTTGGTCAGCCAGCGTTTGCGAGAGAGCAAGTTGCCCCAGGATGACGACAGGCCTGCAGATGAGTACGATCAGCCATGGGAGTGGAACAAAGTCACAATTCCAGCCTTAGCAGGTAAAAGAATAGTAGTTAATGCCTGCATTTTTAATAGTCTATCCTGTATATATATTGTCTACTACAGAAGATGGACACAGTTCTCTGTAGCCTCTCCAAAATAAGCAACAGCATTTTCCACCTATTTACTTCTGTGAGCATTCCACTAAAACCCATTTTTTTTTATTGGTGACAGTTGGCATCATTTTAGAGGGTAACCTCACATCTATGAAAACACATAGCCATTGAATTAAGGAAGTTTACACACCTTTTCCTTGAAAACCCAGCAATGTTTATGTAGATTATTACCAAAACTGTCCCCACCTCCTTGAGTTAGGTAAATCAGTGTCCTAAGAAAAGGGAAAAATAATGATGGAAATGACCCTAGCGGTGGCAGAGTCCACTGCAATGCCCAGCTGTTGTCCTTCCTAGGTTCCCATCCCCCCCATCAGCCCCAGCTTCCCCTGCACTGACCTTACAGAAATTTCCTTAGCCTTTCTCCTAAAAGTATCTTGGCCCCTGAAAATCCAGCCCTCGCCATTTGATTAATTTCTCTCCAATCACTTTGATTTACCTGAATCATATTCACCAGTTGGGTGCTTAGCTCAGCTCTTCCTCCTGTGAAACTTGTGTTAAGGTAGCTTCTAGGCCCAAACTCTGAAGCAGTAGTAAGTCAGCCTGTCAATAAGCATTTATTAAGCACCTCCTATTTCTAGGCAAGTAGATGGTGCAGTGGTTAGAGTGCCAGGCCTGAAGTCAGGAAGATCTGAATTCAACTCTGGGCTCAGATACTTACTAGCTATGTGACCCCAGCCAAGTCACTTCACTTCTATTTGCCTCAATTTACTCTACTGTAAAATGGGGAAAATAATAGCACCTACCTCCCAGGGTGGATCAAAAGAGACAATAATTATAAAGCACCTAGCACAGTGCCTGGCACATAGTAAGCACTATCTAAATGTTAGCTGGTTTTCTGTTCTGTTGTATGTGCCAGACATTTTGCTAAGTGCTGGGGATACAAAAAAGGTGAAAGAAATATCACAGCTTTTCTCAAGTAGTTGCTGGTCTGGTGTGGTGTCACTGGAGGCAGTGGCAGATGTCACCTTTCCTTTGACTCCACATTACTATCAGCCCTTTTGAATCATAGAATCACTCCATCTTAGAGCCTGTAGGGACCATCTAGTCCATTGGTTCCCAAAATGGACGATGCCACCCTCTAGGTTGCCCTGGAATGATGGGAGGGGGACGGGTAATAGTAGCCTTGGATGTAATGGGAATGGGGTGGAATAAAAATAAGAGTTAGCCTAACCTAACTCAGGGGAGAGGGGGTGCTGAGTAATTTTTTAAAGGAAGCAGTACACATGTGAGTTTGGGAACCTCTGATTCTACTCCAGCCTTGAGATTTAATAGATAGCAACACTGAACTCCAAGGGACTGATTGGCCCTGGTGACCAGGAGCAGCCTTCCTGTCTCTTCCTCTTTCAAAGCCTAAACATTTTGAATGTCCCACCAAGTCTCCTTTCCTATCTCAAGGCTGGTTGCCTCCAGCTCTCAATTCATTTGCAAAGCAGAGAGAATGAATAATAGTTCTCAATCAGTATTCAACTTTTCCCTTCTCAGATTCCAGGCCTGGCCACTTTCCAGGTTCTCATCAAGCAGGTATTCCCTAGGAGAATTTTTTTTTTCTAAAACTCTACCATTACAGTTTTATAGTACCAAAAATCCCTTTAAAATACATTGAGTGATAGATAAACCTCCCACCAGGGGAAAAGGAGGATCTTTCTCTTTCAGAGGATTATAAGGAGAAAGAGATTTTTTTTTAAAGGTAGAATAAAACTTTTTTCTTCTTGTTGTATTGCTCTAATCTCTTCCATACAAGGAGAGAGTAATAGAGAAGTGGGATTCCAATTGTCTCCACTTCATTTAAAAACCTATTCTCATTTATAATTAGTGAATGCTAATTTAAACTACTCTGAGGTACCACTTTACAACCATCAAATTGGCAAAAATACTTGAGTGGCAAAACTCATGTTTGTGAATTCTTAAAGAAATAGGCTACCTAATGCAAACATCACTGGTGGAATTCAATTCAATTAAGTACCTACTCAGTGCAAGGCACTGTTCTAGGTACTGAACTGCAAATTAATAGAACCTTTTTTCAGAGATTATCTGGCAGTATACAAGAGTCAGAAAAATAATTGTACTCTGATTCAATCTCATTAGGATTATACCCTTGGTCTTATCCTAAAGAAAAAGAGTGACACAGAGAGAGAGAGATGAGAGAAAGAAAGATACATATGTACATGCACATATACGTGTGTACACAACATTATTTGTAATTGCAAACTGTTATAGACAGCTTCATTACCTAACAAATGGTGAATAACTAAATACATGGTGGTATAGCAATGTAATAGAATACTACACCATCATTAAAACAATGAAAATAAGGAAAATATAGGTAAGACTTTGGGAATGCCTCATTTAAGTAGTACAAAGTAAAGAAAGCATAGGTGTATATACTTACTGTGACTACATTAAGAGAAAAATGCATTTGCAAATACATGGATGAATGAACAAACACAAACAGAATGAGATGCCAAGAAAGTAACTAATACGCTTTTGTGGATGTTTTGAATGTAGAAATTTTCTTTAATGTAGTTATAAACGTTTGTTAATTTGGTGAAGTTTTTTGTTTAAAGTTAAGTATATATTACAATGAAAAAGAAAGGTTGTAAGATTCAGACAAAAGAGACTTAAGTTTCTAAATAAGCAAATATGTAAAATTCTGGATTTATTTCCATAGAAATCATCAGACTATCACCTTGTCAAAGGGGTCGTAATATCTAAAATAATTTTATCTCTGATATTACAGATCTCTAGTGCCAAAGAGAAATAAATTCTTGTGTATTTCTATGTTGAGCAATTAGCAATTTAGCTTTTAAAAAAAACTTTTTATTTCACCTAGATTTCCCCCACTAGCCCTCTTTCTTCCACCTGACAGTCATTTTTATAATACTTTTTTTAACTAATAAAAAGAAGAAGAGAAACCATTCAGAAAAAATAATCATTTCCCAAAAAAACACACCATCGATGTTCCACATGATGGACTCCAGCCTCTGCAAAGGAGCACGAGGAGATAGATATCTTCTTATTTCTCTTCCTCTGGGCCAAGTTTGTTCTTCATAATTTAGCAACATTGACTGTGAACCTTTTCATTACTTTTTCTTGAATTAATTCAGATTTTAAGTCCTTTAAGAAACTTTTGGAATGGTTCTAGGTGTATGGAAGGTCTTACAGCTCAGGGGTCCTAAAATAAAGTCTTTTTGAGCTGTATCTCTGCCATCAGTTGTGGCCATTGATATGCTCTGGAACCTCACTGGCATAAAGCATGTCTGACTTCGAGAAAGATCAAATGTATCAAATAAATTGATGCATTATGGTTACTTTAGATTAATTTATGCCACCTGGACTTAACATGTAGAGCCCGCATGGCAGATTGTCAGGCAAAGGATCTTGTTTAAAATATCCAGTCATGGAGTTATTGTTCAGTCATTTTGGTCATGTCCAACTCTTCATAACCTTATCTGGGGTTTTCTTGTCAAAGATGGTGGAGTGGTTTGCCATTTCCTTCTCAAGCTCTTTTTACAGATTGAGGAACTGAGGCAGACAGGCTGAAGTGACTTGCCCAGGATGACACAGCTGGTAAGTGTCTGAGGGCAGATTTGAACTCATTCTTCCTGACTCCAGGCCCAGCATTCTATCCACTGCACCACCTAGCTGTCCCATGGAGTCATGGAGATTGGCACCATATTGAGAAATGAATGGCCTGTGAGTCTGCTGAAATAGAATCAGATTGAGGCCACCTATGGGAGTTATACATCCAGATCTTAGAATTCTGTACCTTTGATAACTAGTTCCCAGGAGAATATTTCAGGGTTTTTAAGATATTTGATAATGATCCAATGAATAGGGATTCTAATTGAGGGGAGTCTAACTTATGCCTGGATCAGAACTGCCAGGACAAAAAGCTATCATAACATTCTGCAATAAGAATATCTGTTCAGATAATGTTTGGAAGGCATCCAAAAGCTTAAAAATCAGCCCTGAATTCCTGCAGATGCCAAGGAGGGTCCTTGGTATCCCATGATCTACTCAGCTCTCTCTTGTCATCTCTTTCTGCAACTGTCAGATAATAAACTATTGTTATAGGTTCGCCAATAAGTACTAAAAAGGGGTGGGGGGCTTGTACTAAGTTTACTAAGCTAGATCCCTTTCCTCATCAGGGATAATGACATTTGCATTATTCACCTGTTAGGCTTTCAATGTGATTTCCAAGAAGGTACTACTTCTGTAACCCCAAAAATGTATCACTTTGCAAAGTCTTATCAGCTATGGATTGTCAGGGAGATGGGATGCTGGAACTCTCTTGTAGTTATCCCTGCCTTTCAGTCCTGTTTCCACAATATATCTCAGATTCTTACCCTCCTTTCCAGTCACACAGCCTCATCCTATTTCAAAACCTTATTACCTGTCATCTGAACTGTTACAGTAGTTTCCTAATTGTTCTGCTACTGCTGATCTCTCTCATCACCAATCCCTTTTCCACATAGCTTCAGAACTAATATTCCTAATGCAAAGATCTGACTATGTCTCTCTTCTGATCTAGAAGTTCCCATGACTCCCTCTTTCCTATAGGACCAAATTCAAACTCCTCTTTTGGGTTCCAAAATTCTTTTCAGTCTGGCTTCAGGATACCTTTCCAGGGTCACACTCTGTGGTCCAGCCAACTTGACCTGGTTGGTGTTCTTTATCACCATCTCCATGCTTTTGCATGAGGTCCTCAGCCCCAGGGGACAAAGGAAAATATCCCTGCTCTTGAGTCAAATCCCACCTTCGATCCTTACTCCCCAGGTGACCTAGAGCAAGCTTAACCTATCAACCTTTGTTTCCTTATCTGTAAAATGAGGAGTTGGTCTAAGGGGCTCTGAGATCCCTTCCAAATCCAGACCCATGATCCTCTGACCTTCTGAACACTCTCTCCTCCTCACTTCTTACAGGAAGCCCATCCCATCCCCCCACAATTTCAGTTTCTAATGTCTTCACAGTTGCTTTGTCCATATTTTGTGCTTAATTTTCTGTGCACATGTTGTTCTCCCCTCCCCAAAAGAGAACATAAGGTCCTGGAGGGCAGAAATGGTTTTGTTTTTATCTTTATATATCCAGCAACAAGCATAGTGCCTAACTCTTTAGTGTTGGACCTGTGATTTCATCTGGGAGAAATAGGGAGATTTCCATGAAAAACTTGTTCTACCGGAACAGGGCCTTCTCTGTGATTTACAGTCATAGAGAGTTGGCTGAAGCACTGGGGAGAGTCAAGTGACTTGTGCAGGGTGACTCAGGCAGTACGTATCATATGTAGGGCTTGAACCCAGGTCTTCCTGATTTGGAGGCCAGCTGGACTCTGTCCTACAGCTTAGACTGCCTCTTTCTCTTTCCCTCTCCCTCCTTCTTCCCCCTCCTCTCTCTCATCCCTCTCTTCCATCTCTCCTGTCTCCCATCCCTGTCTGTCTTTGTCTTTCTGTCTGTCTGTCTCTCTCCCCTTCACTCCTTCTCTCCCTCTTCCCCAAGCCCATCTGTTTCTTTCTGTCTCTCTTTCATTTCTTTCTCCCATTTCTCTCACTAGTTCTTTCCCATCTTCCTCCTATCTCTCTCTGCTTGCTCTCTCTCTCTCTCTCTCTCTCTCTCTCTCTCTCTCTCTCTCTCTCTCTCTCTCTCTCTCTCTTTGTCTTTCTATTTCTCTCCTCTCTCCTGTCCATCTCTCTGTCTGACTTTGTCTATTGCTTTCTTTCTCTGTCTCTCTCCCATCTCTGTCTCTCATTTCTCTCTTTCTCCCATCCCTCTCTGACTATCTGTGTCTCTCTATGTGACTCTCACTATCTCTTTCTCTTATTCTTTTTCTCTGTCTCTGTCTCCACATAGTAGCTGCTTAATAAATGCTTATTGAGTTAAAGTGACAGTTGGGAAAGGTTTTCATTAGTTCATGTTCCCTTAAAGGCCTTTGGAGAGGAAAATGGCAGAAGAGCTTATCAGGCTAATGAGGACTAATTAATGTAATGTGATTGCCTTTCTCAGTAGCTATAACCACAGTACTTGTAAACCCAAGCACCACAGACATCTTAGAAATGTTACTTTTCCTACAAAGAAAAGTAAAGCTCATACCAGAGTTATGTTAGTTTTGGTCTTTTGTTTGGGGCTTGGGGTTTTTGTTATTGTTGCTGGCTTGCTTTCTTTAAAACAGAAAAAAAGCCAATAAGTAGGGCATAAGGAAATGCCTATCTTTCCATCCTTCTTTGTAATACTTCTCTCTAAATTATGTTAAATTGTCCCAGGTCTCTTCATACACGAAATATCAGGCTATTGGAAAGAGGAGGGATTTATTGCAAAGAAGGGAATAAATCTGAATTATTATTATTGTTGTTGTTTTTAATTTCTACAGTGCTTTGCCCCTTTTCAAAGTTCTTTGACATCATGAAAAGGGAGGTTTGTTAAAAAGATAAAGGTCTGATAAAAAGAAATGGCTTGCATTTTCCAGTGGAAGCATCCATTCCACATTTGTGGCGTCTGCGTTCTATGTGTGTGTGAACATCTCCTGGAAAACTAGAACCCAAATTCCTTGAAACCAGTGCAATCAACCTAAGTAGAATTTTGTGTCAACACTTTTCCAAGTCACACATATTGTAAAGCGTCAGGTGGTGCTAGTCCTTTTTGGTGCCATGACTCCTTCTTTCTCTTGGAATTTTGCTACCATTCTTTAGCTGAGGCTTTCAAGAGGAGGCAGGTGAGAAACATTTTAAACTCTCAAAAGAGTCTTGACCAATACCATGTTTCCCCCATCCAGCAGCACGAGTGTGCAGCCACTGGCTAAAATTCTCCCAGTGCCAGAAAACATTAGGAACATTTGGCTTTTGATGAGTCCCAGCAGCAGAGGGCAGATCCTGAGGATCTGATTTCACAGTCCAGCAACCCACACAGCTTACAGAGGGAAACAATATAGGATCTCAATGGGAACAGAAGGATATTGTAAGTTTAATCAGCCTTGCATACCACCTACCCTTCCACCAGCAGGAATCCTGCATTTTAGACAGGAGAGCATCTGTTTCTATCCAATTTTGAAACTCCCATTGAAGCTTTTGTAGGAACAAATTGCGTGGTCACAGCCACAGACCCCATTATCAGGTGGATTCTTAAATTCACTTCCCTTTCACTTAGAAGGAGCAGCCGAGGCATGGAACTTGGTTTTCTGTGTAAGCCCATTGATCCCCCTGAAAAAAGGAAGGGGTACACCCATAGCTGTGGGCAAGTCACTGAAAAGATACTCTCCAAAAAGCTACTCACATCCCAAACTGACGCTCTGGGCCAAGTACCTTAAAGTGAACCTCATGATATCTCTAAATTTTCTACTTTCTCTCTTGGTTGTCAGTTCTGAGTTGGTTTTATCCAGCTTGTAGAGGGCTTCTAATCACAGGATCAGAAATTTAGACCTAGAAGGGGCCATTCAATCCAACTCCCATTATTTTACAGATAAAGAAACTGAGGCACATTTTAACCCTAAAATTCATTGAATATGCATAAGATCCTAGTAATGCTGTTTCATTTCTGAATGTAGCCCACCCAGAGGGAATATGTGGGTTGCCTGTCCAGTTTGGGGAACTCTTAAAAAGTGACTTGTTTAGAATGAAGCATTCTACATTTTAAACCTAAAATGTGCCTGCAGTTTTTGTTTGGAAAGCAAATTAAATGTAGAATAGTTAGACCAGTTCACCAGAGCTAGGATTCAAACCCAAATATTCTGATTGCAAATCCAAGTACTCTTTTCATTACACAGTACTGTTTATAGCCTGAAGAATACTATTGTAAGCTAGTTTCTTACAATGGTGCATAATTTTGGAAATTGCGCCAACTCATTCAGGGGACTGGTATTATTTAAAATTTCCTACTAGCAAATGCTAACTTGTCTAATTCTTTAGCAGCTTACCTCGCACACCCATTAATGCATCTCCTAGGGGGTCTGAGTTCTCCTGTGGTACATTAATCACCCATCATATACATCTCAATCTCTCAACTCACAAAGCCCCAGCCCTAGTTTGGACCTTCATCACCTCTTGCCTGAACTACTGCAGTAACCTTCCAACTGGTCTCCCTGCCTTGTCCCTCCCCATTACAATTCATCCTCCAATTAGCTGCTAAGATAATTTTCCAAAAGTGAAGCAGTTCTGATCATGTCACATTCTTGCTCAGTGATCTCCATTGGGTCCCTACTACCTACAGATCAGGATACTCCCTGCTACAGAAACAAATATTTTTTAAAAACCAGTATTCTTCTAAACATGCTATAAATCTGTCAATCATCGCAGTGCCCCCAAAGTGCCTAAATAAGTGTCAAGGAGCATCTGGGAATTGTTTAAAAAAAAAAAAACGCTTCACCATTTCCCAAATTCAGTCCCACTCTCTTCCTCACGTTCTTTGTCCATCTTCAGTGTCCTTCCAGAATAGATGTGATGAAATAATTCAATTGGTTGCTATCCAAATATATGAGAGTTTCAAGCAGGAGGTATTCTTTATGCATATGGTTTGTCCTGAATGAATTGTGGATCTGACCTTTTTGAGCTATCATGGGATTTCACAACAGAGGGCTTGATGAAATCAGAATAATGCCAGCCATAGACAGGAGGACCTAGAGTATCCTACAGGGGAATTTCTCTTCCTTTGGACTCTATATAGTATAACCTCAGTGACTGTGGCAAACATTTTTGATAAGCATATATATCCTGTTTTATGCCTCACTTAATTTGATCAGAATATCCTTTAACAATGCTGCGTTTGTGGGTGCACCTCTCAAGGAACTCGTATGATCTACATAGATACATGGAAGACACCTTGTTGGAGGAGAGCCTTTAATATGCTACATTATGCTCTACTGAGTAAGAGTTATTTATTGATTTTTTTTGAGTAATCAACAAACAGTTGACACAGCAGAATGTTAAATTATTTTCACCTTTCCATTAATTGGGCGACTATAAAAACTCAGTCTGCCATTGAAAATGGTCTATAAAAGTCTGTTAAGTGCTCTTATGTGGCAGACACTTTGCTAGGTGCTAGAGATACAAAAATAGGTTACCCCCCAAAAAAAACAAAACAAAAAATAATACAAAGTCCCTTCTCTAAAGGAGCTGGTATTCTAATGTGATGCCCTCAGCATTTATGTATATATTATTCCTCTATATTCATTCCTAATTTCTTTTATGAATTTTATTTCTCTCAAATAATTCTGGAGTTTTCTTTTTCCATTGATCTCTATGGAGTTCACAGAATTCTGGCTTTCACCAGGCACTATGGGTCCACCGTCCTTCATATCCATAATATTTCTTTTAAATATACTTGGATTTCTTAGTTTTATTCATTCTTCTCTCTGTTTTTGGAATCATCTCTGGCAATGGGCTTTTACTAAGGCATTTTCTCTTGACATCTCTGTCATTCCACCCTTTTTTCTTGTATTCTGCCATTACTTAACTCTTTGGCCACATTCCTTGCCCTGATGGGTAGACCAGCTCCCAAAGGTGGACTCAAAACTACCTCTGCCTCCTCGTGGTGTGGCACAGGATAGGGCCAGATGATTTTCCAGTCCTCTTTCCATCAGAAAGTATTCATACAAGCATATTTTCAACTGGCCTTATTTATGGTCTACCCTTCTTTCCTTCACATGGTTGGACAGGGAAAAAAAAAAAAAGGTCTCCCAGTCGCATGGTAGGAAGTGTTCAGGAAGTCACTAAAACTAAGGGAGTCTGTACCCTGGGTCTGGCCCCCAGGCACAAGCCTGCCTTCAAGTTTGCTCATTCTCACTGTCTGGAGGGGGAGTGGGAGATGAGAGCTAAGTAAGCCCTGTAGAGATTAAATCTCTTTGGTGATGATTCATAAGATTTTTATGGATGGGAATGGGTTGGGGTAAGAGAGGAGAGTCTTGTCTTCATATCCTGTAGATTTTGTTGTAATTCCTCTATCTCTGGTATAATTTTTTTTTGAGATTGAAAACAATTAGAGAAAGCAACTTATCTGCTGTCTTGCTGTTCAACTTATAGAGCTCATGCCTATAAAAAGATCTTATAGCACAGGAAATGGGCTCAGTGTAGTAGACTGAAAATCACCAGCTGTACCTGATTTCAAATCCCAACACCAATGCTTACAATATTTGTGACCTTCTGACCAAAGACAGCTAGGTGTCACAGTGGATAAAGACAAGGGTTCAAATCTAGCCTCAGACATTTATTAGCTGTGTGACCCTGAGCAAATCACTGCTCTGTGTCGAAACTCTTATTCTGGGCACAGTATCAAATCAGAATACAATTACTTTTGGAAAGATGGTATCCATTGACTGTCCTTTGTATCAACTCACAATCCTAGTAACTTCCCAAACCAAAACTCCCTTCCCTGGCCACCATTCCCCCCAAAATATTGTCTTATCCTCTTAAAATGTGAGCTCCTCAAAGTCAGGGACTTTTTTAGTGCCTTGCTCAGTCCCTGATATACAGTGCTTATTACATGGTTTTTTATTCATTAATTCATGCATGGCAACAAAATGGATGAACATTAATTAAGCAATTGGTGAAAAAAATATGACATCACATTAATATAATGGAATACTTATGTGCAGTAAGAAATGACAGATATCTATAATTTGGGAATATGGGAAAATTTACATGAAATGATGTAGAGCAAAATGAACAGAGCCATGAAAACAATAAATATTATGACCACAATAATGTAAATGATAAAACAAAATCACTAAAAGGAAATTTGAACTAGTAATGGAAAAACCAAAGAAGGTCCCAGAGAGGTCAAGTCAGCAAATATCTATTAAATACCTACTGTATGCCAGAGACTGCACTAAGTACTCAAGATATGAAGAAAGACAAAAGACAGTCCCTGCTCTCCAAGAGTTCAGCAGTGTAATTGGAGAGGCACCATGCAAACAACAGTATGCAAACAGCCATATAAAGGACAAACTAGAGATAGTCAACAGAGGGAAGGCACTACATTTGAGGGATTCTTACAGAAGGTGGAATTTTAGCTGAGACTTGAAGTTAGCTAGAGAACCCAGAAGATGGAAATAAGGAAGGAGAGAATTCCAGGCCTAGGGAGATCCAGTGAAAATACACTGAGCAAGAGTGTGTTCTTCAAGGACCATCAAGGAAGCTAGTGTCACTGGATCACCCAGTATATGGTGGAGGGAGGGGGATACAGAGGGAATAATGTGTAGGAAGACTGGAAAGGTAGGAGGGGGCAGATAATGAAGAACTTTGAATACCAGATGATTTTATATTTGATCCTGGAAGTAACAGGAAGTGAATTGAGGTTATTGCCTATAGAGGTGACATGGTCAGAACTGTGTTTAGGAAGATCACTTTGACATCTGCTTGGAAGATGGACCACAGTGGGGAGAGATGTGAGGCAGAAAGATCAACCAAAAGGCTACTGTAATAATCCAGGTGTGAGGGTCTGCATCAGGATGCTAGTAGTGTCAGAGAAGATAAGGGGATTTCACATGTATAATTGATATATTGCCTGCTTTCTCAATGGCCGTGGGAGAGAGGAGAGAATTGGGAACTCAAAATTGGAACTCAATAAAAGAAAAAAATGCTAAAAATAAATTGAAATGTTCAGAAAAAATAGATTTAAGATTAAAAAAACAAAGATGATAAGGGGGCACATATGAGATAATAAAAAATAGAAATGACAAGAAGTTGGCAACAAATTGAATATGAGGAGGGTGAGAGAGAATGAGAACTTAGGTGCCTGGTTGGGGGGTGGTACTCTTGACAGTTATAGAAAAGAAAGGAACTAGGGAGGATTTGGGAGGAAAGACAATGAGTTCCATTTTGTATATATTTAATTCAAGATGTCTTCAGGTCCTCTGGTTCAAGATATCCAATAGGTAATTGGAGATGTGAGTTTGGAGGTTAGGAAAAAAATTGGAACTGAATAAGTAGATCTGAGATTCATCAGCAGAGAGATGATAGTTGAATCCATGGGAACTGATGAGATCACCAAGTGAAATTTTATAGGAGAAGAGAAGAGGACCTAGGACAGAGCTTTGAGAGACACTGACCATTAGCATGTGTTACCTAGATTATGATCCATCAAATGAGACTGAGAAGGAGCAAACAGGTAGTAGAAGAATGAAGAGACAATCATGTCAACAGAAACCTAGAGAGAAGAGTGTCCAGGAGAAGAGCGTTATTGACCTTGTCAGAGGCTGCTGAGAGATCAAGAGGGATGTGGATTAGGAAGAGCACAGTTAGCTTTGACGGTTAAGAGATCATTGGAAACTTTGGAGAGAGCAGTTTCAGTTGAATGATGAGGTAAGAAGCCAGATTGTAGCAAATTGAGAAGAGTGAGGAGGGGGGAAAAAAGGAAATGGAGGCATCACTTGTAGACTGCTTTCTCAGGGACTAAGAAGAGGTGATAAAACAAAACTTCTCCCTCATAGCTAAAAGGTGAGGAGAAAATGTTGTATATGTTGTCAGAAAGGTTTCTATGGCCAATATTTTTGCTTAATCGTTTTTTCTCCATCACAAGAGAATTTTCAGTGGAGAGCAGTGTGGAAAAGGACTGTGATGCAGGAGAAAAAAAATTAATAAAACATATTTTTAAAATTTTATAAAGACCATAAAGTAGGCATATGTGTCACTAATAGGTGATGGGTTTTTAATCACTTCTTTTAAAAATAATTTCATCTGGCTTCTTTTTAATAGTTGAGATCTTTTGAAAATTGATCTCTTGGTGCTTTCAAAATTGTGTTGACTCAGCCAGCAAAGGTTTCTTCAGGATATACTTGGTCTAGTCCAAACAGAAGATGACATCATCTTTTTTAGTGCCAGTTCTACTTTCTCATGTCAGACATAAAATACTGGGGTGTGTTAGATGCCAAATGCAATGGCTCCATTGACAATTACAAGAAAAGAGGGACAATTATTAGAAAAGAATGCCACCAAAACCTTGGCTTATCCATTCCATTTTCTATTAGATTTTTTTTTCTTTTTTAGAGTTTACCTGGAAATCTAGCTTAGTTGGGCCATCCATCAAACCTTCTACAGACTCATTTTCTCTTCCTTTTTTTGGGGGGAGGGGTTGCTACTTAGCTATTGCTGCTAATGATGGTCTGCTATCCATTGTAATACCTTGCAAATAAGTATACCAGAGACTGGTAGTTGTCCTTGGCTGCCATGTCTCTGTGCTTGACAAGGAGATGGCATATGTGAGTGGAAGCAATTTCTGTGCTACTTTGGTTGTGGTAAATATGTTATATCAATTAAAATGCTGTAAGAAATGGTGATCATCGGAGCTGATGTATTTTCACATTTATCCTTTTCTCATTTTTCAGGGTCAGTAGCCAGCTTGAATAGTTCAGCTTGGAGCTGCGATAATTGCAAACAGTGTCTTCTCATATTTATCCTAATTTGTGTTGATTTTGACCTTTGCCCTGATAGTTAATGGTCTAAATGCACACAGACAGCTAGTTCCAAAATAACTAAAATGCTCCTTAGGTCACGTTTCTACCACTTTAACAGTTTTCAAATGAATAATAATATCTGATGTTTATGTAGTACTTTTGAGGTTTGCAAAGCATTTTATAAGTAGGTGCTATGTACCAGGCACTGTAAAAAACAACCCCTTTTTTCAAAGAGCTTATATTCCATTGGAGGAAAACAATAATCACACATATTCAGTGCAGTCAGTTTTTCAGTCATGTCCAACTCATGACCCTCTTTAGGGTTCTCTTGGCAAAGATGCTGGAGTGGTTTGTGATTTCCTTCTCCAGCTCATTTTACAGATGAGGAAACTGAAGCAAATAGGTTTAAGTGACTTGCCCAGGGTCACACAATTAAAGTCTGAGACCAGGTTTGAACTCAGGAGATGAGTCTTCCTGACTTCAGGGCCAGCACTCTATCCACTGCGCCACCTAGTGGCCATATATATATAAGTAAATATGTGTATCTGTACACACATAAAAGTAAAGACAAAACATAGACAGAATCATTTACAGGGATAGGGTACAGGCCTAATATGAGGGTAGTTTATTAACAATAAAACCAAGATTCCAGAGGGCAAATCAGGTTAAAGAAGAGATCAATAGAACCTCTGGAAGGATGAGGCTGATATGAATGGGTTTGTGCCTATGCAGCCTACAGCTCAGTCACAGAGATTCTAAGTGGAACCATAGGCAAACAAGTTGTGATGCCCTTCTCAGGAACAAGAATCACGTTGGTTTGATTATCAAGTCCTGAGAAAGAGGTGAAAAGGAAGTGGGGGTAGGCTATGCATACAGTAGGGCAGATGCCCACATACAGCCTGATTGCCAAAACAGGGGTCTTTGGAGTCATACCTGTCAGGCTGGTTATTAGAGTAGTGAGACCTGGTTGAGATTCTTGCCCCGTGACTCACTCCGGTGCTGGGTAAATTATCCTTCTCCAGGGCTGGGGGAGGGAACAGTATTCATGAGAGTATTTGTACCTTACAATAATCCTACTTTTTTCTTATCCTCATTTTACAGATGGGAATAATTGACATGGAGAGAAATTAAGTGACTTGCCTGGTGGCCACAACTAATAAGTGTCAGAGGAGTTAGGATCTGAGCCCATTTCTTTTGAATTCCAAATTCAGGACTCTTATCTCCTATACCATACAATCCTACTCTTTAAGAGGGAAAAAAATTACCCAACATTTGCACCTACATAATGAGGATTTTAGTTTTTTAAGTGTCAATTCTTTGTCACCACTTGTTTATGTGACCCTAAGTAGTCTCTTGATCTCTCTGAGCTTGAAATATCTCAGCAGTAAATAAAGATTTTGATACTTTCCACCACCCTGTTGGCATTAGTCATGTTCTCAGATTCTGGGGTGAAAGAGAATGAGCTGTAGATTGGTAATTTTTTTAATGCAGTGATGGAACTAATAAACACAGCATTTTAAAAAATGAGCGTTTGAACCTGTCAGAAGTGGAAGTGAACAAGTTTTATTTCCTAATGAAAATTATGTCTGCAAAGGGCACATTTGTAATCTTTTTTGGCAAATGAACTACTTCCTTATGCCACCATCACAGTGAATAATAAAGGGCAAAACTGGTCTAGTTTTTTCATTCAAATAACCACTCAGGTGAGTCCATTTGGACTTAGCTACATCTGTCGAGAGATCCATAAACTATGGGTATGACTTCAACAGAGAACAAAAAGAAAGGGCTGTTGAAGGAGAAGATGTTTTCATAGTTAATTGGCTTTCCAAAAATAATATTTGATTCTTCATTCTCTAAGTAAATATTTCTGTTCTTTATGAGAATGACACTATGGTGACCTACTGCTGTAGCCAGTGAGAAGTAGACTAGGTGTGGATAAAAGATATCCAGAAGTAATCCCAAAACCTTTTTATGAAAACATTGAGACCAGGAGCCCTCTCAGAAATCTTCCTCTTCTCATTCCTCCCAATTTTAGAGTTAGAATATGGCCATCCTTCTTGTACACCAACCACATCCCCTCCTGTGACTTTGTTTAATTAATCATCTCCTCTCCCCCATTCATCGTCTTACCTTTGGCTCTTTACCTTTTGCCCCTTAAGCACTACTATTCCCCCAAACTCTCTTCTTGGCCAGTTTTTCTCTCTCTGCTGGCTAGCTCTTGTGTGGAAGGTAGGGAGTGTGCATGTCTGCGTATGTAGACAAGGAAAGAAAAGAGAAGGAAAAGGAAAGACTTCCCATTGGAGCAGACACTTGAGCTCATGTATGAAGGAATCTAAGGATTCATGAGAGACATGAGGAAAAGTCTGTTCAAAGCCACAAAAACAGGAGAGGGAATGCTATTTACTAGACACATCAAATAGCCCATTTTGAATGTAAAGGAATGAATGAAAGGAAATAATATGAATTAAGCTTTGAAAGGGCCTTTAAATGCCAGGGTGAGGAGCTGATTTTTTATCCACTAGCAGGGGAGAGACATAGACCTTTGCTGAGAAGTGTCAGTTTGGCAAAGTAGTGAAATAATTTCTAAATGTTGCAGTAGCCCAGGCAAAGGCTGATGAAGACCTGAACTAGAACAGTTGTCTGATGATGGTGAATGAGGCATTGTGCCTATAAAATTAACAGATCATGTCCTGTGATTAAATAGAAATCAGCCCTCTACAGATGTACTAGTCAAATGGTATCTCTTTGTAAAAGAGGCTGTTTAGTGCTCAGGCACCCCATTGGTGGTGGTTGGGTTTTTTTTTCTTTGGGTTTTTTTTCCAGTATTTCCTTTTTGCAGTCTCTCTCAACACCAAGCTCTCATGATTTTTGCATGCTTTTTATTTTGCTATTTGTTTCTCCTAAGAGCTTGAGCTTGAGGGGGGTGGGAGGCAAGGGAAGGGGAAAGAAGGAGTGTGTGTTCTGTCTCTTTCAGAGTTTCCCCGGTTTTCTTGTGTCAATCAGTAAGGAAGCTATTTTATTTGCACCATGAACATGGATATGTAATAAATAACCATTGTAATGAATGTTTAACACTGACAAAGCAAAGGGGTTTAAATTAGGGAACTAGTAACATTGACTTTGGATAATAAGAGGCTGGTGGCAAGGTTTTGGTAGCTTGTTTTCCTAGTTGAAAAATGAACGGATGCATTTAATGACTTCTCAGAAGTCAATGTTAATGGCTTTAGCAAATCTGCATGGGATAATTGGTAGATTTGAATTTTCCCTAAGATTACTTTTGTGTGTTGTTTGAAAGGGATCCAGAGTC
Organism: Phascolarctos cinereus; assembly: GCF_003287225.1. Taxonomy (NCBI): domain Eukaryota; kingdom Metazoa; phylum Chordata; class Mammalia; order Diprotodontia; family Phascolarctidae; genus Phascolarctos; species Phascolarctos cinereus. The sequence continues at coordinate 265,740,138 of NW_027555847.1, read as the reverse complement.
AATATGTTATTTTCTTTACTTTTTGCTTGACAAATCGGGGACCTTTGGACATACAAAGATTTGAGCAGGAATGATTTCATCGGATACTTTTTAGGGAGGAAAAATGTGGTTTTGTTGTCGTTCAGTCATTTTAGTCATGCCCAGCTCTTTGTGACCCCATTTGGGGTTTTCTTGGCAAAGATACTAGAGTGGCTTGCCATTTTCTTCTCCAGCTTTTCAAAGATGAGGAAACTGAGGCAAATGGGGCTAAGTGACTTACCCAGGGTCACACAGCTAGGAAATGTCTGAGGCCAGACTTGAACTCAGGAAGATGAGTCTTCCTGACTGCAGGCCTGGCGCTGTATCTGCTGCACTGCCTAACTATTCCGAAATGTATATAGGTTTCCTCAGCATGTTGAGTTGCGTTAAAGACAGTGTGTCCTGTTTAATGGTAATAATACAGTGCCTGGTACATAGCACTATGTAAATGTTATATATCATTATTATGATGATTATTATTATCTAACATTTATTTAGCACTTTAAGGTTTGCAAAGTGCTTTACAAATATCTCATTTGATCTTCACAACAACCCCAGGAGTTAAATACTTTAATCCATTTTATAGGTGAGTAAACTGAGACAAACAGAGTCTAAGTGACTTGTCCAGGATCACACAAGTACGTTTCTGAGGCCAGATTTGAACTCAGATCCTCCTGACTCAGGGCCGAGTACTCCATTCACTGAGCCACCTAGCTCCCTCATATTTTAAGCTTAATATTCAATTCAGCTGTATCAGTGAGCTCATAAATTTGGTGATTTCATACGGTGATGCCCGTCACAATGCACCCCCATCCTCTGCAACACTCGTCTATGCCCATGCCCATGTTGATGTCATTGACTGGCTACGAGGGCACCCTGGTCCATCTGTTAGGGGTCTTCCTCACTGTTCTCCTGACGTCTCGAGGGTATGCCAGTGGTACCTGGAGGTTGTCCATTGTTTATCCCTCTCACTTGCCACATGGCTAATTTGTCTTTTTCATTCCTGTGTTTCCTTGATGATATCACTTACTCTAGTTGTTCTTCGTGTTTCCTTGTTTGCGATGTGTGATGTGCGGCTGCCTGTGCCTCTCCATTGCCCTCTGGGTATACTCATTTTCAGTTCATCAGAGACTGTATTGTTCCATGGCTTGCAGCCATACAGTAAAAGGTTGGGCTTGTTAAATGATTTCCTCTCATGAATTTGTTTCAGTCCTGTCATCTTTGTTGTCATTGTTTACCATTCCACGTGCTAAATAATAAAAATAATATGAGTTTTCTCAATTTGTATGCTAACTGGCTCATGTGAAAGAGATTTATTCAGTTTAAATGCCAGTAGATATTCTAAGGATGAGTGCAGGAAATAGTAATGAATAACCAGTGAGCAGAGACAGTGGACTAAAATATCATAAAAGACGTCCACACTAACTAAATGGACTAGGCAGCCCACTGATGAATTGTGCTTTTGTCAAAATGAAGGGGAAATGGAGTTTTGTTTCTTATCATCTTCTGTGTCCCATCACTTCCAAATAAACAGAGGTTTAGGGCTCACGAATAACAACTTAGCTAAATACATGCAGTTCTCTGAATGATGTAATTCAGCTTCTACATCAAAACAGTCAGTTTGTTAAATTTGGATGCTTGATGATATGCAGATGAAAAATTAAGGAGCTTTGTTATTTCCCGTATTAGGCATCTGTGGGGTATGTTTGTGTCTCTCTCTGCTCAAGGACGTAATTGTGAAGTACAAATATATATATAGCAAGGCATGTAACTGAAACAGGTAGACCTTTTTATTTTGTTTGTGAATGTCTTAATTTAGAAACATGTGAATTCCTAGAATTCACTTTAGAAGCACATGTAGAATTTATTAGAAAATATTTATATCCTCATTTTTTTAATATACAGCTTGAGCCAGTTACTTTTTAATAGCCTTCCCTGCCTATAGGCAAAGAATCACAAAATATTAGAGCAGTTAGGATCCTGTAGTCCAAACTCCTTATTTTAGAGGTCAGGAAAACCTAAGCCTAGAAAGGTGGGAGCGGCTTGTCCCATGACCTGCAGCACGTTAGTGACAGAGCTAAGTCTCAAACCCAGGTATCCCAATGCCATCCAGTGTTCTTTCCATCCCAACATGCTTGTCAGTTAATGTTTTTAGTGGGAGAGAACTAAAAGGGGTCGTGGTCCTGCTTTTTCTTCTCTTTTTCCCTTCAAACATGACGATTCCTGTGTCATACATTCAGAAACATGCCTTCAGATAGTGAGCATTTGGAAAGACACAGCATGAAACATTTAAAGTGCCTTCCCATTCACCCTGTGGGATTGGCACGATGAATACCTGAAGAATTGGATAAGAAAAAATAAAAATATTCCTTGGCTCTTATTGACAGCTTTGGAAAAGCTTCATTGCCAAGAAAAGGAGAATGAAAATAAATTGTCCGTGCTTATTAGGCAATTAGAGACCCAGGTGAATGAGCTTTTGATCTTGAAAGACTGAGCCCAGGCTAAAGAAAGATTAATGGATCTTGTAATTATACACGTGAAAAGGCCAATTTTAATGGAAGTAGAGATTAATAGGCTACAGGTGGAAAGTGTGCTCTGTTACTCAGAGGTTTCTCTGGAGAGTGTGTTAAAACCTGGCAAAATTAAAGCTATAAGAGAGGAAAATAGGAACAGGGATGATCATGAGTGAGAATTAGAGCCAGAGGGGAGAGCCCATGATTTATCCCATTACTTCTCCCCTCCTCCATCCTCACCTCTAAGATATTATGTTCTGTAGAATGGCTTCCTCTGTGTGGGAGAAAAAGGCTTGGTGTGCTTTTACCCCCAAGGATCTGGGTGATTGAAAGAAAAATGTTAATAGTAAGCCTATGTAACATTAGAACATGGTCTAGACCCCAGCCTTTGGGATGAGAACTCATTTGACAAAAACTGCTGGGAAAACCAGGAAACAGTAGGACACAAAGAAGGTATAGAACAACATCTCATACCATGTACCAAGATAAAGTGAAAATAGGTACATGATTTATAAAGAGTGATATCATAAGCAAATTAGAAGAGCAAGGAATAGTCTACCTGTCGGATCTATTGAGAAGGGAAGAATTCATGACCAAATAAGAGATAAAGAGCATTGCAAAATGCAAAATAGAGTATTTTGATTATATTAAATTAAAAAGCTTTTGCACAAACAAAGCCAATGCAACCAAGATTAGAAGGAAAGCACAAAACTGGGAAACAATCTTTACAGCAGCGTCTCTGATAAAGGCCTCATTTCTCATATAGAGAACTGAGTCACCTTTATAAGAATACAAGCCATTCCCCAATTAATAAATGGTCAAAGGATATAAACAGGCAGTTTTCAGATGAAGAAATCAAAGCTGTCTCTAAGCATATGAAGAAATGCTCTAAATCATTTTTGATTAGAGAAATGCAAATTAAAACAACTCTGAGGTACCACCTCACACTTGACAAAAAAGGAAAGTGATAAATAAATGTTGGGGAGGATATGGGAAAATTAGGATGCTAATGCACTCTTGGTGGAGTTGTGAACTGATCCAACCAGTCTGGAAAGCAATTTGGAACTATGCCCAATGGGCCATAGAACTGCATACCCTTTGCTCCAGCAATACCACTACCAGGTCTATATCCCAAAGACATCCAAAAAAAAAGGGAAGAGGACCTACTTGTACAAAAATATTTATAGCAGTTCTTTTTGTGGTGGCTAAGAATTAGCCAATCAAAGGGATGCCTGTCAATTGGAGAAGCTGTGAAATATGAATGTAATGGAAAACTATTGTGCAATAAGAAATTATGAACAGACAGATTTCAGGAAGACCTGGAAAAAATTTGTAAAAATTGATGCAAAATGAAGTCAGCAGAACCAGGAAAACATTGTACACAGTATCATCAACATTGTGTGATCAACTAGGAATGACTCGGCTCTTCTCAGCAACACAATGATCCAAGAGAAGTACAAGGGACCCAAGAAGGAAAATGCTATCCACATCCAGATAAAGAACTGATGGACTCTGAATGTAGGTCATAGCATACTTTTTTCACTTCATTTTTTTCCTTGTTGTTTTTTTCCTTTTGATCTGTTTCTTTCACCACTGCGACTAATACGGAAATAATGTTTTACATGATCACACAGGTATACCCTATCTCAAATTGCCTACCATTTTAGGAAGAGAGGAGGAAGGAAGAAAAATTTGGAACTGAAGATCTTGTAAAATGAATGCTAAAAATTGTCTTGATGTGTAGTTGGGAAAAAATAAAATACTATTATAAAATGAAATTGTCACCAAGAAAGAAAGGAAGGAAGGAAGAATAAATATGGTCTGATGGGACAGTTCAGAGCATTTTGTCAGTTGTAGAGGTCCATCCTGGAGAAATCATAGGTGATTTGCTAAAGGAAAGTCAGTCCAATCTGCTGGAGTCTTCAAATGGGAGGATTGGCCATTTTGATGTGGATAAAATAGGGCCTTCTGCATATTCCACCCCATAATAATGAATTCTCTCGATAGCCAGTTCCCAAATCAGGAATAGCAAGGAAGGGTATGAGCTTTTTTAAAGAGACAGGTTTGGTGAATTATGCCCCCTCCTCCCTCCTTATGACCAGCCTGCTTTCAATGTAATTAATTCCTTACTTTTGAGTAGCATCCCCCCACCTGAAAGGCAGAATTGCTAGAGGTATAAGATTCACACCTTTCCCCACATATGGTATTTGTACCCCTACATAATAATAAATGTTTTTCAGCAGGCCCAGATATCTGTGACAGTTTTCTTTGTTGACTTTTAAGACTTTGTTTACTTTCTTTGTGTAGTTTTCCAATTTTAAAAAAAGGAAAATATTTTAACTCCATATAGTCTTTGATTAGGCAGTTTTTATCAACTCAACTTTTACGAGTTCATTTTATTTTTAAAAGTAAGCTAATTTTAAACTGATTAGGAAGTTTTAGAAAACTTTAAAATTTACAAATAGCTTTCCTCACAATGTCCCTAGGAGTCATTATTCTTCAGCATTTCAGTGGATCTCGTCAGTGCCTGTTAAGTAATCTCTCCAACAGTATAGAACACAAGCTCTCCGTGCCTTCTTCTGCATGGCTTTCATCCGTGTATTCTTACAAATCCTCCATTAAGGACTGACCCAGTGTGCTTAGGGGCCTTCCTACAGTCTTGTAATATTATGTGAGTACCAGGGCAGTACTCAAGTTGTCTATCTGTTGATCCCTCACTCTTGCTATATGACTGGCCCACCTCCTTCTCTTGTATCATACTCCCCTCCCCGCTTCCTGTGTGCAAGTCACTGATGGTGTTGTGTTACAACCTACTTATACCAACCAGACATCTCACTTCTTTCTGCTCTTTTTAAGTCACCTACAGTTGGATTTTTTAAGAGATGGAGGTGATAGCTGAAAAGCTATGCCAGTCTTTTTATTATTCAGTTCTGGGCCCTGTTCACTGTCCATCTGCAAATTGTGTCCAAGATAGATATGCCAGCAGACCAACTCATTTCCCATTCAGCCACATGTCATAGTTAGTCTTGGTCAGCGCTTCTCAATGTTTTTTGCTCTTCCCCTTTTATTTTCTCCCCTTTCAACAACAAAAATGTGTTGTGAAACCTCAGGGTAATTTAATACACTACCTCCAATATTCTGCAATTATTGCTATTTAAGGCAGCATTAAAGAATTTTTAGTGTGAACTCATCTGATCATCACCACAAACTCCCAAGGGGTTTAAGAACCAGTGGGAACCACTGGTCTAGGTAATAATCATTCTTCAGTCACTTGGATTTTCCTATGTTATAGTATTAGACCAAATTTTTTTTTTGGCTTCAGTATTTTTGTTTTGGTTTGGTTTTGGCTTCAGTATTTTTATTTTTTTAATAATTTATTTATTTTTAGTTTTCAACATTCATTTCTATATTATTTTTAATATGGAAAGTTGAGTTTTAAATTTACTCTCTCTCCCTCACTCTCCTCCCCCTGCCAAAAAGGTGTGCCGTCTGATACAGGCTCTACTTATACATTCATGTTAAGCACATTTTCCCATTGGTCATGATGTAAAGAACAATTAGAACTAATGGGAGGGACCACAAGAAAGAATCAATAAAACAAAACAACAAAAGAAAAGGAGAGCAAATAGTATGCTTCCATCTGCATTCAAACTCCACAGTTCTTTCTCTGAATGTGGATAGCAATTTTCATCTTGAGTCTTTTAGAGATGTCTTAGATTCTTGCATTGCTGAGAAGAGCCAAGTCTATCAAAGTGTGGCTGTTACTGTGTACGCTATTCTCCTGGTTCTGCTCAGTTCACTCAGCATCAGTTCATGTAAGTCTTTCCAGGTTTTTCTGAAGTCTGCCTGCTTGTCATTTCTTATAGCACAACAGTATTTCATTACATTCATATACTACAATTTGTTCAGCCGTTCCCCAATTGATAGGTATCCCCTCAACTTCCAATTCTTTAAGGCATTTAAATATCATCCCTGTTTTAATGATGAAGAAACTGAGGTGCAGAAAAGATTGGAGAGATAATGGAACTTGAACTCAAGACTCCTGGCTTTTAGTTCTATATTCTTAGGACCAAGTCATGTCCTCAGGCTGAAATGTCAAAAGAAACATGTTCTCCTGTTTTTTAGAATGGAAATATAGGGCATTTCTCCTTCTATATTACACACAAACACACACACACACAATCTCTATATTATAGAGAAAGAAAGTATGTAATCTAGAGCTTTCTTAAGTTAGAAAAAAAAACCTTCCCTCTGCAGGTGTTGATTTATTCCTTAATTGAACCACTACCTACCTTAATTTAAACATAGTAAAAATATGTGTGATTAATGGAAGGGGTTTTTTGAACTTTATATTAACCCTGGGACTCCATTCACAATATTTTTAAAGGTTATATGAGGAGCATCCATATTTCTTCCCTGTATATTTATTTGTTTAACTGAATTTTTACTAATAATTATAGTTTCTTGCATTTTATATTTTTGTACATTTGATTATTATTTTGAAAGTACTTTATTACTTTATTATTGGTATGGTTCCCTATTTCATGGGTACATGATAGTATTTTCTTTAAATATATATATACATATATATATATATATGTGTGTGTGTGTGTGTGTGTATACATATGCATATATACATATATGAATATATTTACTAATTTTTGACATTGTTATTAAATTTTGAGTTCTTAATTCTCTCTCTTCCTCCCACCCCTCCCTCACCCACTGAAAAGGCAAGCAAAGTTGTATCAATTACACGTGTGAAATCATGCAAAACATATTTCCGTATTAGCCATATCTCAAAAAAATATAAAGCGAAAAGATTATATTTCAATTTATACTCAAGTTCATCAGTTCTCTCTGGAGGTGGATAGCGTTTTTTCATGAGTACTTTGGAATTGTCTTGGACATTGTATTGATCAGAGTAGACAAGTCTAACATTTGATCATCATCACAACATTACTGTTACTGTGCACAATGATGTCCCAGTTCTTTTCACTTCAGTTTGCATCAGTTCATGGTAGGTCTTGCCATGTGTTTTTTTCTGAAACCACACCTGTCATCATTTCTTGTAGCACAATAGTACTCCATCACAGTCATATACCACAACATGTTCAGCCATTCCCCAAGTGATAAGCATCCCCTCAATATCCAATTCTTTGCCACAAAAATAATTGTTACAAATTTTGGGCATATAGGTCATTTTCCTTTTTCTTTGATCTCTGTCATAAACACTTAGTAAAGACATTGCTGGGTCAAATGCCCAGTTTCATAGCCCTTTGGAAAAAGTTCCAAATTGTTGTCCAAAATGGTTGGATCAGTTCACAACTCCAACAGTTTATTAGTGGGCCTGTTTCTCTCATCCCCTCCAGCATTTGTCATTTCTGATAGCTATGAGGTGCTACCTCAGAATTGTATTAATTTTTATTTTTCTAATCAAACGTGATTTAGAGCATTTTTTCATAAAATTGTAGATAGCTTTGATTTCTTCTTCTGAAAACTGCCTGTTCATATACTTAGACCGTTTATCAATTGGGAATGGCTCTTATTTTTATAACTTTGACTTAGTTCTCTATATTTGAGAGATCAGTCCTTTATAAGAGAAACACTGTAAAAAAATTGTTACTTCATTTTCATTGGTAGCTTTTAGTAAAATGTTGTTTACCTGATTATCTCTTATAATTTGTTCTGTTTTTGCTTTTGTTTTGCCTAGGATCATGGTTGCTGTCCCTGCCTTTTTTACTTCAGCTAAAACATAGTAGATTCTGCTCCAGTCTCTTATTTTAACTTTACATGTGTGTCTTTCTGCTACGTGTGTGTCTCTTGTAAACAGCGTATTGTTGGATTCCAGTTTCTGACCTATTCTGCTATCTGCTTCCATTTTACGGGTGAGCTCATTCTGTTTCATATTCATAGTTATGAATACTGTGTATTTCCCTCGATCCTATTTACTTCTATTTATCCTCCACTTTTTATCCTGTCCCTCAAAAAATCTGTTTTGCTTCCAATCACTGCCTTCCTTAATCTGCCCTTCCTTTTGTCATCCCCAACCCACACGCATATGTACATATACATATCTATTATCCCCTTCCTCTTCTATTTCCCTATTGGGTAAGATAGATTTCTATACCCAGCTGAGTGTGTGTGTGTGTATGTGTGTGTGTATTCTTCCTTCTTTTAACTAATTCCATTGAGGTTGCCCACCACCCCCCTTCTCCCCTCCACTATAAAAGCTCTTTTTTGCACACCTCTTTTATGTGACAAAATTTTCCCCATTCTACCTCTCCCTTTTCCCTTCTCCCAGTGCATCCTTCTTTCTCACCCCTTCATTTTTTTGTGGATCATTCCAACATAATCAGCTCACACCCATACCTTCTATGTAGACTTCTTCTAACTGCCTTAATAGTGATAAAGTTCATAGGAGTTAAATGTATCATCTTCCCATATAGAAAAGTTTATTGAGTCCCTTGTGATTACTCTTTCATGTTTACCTTTTTGTGCTTCTCTTGAGTTTTATGTTTGAATATCAAATTTTCTATTCAGCTCTGGTCTTTTTATTAGAAATACTTCCATTTTTCCCTCTGAAGGATCATACTCAGTTTTGCTGGATAGGTTGTTCTTGGTTGTAATCCTAATGCCTTTGCCTTCTTGAATATCATCCAAGCCCTCTGCTCCTTAAAAGTCGAAGCTACTTAATCTTGTGTGATCCTAACTGTGGCTCCGTGATATTTGATCTCTTTCTTTCTGGCCACTTCCTTTTTTTTTTTTAATTTTTTTTCTAATATAAATTTATTTATTTTTAGTTTTCAATATTCACTTCCACAAGTTTTTGAGTTCCAAATTTCTCACCCCTCCCCCACCCCAAGATGGCATGCATTCTGAATACCCCTTCCCCTGGTCTGCCTTCTCTTCTATCTCTCCCCCTCCCTTCTCTTATCCCCTTCCCCTTCTATTTTCCTGTAGAGCAGGATAGACTTCTGTACCCCATTTCCTGTATTTCTTATTTCTCTTTCTGGCCACTTTCAATATTTTCTCTTTGACCTGGGAGCTCTGGAATTTGACTATGATATAATGTGGGAGTTTTTGTTTGGGGATCTCTTTTTGGAGGTGATCAGTGGATTCTTTCCTTCTATTTTACCTCTGGATCTAAAATTAGTGGGGTAGTCATCCTTTATAATTTCTTGAAATATGATGTCTGGGCTCCTTTTTTCATCCTGGCTTTCAGGTAGTCCAGTAATTCTTAAATTATCCCTCCTTGGTCTATTTTCCAGGTCACTTGTTTTTCCAGTGAGATATTTCACCTTGCTTTTGTTTTTTCATTCTTTAATTTTGTTTGATTTATTCTTGGTGTCTCGTGGAGTCATTAGCTTCTACTTGGCCAATTCTAATTTTTAAGGAGTTTCTAATTTTAATTTAATTCTAATTTTAATTTTTTTCAGTGAGATTTTGTATTCCTTTTTTCATTTGTTCAGTTCTGTTTTTTAAGGAGTTCTTTCCTTGAGTGAATTTTTGTATCTTCTTTTCCATTTGGCCAATTCTGGTTTTTAAGGTGTTCTTCAGTATTTTTCATGCCTCTTTTACCAAGCTGTGAATTCTTTTTTCATAATTTTCTTGTTTCACTCTCATTTCTCTTCCCAGTTTTTCCTCTACCACTCTTATTTCTTTCTTTAACTTTTATAGGAATTCTTGTTGGGCTTTGGTTCAATTAGCATTTTTCTTTGAGTCTTTGCTTATAGATATTTTCACATTGTTGTCTTCTTCTGAATTTGTCCTGTCTTCTCTGTGACTACTATAGCTTTTTATAGTCAAATTCTTTGTTTGTTGTTGTTGTTGTTGTTTTCTCCTTTTCTCAACCTGCTTCTTGACTTTGAACTTTATGATAAATTGAGCTCTCCTCACCTAAAGGATGGGGAGGAATTGTCCAAAGCCTCAGACCTTTTTGTGCTACTGTTTTCAGAGCTAGTTCTGAGGGTTTGCAAGTTTTCAGTGCTTCCAGGGTGGTGTGATTGGGGGAGAGATGTGATCACTGCTTTCCTGGTCTGTGCTATGGTCTTTTACCAGGAAGGATCCCTGGTCCCCTGCAGCTGTAATCACTAGTTCTCCTCTTAGCCCTGTAACAATCCCTTGTGACTGACCACAAGTGCTCTTCTCCATCCTGGAACTGTGCCCGAGGACTGCATGTGGGCAATAGAGTTTCCAGTTAGTGCCAGTTGCACCTAGTGCCAACAGAGGGTCCCCTGTAATCTCTTTCTGACTGATTGTCCAGCCTAGTTACCATCTCTAGTCTGAGACCTTCCAAAGTGTCGTTGCTGCTGTCCCACTCTTTTGGTTATTTTGTACTAATATGTATTAATGCCCAAGCTAAGTTCAAGTGTTACAGAATATCTATGAAATCTTTGGTATAATATAAGAATTTTGTAAAATAAAGAAGCACTTGGCACAAGGATTCTTTAACTTAGGGGTCCATGAACTTTCTTTAATTATTAATTTTATAATTGCATTTCAATATAGATATCCTTTAAAAACAGCAAGGCAAAAATGGCAAATTTGTTTATGCAAAGAATAAACTTGATCTGTAAAGAAAATAGAAATATGGCAGGAACAAAGTCAACGTTCCTTCTATGGAAGTGTTAGTAAAATTGTGTCAGGACATTCAGAACCAGAACAAAAAGGGTCCTTCAGTCCCAGCATGCTCTTTGACTTCTCACAAAATAAACGACAATCAGTCTGAGCTACGTGCCTACTTGGTGGATTTCCCTAGTGCTATTGTAGCAATAGCTGCTCCCCTTCTCTGACTGATTTCCCTGCTTATCTGGTACGTAACTTGTCAGTGAAGCACCTTATTAAGCAGCTGTGGCATGTAATACATAATTTGGCCACAGTGTGCCTATCTCCCTTGTCACCAGCCACGTGGCTTTCTCAGCATTGTGCGCATGTGCTGCCTCTCCCAAAGGCCGCTGTTGACTCATCCTATAAGCTCTTAGACCAGAAGTTCTCAAAGTGTGGTCCAAAGACCCCTAGATATCCCCAAGACCCTTTTAAGGGATCCATGAAATCAAAACTATTTTTATAATACTGAGGCATTATTTGCCTCTGAAACTACTGCTCCCTTTCCCAGCCAGGGGCAGGTAAGTGGTACAGTAAATAGAGCACCAGGCCTAGAGTCAGGAAGACATGAGTTCAAATCTATCCCCAGATGCGCCTAGCTGTGTGACCTTGGACAAGTCATTTCACCTCTATTTGATTCCGTTTCCTCATCTGTTAAATGGGGATAATAATAGCCCCTCCCTCCCAAGATTGTTGTGAGGATCAAATGAAATAATAATTGTACAGCACTTAGCGCAGTGTCTGGCATGTCATAATCACTATATAAGTGTTAGCTCTTGTCATTAATCTGTGTGAGGCCAGATTTTCTTCATACACTTCAGCCAAAACAACCTCACACAACAAATTGAATTCAGATGCAGATGAGAATCCAGCTGTCTTCTGTTAAGCCAAACATGAAAGAGTTTTGCAAAAATATATCAAACAATGCCACACTTCTTTCTAATTTTTTTGTTTCAGAAAATGTTTCTCATAAAAATATGTTGTTTATGTTAACATGTAATCAGTTTGTTATAATATAGTAAATATTGAAGATACCACCCATATAAATACAGGCTTTTGGGGGTCCTTGGTTTTTAAGAGTATAAAGGGGTCCTGAGAACAAAAGTAGAGAACTGATATCTTAGACTATTCCTCCTTCCATTTCCCTAACTTCTTGGCCAGGCACTGGATGGATTTACAGTCAGTTCAGGAGTATAGAAACAAGAATGTGGAAAATCACTCCAAAATATGAATATTATTGACATCTCAATTTGTTTCTGGTCCCCAAGAGAACTCTCTTGCTCTTAGACAATGAACTTTTTAGTGGCCAGATGAATTATATAAACAAAATTAATAACAAGCTGTTCTATAGCTTTGTCAGTCATCCTCCAGACGACCCTCACTGCTCTGGATTAAGAGAAGGCGTTGCATGGCAGGAGCCCACCTTGTACCATCTTTGTAAACAATCGGAGTAAAAGAGAGAAATGCCATATTTTGGAATAGATAGGCCTCCCAACTTGAGCTGGAGATAGAATGTCAGAGGGAAGGCATTAGCAATATTGAGAAGATTGACTAGAACTTCAGAAAGGAATGAGGAGGGAGAAAATTCCAAGAATAGGGAATTACCCCATGGAAAGGCCCAACCAGGAAATAGAATGTCTTATTCAAGGAACAGCAAGGAGGCCCTAGTCACTGGATCATAGGGTACATGGAAGGGAGTAAGATGTAAGAAAACTGGAAAGGTGGGAAGAGACCAGGGTATGAAGGGTTTTGAACTCCCAACAGAGGATTTTATAATTTATCCTGGAGGTGAAAGAGAGCCACTGCTGTGTATCGAATAGGGATGTGATGTGGCCATATCACTTTGATGGCTAATTGGAGGATGAACTGGACTAGGAAGAAGCTTGAGGCAGGAAGGTCATCCCAAAGGCTTTTGCAGTAGTCTAGTTGTGCATGCATGAATGAATGGATGAAGCCAGCATTTATTAAGCACTTACTAAATACAAAGCGCTGTGCTGAGCACCAAGAATGGTAATAGGTCCTTGTCCTCAAGGAGCACATCTTCCAGTGAGGAAGACGACATATGCAGAAGGTTTGAGCTGCAAGTCAGATGGAAAATTCCCAAGGTCCTTTGGGTGATGAGGTGATAAGGGCCTGAACTAGGATGGTTGCAGTGTCAGAGGAGAAAAGGCAACCCAGCAGATAAAATGCCCAACACCTGGAATCAATAATGTTCTCCACAGAATTGTAGCTCATATTTGCTGGTCAGGGTTTTCTGAGCCAAGAAACGCATTGTTTTCCTAGTGTGCCGCCATGATTTGGGTTTAACTTACATCTTGTTGGATTCAGATTAAATTTTTAATCACCTACCTGTTAAATTAATTCATTTCCACTGTTTTAATGGCTTGTGAGGGTGGTGTGTTTTTCCCTAAATACAATTCTTTTGTATCTTTATCTTCGCAGAAAAATCACTAAATTAAAAATATTGCCATTTTAAACTGCAGACTAAAGGGAAATTTAATTAGAAGGAAAGAAAACTGTTATGTGTTTAGAGCTTCTGTGATTTCTTTTTTCACCACTGAATTACTGTATTGGAGTTTGAATATTTTTATTTTAAGGAAAATGATTTGCCTAATTAAGCTTGCCATTCAATTCCACCTGTTCTCTCTAACATATATGGGTATACGATTATGGTTGCAAATGATTGTATAAATTAATTCAGTGGGGAATCAAAGTATTGTCTGTGACATTATTAGATTTTATCCAATTTAACTGCTTTGAAAACTGATATTTTACTATAAAGAAGAAAAACAGCAGGCGTCTAGTTTCCTCCATTAATGAACTCTGGTGTCTGGGTACAGTTATACCCCAGTTTTCTATACTAATAAAAATAATAATAACTAACAAGTATATAGCCTTTAAAGATTACAAAGCATTGTATATAAATTTTCTCTCTGCTACATTATGGTAATAGGTTTAATTTGAAAATTTAAGTCTACAAGATAATCTAAACTCCTGACTTTAGATAGGAGTCACTCTCCCCCAACCTACCTTTTAGTCTCAGGGCATCAAAATTAACTGGTTTGAGTTTCTCTTTTTTGCCCTTCCTCTGGTCAAATGATGGGAGACATCAGTATTAGAAGCAATCAACAAACATTTATTAAGCCCTTACTATATGTAAGGTGCTGTGCTAATCATGAGGCATGCAAAGAAAGGAAAGAAGAGGAGAAATCTGACCCCACTCTGCTGTCCAGTCTATGCCTCCTCATCTCTTCCTGCTCGCCAGCACCATCTGCTTTAGGGCCTTTATTTATCTCATTTACATATACCACAACCTTTGTTACTTAAAAACCAGCCCCTCCAGGACTGGAGACTATGTCTTAAGCTTCCATAGAGTCCTACATTTTACCTCTCTTGGTGCTGCCTACATGGATGGGAGGTACATACAAGTGCATATTTCACACAAAGTTGCCCAGAGCAAATTTGCTTTGAATGAATGTTGTTAATACATAACTTCAAAACTAATATTCCTAAAGCACAGGTCTGACCATATCACTCTCCTGCTCAAGAAACAGCAGTGATTCCCTTTTTCCTATAGGAGAAACTGAAAACTCTTTTTCACTTTTAAAATCCTTTGCAGTCTGGCAGCCATACTTTACAGGTCGGGTATGTGCTTTGCAATCCAATCAGATTGGTCAGCTTGCTAGTTAGTCCCTGTATATAGTTATCCCTTCTACATTGAGGGAGTTAGGGATGCAGTGCCGCCCCCCCCCCCGCCAATCTGGAAAATCTGCTTAAAGCTTAAAATTTTTTGGCCCTCCCTTCATACCAGAGAAAAAGTCTGAATTTTTTCCTTTATAGGGTGTTTACAGTACCTTATTGTAAAATTTGGGTTGATATTATACAATACTATACATGTATTTTGTGCATTTCTGAGCTAAACTTTTTCTGTCGTCTGCTGGCTGTCATGTGTCCTCTACGGCTCCCACAAAACTTCCCCAAATTTTCCATTTAATTTCTTATGCCCTGACCTAAGATGTAGTGAAACCCAGATGGGAAAAGTCGCTGTGTGGAAGGGATAAGTGTACAACCTTCTGTCTCTTATCTCTCCACCTTTGTGCTCCTCACTTCTTCTCTCCTAGTTTATCAAAATGAGAAAAACACTGGCTTTGGAGCAAGGGGACGTGGGATCAAATCCCACCCCTGTTGCTTACTCTTCTTAACTGGGTGACTTTGGGCAAATTACTTAACTCAGGTTTCTCATCTGTAAATCAGACAACAGGGCTTCTAACTTTCCTTCCAACTTTACCTGGAGCATCCTATAGACAAAATTCCACATTAAGTAGAATATAGAATTCTATTTTATTCTACATGAAGAATGTTTCAGTTCTTAATATGGCATAGTGGAAAAGAGATTGGATCTGGAGTCAAATGAAACCAAGGTTTGAGCCCTTGCCTCCAGAATTTGTTAGCTCAGTGCCTGGGGATGGGAAGGAAATAAGTATTTACATAGCACCTACTCTGTGCTGGGCACTGTGCTAATAATCACTTAACAAATATGATCTCATTTACCTGGAAGGTAGATGCTATTATTTTTGCCATTTTTCAGTTGAGGAAACTGAGGCAAGCAGAAGTTAAGCGACTTGCCCAGGGTCGTGCAGCTTGTATTTGAGATCACATTTGAACTCAGGTCTTCCTGACTCCAGGCCCCATGCTCTGTCTAGTGCACCACCAACCACCCCTACTATGAGGACACCAGTTGACTTTTCTGAGATTGCCGGGTTCTTTACTGTATGATTTAGCAGTTTTGCCTGTTACAGATTTTTCAAGTAAACCAGAAACCATGTTATACTGTCTCTAGGGCCTAGTCTCTGCTTGAGACTTAACCTTCACCAGACTTCTGACTTCTTAACAAATAAGATGTAGAAACATCCCCAGGGAGGGTGACCAGATATCCTCATTTGAAGGGATTATCTTATTTCTGTTTTTCAGTCAGTGTTCCAAGAGGTCTTTGGAGGATTAGCAAATCCCACAATTTTGGAACTGAAGGAAACCTTAGCAGTCATTTCTTCTCATTTTATTAATGAGGAAATTGAGACCCAAAGGAAGTAAATTATGGCATTAGAGATTTAAAATTAGAGGGTACCTTAAAGGTCAGCTAGTTCAGATCCCTAATTTTATAGATGAGAAAATTTAGGCCCCCTTCCCAAAAGGTGAGATTAATTCGAATATAGTACCCTTTTGTGGAAATGTGAACAATACCCACATACTGGAGAATACTTTGGGTCCATGAATGGAAAGAATGTTACTGCCCAGTTTAGAAAAAAGCTAATAAGATGAGTATAGAGACCCAAGGGAAGAAGTACATGAACTGATCCAAAAGGAAGTAAACAACCAGGACAGACAAATACATGAGGATTCCAACAACAGAAGCAGAAATAACAGCATCTAAACAATCAAAACAGAATCCTGCAAAATTACAATAACCAAGCTTGACCGCAAAGAAGAGAGAAGAGAAGGCACTGCCTTCTCTTTGTATATAGACTGGACAGCAGAGTGGGGTCAGATTTATCCTCTTCTTTCCTTTCTTTGCATGCCTCATGATTAGCACAGCACCTTACATATAGTAAGGGCTTAATAAATGTTTATTGATTGCTTCTAATACTGATGTCTCCCATCATTTGACCAGAGGAAGGGCAAAGAAGAGAAACTCAAATCAGTTAATTTTGATGCCCTGAGGCTAAAAGGTAGGTTGGGGGAGAGTGACTCCTATCTAAAGTCAGGAGTTTAGATTATCTTGTAGACTTAAATTTTCAAATTAAACCTATTACCATAATGTAGCAGAGAGAAAATTTATATACAAAGGTGGGGGGGAGTTATGGTGTGGAACACTGTGTATAAATGTCAGACTTCTTCAGTATTGGCTAATTTTGCTGAACTGGTTTTTTTCTCTTTTTTATTTATTATAGAGCTTTCTGAAGGGTGGATATATGTTAACAACAACAATGATAATAATTTCTAGCACTTTATGGTGGTTGAAGGTTTGCAAAGCATTTTACATATGTTATCTGATCTCATAAGAACCCTAGGAGGCAGGTACAATAAATATCCCCATTTTACAGGTGAGGAAACTGAATCAGTCAATAAGCATAGCTGTCTTTGGGGAGTTGTAGATGATTTTAAAATAAAAGATATCAGTAATAATTTTTAAAAGAAAAGAAATGCCCTCAGAGATTATAGTCATTTTTTTAAAGGGGCAATCAGGGTGAAGTGATTTGCCCAGGGTCACTCAGCTAGTAAGTGTCTGAGGTCATATTTGGACTCAGGTGCTCCTGACTCCAGGGCCAGTGCTCTATCCCCTGCTTCACCTAGTTGCCCCTAGATTATGGTCATTTAGAGTATGTTTCCAGAGATATGTTTTCCCTAATAGTTAAAAAAAGAAAAGAAAACAATATGCTATGTGTGTAAGAGGAAGAAATAAAATGAATGATCACTTTTTAAAAAGAGCAATAGAATAGTATCCATCCCTGTATGTATGTTCTGTCTCCTTTGTTCATCAGGCACCTTAGTAACAAAAATTAACTTTACATTATGCGGCATGTTAGGAGCCACTACAGAGTCTTTAAAATTTGTGACTTCAAAAGTGTATGTTTGTACTATAACCAAAAATGTATTATTTGTCCCCTAATCGTGGGGGGATGGGGTTTAAACATTGAACTTCTTCACCTACTCGTTTTCAGATGAGGAAGGCCAGGGACCAGTAAGGGACTTAGCCAAATAGCCAGGTTTCCAAGCCCATAGAACTAATTGCTTTCTCCATTGTACTATTCTGAGTCTCCTCCTTGGGGCTGCTCAGCTCTTCCTAGAAGGAAAAAAATTTGCCTTTTTCCCTCTCTCTGCTTCACCCAGTCATTGGAGTATAATCCTCCATGGAACCCCAGTCTGTTTCACCAACTACTATTGGCTGACTGAATGCCTCATTTCAGCAGCTAGGGTTATTTGTCACACACTTTTCTCATTCTAGAGTCACTCAAAATTCTTTTTCTTTTTCTTTTTCTTTTTTTAATTAACCAGGATCCCCAAGCCAGATGTTTATGTCATCCTGGCTGAGGCATTAATCTGCAGGAGCCTTTAAATTTAAACTCCACGCTTCTTTGTCAAAGGATTTCATGTGGGTGCTGACTTTTAAATACAACATTACCATCACGATATTACTGTGATGGTTACATCCAGGAAAATGTGTTAGAAGGCTAATTTTTGCTGGGTTAAGTTAAATGGTTTTCAGTATCTAATTAAGTATATTGTTCAGGGGCTCCAGGCACAAAGCTAGTATTGAGCATTCATCTATCCCCAACAGACAGGAGATTTCCATATTAAAGTGGCTGCTTCCCCTACCCCAATTTTATTCTTATTGAAAATAATAGTTGATTGCAAGTTGTACTGTAAGCCTGTGCAACTGCCCTTTAGCTCTGGTCCATTCACAGAATCTCACCTTGTTAAGGATGTTGTATTTTTGAAGGAAGTATTTGTGTAGTGTGGCTGAAATTATGAAAGGAAATGTTTTCTTTCATTTCTTTAAACTATATTTTGAGGAAGAAATATAGTTGACACACAAATATTAACCAAAAGGGAAAATGAGCGGTAAAGATATTTTGGTTCCAAACAGAAGTTTGGATTTTGATTACAATACTTAAGGGATGGAAAACATTGCAATCTTCACTCACACAATAACAGCATGGAAAGAGTGCTGGATTGGAGAGGACCCGGGTGAGTTCCACCTCAGGCACCCATTACTTGCTCGACCTGAGTCAAATCATTGCATTTCCCTGGGCCTCCATTTCCTCATCTGTAAAATGAAAGGATCAGACAGACTAGAAGAACTTTAAGGTCCCTTGCAGCCTAAATACATGATCCTGAGGGGCAGCTAGGTGGCACAGTACATAGAGCTCTGGCCTTGGAGTCAGGAGGACCTGAGTTCAAATTTGGCCTCAGACACTTGACACGTAATAGCTGTGTGACCCTGGGCAAGTCACTTAACCCCGAATGCCTCACCAAAAAGCATGCATGTATAGATAGATATAGATATAGATATATAGATATAGATATAGATAGACAGACAGACAGACAGACAGACAGACAGATAGATAGATAGATATAAATATGAGAGCCTGTGAACTCTGACTCATATCTTTTAATCACTGGCCATGGAGTATAATTGCATGACATGTAAATTAGTTAGAGTTGGTGTATAGGGAAGCCTTTGACACCAGCTCTGTTACCACAGGCAAATCACTTACCCTTTCTGAGCCTCACTTTCCTCACTTGTAAAATGAGGATAATAATCCCGTGTTGGTGCAACATAGAAATGTGACAGCATTTGTGAAGCACTTTGCCAATCCTAGAGCACTACAGAAAATGCTAGTTATATATTATTTTGTTGCTTTTTTTTTCTTATCTAAGCACAGTCGCTGGAGTGTTTACTGAAGTGTTTTACAGTTACAGTTGAAGGCAGGGAGGTTTACAAAAGCCAGAGTTCTCAAATTCACCAAGCTAATTCTGCCAGGGTAATAGTGGGGGCATATCACCCTGACTATTTGTACCCTTAAGGTTAGGGCTACGACGCTGGCAAGCATCTGCCCTCAGCAGACAGTGGTAACACTTCAGAGGCCCCTGGTGTCATCTCTTCATCCCACCACTGAAGAGGCTTTCATGTGGTTCCAATTTCTCACCACCTTATTTGGTCATCTTCAATCCCAAGATGTGCCTGTTGTATGTATTTAGAAATCTGCAAGCTCACCATGTCTCATTAAAGTCATAGTAATGTGAGTTCTGACATGCCCTGGTGTGCTTTCTTAGGATGTTTCTTTCCAGGGGGAATATGTTAACAGTTCCCCATAGTATTCTTTACTTTTGAATCAGTACTAATTTCAAGGTAGGACAACATAGGTCTCAGAATAGAGGGGTGAAATGTCTGTTAGCCTTACCCCAGTGAGGGATGAAGGTAACGGATTTTATTCCACTGAACAAAAGTAATCTTTGCACAGCTGGCTAGAAGTGAATTGCTCTCACTTTTACATGCCCAAACCATAATCTTACTTAAAAATCAAAATCCACATCTGTCTAGTCTTTTTCAGTGATGTCCGACCACGACCAGTCAACAGTGGTCTGGATGTCATGTTACTGAAGAGCCTCGTATCATTCTTTCCTAAATTCATAACGATTCTGATGGGACATGGATGGCTCGTTGGTATGGCTTTAATACTATATATTCTTGTATCCTGAGCCAAGCAGAAGATCTCAGTATGTGACTCATTCCATACTTATGATTACCAGCACATGGATTATTAAGTTTTTTATATCAGACTTCAGATGAGTACTCTGGAATCTCAAGTGTAAGTTCTATCCATGCCTATCTGCAAAAAGTACATTTCATCTTTTTATAACTGAGTGAAAAAGGACAAAATGCTCCCACCCAATCTGAACACCCACCAGTTTGTCAGTATGGAAGAAATAGTAACTGAATCATCTCATCCCGGTTACATTCACATTAAATATTTTAAACAAGCAACATCAACAGTTGCCTCATTCATGATTTCAGGGCATCTGGATTATCAAGTTCTATAAAGCCAAATATAATTTTTAGCCTTGCAGTTTTCACTGCTGGAAAAATTACCCCAGTGGGACACCTTGCTGAGAAAATTTTTCTTCACTTAAAGCATTAAATATCAGTTTGGAAGGGGTAAATAATATCCTTATCATGTGAAGGAAGCCTTGTAACAAATTGGACCCGTCTTCAGATAGTTAGACTTTTCAAAAAATGTTATCACTGATTCTTATGTTCTCTGATAACTCTTTTGTCTTTATCTCTTACAGCTCAGTTTAATGGGAATGAGAAAAGGCAGTCTTCCCCCTCGCCTTCCAGAGACAGGCGTCGACAGCTCCGAGCCCCAGGAGGAGGCTTCAAGCCCATCAAACATGGAAGCCCCGAGTTCTGTGGGATATTGGGAGAAAGAGTCGATCCTACCGTCCCACTGGAAAAGCAAATGTAAGTTCAAAGAGGAATGAATGTTATCCTGGAGTTCTGATAACCTTGTTAACTTGACTGCTCACTTGTACTACTTCAGGGGTTGCAATGTGACTCTTAGATCCGCAGGTCCTCAGTAGTCATCATGTCCATACAGTAGCACACTAGACTGCCTTTGCTTGAAGACCTCCAGTGAAAAGGAATCCGCTACCAACTGAGACAGCCCATTTTTACGTTTGTTGTTTTGTTCAATCGTTTCAGTCATAGACACGACTCTTCATGACCCCATTTGGGGTTTTCTTGGCAAAGATACTGAAGTGGTCTGCCATTTCCTTCTCCAGCTCATTTTACAGATGAGGAAACTGAGACAAACAAGGTGAAGTGACTTACCCAGGGTCACACAGCTAGTAAGTGTCTGAGTCCAGATTTGAACTCGGGAAGATGAATCTTCCTGACTTCAGGCCCAGCACTCTATGCACTATGGCTCCACCTAGCTGCCTCATTTTTACTTTAAGGTAGGAATTTAGGTAATTATTCAGGGGTCTAATTTGAGATGTCATCATTTACTGGACATATACCTACTTGATCATCATCCCCTTCACCTAGCCCTCAACAAAGGGAACATGTTTTATTCAACCCCCTTTGTGAGAGGTGTCAGGACATACTGGATTTAAAGAAGTGACCACTGCGAGTCAGGAGGACCTGAGTTAGGTCACATGGGTATGTTGCCTAACCTCTCAGTGCCCTAGCCAACTCTCGAAGACCATCCATAAATTATAGAACGGGTGCTGTTCTCCACTGGGGGAGGGAGTTCATTCGTTGGGAGTCCTCTGTGTAAATGAAATCATCAGTCTGACCCACCAAAACAAAAGCCTTCCTCTCTTAGAAAACCTCTTAAATATAGTGCATTTGTGTAATCCTCTTTATTACAGATGAGGAATAAGAAGAAAGGATGAACCAGCAAACTATTCTCATTACTGCCTGTCCTTTTGTAAAAGAATAAATACACAGATTTTATTTCATGGGACAAAGTCATTCCTTCCAATCATTGCCAGTGAAAGCAGCTTATAGGGTCATACATTAGAGCTGGAAAGGACCCTGGTGGATATCAAGTACACTCTACAGGTGAGGAAACTGAGATAAAGAGACGAAATGACTCACCCAGGGTCACACAGCTAGTTAGTAGAGGAGACAGGATTTGAACCATCTACGGCAGCATGGGATGGGGGATGGGGCCTAGGTTCCAAGTTTCAGACCAGGTGCTGATCTTCATTGTAGAGTGAATATCCTAATTGGGAGTTTTCCTCTAAACAATGAAATCACAAGTCTGTCTCCCCAAATAAAACCTTCCTTATACTAGTGCAAGTTATAATAATAACATCAACAACAATAATAATAGCTAACATTTTTATAATGCTTACTACATGCCAGGCACTATGCTAAGCTCATTACAAATATTATCTCATTAGATCCTCATAACAACGCAGGGATGTAGTGGCTGTTATTATCACCCCCATTTTACAAATGAGAAAACTGAAGCAAACAGAGTTTAAGTGACTTGCTCAGGGTCATATAGCTAGCAAACATGTGAGACCAAATTTGAACTCAGGTCTTCCTGATTCCAGGCCCAGCACTCTGTTCACTGCATTACCTGGCTGCCCCAATAACTACCCCCAATTAATCCCCCCCATACATATGTCCTTCTCTCTCATACACATGTGCTCTTATAATTAACCATTTAAAAACAATTAGTTAAATTCACCAGTGTATTTCATTTGCCTAAATCCTTTTTATGAGATATCACCCTCCTCCATGTATTAATTCTATAAATCTGGATTTTCATGAATAGAATTTTCTTAAAGCAAGGTAAATCTCCATACTTCAGAAAGTGCCAGGCAACTGAAAACCAGTAGTTTTATTTTGTTTTGTTCTTAGCAAGTTTTCCATATGTTCACAGAAAGAAAGAATAACATACCACCAGAGCTTTCATCAGTCGATAAACACTGTGGGAACACCACCTCCCATCCTGGTCACACAAGCCTCACCCTTCCCTGCTCCTTCTGCTCCTAGCCCCAAGTCGTCCCACCCCGGGGGTGCTTCCAGCTCCAGTATGGAAGCTCCCCTCAGGACATCCCAGGACAAAACTGACCAGTGGAACCCCGAGCCTGTGACTGTTGCTGTTCTCAGTCTGTATATACCTGGGGGACCGTTGTTGCCCGGGGCACATAGGAGCACTTGCATTGATTCCTGAGGACCAGGAAGTGGCCGAGCTGTACGCACATAACACATCACTTCATGGTTGACCCTTTTTTGAGTGCAGAGAGAGCTCCAGAAGCTCTGGCAGTGTCCCCAACCCAGCCTTATGACTACTTACTCTTCTTGTGCTGCATATACACCACCATCACTCCCCCTCCCTAGCTAGGCCTTTGCCTGAAACCAGTACTAAATGCCAGCTTCACCCATTAGAACAGGCGGTCTTAACCTTTTTTTGGGTTATGGCTCCCTTCGGCTGTTGTTAAGTTGTTTTTCAGTTGTATCTGACTCTTCATGACCCCTTTGGGGCTTTTCTTGGTGAAGGAACTAGAGTGGTTTGCTATTTCCTTCTGCAGTTCATTTTATAGATGAGAAAACTGAGGCAAACAGGGTAAAGTGACTTACCCAAGGTCACACAGCCTCTGAGTCCAGATTTGCTCTCAGGAAGATGAGTCTTCCTGACTCTAGGCCCATACTCTTATCTATTGCACCACCTAGCTGACTCCTTTAGCAGTCTAGTGAAATTTGTGAGCCCCACCCTTTAGTACCAGAATTTTGAGTTGAATTGGCCATATACATTTCTTATTCTGAGTTTATGCCCATTTTCTCACAAATGCTGTGTATATTAAGTGAGAGGTTCCAGATTTATGAGGGGGAATGTTTTTTAGCTTTTTGTCTACCAGCTGATTATTGGGAGAAGTACACTACTGGGGGCTTAACAGCTATAGGTCAGCCCTGGAATCTGAGACATCAGGCATCTGAGGGTCCAACACCGGAGTGCAAGTACAGATTGTGGCAGAAGCCTGGAAGGGCTGACACGCTTATTAATTAACCAATCCCTTCACTGTCGTCCCATTCCAGTATTCATTGTGAAATGGAGGTGACCCGTGTTTTGAAAAGCTGTACCACTCAAGGGCAAACTTTGTCAAGTTCTGACACCCTGGACAGACCAGACAATGCACCATAATTCTTGAACCAGCCTAGCCAGGTTTGGAGAGTTCGGTTACCAAAAGCTTGGGCAAAAGATGATTGGGGTTTTTTTTGGTCACAGCAACACATAAAGGCCATTTACTAAGTCATAGAGAATTCTCAATCAGTAGAGAGAGTGCTAGTGCCAGTGAAATATTAGATCCCTGAACTATGGAAGGATCCCTCTCCTTTCTCATTTGTAGCCTTTGCACGAGGACTTATTAATTACCGCTTCTGGGAAGTCTTCTCTGAACATCCCAGTAACCTCTCCCACCAGAGAACTCCTAAAATGGTTGGGGTTTTTTTCCATCCTCAGTTATATATTCATCCAGTACTATCTTAATGGAGCAGGTTGGTTTGTTTGTTTTCCCTGAGTTTGTGCCTTCTCTCACCCATCTAATTTTAAACTCCTTGGTGACAGAGACAATGGCTTCTATACCTTTGGGCTCTTCCCAACACACCACACGTAGTAAGTGCTCAATAAATGCTTATTGGTTGAACCAAAGAAAGGAGGTGTTTTTCCAGTTTCTAAGATGCCCTTCTAATATGCATTAGGTCCCACACTGAGACCTGGAAGATGGCAGCTTTCCTTGTACACAGCCACAGCAATATTCCCTACAGAAATTCACTAGAATAGAATTAGAGTTTATAGTAAAGTAATAAAGAATGTGGTCCCAGAAGACTCACATTAATTGGATTCTTCTAAGAACATTACCAAATTTGTTCTTTGCTATTCATATCCTAACAAAGTTGCCGGAAGATGCAAATGCTGATGCAGCAAGAATGACATTCCTTTTGTTGTGATGGGCATATGAAGGGAAGTAAAAGAGAATCAGAGGGTCGGGTTCTCTCAACAAAATGATTTTTTTTTGCATTCTCTTTTAAATTTTATTTATTTTTATTCTAAATGTAAACACCCAAAAAATGAGTATTTCCATATGCAAAGTAGAGTAGAAAAAGAGGATTGAACATGAAACCACAAATCTTTATTACATACAGTTCCCTTTTAAGCATGTAATAAATTTAACATAAACTTTCAAAGATATCCTGCTTGTCTGGGTTTCCTTTTGGCTTTCCTTCTCTTCTGTGTATTTCTTAAAATGCTTCAATATGGAGCTCTTTTCTTTCTTTTTTTTCTGACAACCCTATCTCTAGCCTCAGTTTCTCTTCCCAAAAAGAAAAAGAAATAAGGAAGGAGAAAGGAAGGAGAAAGAAAAAAAAGGAGGGAAGAAAGAAAAGTCAAAGCCTTGCAACAAATATACCAAATCAAGCAAAAAAGATTTCCCATAATGGTTGTATCCAGAACAGCAAAATGATCTTAAAAACTAGTTCTTAAGCTGCTATCACCCCAAGGACACTGTATTATCTTAGAATTGGCAGAGAAACTGTCTAGTCCAACTCTGCCCAATGTATAAATATTTTGTATAGCATTTCTGGAAAATAGCTTGCACTTCAACTCCTCCAGTGATAGGAACACACAACAGGCAATCTGTCCCCTTTTCAGACGGTTGTAAATGTTAGAAAGTTCTTCCTCCTATTATAGCAATACAGTACATTAACTATATATTCATTAAGTACCTGCTATGTGCTGGGCCCTCTTCAAAGGGAGGCATTGGGAGGAGTTTTTTACTCTACCCTCCAGCCTTCCAGTCAGAGAGGCAGAGGCAGCTTGGGGATACTGATGTGGTTTGAGTACCTCAGCTGAAGCAGTCTCCATCATGATGAGTTTCCTGATGATAAGCTGTTTTGCAGATGGAGAGGCTGATGATGGTAGAGTTAAAACCAAGCAGTGCAGCTGGTTAAGAAATGAAGAGTTGGCGAGGCTTCTGGGACCTCCTCAAAGGGAGATTTGGGGAAGAATTTTGTGCTCTGCCCTCCAATCAGAGAGGCAGAAGTAATATTCAGATGAAATCAACTTCCCTATAGCTTCCACCCATCAGGTCCTAGTTCCATCCCTAACACTAAGCAAAGTGAGTGTAATTCTTCCATGAGACAACCTTTCAGATATTTGAAATATTCCCCACTAATTCACTGCCACTTAATAGACACTTTGAGGTTCAAGACAGATCCATTGGGAAAGTTTTGTAGTTTGTCCTAACGTTATTATTTCATTCTACGTACCTCGTTAATGTTGTATCTACCTCATTCACCAAATGAGAGGTGGGGTCAGATTTCAATAACATTGTTTAGTAACTCACTTCCATATCCTAGGAGACAGCACTCTGACCTGGAAGTGGGAAGATTTGTCTACCTCAGACACTCACTATGCAATCCTAGTCAAGTGACTTGCTCTCAGTTTCTTCATCTGTAAAATAGAGATGATAATACTTACCTCACAGATTGGATGAAAAGATATTTAGCAGAATTTAAGGCAGTCTAGAAATGTGAGCAATTGTTATTCAGAGAAGTATTACTGAACAGAGATGCTACCATCAGAACTCTGACAAGTGTTTGTTTAGGAATAAAAATTTCTTATTTCTAAAAACTTGAACAAAAAGTTATGACCTCTAGTGTGAAATTAATGAATAATGTCACAAAAAACAGACTGGCAAATAACAAGAACTCTCTTGAGCAGACAAATGCCAGAATTGTGTAATTTAGTTCCATGGCAGAATTCTACTTATTTAGTCAAATCTGCGTTCTGCACCCCCAGCTCACATTCATTGGCACTTATCTGTTACTTGTTAGTTCTCTTTACTAACACATTTTTATCTCTTGTCAAATGGAGGTAATAATACTTGGTGTGCCTACCTCATGGGGTTATTTTGAGAAAAGTCTATATTAAACATAAACTGCCAGTCAGTGTAGTTATCATTATTATCATGACCATCTGGAGATTCAGGCCCCTTATCCACTAACTCATACATTCATCCAAATATATAAGCCACACTTTTCCCCCCAGATCTGGCATATACAGTCCTTGAGTGTGGTCTGTTATTATACTCTTAGCAGCAAAGACACAGCTGATAGCCTCCAGCAGCCGCAACAGGAGCAGCAGCTTCTGCACTGGCCACCACCCTTGTTGAAAGGGCCTGTGCCTGCTGCCCCTACTAACCAGTGCTAAGAGTCAACAGGGAAGGCAGATCCTTTCTGCATGCATTTTCCCAGTAATTTCAGTTGTCTCCTTAAGATAAGGGTCTCCCTGCAAAGCCTACCAACTGTGCTTTCTTCCCCATCCCAACTACCTGCCTGCATTCCCAAGGCAGGAGAAGACTACTGGAGAGCTGATTAAGGCAGGATCTTCCTTCCCGTGAAGTTTACACTTTATCTTATAGCTCTGGCATTGTTCCCCACCTTCTGAGGACTGCTACTAATAGTGCAAATGCAGCTCCATATCATGGAAACAAGGAGCAAGAGAGTAAGGGAGGCCGGAGTACAGGGTGCATGAAATTGTTTCCAAGCTTTGCCACAAAAGAAGGGACTGCACAGAAGTGGAGAGATCCATTTCTGTTTGCCTCCTCTTTAGCCTTAGAAGCCAACTTCCCACATTTGCTCACTGTTAGGAATTGCCCAACTTCTCTGGGTTCCTTTTAACTTGTTATAATGCCTTGTTTCCTTATGTTGCAAAACTTCGTTTATTAAATAAAATGATAGGTTCTCCCGAGTAGGTCAGTGTTCCTTAACATAGCTATTTCCTTCAATTGCTTTTTAGTGTATATGTAAGTACATTGATATTTAAGAGGGATAGTCAGTCAACAAACATTTATTTCGCTGTATGCCAGACAGTGTGCAAAAGGCGGGGAATACAAAGAAAGGCAAAAAACCTGGTCACTGCCCTTAAGGAGTTCACATTCTAATAAGGGAAACAATGTACAAATGTCTGACCAGACATATACAGTGTGAATGGGAGATAATCTCTAAGGGAAGGCACTAGCAATGGGGGTTGGGAGACCAAGAAAGCAACCTGCAGAAGCTAGGTTAGGGATCTGGACTTGTGCTTTTATGGGTGTAAGGAGCTGACCCATACTGGCTCTGTGAGCCCTGGCAAGTCACTTAACCCTTCAGTACTCCACACTGGAGGTGTCAAACTCCAGACCCAGATTGAAATGTGATTGCAAAGTTGGGAAAAATAAACAAAAATACAATACAGCATATTGTGATTGTTCATCTACTTTAGTTGTGTTCAACTCTTTTTGACCCCATTTGGGGTTTACTTGGCAAAAATACTGGAGTGGTTTTCCATTTTCTTCTCCAGCTCATTTTACAGATAAGGAAACTGAGGCAAATGGAGTTAAGTGACTTGCTCAGGGTCTCACAGCTAATAAATGACTGAGATCACTTACGGTGTCTTCCTGACTTCAGGCCCAGCACTCTATCCACTTCGCCACCTACCTGCCCTACGATACAATGTAGACAACATTAACTGGTGATTTTCTAAGTCAATTTGTGACCCATTTGACATCACTGCTCTACCCAAATCTGTATAACTCGAAAAGAAGGTATCAAACTAAAGTAATTTCCCACATGCAATCAGCTCCATGGGTTCCTTCTATTCACTTTTGAGGCCTAGCTCATTATCCATCTACAGAGCTTATTCAAGATAAATACATTGGTAGTGTGATTTGATGAGCTGACTCTCCAGCTCCTTGCCATTACTTGGACATTATGCATTTTCTTCTACTTTATTTCTCCAATGTGGACCACAGGTTTACAGGATTTTAGAGTTTAGAAGCCTCAGATTATCTAGTCTAGGAGATCTTAGCCTGGCATCCATCAACTCATTTAAAAAAAGTTAATAACTGTATTTCATTATAATTGGTTTCCTTTGTAATTCTTTTTTTTATTTAAAAACATCATTCTGGTTTTTTTTCCTTTTTGTTGAGGCAATCGGAATTAAGTGACTTGCCCAGGGTCACACAGCTAATAAGTGTCAAGTGTCTCAGGCCAGATTTGAACTCAGGTCCTCCTGACTCCAAGGCTAGAACTCTATCCACTGTGCCACCTAGCTGCCTCTAAAAATATCATTCTGAGAAGGTGCCCATAGACTTCACCAGACTGCCAAAGGGGGATCCGTGATACCAAAAAGGGCTACGAATCTTAGTCTAACTCCATTTCATAGATGAGAAACCCTAACATAGGGGTGGGGAAACTGTGGCCTCAAGGCCACCCTAAGGCCTGGAAAGAAGTGACTTGTCCAGGGTCACATTAGTAATAGGCATCAGACTTGGGTCTTCTGAATCAAATCCAGTCATTTTTCCACTGTAATGTAATTCTCAGAAGGGGACATTGGTGTGGGTTTCACTGAGGAGGTTTGGTGGTGGTCTGGAGTTTCGTGCTGTGAGTGCAATGCCATCTATGAGCAGGAGTGGTTGGAGAGACTCATTATCAATATGAAATCCTTCTTTCGTTTAGACTTTATAGAGGGCGTCTTCTGTGACATGGGCAAATACTTCCAGCAAAGATTTTTATCTCCTTGCTTGATGTCAGTTATCTCGTCTGTGACATTGTACTCTGTTATCAATTAATTAATAAATATTTATTGATTACTTATCATGTACAAGGCCTAATGCTAGATATTTGAGAGCATTCAAAGATAAATTAGATTTGGGGCCTGTCTCCAGGGATCTCACAATCTAATAATAAAGTCAGAGACACAATAAAAAGTAACTAACCAACTTCACAAGACAGTAAACATCGGGAGCCAAATGAGCGAAGCCAAAAAGTTCAGAGTATTTAGAGAACACTATACGTGAAAGGGCCAGGTGAGGGCTTCCCAGAGAAGGTAGTACTCGGGCTACACCTTGAGAAATGGTGACAATTCAGATAGTTGGGGAAAGATGGGGTTCAGGAGGCTGTGGCACAAACATAAGAAAGAGAGAAGTCTGAGGATTTGGTTTGCCAGAGTGACAGGAGTCAGCTGGAAAAGAGTAAGGAGCAGAAAAATCCTAAATGGAATTTAAATGTAAGTTAATGTTATTCTTGGATTTATTCCAGTCTTCATCATTCTGAGGCATTTTTTCTGAATGATATTTTAGTGTTAACATGATTAAGAATCAGTCTGAATTACTGTGTCTCATAGTTAACCATGTACAATTTGAAGTATAAATTACTTCCTAGAGGGTGATGTCAGAGGACAGCAGTGGACCCTCAAATGCAGGGTTACATATATAATATGTGGCATTCCCCTTCATTCTCTTTTCTTTTTAATGAAAATTGTCCTTCCATTATCAAATGAAGAGAGGCTAAAAAAGAAAGTAGAAACAAAATATTCTATTATTTCAGTTTCAGATTGCACTAGATATCCCTGCCACACTGTTGATAAATAATGAGTCCATCAAAGAATCCCCCATGGTATGTTGAATTGGGCCATATGCATAGTAGGCATTCAATAAATGCTTGTTCGTTGAAGGAATGATTGGCACAGGCCACCATTTTGTGAATGAAGTAGTTGGCCAGCTTATTTGCCCAGGTCATTTGACATTTTTTTCATCAGAACTCAGTTTTTTGGTCATTCAAATAGCATCAAATGGGACATTTCCCTCTAAATGCATATAGGATGAACAGAGTGCAGGTTTTTCCAGACTTTATAATGTACCCCTCCCCCTTAAATTTGGTCTTTAAAATCTACAGTAACAGAAATATGCTTCCTCGATGCCAACTTAACAGCTTAGATTTAGCTATACATTAAGACAGCAAAGATGATTTCTCAGCAGGTGTTGAGTTAATCACTTATCACAACCACACAGACTGGGTAGCAGGTTTTTCTTGTTTCTATGCACCGAGCACAGAAACTGTGCACTTTTTAATAAACAAACAAAACAAGATCCAGAGATATCACACTCCACTTTACTTTTTAAATAGTATCTTTAGTATTGTTTTGAATGAATCCATTCCTATGTAAATATCCAATCTGTCAGACTGTTTTACTCAGCACCCCAGTTACTCTCTAGTGTAAATAAAGTATCTAATTAGGGAATTAATTCTTAGAGAGCATTACTACTAACCTTTGATCATTACTTTTTCAGGCCAGTGAAAATAATCTCCCCATCAAACATTTAATGCTATTCCTTAAGCATCTTAACCCACTTTCAGGGAAATAATTTCTGATATGGGGAACTGTTTCCATTAGCATCTCTTAGATTTTAGAGATTCCAGATTATAGAACTCAATCTCCACTGCAGATAATCTTAATGAGGCCAAATTAAAATGCCATTCTTAAGATAGAAATGTCAGTGTTAGTGAAATAAAAGTGTATTACAATAGTTACCATTTCCTTTTTTGAAAATATTGTTATTAATACATTCTTCCCTATTAAATATTTTCATTTGTAGACTCAGAATCTAGCATTCATAGACTCATCTTATCCACCAGCTTCTCAGGTGACAGGTGAAGAGCTGAGGCCCAGAAAGTGAAGTGACTCAGGCACAGCCAGGGCTAAAACCAACATTGTCCTGACTTCTAGGCCACTGCACTGTGATGTCTCCTCTGTTCTTTGGGCCTCCAAAGAGTATGAATAACCCATTTGTTGGCTTTACTTCTGGATCTCTTTCCATACCAGCCAGAGGAGAAGTTTTAAAAATATATTTACATTTATCCAGATGCCAGTTCTTCATGTTATTTTATCCAGATGAAATAGTATAAATATATTACAGTAACTAGTTAATAGTCCTGTGTACTGCTGCCTTGTATAGTCGCTTGCGTGTAGTAGATGTTTTGTCTAAGTGGAATTGAATTGTAATGGACTGAAACACTAGTTAGTCTCTTTATTACAAGAAAAAAGGAGTTATCAAAAATAGTGAATTCTAATCCTTTTCAAGTGCTCTAATCTTATACTTCACTTCAGTCCTAAACAGACCTACCCCTTCCCTCACCACCAAAGTTGAATCTAGAAAATCCTAGCATACCATGGAGAAACCTCTGCAGCATGGGGTAGTAGAAGGACCAATAGTGAGAGAAGTGGGGGACCACAGGTACAGAATGGTAGGTTCATCACCAAGTACAGACACAGGGTTGGTTTTACATAGTGCTTGGCCTGTAGTGGGTGCTTAATAAATATTTATCAATCAATTGCTTAAGTGTTTTTCTTTGTTATACAAGAGGGCTCATTGTGTGTGGGGAGGAGGGGTGTATTTCCCGGAATCCCTAACATAAAAAAAAGGAATCAGCTCATTTAAGAAAAAAAGAGGGGCAGCTAGGTGAAGTCGACACAGCACCGGCCCTGAAGTTGGGAGGACCTGAGTTCAAATCCAGCCTCAGACCAAACACTTGATGCTTACTAGTTGTGTGATCCTGGGCAAGTCACTTAACCCCAATTGCCTTAAAAAAAAAAAAACAACTCTAGCATGGCACCCAAGAAACCTGGATTCTAGCTCTAACATCATTTCTACCTTGGACAAGTCACGTAAGATTCCTCATCTGTAAATCAAAAACCTGAACTATTTAATCTCTAAGATACCTTCCAGCTCTACCTTCTGTGATCCTGTAATGTTCTGGTGAACGTGTCAGTTGTCAGTCATTTTCAGTTATGGCCAACTCTTCATGACCTCATTTGGGGTTTTGTTTTCTTGGCAAAGATACTGAAGTGTTTTGCCATTTACTTCTCCAACTCATTTTATAGATGAGGAAACTGAGGCAAACAAGATTAGTTGATTTGCCCAGGGTCAAACAACTAGTAAGTATCTGAGGCCAGATTTGAACTTCCTGACTTCAGGCCCAGCACTCTACCCACTGCTCCAACTAGCTGCCCTGAGCATGAAAATGTCTACATCAGTTGGAGCCACTGTTAAACTGAGAGAGCTCACTGAAGCTGTTTTTAAAAGAAAAACATTCTTTGTATGCCCAGCACTTAACATAGTGTCTAGCATATAGAAAGCACTTAATAAATGCTTGTTTATTGATTGCAGTTAGATTGGGGCATTAAAACTTATAACCTTAATGTTCTAATAGCATATCTTACTGACATGCAAATGACCTTTTTTTTTTAATCTAACTTTACTAATAGCTACTGCAATCAGGAAAACCTGAGTTCAGATCTGGCCTCAGACACTTATTAGCTGTGTTGACCCTAGGGCAAGTCATTTAACACTGTTTATCTCAGTTTCCTCATCTGTAAAATAAGCTGGAGAAGGAAATGCCAAACTACTGCGATATCTTTGACAAGAAAACGCCAAATGGGGTCACAAAGAGTCAGACATGACTGAAAAATGACTGAACAAAAGGCACAGTTGATCTCTTAAAGTCCTTCCCAACGCTAAATCAATAATATAAAGGACAAGCTTATCAGCCACGCCATTTTAGCAAAGGCGTAGCTCTTTTTCTTATGTTTGAAATGACTATTACACAGTTACCTTTCCACCATCATTTTCTTCTTGTCCAATCATTCTTAAATTAAAAACAATCAAATGCACAGGGTTTTTTATGATTTTTAACTTTTAAAATCCAATTTTGGCCAATGTGTGGAAATAAAAGCACCTTTAGAAAACTGAAAGCAGGTGAAAGCAGAAAACCATAACTTGAATTTCCTACCCAAAGATAATCCCTCTTTTGTCAGAGCAAAAAAAAAAGCCAAACTCTGTGTCTGTGTGTTCAATTAAAATGTTGCTGGAATAATACTGCAATATGAATCATATATAGCCCAGAATATGCCAGTAATCAATCAACAGCTCCTTCTTGAGCATTTCCTGTGTGCCCAGCACTGTAGGAGATAGAAAAGAAAGATAGAATCACACAGGCAAGCATACACACACCCGCACACACTCGTCTCTATCTGTCTGTCTCTCTCTCTCTCTCTGTATGTTTATAATAGTAACAACAACTCACATTTATATAACACTTTGACGTTTGCAAAAGGTTTTATATCTATTATCATTTAAGATTCCCAACAACCTTGTGAGGTAGGCACTACAAATATATGATGTGATATTCCTAAATCTCAGGTCTGTCCTTGTCATTGCTCTGGTTAGTGAATTTTGGGGCCTTCCCATTACTTCTAGGCTCAGACAAATCGTTTGGTGCAGAGGTCCCTTCTTGCATCCTTTGGTCCAACCAAACTGGCCCCATTACTGCTTCCCACATGGGACAGTACATCTTCTGTCTCCCTACCTTTCTTCAGGCTACCTCTTCCCTGAATTTCACAGCCCCAGCTCTAGGAATGCATTACCTCCTCATCTCCACCTCTTAGCATACCTGGTTTCCTTCAAAGCTTAGCTCAAATGCCATCTCTTTTGTGAGGCCCTTTTGGAGTACCCCTTCCCCATACCTTATTTTTCATATATATTTTATGAACATCTATTATCTCTCTAGTGGAATGTCTTTGGAGAAGCTTCAGATAGCAGAAGTGGCTTTTGCTGGTTCCCATCCCTAACCTCTTTCATAGTCATTGGATGAATTAAATTACTCCAGCCTGATAGGATGGTAGAATTGCTAGGAGGTCAGTGGGCAGAGAGGAGGGAAGGCTTTTGAAAATGTGTAGTAAACAGTGATTCCTGTGAGTTATATTTCAGAGTTGGTGAATTTTATCAGTTTAGACCTTGAGAATGTCTCCTCCAGATGCCTCATCATTGTTGCCCTTTTGAGGTATAGTTCCTGCTGCTTGTTTCCTCTGGCAGTAGAACAACTAAATGGGCCTTCCTTAACAACTGAATTCAAGCCATTCCCCTTACTTTCTACGGTTGTGTACTCATGGAGGCCATTTATTCATCTTTAATTTGCAAAGTCCAGATCTGGAAATTCTTCCCCCTCTCCTATCCAATTACTGGTTGCTGCTGTCCAGAGACTTAAGTCTGTTTCCTTATTCTCTCCCTTTATCTCCAAGTGGCATTTGCCATCACTTCATGGGGTTTGGAGATAGGAAGGGCCTTAGAGATCCCTCATCCAACCCCTTCCCTTTTAAAAGTGAAGAAATTGAAGCTGAGAGACTGAAGTCACAGAGCTAGACTGAGCTAGGATTTGAACCCAGTTCTTCTCATTTTAATCCTAGTGAGCTTTCTGCTATACCACATATTTAATAAAATTTAACCTATATAGCATGTTCCCTAGAAGTTGGTTAGTTCTTCCCAGACACTACCTATAATTGGGAATGTGGATATTGAAGTCATCATTTAAAAAATACAAAGCTTCATGGGACAGTACAAAGAACATTGTCTGTGGAGTCAAGAGGTTGTTGCTCATTCATTCAGTCATGTCTGATTCTTTATGACCCAAGGACCATTGCATACCAGGCCTTTTCTTTCTTTCTTTTGTTTTTTTCTTTTTTTTGGCTGGCAATGGGGTTAAGCAACTTGCCCAGGGTCACACAGCTAGTGAGTATTATGTGTCTGAGGCTGGATTTGAACTCAGATCCTCCTGACTTCAGGGCCGGCGCTCTATCCACTGCGCCACCTAGCTACCCCTAGGCCTTTCTATCCTACACTGTCTCCCAAAGTCTGTCCAAGCTCATGTTCATTGCTTCCATGACACTGTACCCATCTAACCCTTTTCTCCTTTTGCCTTCAATCTTTCTCAGCATCAGAATCTTTTCCAGTGAGTCCTGTTTTCTCATTATGTGGCCAAAGTATTTAAGCTTCAACTTCAGTATTTGTCTTTCCAACGAGTAGTCTGAATTAATTTCTTCAATTATTGACTGATTTGATCGCCTTGCTGTCCAAGGGACTCTCAAAAGTTTTAGAGGACTTAGGTTCAAATCCTGCCTTTGATGCTTACAAATTTTGTGACCTTAAATAATTTGCTTTACCTCCCTAGGCCTTGGGTCCTCATTTGTAAAATAATGGGCTTTAGACTAGATGACTGCTGAGGCCCCTCCAGCTCCAGACTGATTTCCAGTGTCATTAGTCATTACTCATATTTGAATATTAGTCATAACAATTTGGAGCAAGATTTTGAAAAATCTGACGCTTATGCCAGCAAACTTAAGCTCCTTGCCAAGCAGATATGGCAGCCAAGGACAGCACCATTCTAGAATATAAACTTGTTTGTAAAATCTTATATCACCTCATAAAACTGAAAAGCAGTGAAGAGAAACAAGTTTGCAGAAAACTTGGCAAGATATCCAATTAAGCCAAATCATCTGAAGCAGATTTAAGGATGAAACTGGAAAACGACGAACAGACAGAACATGGGAAATTATCTGTAAAGATTTTTGTAACAAGCACTTTCCTTCCTCACTGGCAGTGAAGCTGCCAGATGTCAACACTCTTAATATTAAGCTCCCCATTGTGCTCCGTGAGGAAATAAAAATGGCACTGATGGAAACAAAGATGGGAAGACCAGCTAGACTTGACCAAGGATTTACACAGCAGAGTTCCATGTGAAGGTGTGGAGGGATGGATTCCCAACATACCTTAAAGAGGGGATGATACAAAGTACTTGGGGGGGAAAAAATCAAACTTTATTATGACCTCCCAAGAGTTAGCCATCATTACCAATCCAAGAGCTTACTTTCCCATCACAAAATCTTTAATGAACAATAAAATTATATTCTATAGCAAACTACATCTTTAGAACCACACATTTGTCTGAGAGGTGTAAAGACTACAGATTCCTGGTTCTGCCCAGTTCACTCTGCATGAGTTCATGTAAGTCTTTCCAGGTTTTTCTGAAATCATCCTACTTGTCATTTCTTATAGCACAGTAATATTCCATTACAATCATATGCCCCAGCTTCTTTGGCCATTTCCCCGATTGATGGGCATTCCTTCAGTTTTGCCACCCCAAAAGATCTGCTATACATATTTTTGTATAAATAGGTTCTTTGAGAATTTCTGGGTAAATATGGATGAGCTTGCTGAATGAGAAAGCGTAGATAGCTTAAGGGTACCTTTAGCATCACAGTCCACATTGGTGAGAGAGAACAGATCCAGTGAGTGTACCATCAGATGGACATATAGGCGCCTTCTCTCTAATCACAGTTGTGTCTAGTTTTTAATCTGTTCTTTCTGTCTGTATTTCTCAGGTTGAGTAATAATGTGCTCTTAAAAGCATAGAATTGCGTAGTATGGAGAAAAGAGCACTGTAGCTAGAAGACATAGGCTCAGAGCCTACTTCTGATTCTTACTGTGTGACTTAATCTACCTGGGCCTCGCTTTCCTCATCTGTAAAATGAAAGGGTTAGATTGGATGGCTTCTGGAGTCCTTTCCAACTCAGGATCTATGAGCCTATGACTTTATAAGTCATCCAGCCAAGTAGCACAGTGGATAGAGCACTGGACATGGAGTCAGGAAGACCTGAGTTCAAATCCTGCCTCAACTGCTTACTAGCTGTGTGACTCTGAGCACACAGCTTCTGTTTGCCATCTGTAAAATGGGGATAATAATAGCTCCTCCCTCCCAACATTATTGTGAGGATAAAATGAGATAATATCTATAAAGCACTTTACAAACCTTTTTTTTATCGTTCAGTGTTTTTCAGTCATGTCCAACTCTTTATGACCCCATTTGGGGTTTTCTTGGTAAAGATACTGGAGCAGTTTGCCATTTCCTTCTCCAGCTCATTTTACTGATAAGTAACTGAGGAAAACAAGGTTAAGTGACTTGCCCAGGGTCACATAGCTAATAAGCATCTGAGGCCAGATTTGAACTTAGGAAGTGAGTCTTCCTGACTCTATGCCCAGCACTTCCACTGTGCCACCTAGCTGCTCTTGCAAACCTTATAGTACAGTGTAAATGCTACATGTTTTGCCTTAGGTCACACAGCTAGCTAGTAGCAAAGCCAAAGCTAATACCTTGTAACCACGGTATAGGTTGCCCTGTGTACAAAAATACTGAGATATAAAAGCCTCACACTAACATTTGAGAGAACCCAGACTGACTTAAGACCAATTCATTAGCCCATCTCTGAAGTTTCTGTTGTATTTACAAACTTGATTCTTAAAGGAATGTGCATTTTTCTGAACCTTTTAAACATATCACTAAACAGAAATAATTGATTTTTTTAATACAGTTGTCCAATAATTTCTTCACTGTCTCATGCCATTCCTTCTTTTAAGTTGTCTGTAGTATACCTTCATGCCAGCCTCTTAAGTCTTCATTAGTTGACTAATCATGAGTATGTTGTGAAGGTATAAACATGCAAAGAGAGTCCAATTTTGCACAGCTTTGCCAGTTTTTTTCCTAGTTTCTCTGTTTCAGTATATAGTTGACCATATAATTTTTTATTTATCCAAAGTCTTCATGCTTTGCTCTGGAAATGCTGTATTCTCACTCTCTTATTTCTAGTGTGTTTCTGTTTCCTCAGCTTCCTAAATTCTCTGTCTCCAACTCCTAATACTACTCTAGCTTGAACATTCAACAGAATTCTCCAGCACCTTAGACAGTGTTCTCTTGATGCTCAGCCTCTTCTCAACTAATGTTTCTCTCTCACTCTGTCCCATATGTATTTGGTATTAATTTATCCATATATATGCTGTTTCTCCCCAGTACAATGTAAGCTTCTTGAGGGCAGGGACTGTTGGAAATTTTTTTTTAATATCCCTAGTGACTAGCAAAGTGTGTAGCATAAAATTAATAAATGTTTGTTGATTGGATGAATGAATACCTCCACTTGGAAGTCTTCAGGTAAAAGCCAAGTGGCCACTTTTCTGGTATGTTGTAAAGGGGATCCTTGTTGCCCTTCTGAAGTACTTTCAACTCTGAGATTCTATGATTTTTTTTTTAGACTACTTATCTAAGGATCAGAGATTTAGACCTTAGAGATCATCAGATCCAACCCTCTCATTGTACAGATGAAGAAACTGAGGAAAAAAGAGGTCAAATGATTTGCCCAGGGTCAGACAGCTAGTAAGTGTATGGTGTGGGATTTGAACCCAACTCTTCCTAATTCCAGCCCCAGTGTTCTAGCCACTACTCCACTCTGCTTTTTTCCCTCAAAAACTGCTTAGCTTCATGGTGGGGGGGGGGTCCACTCAAAATAGCTACTACATGTTTAAAATATTCAAAAGTAGACTTACCAAGACGTACAGAGTTGTATGAATTCAACTTTAAAAAAAAAACTACAAAAATGAAGACAAATAATTGGAAAAATATTAATTGATCGTGCTTGGACCATGCTAATATAATAAAAATTACACCACCTAATTTACAGAATCAGTGCCATACTAATCAAACTACCAAAGCAGTACTTTATAGAACTAGGGGGAAAAAAAACACTAAATTCAAGAAATAAATGGTCAGGAATCTAAATGGAGAAAGAATGGGAAAGGAGGCCTAGCAATGTCAGATCTCAAACTCTGCTGCAAAACAGTAATTGTCAAAACTATTTCACACTTGTTGAGAAAAATAGAAAAGTTGACCATTGGGAGAGCTTAGGTACGGGAGATCCAGAAGCAAATTAATATAACAGCCTAGTGTTCTGCAAACCCAAGGACCCTTACTACTGGGGTAAGCTCGGACTAACTATCTAGCAAAACAGCTTAGAAAACAGGAATGGAGTCTGCTAGAAATTAGGATTAGACCAGCAACTAACACCATGTGCCGCGCCAAGCTCCAAGTGGATAAAAGGAACTAGATTAAAAGATCTTCTCATTATTAAAAAAAAAAAAACAGGGAAAACCTTTGACAGCTCCGAGTGTGGATCAGTTCTTGAATACACAAGTGCTAGAATAAAACCATAAGAGATGGAACGGACGATCTTGATTACAAGTTGAAAAGTATGGGCACAGACAAAATATATCTCAAGATATATAAGATGTTGATTCAGTTATAGTTGGAACAAGAACCGTTCCCCAGGAAGTGGGTGCTCAAAGGATATACATAGATAATT
Organism: Phascolarctos cinereus; assembly: GCF_003287225.1. NCBI lineage: Eukaryota > Metazoa > Chordata > Mammalia > Diprotodontia > Phascolarctidae > Phascolarctos > Phascolarctos cinereus. Next base: position 265,700,081 of record NW_027555847.1, on the reverse strand, counting down.
CTCAAAAGAGTTAATGTAACACAAGCTTAGTCACTGAATGATGATGAGATTTCAGGCTTCTCCTGGAGGAATGTGTGATGGGAAATTAAGAGCTGTTAATCTATCCGTCCATGGTTCTTTCCCTCCCTTTGTGTCTTTGTTTTAGGATGTGTCTGTCTCTCCTGCTCTCTCCTCTTGTCTCTTGTCCTTAACTAAGTGTGATAGTAGCACTTGAGTATTTATTTTAAAAATTCATTTTCTGTTCCTTACTCTTAATTGTGAATACATTTTTTTTTCAAAAGGGGGAGAGTGGGCCAGGGAAAATGTGTTTGTTTATTATGAAAAATAAAATAAAATTTTGGAGGGAAAAAATAAACATTCTAAAAATAAATGACTAACACATTTTATATTTTTCTCTTTTAAAAAAATGGATGTCACCTTCTATTAAGTTTTTTCTGTGTCTGTCTTAGGATTCAGAAATAGAAGAGACTTTAGTGATACTCTAGTTCAAGCCCCTGCTTTTACAGAGGGGGAAACTGAGGTCCAAAGATATAGGAAATGTTTAATTTTCCACTGGTAGTAATCAGAAAGGCTTAGATACGAATCCAGGCCCTCTGACTTCAATCCAACCTGTTTTCATTGTACTCCTCTCCTTCCAACAGAAACGAGGTTCCCCATCTCTGCTCCAGTTGACATCGTTTGCCCTCATGGGTTATGTATGGCACCTTTTATATTATTGATCCCACAAAAATGAATAATAGTGCTATTCCCAGCTATCCAATTAATACCAAATTTGTTTGGCAACAACACGTTAACAGTTTGCTATAATCCCATTCCAACTGATTAATGCTCTGTGTAATGAGCCCCAAGTAATGGCGTCACAGCTGTCACCCCAAAGCAAAAGAGAATCTCTTAATGTCCATCTTTGTGAGATTATCCAATTTTGAAAATAAATTGTTTATTTTTCCAAATGTGTTTTAGATGGTATCATGGAGCAATCAGCAGAACAGATGCCGAGAATCTTCTCCGGTTGTGTAAAGAGTGTAGCTACCTTGTAAGAAATAGCCAGACGAGCAAGCACGACTATTCTCTGTCGCTGAAGTAAGTATCATTTAATCACATTTTGCTGGCACCCACTTTCCTACTCTCTTCCTTAGTCAACTCATGATAGCTGTAAGTAGAAGACTTTTTATAAGGCACCCCAAGGAATTTTTGCATCCCCTCCACCAAGAATGTACCATTCCAACTAGCAAGTCTTAGAACATGTGGTCTTCAGATGTGAAGAAATTTTTATCATTCACCTTTGTTTGTCCAAAAGAAGAAAATGTACTTGTTCTTTCTCCCAGTTTTTGTATTAAAATGATTACTTTCCTTTTTACCTTTCGGTAGATTATAGCGTTACATTTGGGATACTGTGTTTTAATTTTATTTCCAATCTGAGGAAATCATTACAGACTTTGATATTTTGGGAAACAACTCCTCACAACATATGTAAAACACCCTCTGTGTTTTGTATTCAACCTTTGATGCAAAGATTACTCATTGCTGATTCTTTGTGAATGACATTTATACAGAGTCTTAGGGCCCTTTCAAAGGGAAATCACCCAAAATTTAGAGAAAAGGGTTACTTTTTATTTTTCATTATTTTTTAATCTTTTTTAATTTCTATGGCCTTGGCATTGTTTTGCGTTTGCTTGAGGTTTTTTTTTGGGGGGGGGTTGTTTGTTTGTTTGTTGGTTGGTTTTTGTATTTTAAAGGAAACCAGAATCTTATAGCTGGAAAAGACCTTAGCGATTATCTAATACAACCACCTCATTTTACAGATGAACTGACAGCTAGTTAGAGGCAAAGGCTAGGAATAAAATCTAGTCTTCCCTAAACCAACAGATGCAAAATACAAGGAACCGCTTGCCTGTCCATTTCCCCCTGCCTTTGATAGCATGTTGAATGTTTTACATAACTGAGGTTTTCTGCTTTGTCTTTTATAATCTCTTCTATCCTTTTTAAATTAAGAATTCTTTCCCTAATCATAGTAGCAAAGGTACTTGATCTCATTCTCTTCCTTTTTTTTTTAATGGTGTGACTGTTTATATTTAAGTTGTATGCTCAGTTTCAATTTATTGGGTTATATGGTATAAAATGTTGGTTTAATCCTAATTTCTGCCAAACTGCTTTCCAGTTTTCCCAGCAGTTGTTGTCAAAAAGGGAGTCTTCCCTCCAGTAATTTGTGTTTGTGGGTTTATCAAACACTGGACTACTAATTTTTATTACTTCTATTTCTTGCTTATCCAGTCTATTCCACTGCTCAATTTTTCTTTTTTTTTAAATTAGTACTAGGTTTAATGATCATTGCATCATAATATAAAATAACATTTGGTAATACTATGCCCTTCCACTCATAATTTTTTCTTATTATTTTTCTTGAGATGGTAGGCTTTCTGTTCTTCCAAATGAATTTTGTTATTTGTATCTAGTTCTAAAAAGTATAGCCTTGATAATTTCATTGGTGTAGCACCAAACCTGTAAATAAGTTTGGGCAGTGTTGTCATTTTTATTGTATTGGCATGGTCCAAGTGTGAGCACTGAATATCTCTCCAATTATTTAAATTTCCTCATATTTTGTCAAGAGGTTTTATAGGTATATTTCTATAAATCTTGTGTGTGAGTGATAGTGAGTTAACTCAAATATTTTGTGCATTTTACAATTATTTGAATAGAATGACTCCTATAGTTTCTTCCTCATTTTTGTAATATACAGAAATTCTAGTGATGGTGTACATTTCGTTTGGTTCCTGCTCTCTTGCTAGTAATCATTTCAGTTTCTTCAGTGATTTTCTGACCTTTTCTAATTACACCACTGTGCTGATTGTAAATAGAGATAGTTGTGTATCCCTTTGGTTGATGTTTATGTTTTTTTATTTTGTTCTCTTGTCTTATTGCTATAATCTGCATTGGTATAACTATGTCAAATAGTAGTAGGGAGAGGAAGCATCTTTGTTTTACCTTCTTCATACATGCTGGTAAAGAGTCTAGTCTTTACACTACATGATTTTAAAATTCTAGTACTTGGTTTTAGATTTTGCTTTTGATATGCTGTATGATTTTGACAAGTCTAGCTCTTGGTTTTAGATATATGCTTTTGATCACATGAAAGAAGAGCCTTTCTGTGCCTGTGCTTTTTAGGGTTTTTTACATAAATGACTGCTGAACATTTCTGCATCTACTGAAATAAGCAGGTAGTTTTTGTTTTATGTGATTGTCTTTATTGTTCCTGGTGTTGCATCATTCTTACAAACCTGGTGTAAATCCAACTTGGTCCTAGTGAATTATTTTTTGAATATATTTCTGTAGTCTTAGGAGGATTTTTCTTAACTTTTTTTGCATCAATATTCAGTGGTGAGATTGATATACAGTTCTGTTTCTCTGCTTTGTTTCCCTCCTGTTTGGGGATAAGAACTGTGATTGTCCAGTAAAAGGCATTTGGCAGTGTGTTCTCTGTCTGTTTTGAGAATAATTTTTGTGGCGTATACATCAGTTACTCTTTAAATGTTTAATAAAATTCACTTGTAAATTTACCTGACCTGAGAGCTTTTTCACCTTTTAGCCATTCATTTGTGGTTTGTGAAGTTCTTTTTCTGAGATTGAGTTAAGATCTCTTTCTTGTTTTGTTGATGCAGGTATTTTATGTTTTTGTTGCTCCTCATCAGTTTCCTTTGAATTCTTGGTTGTGCTGGCGTGTAATTATGTGTGGTAATTGTTGATAATTGTTTGATTTCTGCTCACGTTTAGGGTTATAAATGTTTTTGTATTTACTTCCATCAGCTATTTATGTGAATATAGATGTATAATATAAATTTACCTCCTCTTGCAAGTCAGCACTTAGGCTCTGCCATTTGTTTCTACAAATCTAATACCAGTCTTATCTTCCTCCCCACCCCAGCTCCCTTCTCCCTCCCCTCATCCTGCCCTAATCATTCACATTCTCTCTCTCTCTCTCTCTCTCTCTCTCTCTCTCTCTCTCTCTCTCTCTCTCTCTCTCTCTCTCTCTCTCTCTCTCTCTCTCTCTCTCTCTCTTCATTTTCCTTTCCCACCTCAGATAAGCATTCAGGTGCCTAAGTCTCCCTTCCCATCCATTCTTCTATCTCGGTAATATTAATTATTAATGTCACTTTACAAAAAGTATTGTTTTTTCTCCACCCCTTTTCTTATTCCTTCTACCTTTGAGGATTCTCTAGGCTCTGTTCCCAGGAATACTAGTTCTTGACAGAGGGCATCATGATATATTGGGAATTGTTCTATAACCATATTCTGAGAGATCTGATCCTTTTTTTCTCATCCTTTCTTGCATTTCCCTTTTGATTTGTTTTGATGATAACCCTACCTCTTCTTTTGACCCCGTGAGCCCGTGTTCTATCCTGTCTACGTCATATCTTCCCAGATACACTACCACCTCATCTCCCAAGTAGAGATAATATAAAGATGCATGACTGGTCTTGTCAAAGTGTCTTCTCCAGTCTGTAATTAGACTTGGTGATTTCTTCCTTTGAGAAGTCTAATTTATGGCCTTATTTCTTTAATATCTTCTTTATTTCTTTGCTCTTCTCAACCATTCTGGAAGTTCTTAGGGTTGCTTCTTTGATTGTCCCCCCCAGGGGCCTTGCAGAATTTGTTGTGCTAGCCTCAGTTTTCTTTGTTGAGAAGTCCACTGAGACGGACCTTTTCTTCAAATGCTCATGGCCTTCTTCTCCTCAGTCAGCTCTTGTTTGTCTCACTTAATTACTCTGCTGTGAGGTCTCCTGAAAATATGCTTGTCATCATTCCCTTCCATTGAGAAGTCCCAGCCCTAATTAGTCCCTTCTCCAGCACTTGTTGCCAGTTCCCTCTTCTTTCTGACTCCTCACCCAACGTTGAACAAGGTCTGTTGGCCTCAGAGGTCAAGAGTAGCCAGTTGAAACATTATTACAGGGCACTTCAAATGACTGATAAGATGGGACCAACCTTCTACTTTTTTTTTAACTACTTCCAGTCTTCTTGGTTTTTCACGGGTTCTATGGGTGTCAAATCTAATGTGTCCTTAATCAGATTAACATGTAATTGGGAAATATTGAACAAAATAAGTAAAAATACAATGAAACGTAGATAATGTTAATATGTGGTTTTCTAAGTTGATATGCAGCCAGTGGGGGTCCTTATGTAAGATTCAGTGATCCCACACAAGTAAGAGTTATGCTCTGAACAAACTTTGCCCTTGGATATGGCCACTGAGGAAACTTGCTTTACTTGACTTTGTATTTAAGTTGCATGGTTTTTTTTTCTTTTTGTTTAATTGATCAGAGAAGTAGGGTTGGGAGGAAATAAATGCTAGTTAATTTGAAAATAATAAAATTAAATTTTATAAGATACTTTGCACTTGCTTTCTCCAAAATTCTTTCTGACTTCTTGGCTACCTTTTTCCTCCTATTTTATATTAGTTCTTTTAGCAACAGTGCATTTCTAGTCTCCACCTTCTTCTACTTCCTCAGGTTCTATATTTGTCCACTGCCACCCCCTTTCCTTCTTCTCAGGATTTAGGGCTGGCCAGATTCAGGAGCCTCCACTTGCCCTGACAGTAGGATGTCCTGTTAGAACACATCATAGCCTTCATTGCAAAAACTAGAGAGTTTGGAGGTATTAGAAATAGGAAGCTTACCTGGACTCCACCTATCCTGGAAGTAAGAACTCCCTCAACACCCTCCTCCCAAAAAATGCAAAAGCTAACTTCAAAGGCAAATCATAGCAGCAGAGATGGGTCAAACGATCATAGGTGAAGTAGGACTAGGATGGCCAGGTCAGGAATGATTAGAGAGATGGGAATTGCCAGGTAGTGAGTTGATCTTCAGCTATTTTTTTTCTGCAAGAATTACCTTATACAGGGGCAGCTAGGTAGCACAGTGGTTAGAGCACTGGCCCAGTGGTGTGACTCAGGGCAAGTCACTTAACCCCAATTGCCTCACCAAAAAAAAAGCAAAGGCTAATGGGAAATTCAGTACAAAATTTCTAGAGGAGGTTCTCTTAACTTCCCTTGTGTTAGGGATCCTTTGGCACGTCTGATGAAGACTAACCCTCCCATAGGTTATTGCTTGCATTCATAATTGAAGGAAATGCTAAATTTTAGTTAAAAGTTAGTGAAAATATGTAACTTTTTCCCATTCAAGTTCACAGACCTTCTGAAATCTATCCATAGAATTATGAATCCCTGCTCTACAGAAAGTGGAAGCTGTAGCATTGGAAGAACAGGCCTGCAAAGCATTTTAAGGAATCAGCTTCCATTTTTCAAACATTCATTAAGCACCTGCTGAGGTGGAAGGCACTGACCTGGACTTTGGGGCTACAAAGAAGAAAAACAGTACAGTTCCCACTCACAAAGAACGAATAATCTTCCAGTCAGTAGAAAGAAAAAGAAAAGAATCAGTAAAGGCAGCGTCAGAGATAGGCTCTGTGGCCAGCTTTTCCTCTTAACAATTCTTAATGAGTCAAATTACAAGTTTCTTTCTCTTGAAGATTGATTACAAATGCCACCTTTAACCTGCTAAGTTATGGCTTATCAAAAAAAAAAAAGGAATATTGTTAGTATTTGTGCTACATAGTGCCCTCCGAGGAGCTCTCTGTGCCTCAAACACCTAAAATGTTAATTTTCACATTCGATCCAGCCAGTTAATAACCAAGTCAGTTATCACATTCAGGGAAAATTCAGTGTATTAAACCCTGAATCAACTAGGATGTGGAATTTGGCTCTACAAGAACCCCCAAAAAAGTTCTAATTTAGTTATAGAAAGCCAACTGTCTTCCTGAAAAGAGTACAGCTAAAGCCTGAAGGGCATTGCCTATAATAAGCATGGAAAGCAAACATTATTTATCTTTGACTCCACATTGATCCTTCTCATTATATTCTTTTCTCATTTAAAAAATATTTTAAAATCACTTTATAACCCACGTGAAAATCTAGCTACCAGACTTCTACTTTTCTGAGCAAACATCCCCTTTAGAGATCAGTGATGTGAAGGAGAAAGTTATGATTTTTGGGGGGGGGATGGGGGGGGACAGATGGATAAAAGAACATCATTAGCTTAAAGATTCCTCACCTCTTTGACGGAAGCCGGCACCAATGGGGACCAAGGTGAGAAGAAGCACTTCGTTTGCCCACATGGGCTCTGACTGTAAGAACTGCCTAAAGCAAGGAAGGAAGGATGGAAAAATGGAAACTGCAGAAAATAGGCTAACTGTGGTTGATTTGTGTATTGGCCAAGGACAGCAGTGTGTACGTTAAATAACAGAACAAATTTGGAAAGAAATGAGGAGAAGTAGGAAGGCAGTCTTATTGTAATAACTGGCATATAGAGTACTAATATTTATGTAATGTTTAAGGCTTGTAAAGGACTTTTCATTCACTGTCTCATTGGCTCTTTATAATAACCCTATGAGGCTAATAAATGAAAATATTGTTTTGTTTTTGTTTTTTGCCGTTTTGGTGAGACAGTCAGGGTTAAGTGACTTGCCCAGGGTCACACAGCTAGTAAGTGTCAAGTGTCTGAGGCCAGATTTGAACTCAGATCTTCCTGATTCTAAGGCTGGAGCTCTATCCACTGTGCCACCTAGCTGCCCAATGAAAGTATTATTAGCCCCACTTTATAGTGAGGAAATTGAACCTTAGAGAAGGTAAATGACTCACCCAAGGTCACTCAGCTGGTAAGTGGCAAGGCTGAGCCTGGAAACCACAAGTACTAAATTCAAGTTCAATGCTCTTTCAGAAAATAATGATGAATGAACTCCCTCAGTTTCCCTGTCTTAGTTGTTAATAAGCTACAACTCAAAAATAGATAACCACCACAGTGATTGCTTATATTTGCTAATATTCTCATATCTGCTCTCTTTGCATCCTGTGAATAATTCATAGGGGATTCTGACCTTTTAACTGAGGCACTGGTCATATCTTCACTCACTCATTTAAGAAACATTTAAGCTACTAGTGGCAATGTTTCATAACTCAGTAAGCAAGCATTTATTAAGCATCTACTATGTGCTAGGCACTAGGAAACAAAGAAAGGTAGAAAAACTGAGCATTAGACTGAGCTCCAGGAGCTCACAGTCTAATGGAGGAGACAGCCTGCAAACAACTATGTCCAAACAAGCTATTGATAGGACAAATTGGAGATAATCAGCAAAGGGTGGGGGCACTGGCATGAAGGGAGGTTGGAAAAGGTTTCTTGTAGAAGGTGGGATTTTAGCCAGAACTTGAAGAACTACAGAGAAGCCAGAAGGTGGATATGAGAAGGAAGAGAATCCCAGGCCTTGGGGACAGCCGTTGAAAATGCCCAGAATTAGTATTGTTCTTTGGGGCTGCTAGATGACGCAGTGGATAGAGTACCGGCCCTGAAGTCAGTAGGACCTGAGTTCAAAACCGGCCTCAGAGCAAACACTTGACACTTACTAGCTGTGTGACCCTGGGCAAGTCACTTAACCCCAATTGCCTTTAAAAAAAATGCCCAGAATTAGGCAATAGAGTGTCTTGTGGGAAGAACCACAAAGAGGCCGATGTCACAGGGTTGTAGAATGGTGTGAGTAAGGTGTAAGAAGGTGGAAAGGAAGGAGGGGACTGGCTTGTGAAGGCCCTTGGACACCAAAAAGGATTTTAATTTGATCCTGGAGGTGACAGGGAGCCTCTGGAGTTTATTGAATCAGAAAGTAACATAATCAGATAAACTCAGGGAGCTCAAGTGTGGAGAGATTTGGTAGAACAAATAAAACAAATGAACTAAATTAATTAGAGTAGTATAAAGTGCTGTGAGATCACTTAGAAGGTAAATCATTTTCTAATTGGGAGAATATGGAAGGCTTCATGGAGAAAAGGTAGAGTAGTGATGTCAGTCAAATGGAAACCTGTCCCTGCTGGCTTCATATTGAATTAAAAAACTATAAATCAACATTATCTTTGTTGTATTTTTATTTATTATGTTAAGTATTTCCCAATTATATTTTAATCTGGTTCCAGAGGTACTCAAATGTCTTGTATTTGACACCTCTGAGGCAGAGAATGGCAGCAGTTAGGGCCCGTGACAGAAGAGGGTCACAGAGATAAAGTGATAAAATGTGTCCAGGTTGCCTTGGTTACCCAACTCCCCTCTGCTCAAGAACCTTCAATGGCTCTCTCTTGCCTCTAGCACAAAATGAAAACTCCTTACCTTGGCACTTAAATCCTTTCACAGTCAGACTTCAGCCTTTCTATTTTTCCAGGCTTATTTATTCTTCTTTATGTAATATGTGTTCCAGCTAAGTTAGCTTTCTGTTCCCCGAGCTCTCCATTCCCCCTCTCTGCCTGTGCCTCTGCTCAGACCATCCCCCATGCCTAGAACATTTTTCTGCCTTGTGGAGTGATCCCTGGCTTCTTGCAAGGCTCGGCTCCTTTGCTGTCTCTTATAGCTAGCCTTCCCCCACCTCCCCTCCTCAAATTACCACATGTGTACTTACTCACCCACTTAAATATTGTCAACCCCACCCCCCCCAATAGAATGAAATTTTCTTGACATCAGGGCCCTTTTTTGTTTCTTCTTGGTCTCTCAAGGCCAGATGCCTTGCAAACAGTAGGTGCCTAATCAATGCTGGATGGATTGGGTTGAAGGGTAAAATGTGTAAAAGAGCAGTATGTGACGAGACTGGAAAGTTCATTTGGGTCCAGACGGTGGAGAGACCCCAGTGCTAGGCCAAGGAGTTTGGTCCCAAATCAGTAAGCAGCGGGGATATCATTGAAGGTTTTTGAACAGGGAAGTGACATAGTAATACCTGTGCCCCCGAAAGACCAGGCTAGCAGTAGTCTGCAGGGTGGCTTAGAGCTGAGGAGAAATAAGAGCAGGAAGGCTTTTTTGTGGAATAGGGTTTTCTTTTGTTTTTACATGTCCTGCATCTGCCACATACTGGCTCTGTGACCCTGTTGTTGTTGAATCATTTTGGTTGTGACCAGCTGTCCATGACCTCATTTGGGGATTTTCTTGGCAGAGATACTGGAGCGGTTTGCCATTTCCTTCTCCAGCTCATTTAACAGATGAGGAAATTGAGGTAAACAAGGTTAAGTGATTTGCCCAGGGTCACACAGCTAATAAGTGCCTGAGGCCGGATTTGAATTCAGATCCTCCTGACTCCAGAGCCAGCACTATTCACTGCATCATCTAGCTGCCCTCAGTGACTCTGCACAAGTATAATTGATAATAATGATAGCATTTATGTAGTGCTTTAGCTAGCTTTGCAAATATCTCATTTCATCCTCATAACAACTCTGTAAGGTAGGTGCTATTATTATCTCAATTTACAGATGAGGAAATTGAGGCAGAGAGGGGTCAAATGATTTACTCAGAGTCACACAGCTAGTAAAGGCCTGAGGCTGGCTTTGAAGTCAGGTCTTCCTCACTCCAGGTCCAGGTCCATTACTCTATCCACTGTGCCACCTACCTGCCTAACAGTATCTCGGTGCTCCATCAGTGGTATCAAATTCAAATAGAAACTATTGACTTAGAAAATTGCATATTAATATTGTCTATGTTTTATTGAATTGTTACAATATATTTTATTTACTCCAGTTTGGGAATGTTGTGGGCTGCTGGGGGCCATGTCTGATACCTCTGCTCCAGACACTCTCTAAAGACTGTAAATTACAGAGAATGTGCAAGTCTGCATTGGTGGAAGGAGTTTCTGGATCTGAGAGTGCCATACACAATGAAATCACAGGTCCATTCTCTACTTCCTATGTCTTTCATTTCCAAATGTATCCCTCCCCATTCCCCATCTGGGGAACTGTTTCCTAACTGGAAGAGGGTGAGGGTAATAGGAAGAGGAGTAGTTCAACAGAGCCAACTAATATACTTATCCAAGTCTAACAATATAGTGCAATACTCTACACCCATTGACCCCAATTTAACATAGAAGAAGGGTGCACATTTCCTTAGGTCTTCTCCACTCCCAAATTTCTTGGTCATTATAATGCACAAAAACCTCAAGACCTCTCAGGAGACCATGGTGGAATAATAATCCAGGTGAGAGAGAGTAACACTTGGGAGGAGAACTAATGTGCATGAAATGTGAGAGAGAGAAATGAGGAAAGGAGGGAGGAAGGAAGGAAGGATCGTACTTCTGAAAGCCCCAGACCATGCTGAACCTCTATCAAGTTCTCAAAAACTGATGGCTTCAAGACCTAACCGGTGTAAACAGTGTGTGTGTGTGCAGATGCAGCTGTCCTCCCCCTTCACGAGGCCAAGTCAATGCCCTGTCCTCCCCCTCGGATGCTCGACTCTTCTTGAGCTACCACAAGGGCCAAAGTGAGAGAAACTGAGCTTAAAACAACAGTTTGGTGGAGACAAGTTAGGCAAAAGGACAAATTTCCTGATAGTAAAAGGGGTAAAGGTTGCTAAATGTGAAAATGAGTGACAGAATGATAATCTCATTTCCAGGTCTTTTAAAGAAGCGTAATCACCTGTGTGAGATGACATAGGCATAGAGGAGGGGAGAGGTACTTTCTAGGCCTAAATTCTGTAATCTAGCACAATCTGTCGCATGTCACCTGCTCGTTGTTTGCCAGCGGCAGCCCCTGCCTTGGAAAACCAGGCTGGGAGACTTCACGGGAGACCGTCCTATTGTGTCAGCAGCACATCTTTTGCTTCACAAATTTTGACAACCCAATCTCCCTGAAATCCACATGCCTTCTGTTTAGCCTGTCGGATTATGGATGACATCCAGCCGGCGGCCTTCACATGGAAGAAGAATAAAAATGTATTAACCATATAGGGAAACAAAAGAGAACTATCTAGACAGAAACAGAAAATAAGCTCGCCCTAGATTGGGGAGAATTTGTCCACCACAAGCTGGCATGGTGGGTGGGCTCGAGTTCCTTTTAGAGTTTTTGCTCCCCTTGAACATCTGGAGGGTGGCAGGAGTCTGAACTATATCCTATTTCTGATCAGCTGGGAGATAGCTGGTCCTCTGAGGGGAACATCTGGTTTGGTGATCTGTGTCGCCTTATCTGCAGACAGACCTTTCGTCCCCAGAATAATGACACCTAACATCTGCATAGCTCTTCACAGTGTAACAGAGGGTTTGCGTGTCCATTTTGTTCTTTAATCCTTACCACAGACCTACAAAGCAGGCAAAGGAGTTATTATCCCCATTTTATAGATGAGGAAAGAGAGTCTCATAAAGGGAAAGGAACTTCCCTGCAAATGGCAAAGACTAAAACCGAAGTATCCTAATTCCTAGTCTTTGGCTCTCCGTGGCCAGCCAGAGACTGAAGCAGGCTCCAAATTGCATGGGATGCAGACATCATCACTTTACACCACCCTGTGCTTTTGGCACTGGCCTGCCCATGGAATGTGAAGCCCAGCATTAGGTCTGGAATTCTTCCCAAAGCACAAAGTGATATATTATAGTCGCTCTGCGTCATCCAGCTGCTAGGTCCAGACTGCATGGCTGGCATCCTTAGGTTTGGTGGGTCTTGGCTTGAGGCTTCTTAACCAAAAGGCATTCCCTCTGGACAGCCCTGGGATGTGGTGATCTGATAAGTGCACAGTCAGAATGTCATCAGGCATCCGACAATTTATATCGCACAAAGGTGGTTCACAAGTTCATGCCATAGAAAGCTTATTTTAAAAAAAAAAAAGACCTTAGAAATAGGGCCCCTAAACCTATATATAAGGATCCCTGTTGCAGCAGGTTGTCGTAGAAAAACACATGTCAACATTTTCTGTGTTCCACTGTATTTTTATTTTTTTCGTTAAATATTCCCCAATTACATTTTAATCAGGTTGGAATCCTGTGTTTGACACCCTCTACTCCAAAGCACCATTGGTGGAGTTGTGAATTGTTCTGATTATTCTGGAAAACAATATGGAAGTAAACAAGAAAGTCACCAAGTTGTATGTACTTCTGAGTCAGCAATTCCAGTGCAGGACATGGATCCTAAGGGAGGCCAATGACAAAGGGAAATATCCCAGATATGCAGTCATATCCTTGGCAACATTTTTTGTGGTAGGGCAAAAAAGGAGACAGAGTAGCTACCTGTTGTTTGGGGAACGGTTGAACAAATCGTGCTATGGGAATATAATGGAATATTGTTGTACTGCAAGAAACCATAAACATGAAGGATTTAAAGAATTTTAGGAAGAATTTTATGAACTGATGAGAGTGAAGCAAGCAGAACTAGGAGGACAGTTTTTACACTATGACCCTATGATGTAAAGAGAACACCGTAAGTCTTCAGAGCTCTGAGCGTTCAACTTCAGAAGACAGATTATGAAGTATACTTCCCTCTTTTCAGCAAAGAGGTGATAAACTAAGCATTAGGAAATTTACTTTGCTTAGCTGTACTTTGACACCAGGGAGGCTTGTGTTGGAGATGGGGAAGAGAGAATCTTTAGGAAAAAAAAAATCTTTTTTTTTTAAGAAAAAGCAATAATGAAACATTTGGGCTTTTTATTTTTTTTAATGATCTCATCATTTTGCAGAGTTGGGAAATAGTGAGATCCTGAAGGTCCCAAAGCTAATTGGTGGCAGAGAAGGGATTAGAACCCAGGTCTCTTGACTCCTGCTCCATTGAACTTATCACTGCACCAGTACTGGCTTGATTTAGAATAACTTTTTGTTCTCTGAAAGAAAAGCAGCAACTACAAGAGGGAAAAGAGTAATTCTAGCATTAGTAACTAGCTGCCTCTTCTTTCCCTCCATTCTTCTTTGAGACCATACGCCTACCTCTGGGTGATAGTTCTATTTCCAAACTTCACCACATGAAACTTGGAAGTGATTCATATTGAGCCAGTGAATGCCCCTCAAGGCAGGAGGACCATGCTTCAACTAGAAGAAAAAAATTTAGGTTTTTACCTGGAGTATCCCACAGATTCCATTTCTGAAGCCTGTTTGTTGAGCCACCTTACTGTTGGTTTAAAAAAAAAATCCCTTGGGAAATAGACCAAGTAGTGGTATTGCTGGTCAAAGGGTATAAGTTGTTTACTAACTCTTTGGCCATAATTCCTGATTGCTCTCTAAAATGTCTGAATCAGTTCACAATTCCACAATTGGTCTATTTCTGAGATAATTAGGGAAAAAGTAAAAGAACTTATATGTTCTGAAATGTTTATAGCAGCTCTCTTTGTGGTGGCAAAGAACTGGAAATTGCAAAGATGCCCATCCATTGGGGAATGGCTGAACAAGTTGTGGTATATGAATGTAATGGAATACTGCTGTGCTATGAGAAATGATGAGCTCAGTGATTTTAGAAAAACATGGAAAGATTTGCATGAAATAATTATGAGCAAAATGAACAGAACCAAGAGAACATTGTATACAGTAACAGCAGTATTTTTTAAATTTATTTATTTTTAGTTTTCAACATTCACTTCCATAAGATTTTGAGTTTTAAATTATCTTCCCCTTCTTCTCCTCCCTCCTCCCCAAGACAGTTTGCAATCTAAGTCCTAGATATACATTCTTATTAAACACATTTTCATATCAGTCATGTTGTAAAGAAGAATTAGAATGAATGGGAGAAACCACAAAAAAGAAGAAACAAAACAAAACCAAAAAAGAGAGAGAGAGCAAATACTATGCTTTGATCTGCATTGAGACTCGATAGTTCTTTTTCTGCATGTGGACAGCATTTCTCATCATGTGTCTTTTGGAGTTGTTTTAGGTCCTTGCATTGCTGAGAAGAGCCAAGTCTGTCAAAGTTAGTCATCCCACAGTGTGGCTGTTACTGTGTACAATGTTCTCCTGGTTCTGCTCACTTCACTCAGCATCAGTTCATATAAGTCTTTCCAGGTAGCAATATTGTTTTAAGAACGACTTTGAGCGAATAGGTTATTTTGAATTCTATAGATACCCAAATAACTATAAAGAATATATGAAGAAAGACACTATCAGCATCCAGAGAAAGAACTAGTAAATAAAAGTATATAGAGAATAATTTCACACCCACCACACACACACACACACCTATTTGTGTCTAATGGTAGCCGTGGTGGGGCGAGGGGGAAGGAAGGGGAAAAACAAGATTTATATAATGTTGTTGCATATTTGAAAGGAATAGCAAGTGGTGCATAGTAGATTTGTAATTTCATGTTCAGTCATCTTTTTTTAATTGTACTATATTATGGAAATGCTTGTTTCATTCCATAAATTAAAGATAAAAATTTTTAAAACCCTTGAGGTTGCACTCTCCTGCATAGCAGACCTTTTTGTCGTCCGAAACACCTTTCTTCCCTTTTGCCAATTGTACAAGAACTCTTTTGGGAGCTGACATCCAGCAGAGTTCTTGGTGTGTAAGGGATAGGGCTCCTCCCCCCTCCTCAGTTATCGTCATCTCAGAATGGAGTCCCACAGAATGAGGTTGTACCTCACCCGTGCCCTCATCCCTCTATGAGGTTCAAACTCTTGACCGATTGGCTCAAAAAGAACAGCACGACGGACTGAACACGCGGGTTAGCCACGCCTGGGGCTTTATGAAATGCTTGTTGTTGAATGTTTTAGCCTCTCAGAATTAATCTTTTTTTTCCTTAGGAGGCTGAAACAAAGCCTTTCTGGAGAGGAACTGGGGAGAAGTTTCTCAGTATTACTTTCAGGAATCAAGAATCCCAAGAGAATGAAAACTTAGACTTTTCGGCAAAACCTGGTAAATGAAAAAAACCACTAAGTAATAGCCTTCGATGGGTCATGACAAGCTGTCAGTATTCCATAGCCTGCTTCATTAGTGAGTGGATTACTTTACTCTCTGCTGCTAGAGAGAGCAGTTGAGCTGTCTTTGGGGACAGCAGCAAATCAATTAAGTGTTTTCTGTTAAATTTCCCTAACTACGCTTCAGGACCTCACTTGCACGTGTCCTGATTAGCCCTAGATTGATCTGCACTTATATCCTTAATTTGCCTACATTTTGGCCGGTTCTCACACTCTACCTTAGAAGACTGTTAACTTCTTATTAACTTCCCAGTAAGTTTGTTTACCAGATTGTCATTTTAATCACTCACAAAGTGATGCATTGAGAAGACTGCTGAATTTGTCAGAAAACCTGAATTCAAATCCTGCCTCTTAAATTCCTCAAGCCTCAGGTTCCTCATCTGTAAAATGAGGGTCTTGAACTAGATGGGATAACCCTCTGAGGTTCCTTCCCACCCTAG
This sequence comes from Phascolarctos cinereus, assembly GCF_003287225.1. Taxonomy (NCBI): domain Eukaryota; kingdom Metazoa; phylum Chordata; class Mammalia; order Diprotodontia; family Phascolarctidae; genus Phascolarctos; species Phascolarctos cinereus. The sequence continues at coordinate 265,683,921 of NW_027555847.1, read as the reverse complement.
ACCTGTGATCCAACCAAAATGCCCAGCAGTATGACGGAAAGTGTGGTGAATCCTAAAAGTTAATTGCTAATTTTGGAAATACTAAGTACTATACATAAGAGATTATTATGATGTCACTGGACAAACTAGGCATTTCAAGTTCATTCAGTTCCATTTTTTCAAGAAAATGTGTGCATTATTCTTCACTTTCCTTGTCTGTCAGTTTTTACTTTGGAGTAAATAACTTTGTAATGCATTTATAGGCCCTTGTAATAACTTTCTTCAATTTCTAGAGCTCTAGATCAACCAGCATTGGTATGTAATCGTATGTTATGGCATTCAGCATTCAGGGCAGGTGGTGGCAATAAACCTTGGAGATTTATTCCAGTTCTGCAAGCCTGTGCTTCTGTTATTTGTATGGAATGAACAAGTCCAAGGAAAAGGAGTCGTGTCTAGAGAGACCCAGAAAAAAAAAAAACCCTTGTTGCCAACTCAGGAATTTAAATAATAGCACTCACCGGAAACTTTGTGGTCTGTAGCACAAAAGATAGGGGAAACTGGAGGATGTGTGATAAATGTTAATAAACATCTACAAATATTAGGAAGCAAACTTAATAAATGACATGTAAACAAATACTTAGATAATCTAGTTAATCTAAATGAGCAGAGCTTAGATGACCGGTATTCAGGGACTCTTGAACTGGCAGAGAAAGTAGTACAATTGATTATATTTTTAAATTTTCCCTTTGGAATCATGTAGGGAAGAAAAGATGAATATCATTCCAGGCAACTAGGTGGCACAGTGGATAGCATGCCCCGTCTCTAGTCAGGAAGACTCATCTTCATGAGTTCAAATCCAGCCTCAGACACTCACTAGCTGTGTGACCTGCGTAAGCCACTTCACCCTGTAAGCCTCAGTTTCCTCATCTGTAAAATGAGCTAGAGAAGGAAATGGCAACCCACTCCAGTATCTTTGCCAAGAAAACCCCAGACGGGATCACACAGAGGGCATGACTGAAAATAATTAAACAACAAAAAATACCATTCCTAAATCATAAAGAATGAGAAGAAAAGGAAAAAAGGTCTCTGGATAGCCACCACCCTCCTTTCTTTTCCTTTAAATTATGCATGTAATTAAGAATTTGCTACCAAAATGCTGATTTCCAAAATAAATCTGGGCATTCAGTTTGGTTAAATTTTTAAAGCATTTTTTAAATGCCCACTATATGGTCATGCTCTTTGGGGGAAGGGGAAGGAGGGTGGCAATCAGGAAAAGCCTTGAGTAGGAGCTATGAAATAACACAGAGCTGAGGAGGGCAACCATTCCAGCCCAGAAGCAGGCAATGGAATGTTGAACATGAGGAAGTTAAAATATTCTGGCAATGAATTCTGGCATCTTTCAGTCTGACAGAAGTTTTTCTTCCCATTCTTGATTTTTGATAACTATCTTCCTGAATTCAAATCTGACCTCAGACAGTTACTAACTGTGTGACCCTGGGCAAGTCCCTGAAGTGATTCCAGTGTCTTTGCAAAGAAAATTCCAAATGGGATCACAAAGAGTTGGGCGCAACTGAAAAAACAACTGAACAACGGTTTAACCAATGTGTCATGCTTTGGGGCAGTCAGAATAGCTTGCCTTTCTTTCTGTCTTGGTAACTCGGATCCAGAGCTGGCACCAGGGGTGGGCAAGGGAAGGCAGCCGTGTAGCACTCAGAGGGTGCTGTGAGGAATGCTTTTAATTTTACATTTTGTGACTCCGCGTATTTTTAATTCCAGAAAAGGCTGTTCTCTGTGCATTTATTTGGTGACAAGCTTTCTGTGTTTAGTTTTTAAAGCCCTTCATAACCTGGCCCTAACCTGTCTTTCCAGCCTCATTTTATATTCCTCCCCCTCCCACACTCCCCAGTCTGCTCAAAGTGGCCTTGTCTTTGTTCTCCTTTTGCACTGACTGTCTTTCCATCCCTCGAATGCACCCCTCTTCACCTCCACGTCATAGAATTCAGTTCTTCCCTCCTGATCCCCCAACTGCTTTTGCTACTGCCCTTCTTTTCCAAACTACCTTGTGTGTAACTACTTCGTATTAATTATCTTTATATTTATTCTGTATGTGCTTATACGAGGCAGCTAGGTGGTTCAGTGGATAAAGCACTGGGCCTGGAGTCAAGAAGTCCTGAGTTCAAATGCGGCCTCAGACACTAGCTGTGTGACCCTGGGCAAGTCACTTAACTTCTGTTGCATTAATCCACTGGATACCTAACTTGCAAACCAGTCCAGTATCGTTGCCAGGAAATCTGCTTACTGGGTCACAAAGAGTCAGACGTGACCAAGCAACATATACTTATACTGTCTTCCTGTTAGAATGTAAACTCTTTGACAGTAGGGATTGTTTCCATTGTTTCTGTTCTTGGTATTTGTGTCCCTAGTGCCTAGCGCATAGTGTTGTGTTTTGTTTAGTCATTTAATTGTGTCCTGTTCTTCATGACCCCATTTGAGTTTTTCTTGGCAAAGATATTGTAGTTGTTTGCCATTTCCTTCAGCTCATTTTACAGGTAAGGAAACTGAGGCAAACAAGGTTAAGTGACTTGCCCAGGGTCACACGGCTGGTTAGTGTCTGAGCCTGGAGTTGAACCCAAGTCTTCTTGACTTCAGGCTCACTCTATCCACTGTGCCACCTAGCTGCCCACAGTAGGCACTTAATAAATGGTTGTTGAGTGATTGATTACATTGCAGCAAAAGTATGAAGCTTTCAGTGAGTAATAATTCACTGGATAGTAGGGAAAGGGTGAAATCCTCAAAGCCTGCCCAGGTTGTACAGATACCTTTTTTCAAACCTAGATATAGGGGTTTCCCCTGAATACTCTGCCTCATCTGCATTTCACCATTCATTTAAAAAGCTTCCACAGTTTACACCACTCTGCCCGTACTTTTCTCTGAGTCATTTTGTTGCGATTATAGGTTCTAGTCTTTAATAGAATTTCCTAGCATATGCGCAAAGTCCTGGCAAAAATTAGTTGTTTCGCCTGGTAAGGTCTTAAACCACAAGAGTTTGGATTCAGGTGATCATATCCTAGTATCTCTAAATAACTTTCATCCTGGGCTATGCTGATAAGTGTTTAACAACCAGCTCTCCAGAAAAGTAATGACGTAGGTACGTGAACACTTTAAGTTTGATCAATTAGTCAATAAACAATAAACAAATCATTAAATAAAATCAAATAAATGATCAAAAAAAACAATAAATCAAGCCCCCTACTTTGTAGTTTGTCCTTGAAATAGAAATATTTACTCTGAGAATGCTGGAACTATTCTAATGTGTATGTATGAAGGTCCCAGAAATCCTAGATTTCTATTTCTTCCCTCTTGCCTCCATTGGCCTTGCAGGCCTGTCAAACAAGAGACAAAGGTGCCAGCTTCTTTATAAAGGAATGATCCTAGCATTGTGATTAAAGTTATTTTTAGGATCGGAGACAGGCAAAAATCAGGGAAAAGACCAAATAAGTTCCTATTTATTGCTACTGTGTGGAAATGCAGATTAGAAAACATCTTAAGTGACCTTACTTGCTTCCTGCATTTGTTTGTTGAGAATTGCTACCAGCAAATGTGATAATTGACTTTAAGGAAAAAAAAAGGTTTCATTGATGATAGGGGGTGAATCAACTCTGATGTGAGTTCTAGTGCAAGTGACAAGGCAGTGTCCCCAGAACTACTATCAAGCTGAGATTATATTTTCCCCAGTAGGAATTTTTTTTAAAAAAAGTTTCAGAATTGGTCAGATTATTCATAAAAGAGCATTGTTGATGGGTCCTGATTAGCTGCACTGATAAGCCAAAGTTGACGGAGAAAGGAAAACGCTGAATATTTCAGCAAGCAGCCCTGCTTCTAAAGTAAGATGTGATTTGTTATTTTAAGGCAGTAGCAAGGGTTCCAGCTCAGCCATATCCAATTTCCAGTTCCTCTGGGTTTTGGCATGGGCTTGATAATGAGAGTCCTGAGGAGAATGAGGCAGTGAACTAGATGTGTGAGTAATATCCTGCAATTAATCACTTGAGGCCATTAATGACTATTGAATTAACAGTCTACTGGATTCTTCCTTAGCCCACCAGAAGCTAAGGGTGTGTTATCAAATGCTTCCAGCCTGACTGAGAAGGGTGGTGGTTTTTCCCATCCTGCAAGTGCCATTTAAGCTTTTTGACACTGGAATTCAAACAGTTTTATCTGCTGTCTTGCCATTTTAATGCAGAGACTGGGCCTGAAAGAATATTTTGCTGAGGAAACAGTCAGCTTTGTAGTTGGTGGTGTCCTTACAATCGGAGTAGGTAAATGGAATGATGTTTCTGGGGGATATAGAACAGTAAGGGAATAACCATTTTTCACCCTCAGCCCCCAAAGCTCCAAATATTCACAATCTGTTCAAGTCCAGAATTCCACCTTCAGTCCTCCTTCACTGATCCCATAACACACACACACACACATATACACAGAGTGTCTCTCTCTCTCTCCTTCTCTCTCTCTCTCACCCACACTCTCCCCACTAGCCACCATGTTCCAAACACCTCTTCCTCCTCTTTAATTAATAAAGGATTAATCCAAACCTCTCATCACTTCTTCCTACCACTTGGAAAAGGGGAGGTGCTATGTTGTAAAAGAAGCACACAAAAAAACCCCTAAAATCATGCTAAATTAGAGCCACTTACTGCAGCATTTGGAAGGAGGACTCCTTGAGTTTAAGGAATTTAAAAATCAAGAGGAGACATATCTGCTTCTTCCACCTATTTCAGTTCTTCGTTTGGAAGCAAATGTCTGGGATTCAGAATCTTTTTTGTGACATGGACCCCTTTGGCACTCTAGTGAAGTCATGGACCCATTCTCAGAATAATCTTTTTAATATTTGAAGGAATTACTGAAGTTCAGTTAGAAGTTAGTGAAAATAAAGAGAAATATTTTCACCCATCTAAGTTAATAAACTACTTGAAATCTGTCCTTGGAGATCCATGAACATTAGACATCCAGATGACCGGCTTAGAACCCCTGGTTTATATGGTAACCCACATGTTCACATTAGGAAAGAAGAAAGATGCCCATATGCAAGACTAGCGTGTCTACAGGAGGGTTGTTGAAGGAAAGTCTTTTTAGCCAGCTCTAGACAGGATTGGGATGCTCTGAGTCTCTAAAGCTGTTTCCAGACTGCAGCAGGAGTGGGGTAGTGTGGGCACCCCAAAGATAACTTACCAACTCTTACTTTTTTCTTCTGTTTTCCTTTTAGGAAAAGTCTCATCTCTAATAAGTACTCCTCCTTTCTATGGTTCTAGGATAGTGATTGATAAGAGAGCACAGTGTTAACATCTTTGATCTCAGCTTCCAGGTCTATGCAGTGGGATCTCAGTATGATAACTGGATGGAGTTGAGAATATGAGAGTAGAATGTTCTCTGATTTTCCCCAGAATTAGCTAATAAGAGAGTTGCAAATGGTCCTATCCATGATGCCAGATACTAGGGGGCTCTCTGAGCCCAGACAGAAGCTGTCTCCGAAGTTATTGGGAAAAGGAGAGGTCTTGTCAGCTCCCTGTAGGGATGGAAACAAAGAACAGTTAACACTTAGAGGATGCACACCCAGGGGCAGCTAGGTGGCACAGTGGATAGAGCACTGGCCCGGGAGTCAGGAGGACCTGAGTTCAAATCCATTCTCAGACACTTGACACTTACTAGCTGTGTGACCCTGGGCAACTCACTTAACCCCATTGCCTAGCAAAAAGCAAAACAAAAAAAGAAGATGATTCACACTCACTGGTATGGCAGTTACTTCCAAAAGGCTAGCGTCCTGTAGCTCTCTGAGCTAAGGAGTCAACAGCCGTAGAGTGGCGCTGATGGCTTTTTTTTTTCCCCTTGGAAAATGTGAAATGCTAACTCACCGTATAGGGGACAGGGAGTAAACTTGCAGAATGCTAATATGCCAACCATGAAAATAAAGGCCTTACTTAGCATAGCTATGTATAATTGCATATATGTTCTATAGCAAGTAGTTTTGATTCATCTCTATTCCTCTGAATGAGGAAAGATAGCCATTTGCAGTTACAAAATTCTGAGAAGTAAAACCGTATCATTACACATGTAATAAGAAAAGGATACAGTGGTAAAAAGGCCAGACATTATGAAAGGCATTGCAGCAGTTAATTTGGGGGGGGGGTCCTGTCTGCATATTTTAAACTCTTAACCCTTTCTGTTGATCCCCTTCTTGCTAGTATTTGGAGAAAGATTAAGCCAGTTTCAATTCAGTTAAATTCAACAAGCATTTGTTATTAAGCCCTTGCTGTGTTACCAGGTACTCTAGTAGGTGCTGGGGATACAGAAACACAAAAACCAAATGTCCTCTTGTCTTCAAGAATCTGACCTTCCTTCCTGGAAGAAACAGCATATAAATAACTTTGTGCTTCTCTACGTGCCAAAGGTGTCCACTTCAGTGAACCAAGATAGAGATATTGAGGTTGGCATCATCCATGTAATCACTGGGGATCACCAAAGTGGAGTTTACTCTGACTTCAGGAAAGTGAGGTTTGAGCATATCAGGAGCCTAGAGCTCATTTACCTTTGGCCAAAAAAATAAAGACTCAGTTTCTTGTCTTTAAGAAAAACTATAGTGGGAGAGGGGGTTGAAAAGTCTTGAAAAGGCTCATTAAAAAGGCTCTTCAGGCACTTTGGGATATTGAATAGTTTTTAGCAAGTACGATTTTGATGAGTTTTCTGCAAAGGAAAAAGGAGCATATAAATTAAATCACACTTCAAAGACTTTGGGATTTAACATGAAGGGGAGAAAGGATTGGCAAAATGAACTTTGGGTCACTCCCCATTGCTTTCTCATTTCATTCCATCTCTTTTTGTTTGGTCTCTGCCTGAGGAGTTATTTGGGCAAGATTCTGCATTGGCCATCACTTAGACATTTGGTTTTATTTTACTTGAAGGACAGCTTCCCTGGAAAGTCACAGTGTGGGCTCCCTTCCTTGGAGAGGAATCATTCCCTGTTTTTATGTTGGACCAGTGAGAAATTCTGACCGCGAGAGAATCAACGACTGTCAGGGCCAGGTGGCCTCTTAGAAATCAGTTAGTACAATCCCCTATTTTACAGATAATTTTTTAAATTCTTTTTTAAAGGCAATTGGGGTTAAGTGACTTGCCCAGGGTCACACAGCTAGTAAGTGTCAAGTGTTTGGTCTGAGGCCAGATTTGAACTCAGGTCCTCCTGACTTCAGGGCTGGTGCTCTGTCTACTGCGCCACCTAGCTGCCCCCAGATGATTTTTTTTAACATAATTACAGTGATTTTTTACAGATCATTTTTATTGATGCTCTTAGAAGTTAAGTAACTTGCCCAAGGCCAAACAGCTAATAATGACCTAGTTCTCTGGACTCCAAATTCAATGTTCTTTGTACCACATAATTAAGATGTATCAAAAAATCCATTTTCCACCTCTTCTCCCACACCCTTGATCTTTTGTGGAGCTGACTGGCAGGTCCACAGGTATAGAACATTGCAAATAATGACAGATTTTTTTCAATGTATAAGACTGGTTTTACTGATATTTGTTTCTATTATTCCTCTATCATTTTTCTTTTTAAAAATTCTTTCACGTGTTTTACATGATCACATAGGTATAACCTATATCAAATTGCTTACCATCTCAGGGAAGGAGGGGAGGGAGAGAGAGAATTTGGAAGTCAAATTTTAAAAAAAAAAAGAGTATTAAAAATGATCTTTACATGTAATTGCAAAAAAAAAAATACTATTTTTTTTTAAAAAAATTTTCATGGAAGGACCAGATCTCTGGGGGAGGAAGGGATATAGGAGGAGAAATCTGGGTAATAAATAAAAGATATACATAAAATCTGTTTTGTTTTGTTTTTAAGTTTAGACTTCTTTAAAACTTCTAGAGGCCTGGGGCAACTTGGTGGCACAGTGGATAGCGTTCCAGCCTTGGAGTCAGGAGGACCTCAGTTCAAATCTGGCTGTAGAAAATTGACACTTACTAGCTGTGTGACCTTGGGCAAGTCACTTAACCCCGATTGCCTCGCTAAAAAGGCAAACCAAAAAAAATTCTAGAGGAGGCACTCTTTGGTAATACATGGCTCAGAGTCTTATACCCTTTCTAAGTCAAAAAGATCTGCCCTCAGCCGTACATGGTGCATATCAAGCCTGTTCTATTGTTCTTTCTCAGTCTGTCTTCAGTGAGGAGCTGCTCACTGTCACCCTCTCACCATCTCTATCTCTTCATCTGCTCAGGGATTATCATGATGTTTATTCAGCTTGGACAAAAGAATGCTATGGGGAAACTTAATAATAGCCTCCCTGCCCAGTTTTATCTTCTGTTAGCTATATAATAATTTTAGCCTTACGTCACTCGGCCTAGCTTCTGGACTCCTAGCTCTCCACAGTGTGCGTCACTGTTCCCCATGATTGCTAAGCGAGGCCTGTCTCAGAGCTGTAGTAATGCCCCTTGGTCCTTTCGGAGAATAGGAACCAGAGGAGGTTTCTTGGGTTTCAGCAGAAGTATCACTCTGCACAGTCAATTATTGACCTTTGGAGACCAAGGCCTGCTCATTCAAGACTGTGGTACCCTGTTAAAAGCCCCTCTCTTAATTGTTCAGTGCTCTTGGTATGTTTTGTTTTCCCTGTAGAACATGTCATCCATTGGTCCTCTTGACAAGACTTTTTTTTTCCCTTTCAGATTGTGAAGACCCAGTAAATATAACAGCAGAGAAAATACACTGCTTATTTTTAAGTAAATCAGTCGTGGTTTCCCCTTTCCCAGCCTTAATCTGTTTCAAGGTAGAATGGGGAAGATGACAGGAATTTCTCTGACCCCCTTAGTATTTCCTTCCTCTCACCCACCCCCGTTATTCAGAGAATCAAATCAAATACACAGCGCTTACCCTTCCCCACTTTAGCACCCCCTGACAGACGCAGCTGTCAAAGAGGAAGAAGGTTCCAAGAGGATTTGATTTCATCTGTTCTGAAAAGTCCCAGAAGGTATTTAGGGTGGAGCAGACATCGTAAGAGAGAGGGGTGAACAGCTATGCTCTGCCTAGCCCTTCTCTTCCCTTGTCCTTTAGAAAGTGCTCTGATAGAGGCTCTTCCCCAGTTCCAGACTTACTGCCAGGTGAATGTTGTCACTTATGCCCTAAGGGTGGCAGAAAAACAGTCTTGGCTCCTTAAGGAAGGAGCTCCAGAAGACGATGGCTGTCACAGCAGGCCAATTTGTAGGGCATGCACAGCATCATGTTGTACTAATAATTTAATGATATCCTGTTATTTAACTAGTTTCATTTAAATACAGTTACTGTTATTTAAATACAGTGTGGTACTAATAATTTAATAACATCCTGTTATTTAAATACAGTTTCAGAGCAGTAATGGGTTTGTGTTGAGTTTGCTTCTGGCACTTTTCTCTCAAGTGACAAATTTGGGGTTTTTGTTGTGTCTTTCTCCCCCCCCCCCCCCCCACGACTGAAAGGAGGAATGGAAAGAGTTGATAGTCTGCATTCCAGCACGGATATGTATATGGATGTGGTATTTTGGTCCTCAGTGATTTATAGAGCAAAAGAGATGGTTGTCAAGCCATGGACAGGTTGGAGTTTGGTTATGTAATTAATCTGGATTTGTGGCTGCTGACAGCCACAAGCAGGAAACAATGAAGATTATTAGAAAATAACAACAAATATGATGGGGGAAGGGTTGGTAAAGGCATAAGAGTGCACAGAAGTTGGAGGGGAGAACAAAACATAGACAATGCAAACTCAGTCATGCTGCATCAGTCAGCATCATATAGTCTCTTCCTCACATTTGTTTAATTAACTTCATTTTTAATAAGTACCTCATTAAGCTCCCCAATAGCTGAAATGTTGACGTTGATGTTGTTTGTTGTTGTTGTTGAGTCATTCTGTCATGTCCAGCCCTTCATGACGCAATGAACCATGGCGTGCCAGGAAATACCATCCGTGGGGTTTTCTTGGCAAGTAGACTGGAGTGCTTTGTCATTTCCTTCTCCAGTGAATCAGAGTCAGAATTCTTCTCTGTGACCTGTCCGTGTTGGATAACCCTGCTTGGCGTAGTTCATAGTTTCACTGAGTTACACAGGCCCCTCTGCCTCACAATGTAGTGATACAAGAGAAGTCAATATGCTTGCTCTTAAAACACGTTTTTTCTCCTTGTTGGCCATAGGCCAGCCCACTGAAGAAGGTAGTGTCTGACAGAGCCATAGAGGGCTGTTCTGCCTAGGTACCTTACCCTCCTCGAAAGCAGAAAAGTCAGGACAACCTTCACGGGTTTTGGGCCCTATGTAAAAGTCATGGTGTCTGTTAGTTGGGGATGCTTTCAGGATTGCTCCTGCAACAACTTATTTAAATGGGTTGGATGGATCTCCCATAGTCACATGCAATGTCTTTTCATCTTTTGCATTTATTTTTACTTTTGCTTCTTCTAGTTAGTGATCTGACCAACAGCTGCATCTGAAATGACTACTACATCTTTAATCCCTCATTTCCTGCACATTAAAATGTAGTCAGTTTCATTTTTTTTAAATGATGTGTTTATTCACCATGTCCAGAGTCTTCCAATGCCTTTCTTAAATAAAATACTCATGATGCCTAGGCATGAGGCTTATGAGGATTCAAAAGACCTTTGGCCTTTCGTTTTTTGGTCCTGAACCACATGCTTCAGCACAGTTTTGGTGTCTACCTTCATGTTACACCAGACATCAAAGAAACAGTTGACTAGGTTTAAAGGTTCTTGTCAAGTTTTTCATAGAATTCCTTTATTTCTTTATCCTCTGAAACCAAAGTTGGCATATGGAGATGCCAGTTATTTTCATGGTGGTTAGTCTGCATATTCTCAGCTGTGAACAGTTCGAGGAGAAGTAAATAAGTGTTCCATGACATGATATTTCTGGTTACCTTTGGACACAAGATGAAAGCGACTTCACCAACCGCTTTATTGGTTTTTCCCAGAAGAACCTGCAAGCCTTCCTTCTTTCTATTTAGCTGCAATTAAAAGCACCAGCAGTTGAAATGAATACTTAAGGATAGGGTCTGGACTTGTGATTTCATTGATATAGAGAGCCCTCGGATGAGGAAACTCCCTCCACCCATGCCAGTCATGCCAATCATCGCCATCTTTGCAACTTCAGAACTGCCTGGAGCGCCGAGAGGTGAAGTGACTTATATCAAAGGCTCTTGTTTTACACAATTAATCACTGAATGGAAATCATTATAACCAGCTCAATAAAATGATTTTTAATAAGCAGCCCTTTTTTGTATTCACTGTAATTGGACAATTTCCAGCTTACAAAGTGGTTGTGTTATAAATCAGTTGTTTGGAATTTAGGACACATTTTTTCTTCCTCTGGAATTTAAAAAACACATTGTCTCCACAAGAGACAGTCTTATAATTTATGGTTAGGTTTCCAGCACAGCCCACAAAAGTCATTTTAGCCCACAATGTAGCTGGATATAATTTATACTTTCTGTTTAAGTCAGTCCACCAGCTGCCACTCTCCTCTGGGGTTACAGACTCACAGCATGTCAGAAATAGAAAGGAGAAGCTTCAGAGATCATCTTGTCCAGCTGCCTCGTTTTGCCAATGGAGAAACTGAGGCATTGAACTCTTAAGTGAGGAAATGGCAATCAGGATTCAAACCTAAGTCTTCTGGCTTTGACTGAACTCAGTACTTTTTCCCCTCCACTATACTTTTTTCTCCCCTTCTTTTCTTTCCTCTTTTATTTGGGGGGTCTATAGTGTTTCAACTATACCATATATTTTTAACTAGACTTTTTCAGGCTAATCCTGAGTAATAACAGTAGTAATAATAATAGTAGCTAGCATTTATATACCATTTTAAGGTTTATGAAGTGCTTTACATATTATCTCATATGGTTCTCACAACAGCTCTTGTAAGATCAGTGATATCATTATCCTCATCTTAAAGATGAGGAAACTGAGGCTGAGAGACATTAAGTGACTTGCCCAGGGTCTCAGATGGGATTTGACTTCAGACCTTCCTGACTCTGAGTCCAGCACTCTACCTCCTGTCTCTTCTACCTCACTGCCTCAAAATACTTTTTCTTGTTTATCAGTACTTTGCATACTTTATAGCGATACTTTGTATCGCTACAAACAAGACCATCTGGTATGCTATCTCCCGTCCTCCATACCTCAAAATTACTTGACATCACCATCCTCACCATCTTTGTCTCCATTTTCAAGACTTTGGAGCAAAGCTGTAGCATCATTTCTTCTCGTTATGAGACCAACCCTACCCCTTGTGCCCTCAAACCAATTTCTTTCTGTCGTGTCCAGGAGTTTAACACCTTTCATCATTCCCACCCTCTCATCTTCAATCTCTCCCAGCCATATACATACATATGTGTGTATACATATATGTATATGTATGTACCCATACATATATGTGTATACAGACACACATACACACCAGGTCTCCCTCATACTTAAAAAAAATAGTTCTGCCTTCTCCTCAGGCTGCCATCTTACATTTCTTCTTCCTTTTGCAGCCAAACTCCTAGTCATCTAGGCTCACTATTTCTTCTCCTCACTCAGGTTTCCAGCCTCACAGTTCTACTGAAACTGCTCTTTCCAAGGTGATGCCACAAATAATGACCTCCCAGCTGCTAAATGTCAGTGACTTCTTTCTCGAGCTCTATGTAGCTTTTGATTGTTGTCCATCTCCTCTTCCCCCTCCCCCTTCCTTCCATTTCTTCTAGATCTTGCTCCTTCTCTTTCCCCCCTGGCTTTTCATGACACTACCCTGGTTCTCCTATCACCTCTGACCACTTGTCTTTCTCTTTTGCTGTTTCATTGTCCGTGTTCTTCCTCAGAGCCATGGTGTGGCTTCCAGGCCTTTTTGCCCTCAGGCCCTCTTCTCTCCTCTCTCTATACATTCTCTCCTTTTGGTGAGTTTCTCTACTCCAATGGGTTCAATTATTATCTCTCTACAGATTTCAGAATCTGTACATCCACCCTGATCTCTCTTCTGAACTAGTCTCACAGCACCAACTGCCTGCTAGACCTCTCCACCTGGATGTTCCGTTGGCATCTCAAACTCAGCATTCCCCACACGTAATTCATTATGTTCATACTTAAACCCTCCTTCAGACTTGCCAGTTTCTCTTTGGAATCCCCCTAGTCATCTAGATTTGTCATCCCTGAATCATCCATGACTCTTCCATCTCCCTCACCCCCCATATCCCATCAGTGGTCAAGGCTTGTCAATGCTACTTCTGCAGCATCTTTCATATATGTCCTTTACGCTAACTGACCGCAGCGTCTGATACAGAGTGAGTGTTTAAGAAATGTTTCTTGCCTTGTTGAGTGCCTGGTTTAGGCCCTTATCATCAGTGGTGTCAAACTCAGATGGAAACAGGGGCCACTAGACTGTACATGAGGAGCTCTGTGGGCTGCATGTTGACTTCATTTTAAAATGTAATGTTATCTGTTTTATTGTATATTTATTTATTTGGTTAAATATTTCCCAGTTACATTTTATTCTAGTTCAGGATGCACTTTGGCATGTTGTGGGCCACATGTTTTGACATCTCTGTTTACCATCTCTCCCTTTGCTGTTTTATTAGCCTCTTAAGTGGGTCTATCTCCTTTCCAAGCCATATACCGCCTGGCTACCAAAATAATCTTTCTAAAAGCACAGATGTGAGCGAATAACTCCCCTGATCAAAAGTGATCCATCAATGGCTCACTGTTGCCTCTAAGGTAAAATACAAATTCATTATCCTCTGATTTAAAGCGCTCCATGTTATGATAACTCCCACCTACCTTTCTAGATTTATTTCACATTACTTGCTTCATCAGCATCTGTTAAAGCACCTACTATGTGGGAAGTTCTGTGCTACAAATGGGACTACAAAGACAAAAACAAGAGTCCCTGGCCTCAAGGAGCTTACATACTCACTTTAATATATGATTCCAGGGAAAATTGGACTACTATTTCAACTTGATGTGCCATTTTCCACTTCTATATGAATTCATTGATAATGAAAATGTTGGTCTATGGGTCAGGTAAGGAAATCAATACAATTATGTAAGGAAGGGCTTGTGATTGAATAGGTCATCTACTCCCTCCCTTATATCTTCCATGAATGTTCAACTCTGGTGCCATAAAACCTTTTCTTCTCTTAACCCTTTCTTTCTTTCTTTCTTTCTTTCTGTCTGTCTGTCTGTCTGTCTGTCTTTCTTTCTTTCTCCCTCCCTCCCTCCTTCCTTCTGTTTTCCTAGTGTATTTTATCAGGGTCTCTCCTTTGTCCATTTTGTATCCTAGTTTTTCGGTGCTAATCTCCATATACGCTGTATCACCCTCCACCCTCAAAAGAATGTTAATTACTTGAAGGGAAAGACTTTGTAAACTTCATATCCACAGTTCCCAGCACAGTTTCTTCAGTGTGATTAAGAAATGTTCCATGAATAATAAATCATTCCATAAGGTAAGTTGTGTAGATGTTGACTCCATTTTGCAGATGGGAAAACTGAACTACAGAGAAGCTAAGTGATTTGCAAAAGGGCTTTTCTAGTCTCTAGACAATAAAGGAAACTCAGTGCACAGCTTAGAGCTTCTGTGTGTAATGGTTGATAAGAGATCAAAGCTTCAGACTGCAGGGTCCATGTTGGGACATAGTAAGAGATATAAGCTGCCTCCTGCCATTCTCAGAGGAAATAATCCCCTGGTCTTCCACTGTAAAAATTCCTAAATCGAGCTTTCTCCTTCCTAGTACATAGCTGAAGAGCAGATGAGATTTCTTTGCACTCTCTTATTCAGTGCTATCTAAAAAATAGCTCTCTAAGCTTCATTTCATTAGAAAGATTCCTCTTTACTTATACTGTTTGTCCGCTTCATTTTTCTCTCCCAGTTTGAAGTGCCCACCTCCTACCCACCCACCCAGTTCCCTCTTCTGAATCCTTTATGATATTTGCCACCCAGTCACCAGCCCTCATCCCTCCAAGGTTATGTTCTCATTCTCTTTATCTTTTCATTATAAATATCAGGAACTCAAACAAACCAGTTCTTTTTCAGTCACCATCCAAAGAGTTGTTTTCAGTCCAGGTGTGTTAGAAATATGGAGAGAAGGTTTCTGTGCCATTGAACCATTTCTGGAAGACGAAACTCTTTCATTGTTTATTTTTTTAATGTGATGTGTACATTTGCTTTTGGTTTTCACCTAAGTTTAGAATTAGCTTTTTTATCATAGCAGGTACCTTAAGGAAGAGTAGAATTTTGAATATCCATTCAAACATTAAAGCAGGTTTGAAAAATCTCATTTCTTTTCTGAGTTGTCACCATAGGCTTAGTGTTAAATTTAAACCAGAAAATTGTTTGTTAAAATAGTAATAACAATTGCCATCCTCAACATCAGCAACCAATTATAAATGGAAGAAATTTTCCCAGAAAACCCAGTACCTGACACAAAGTGGTACTTATTAAATCCTTGTTAATTAACTGATTGCTAAATCCCATGATAGGTATTTTGTGTAAAAAGGAACGGCATACTTGTTATGAGCACTACTTGGGGCAGATTCCTACAAAGTAGACCACAGTTTTTGATGAAGCACTACATCACAATAATTTAAAAAAACAGCAACAAAACAGAAGATGCAGCAAAAGCATGCTCACATTGTGCCAAAGCTGCTATTTGGTACTTGCTGATTTCCTATAAATATCAAAGCATAAATATTTTTTTCCTGCCCAGCCCGATGACAAACTGTGAAAGAAAAGCTCCTGGGTAATTTACTGCCAATACCTACTAAATCACAAGCCTTCTGTTACATAATGTATTGATTTCCTTACATGGCCTGTGGTGTGTAAGAGCACCAGACCACACTTTCATTATCAGCGAATTTATTACCAACAATACACCTTTAGGAGAGTTGATTTAATACAGAAAAATAGCCTTCAGGCACATTTCCCCCAACTTATTAACTAAATGGAAGCCATATAGTCAGGGCCTCCTGAATGCAGGGGCAGACCTACATCACTTTCTAAGCCAGCTTGAAATAGATTAAAAACAGAAGGTTTTTTTTAATTAAATTTGACATTAAATGGAAATCACCAAAATGGTGCATTGTTTATTTTAATATTTGTTCTATGGAAAATTTTATTATTGTTTCATTTATTTCACATGGCTGAAAAGATTTTGATGAAATTTAAAGTTCAGCATTCATAATATGTCTTCACTGTAGCATTTGGCTCAGGCTAGGGTTAGCCCAGCCAAAGAGATTGGTCACTTAGCGGGCAGGGCCCTCAGGGCCTAGGGGACCGAAGGAAGAAAGGTAGAGCAGTTCCAATTGTTAGGGCAGTTAGGAGGAAGAGAAATATGACTTACGGAGAAGGAAGTGAGTGATAGGAAAGGAAATGTTCAGATTCTTGAGTCCTTCCTAGAGAAACCGTCTTTTTCCCATCCAAGCTTCTGGGTTACTGACGTCCCTGTCTTCCTTTTAAGTTCCAACTAATATCTCCCCTTCTACAGGAAACCTTTCTCAGCGCCTCTTAATTCTAGTGCCTTCCCTCTATTAATGATTTCCTAGCTGTCCTTTATATGGCTTGTTTGTATACAGTTGTTTGCATATTGTCTTCACCATTAGATTATAAACTCCTTGAGGGCTTCTGCTTCTTTTTATATGACCCAGCACTTAGCACAGTGCCTGGCACACAGTAAGTGCTTCATAAATGTTTATTGACTGAATTATTCCCATTTCTGTGGAGAAAAGGAGAGATTGGGCTTCTTTTCTTACTCATTTAGAAGAGTCTCAGCTGTAATTGTTTGCCTTGAATAAAACACACCATTCTTCCATGGCTTCAAGAATGATTCCCCCCAGTCTAGTCTTACTTGTATCACTTCACTTACCATTGTATATCACCAAACCACATTGTGTACCCCTTGAAATGGTGGGTACCTGGAGGGTCCTTCCTTATTGGCTTTCTTTTAGTCAGGAAAAAAATAGGCCATTTTAAGGTATGTCCCACATCAGGGTAGAACATCTATTGGTTTCTTTCTGTCCATTGGCGTGCTCATTTGTGTGTGCTATTACATCTCCCAAAAGTGAGGAGTCCTAGCCAAGAAAGGGTAGACAGAAGCTGAGTAGATCTGGAGGAGGTGGTGTCAACCATAATTAGACAGGATCACATCAAAGAATGGGGAAACACTAAAACAAGTTTTGGAATTCCAGGAAGGAATGTTCCCCACTGTTCTGGCATCATGGCACAGCCCTAAAGCCTGTTTTGAACAATCTATGTATACAAAACATATCCTTTGATGAGGCTCAGTTTACTTTTGCAGACTTAGTTGTCTTACTTCAAGCCCAGTCGGAGCTTCAGTATCAGTTCTCAGAGCAGTGCAGTGAATCTCTTGGTTATGTTGGGTTTTAGAGCCTTCCCAATTCTATCCATAGTGGTTTTTCCATTATATCATATTACTCCATGTAAATCTTCCAAGATGTCTTAAATCTGTTCATCTTGTAAAGGGAAAAATTTCAACAGCATGCCCTGGAGCCAAGAAATACATACTCCAATTGCTTTGCTTTGAGGGCTTATATGGCTTCTCAAAATGGGGGGGGGGGGACTTCAATTGTGTTTGTAACATCTTGCTAACAAGATACTTTAAAATATAGATTTCTGCAAAAGTCATCTATCTGGGCCTGGGTTATTTGAGTAATGGGGAAGGGATGTTCAGAAAGAGGCAGCAGCACGTAGTAAAGGGACATGCCTCCTCTTTCAGAAAGCTTAGTCTAAGTATGAGATCTACACTTCCCGAATGGTAGGGACCTTCCTACTCAGCTAATCCCTTCATCTCACAGATGAGGCAACCAGACAGATCAAGTAACTTAACGGTGGTCGTTCAAGTCATTAGCAACAGAGCTGTGATTCAAATGCTACTCCTGACTCCCAACCCATGGCTCTTTCTACTCAATTACAAAAAGGCTGCCCTTTAGTGAAAATGGCAACCTCTGACTAAGCAAAAAAGGCGGTGGGGGGGGGGATTGTTCCAGAAAGAAGCTATTGAGAAGGTTAAAGACAGCTATCTCTAATTTCCAAAAAAGATTTGGTAAATCAGTCTTCAGAATAAATTTTGGTCATGGATGATGAGATATTTATTAACTGTTATCATGAAGCTATACTCCCCTCCTACCCTAGAAATAGATTCCTGGTAAAACTGGAAAATTACCATAAATTTCACCTTGTGTCCTTTGTATAATCATGAAGAAAAGCAAGATAAGAACTTGACCCTTTTTTAGTTAAGTTTTCTAAGGAATCTTTTTTACTGTGACTCACTAAATTTATGATCTATTTACCTTTTTCCAAGTAGACACATGGTGCTAAGATTGGTTCTATGGTCAATACCTCCGTGACCTCAGTACTAATAGTAGCACAGTTCGTCATCAGGGAGCTCACACCTAGAAACAAATTGTTGAACAGACTGGAAATGTTTTTGTTCTATCTCTAATTTAATTTTGTTCTACCTCTTATTTGTAATTGGTATTTTAGAGGGCCTTCAGAAGGAATTTCCTTAGTAGTATACATAAATACAGGAAATATCTGCGATCTTTCCAAGGAAGGGAAGAAACTCTGAGTATGGAAACTCTCTACCAGTGCAGACTTGCCTCCCAGGTGATGGTCTTTCCATTCACACAGCTACCAGCTTAGCTCAAGCCCTCATCGCCTCTCACCTAGATTATTGCACTGGCCTCCTAATTGGGTTCTCTGCTTCATTTCCCACTACTGCAGTCTATTCTGCACACGGCTGCCAAAGTCATTTCCTCAGCCATAGACCTGACCATGTCACTCTCTTACTCAGTCAGCTTCAGTGGCTTCCTGTTGCTTCTAGGATAAAATATAAATTCCTCCATGTAGCTTTTAAAGCCCTATATAGTCTGGCCCCAATCTATCTTTCCTTACTGTGTTGTACCTTTCCCTTCCCATACTCAGCAGTCCAACCAAATGGGTCCTTTTCCTATTCCTCACACACGGTATTTTATATCCTACTTCCATGCTTTTGTACTGTCCATGACCCTGTATTCCTGGTATGCACTTCCTCCTTATTTCTACCTCATAAAGCCCTCATCTTCCTTTAAGGTGTACCAATGGCTCCATCTTCATCATGGAGCCCTTCCTGATCTTCCTCCGCTGCCAACGCCCTCCCTCCCTTGTAGTTAACTACTTTGTATATATTTCTGTTTATTTTATATTTATATTATATATATTCATATATGTCCTTGTTGTCTTCCTCATTAAAATGTAAGTTCTTGTGAGTAGTGATTGGTTCATCCCTTGTGCTAGAAACCACAGTGCCTAGCACATAGTAGGCACTTAATAAACACACGTTCATTGATTGTTTTATTAATAATGATGAGGGAATTACCCAGGATAGAGGTTAAATGACTTATCCAAGGTAACAGGAAAGGTAGGATTGGAACACAGGTCTTCTAAATCCTAGCCCAGCACTCAATCCACCACATCACACCTCTATATCTCAACTAGTACTCATTTTAAAAAATAGATTTTGAGAGGGAAAGGGGAAAGATCATGAATATAGCAGTCATCTAAGCAGTCTTCCTGAGACCCAGCGGTTCCACCACTCCACCACCACGATGACCTAATGAATCACTTAGGCCTCAGTTTCCTCATCTGTAAAATGAGGAGGTTGACAGTAAACCCATAAGGCCCCGTCCAGCTCTAAATCCTATGACATCAGGTTAGAAACAACTATAGCACAGGATTATTAGTCCAAAATTCTGCTAACTTCCCCTGTAAGAATTTTTTAGGGAGTTCTAAAGTATCCTAAATCACTTCATTTGCATAAAATATCCACTCGATCTAAAACCTCCAAATCTCTAAGAATATCCACTTGCAGAAAAAAAATGTGAACTTCTAAGCCTCACATTCAATGCCCTTTACAAACTGACTCCAATTTCCCCTTTCAACCAGTTTCCCTCTGATTCCTGAAAAGAACACTCAGCTCCTTCTAGGCTAATCTCTTCAATGAATCATGTTAGAGGAAGGAAGGTTAGAGGTCCTGAGGAAAGGGGTTCAAAAGCAAAATGACTTGCCCAAGATAATGCAGTTAGCCAAGGGCTGAGGCGAGACTCCAGCACAGATATTCCAAATTCAGGTGCAGTGCCCTTTATGCTGGATCATTGCCCCCTAAAATAGACATGAACATTTGGGGCCCAGACTTTATCTTTGTTCTCACAGTGCATTCCTGCATCCCCTCCTCCTTCGGGGCCCAGCCCAAGCTCCTCTTCCTCAGTTTTCTCCAGTGGCTCTAGCTAATGGCACTGAGCTCTCTAAACTCTGGTATCCTACAGCCTCCTAGCTCCATGAACAAGACTCTCTGCCTGTGTCTCGGCTCCAGGCATTTTCTCTGGTTGTTTCCCATGCCTGGAGTACCGTCCCTCCTCATTTCTTTCTTCTGGTTTCCTTCAAGTCTCAGCTAAAATCCTGCCTTCTACAGGAAGCCTTTCTCTTATTTCTATTTCCTTTCCTCTGTTCATTTCATATATATAGCTGTTAATTTTATTTATATATATATTATATATATATATATATACACACACATATATATAGCTATTAATTTTATATATATGCATATATAGCTGTTAATTATATATACATATATAATTTATATATGTATTTATATATAAATGTAATTCTATATAATATATATAAATTATATATGATTTATATATAAATATATCATGTTATATATTATATATTATAATGTTAATTTTATATATGTACACATATATGGCTGTTAATTTTATTTATTTATATATAGGTTGTTTGTATATATTTGTTTATTTGTTGTCTCCCTCATTAGATTATTAGCTCCTTAAGGACAGAGGCTGTCTTTTGCCTCTTTTTGTATTCCCAGCACTTGGCACAGTGCCTGGTACTTAATAAATGTTTATTGACTGGATTATTATCTTTATACTATTTTTTTGTACTGTGGCATATGCCTACCCAGCCTATAAAGTCCAGCTCCTGTGACACCTCGTCCATGAATCCTTCCCTGATTGCCCCACTCTCAGACCTCACGGAGCACTTTGCTTTTCACCTTGTGCACTTTTCATGTCTCGTACTTACCTGGCTTTATGTCTTCTTCCTCTATAAGACTTACATTCCACTTGGAAAGGGATCAAAACTTATCTAGACTTTGTATCTCTCCTGGCTTAGCTGAGTGCCCTGAGGGAATACCTATTTGTTAGGTGAAGGAATATTAGCTTGTAGTATTGTGGTGTTGTTTCAAATCTGCTTCTCATATCCCTAACAAGACTGTAAGTTCCTTGGAAGAGAAGACCAGGTCTTCTGATTTTTTCTGTGTGTCCCCGACAGCCCCTAAAACAACACTTGGAGTCTAGCACATAGTAAGTACTCCATAAGTATTTGTTGAATTGGATGAAAGGTCAGTTATTGAGCTTGAGACATAGGTCTAATTATTCCTTTGGCTCTGATCCAATTGGGGAAAGTACAAAAAACAAAGATGAGGAAGCTAGACTCCAGAAAAGGAAGAGAACTACCCAGTGTTCTCATTCTCTCTCTTTTCTCTCTCTCTCCTCTGTCTTCTTTCTTCCCTTCTTCCCTTCCCCTCTCTTCCCTTCTTCCTCTCTCTTTTCCTTTTCTCTCCTTCCTTCTCCCCTCTCATCTCTCTCTCTTTTCTTTCTCTCCCCTTCTCCTTTCCCCTTTCTCCTCCCTCCTTCTCCCTCTCTCTCTTTTCTTCTTTCTCCATCCCCTAAATAGCCCCTGCATTGCAAAAGGGCTAGAGAGCTATTGAAATTAGCTGAAAATAATCAAATGTTTGCCTTAGGGTACAGAATGTCCAACCATGTGCCTGGAAAAGCTATACTTCTATTTTTATGACCATCTTTGCCCTCAAATCAATTTTTTAAAAAAAGCTGGATAAATAGCTCTGAAAATCCATTAGAAAATATTATGTCTACTGTTACCGTTATGTATGCTATGTCTTCTAGAGTCTGAAATGATTGGTTTCACAGTCAAGTAATACTGCTCTGCCTTTTCTTGATGTGTACAATTTCTAGGACCGTGGCTTCTTTTCCTACTCCCTTGGTCCTCTCTGATGTGTGTAGCTAATGATGAGCATTTTCATTCTTACCTCAGTTTGTTGATTAGCTGTTAAGGTTATAAAATAGCTCTTATACATACTACCCCTGTTGTAATGGGAAAGATGCTTTTGAAGCTCAGATTTTAAAAGCTGAGTTGTGAAAGGTCTTAGCACTACTTACATTCACAGCTCATTAGAAAAGTCTCCCCAGGGAACTGCTGTGGACCCAACTCTTGAGTGCTATCATGAATCAATTGCCATAGTGTGTGCCTACTACTTTTAAGGGTAACATATTTATTTTAAAATTTTCTTCATGAGATCAGAATACCAGAAACAAATGTGGGTTGGCATAGCCAGTTGTGATAAGAAATATTTTCATTGAAAATGATAATTTTCCTTTAAAAAAAAAAAGGAGGAAAAGGAAAACCATTAGCATGCTCCCACAGCTCAAAGCTGCTTGATGGATCCATCATAACAGATTGATACATGTCCGTGAAGAGCTCTCTGTCTGCCACACTTCATGACACGTTACACATACTGAATTTCCATATTGTTGTATCTGGGAGTCAGCCCACTGCTTTAGATTGAACGTGGATTTGAAGTTGTAAAGTCATCTGTGCCAACGCCCTCATTTTATAGATGAGGAAACTGAGCCAGAAGATTTGCCTAAGATCTGACAGATAGGAAATAATAAAACTAGGATTTAAACCCAGGTGCTCTTAAGAATGATAATCATAATAGCTAGTGTTTATATAGCACTTTAAGGGTTTACAAAGCACTTTACATATTTTATCTCTTTAGTTCCTCAGAACAGTCCTATGAGGTAGGTGCTGTTATAATCCCCATTTTGCAAATGAGAAAACTGAGGCTGAGAGAGACTAACTTGGCTAAGATCAAACAGCTATTAATTGGGCAGGATTTGAACTCAAGCCATCCTGACTCCCAGCCGCTAGGTGGCACAGTGGATAAAGCATTAGGCCTAGAGTCAGGAAACTTCATTTTCTTGAGTTCAAATCTGGCCTTAGACGCTTACAACCTGTGTGACCTTGGGAAAGGCAAACCCCAGATGGAGTCAGGAAGACTCAGACAAGGCCAGCTAGATGTGGAGTGGATAAAGTGCTGGTCCTGCAGTCAGGAAGACCTGAGTTCAAATCTAACCTCAAACACTGGGCAAGTCACTTAACCCTGTTTGCCTCAGTTTCCTTATCTGTAAAATAAGCTGGAGACGGACATGGCAAACCACTCCAGTATCTTTGACCAAAAAAAAAAAAACCAGGGTCACAAAGAGTCAGACACAACTGAAAAGCAACCAACCAAAACTTAGGAACACCAAACCCAACATTATCTGTTGTGCCACCTCTCCGTTTCTATTTGCCATTTAATTTTAGCAACGGACTTCAGCTTACACTCAGGTTGAAATCCTAAATGATAAGACGTTTGGCCATTTTGGTGGCACTGCTCCAATCTGAAGAGGAACTCTGGACTGAGGTTAGAAGCCTTGGGGTCAGATTCTTGGCTCCACTTTCTGCCTGTGTGATCCCATCCTGGAGACTCTGAGGTCCATGATACCGTTATCAGTAGGGTTGCTGCCAGCTCTAACTCTGTAATCCTGTAAAGTCTGATTTAATTCCAAAGAAGACCAAATCACATTTTATTCCCAAAGTGGGCCAAGAGGCTATGGGATGATTTTATGGTCAGTGGAAAGGGTTCCCTGCCTCCTCAAAACGTAGCCCTAATGCTTCCTAATGCCAAAAGCCTTATCCTACTCTTGAAGATAGAATGCTTGAACTGAAAGTGCATTGACTGAAATTCATTCACAGAAAGTATAGTCGATCAAGAAACTAAGTGCAGTGACATCAGATCCCTTGCTCTTTTGACTAAAAGTATCAGGGCCCTATAAGTTTGAAGAGGTAGAGTTATTTCTGTTCAACCATACTTATCTGCAGAGTGCTTCTCTGGTCCTCAATTTCATTATCAGTCAAATGAAAAGAATGGACTAAATGACTTCCAAGATCTCTTTTAGCTCTAAATATTTGATCCAGAGAGCCTACATACCAAGCATCTTGCTCAGCTGTGGGGAGATGCAATGAATGAGGCCAAGTCCTAGTCTGGGAAAGGAAGCAGAAAGAGGAAGCTAGGACCTGGAATTACAAACTTGATCTTAATCATTAACTCCCATTCACACGTCACTTTTTATACATGGTATCATTTGACCCTCACGTCAACCTTTTGAGATAAATGGACATGTAGGGTCCCCATTTTGTAGATGAGCAAACTGAGGCATATTAAACTGAGGTGGAGTGAGTTACCCAAGACTGCACAGCCAGTACATACAGCAAGTATTCAAATCTGTATCTTTGGACTCTTTAAGTCCAATGTACTTTGCTGCAGTAAACCCTATTGCTTCTTAGATAAAACAGATTGTTCTGTTGTAAGGAAAGGGGAAGTGATTGAAGTCAGCTTGGTAACAACGTCTCCCTTTAATCAGAGGAGTTGAAAGAGAAAATATCAGATTAATCAATGAACATGAACAAATGTGTTTGCATCTGTGTAAACATGCATTAAATATAATACTGAAGCTGAAGCTAAAATACTTTGGCCACATGATAAAAAAAATGGGACTCACTGGAAAAGACCCTGCTGTTGGGAAAGATTGAAGGCAAAAGGAAAAGGGGTCAGCAGAGGATGAGATGGATAGATGGTATCATGGAAAACAACAAACGTGAGCTTGGACAAACTTCAAGAGATAGTAGAGGGTAGAAGGACCTGGCATGCTGAGGTCCATGAGGTCACGAAGCGTCAGACACCACAGAGCAACAACATTTTTTGAAAAGTATCTATCAGGAGTAGCCAGGTGGCTCAGTGTATAGAGCACCAGCCCTGGAGTCAGAAGGACCTGAGTTCAAATCCGGCCTCAGACACATAACACTTACTAGCTGTGTGACCCTGGGCAAGTCACTTAATCCCATTGCCTAGCCAAAAAGAAAGTATCATCTGAAATCCATGCTGGTCCATTAGCAAAACAAAATGCAATTTTACCCGACTCCCGGTTTCCCAATCTATAAAAAAGAGAGGGCTGAACGAGATGATCCCCCAGGCCCCCACCAACCCTAAATCCTATGACCCTAACAGTGATCCATGAGAAGAGACAAAAGAAACATGAGGCAGCCTCACCAGTGCCCTGGAGGAGGCTACAAAATGGACAGCACACCGTAAAGACATAACACCTCCCAAGAGGAAACAGAACAGTCCAAATAAAATCATAAAAGAGATAACGGGGAGCAGAAAGATCGCTAGACTGGCTAATCTGTAGTCCTAATTCGCTGAGTCATTTAACTTTCCTAGGCCTCAGTCTCTTCATCTGTAAGATAAGGAAGATGAACTAGATAATGCCCAGGTGCTTCTCTAGAGCTAACATTCTGTAATTCCACTATTGCTAAATGTCACACGCAGGGTGAGAGAGCAAGGAGGGACCAGTAAAAGACTACGTCACAGGGGAGATGAGATCCCTAAAACCCCTAATGAGCAAACCCAAGAAAGAGTTCTGGAGAATTCTTACTTTTTTTCAATACAAGTAGAAAGGAGAATATGCCAGTATTAACACTGAAGGGGTGACCAGAAACCTGGAAGGGGAACTAAGGTGTTGTTCCATGGCTTAAGTTTTGAAAATTTGAAGCTTCCTGACACCAGAAATCGGTCGCACGTATGGCCCAGTCAGAATATAGGCAGTAGGGTATGGCATTGAAGTCTAGAGGGGAGTGATTTGGGGTTTTTGGTTTTGTTTTGTTTTTTTTTCTTTTAAGGATGACGAAGACTTTGACAAAAATGGCTGTGAAAACCAGAAAACATTCTGGCAGAAATGAGGTTTTGATCAACATCTTATGCCATGTAACCACATGTAAATTCCAAGTGAATAAAGGGCCTAAGGGTAAAGGTCATATCATAAAAACATAAATCAGAGAACAAAGGAAGGCGATGCCTTCACACCTGTGAGTAAGGGGAGAATTATCAAGTAAACAAAGTGTAGAAATGATCATAAAAGATAAAATGGACAACAGTGATTGCATTTCTTCCAATGGAAAAATAAATAGGAATAGAAAACAACGGGGAAAATCTTCACAGCAGATTTCACTGATAAATGTCCACCAAAATATCTAAACTACTAACACAGAAATATAAGAATAAGAACCATTCTGTGACAGATAACTTGGTCAAAGACAGCTAGCTGGTGCACTGAATAGAGTGTTGGAAATGGAGTCAGGAAGTCCTGAATTCAAATCTCACCACAGACATTAGCTCTGTGACTCTGCATAAGTCAAGTCACTTAACCACTCTATGCCTATTTTCCCAATCTGTAAAATGAGGATAATAATAGCACCTATTTCCCAGGATTGTTGTGAGGATAAAATGAGATAATATTTGTAAAGCACTTTGTAAGCCTTAAAGCGCTGTTATAAATGCCAGCCATCATTATTAGCTATTATTATCAAAGAATATGCAGACATTTTTCAAATGAATAAGCACGAGCTATTAACAAGCATGTGAAAAAAATATGTTATCAGTAATAAGACAAATTCAAAATAAAACAACACTAAGGTTCCAACTCATACCCATCAGCTTGGCAGACGTGACAAAAGAGAAAATAACAGTTGTCAGAAAGACTACAGAAAAACAGGAACTATACCCAAACAAGTCACTAAACTCTGTATACCTTTTGACCCACAGATACTACAATAAAGCATTGACATCAAAGACAGAAGGAAAGGAAATATATGTACAAGAATATATAGCAGCACTTTTTGTTGTAACAAAGAACTAGAAACAAACAAGGTTTCTATCAATTGGGGAATAGCTAAACAAATTATGGGATATGGATATAATTGAATTTTATTGCACCATAAGTAATGGTGAATATGAGAGAGTCCAAGAAATATGGAAAAACTTAGATAAACTAATGCAGAATGAAATGAACAGTTCCAGAAGATTAACTTAGATGATGAGCACAATAATAATTTGGAGGGGAACAACTTTAAAAGATGTCATAACTCTGATCAAGTCAGTGACCAATCATGACTTCAAAAGACTGATGATGTAACATACCCTCTATCTCTTGGCAAAGAGGTCAGTAGATTAAATGTACAAATTGAGACTTGAATTTTCAGACATGGCCGATGTGTTGATTGTCTTTAAAACTTGGCTGTACATATTTGTCACGAGGGAAGACTGTTTATTAGTGATTGTTATGTTAACCAAAAAAAAAAAGTAATTAAAAAAAGAACAAAATTTGAACAAGGTCATGGACCAGAAGAAAAAGAGCCTGTAAGGAGGGAGAAAAAAAGGTGGAGGATACAAAAGAAAGAATGCATAAATTGTTTAACTCTTCTGGGGGGGAAAAAACAACCTTAAGTGGATCATGATTGGTGGCCCTAGTGAATAAGCTAGAAACTCCTGATCTTGATATTCAGTATCAGCCTACCTTTCCAGCCTTATTAGTACCTGTTATATCCATTCCAATTGGACTAGGTAATAAACTGTCCCCCATTCTTATTCTAAGCCCTCATGTCTTAGGGGCTTTCTTGACAACATTCCCCCATGCCTGGGTGCCTAGAATACAGTCACTCTCTATCTCAAAACCCTTCCCTTGCTTCAAGGTCCAACTCAGCTGGAAATGAGCTTTCATTTTGGTCTACTCTGATAGAACCACATTCTGCCAAATATTAATTATTTGTATTATATTCCCTCCCTTTTTCGATTGTAAGCTCCTCAAGTATGGAGATTGCCTTATTTCATCTCTGTGTCCACAGTTCCTAGCATAGCACCTTACACATAATAGATTCTTAAGTGTTTGTTGAGTTGTATTTAACAAAACAAGGGCCTGGAAGAGACAGAAAGGATAGAACCAGGGACCCAGTGGAGGTGTAAGCCTCAGAAGCCAGATGAGACAGTCTTTCTTCTGAGAAAGAAAAATAGGATGGATGAAGATAGAGACATTTTGAGGTCAAAAGGCAAGACGTTAGAGGAACTCATTTGATGACCTTACTTTTCTAAGTAAGATTAGAAAGGGCCTCTCTTCTGAATAGAGTGAGAACTTTGGAAGTGAGGCTTGAAGGGAGTGAGAAAATGTGTGTCCTGTCTTCTGAACCAAATTGTAAGCCCTTTGCAAGAAGAGTGCACCTTTTATACTTTTGGTCCCCCCCAAAAAAAAAAAAATCAGGTGGTGATCTATTCCACAGGCTAACCCATGTTCCAAAACAAACCATAAAGAGTTTTAGAAATGGATATAATATGAAAATAAGGAATGGAGAGAAGGAAGCACCATGTTCTTTTCACCTGTGCCCTAAGCCAAGAATGTATGAATTTGATCTCCCAAGGTAAAAAGCACTAACATTTAGCCATATTGTCTTTTTCTTTCCCTTTCCCCAGTAATAACTGGTGTTATGTAAATCTTAAAGCCTATAGGAATGGGATTTATTATTTTTTTACAGTAGTAATTGATCAGTTCTATTGCAGATGACAGTTTTAGGCAGGTGGTACTATTCCAGTGACTGATTTAAAACTCTGGAAAGCTTAAGTTATTGACATTGGAAAATAGAACCGTAAAAGATTCCATTCAATCTAACATCTACTGGCAAATGTGTATTAATCTTCTGGGGAGGATATGGAATGTTTAGATAAGGCAAATAAAGGTCCCTGACTTCAGGGAGTTTACAATCTAATAGCAAGATAAAATGATAATGCTAACCAGCCACATTATGCTTTTAAGTGTAATTTATTGTTGTTCAGTCATGTCCAACTCTTCATGACCCCATTTGGGGTTTTCTTGATAAAGATACTGGAGTGGTTTGCCATTTCCTCCTCCAATTCATTTTACAGATGAGGACACTGAGACAAACAGGGTTAAGTGACTTGCCCAGGGTCACACAGCTCATAAGTGTCTGAAGCTGGATTTGAGAAGAGTCTTCCTGACTCCAGGCCCAGCACCCTGTCCACTGCACCAGGAGCTACCCTACAAGTGTAGTAGAGAAATGCAAAACAAGATGCTGTATGAGGTGAAGTAGGTAGGTCATTACCAACAATGAGGATCAGGAAGGCTCAAGGGAGATAGTATGTCAGCAGAGGGCAGTTAGGTGGTGCCATGGTGCACAGAGCGCTAGGCCTGGAGCTAGGAAGACCCGAGTTCAAATTCAGCCTCAGACACTTACTAGCTGTATGACTCTGGGCAATCTACTCCAGTATCTCTGCCAAGAAAACCCCAGATGGGGTGATAAACAGTCAGACATGCCTGAACAATTCAACAATAGCTTACTAGCCATATGACTCTGGGCAAGGCATTTAACCCACTATCTGCCTCAGTTTCCTTAATGGTAAAAGGGGGATGATGATAGCACCTGTCTCCTAGGGTACTTGTGAGAATCAAAGGCAACAATATTTGTAAAAAGCAGTTAGCACGGTCCCGGGCACATAGTAGGCACTTAATAAATGATTGTTCCCTTCCATCCGCCATCCCCATTTCCATTGTCCTTTAAAAGGATGATTAGGAATTCAGGTGAACAGGAGGCAGGGAAGACTTTATTCGAGGTATAGGAAGCAGTGAGCACGGCCCAGAGACCAAAGAGCAATCCAACTGGGCTGAAACACAGAGTATGTGGAAGAGAGTAATATGAGATAAGCTTAAGAGGTAGAGTGTCACCAGCATGTTGGAAGGCCCTGAACTTTACTCAGTCAGCCATTAGGAATCACTGAAGAGTTTCTGAGCAAAGGAGATTTTTGTGCATTTTATAGCATAACTGAACTTGGGGTTCTCTTCTTCCTCAATATTCGAATAATCCCTTTTTAATTACCATTTTTAAACTGTCCGGGAATGTTGAACATCTGCTTTATATTTATATGTGTGTGTGTGTGTGTGTGTGTGTGTGTGTGTGTGTGTGTGTGTTTTTTTTTCATGAGAGTCTGGATTGTTTTTCAGTCTCTCATAAGAATAAGTAAGTTCGGAGAGCTCTATTGCTTGCAGCCATACTGGCAAAACTATAATTAATGTCATCAGGTTCCTGGCCAAACAATAAGATGAAGTCTTTGTTGTATGTCAGACTATAAATCAGTGTTATTTGTGGAGAAAAGATTTTGATGGAGATTTAAGTAAGAGAAATTTCTTTACCCTGTAGGAACAGATTGCTTCCTCTCCCCTCACCCCAAAAGAAGATCAGCCGCAGCTATGAGGGCTCACTGTCCAGAGCCCAAATTACAGAGCTATGAAACGGACCTTTCCAAATTTCATTTCTAAAGCTTGTGTCAGTGATGTTTTGCCTAATAAAAACTGTAGAGATATATCATTTTGATTTCTGCTTTTCTATGTACCTGCCTGGGTACTAGTGAGCGCTTTGTACATGTTTGAATGAATGAATGAATGTATTAGCAGAATGATTTCCATAGCTGATGAGATTTGCATGTCAGGATAATTAGTTCCTCTTGGATGGACAATGACAGATCAATTTGTTCACTGTTGTGTGTGTATGTTCTAAAAACGTCATTTCTGGTTCGCTGGACACCTCTGATAACAAAGAAAGGCACCATGCCGCTAGATGGATGCATCTTGCTCTTCATGGGCTTATCAGTGGAACTTCCTAGCTTGGTCTGCAGTAGTAAAGAGCTAGAGAAATGTGTAGGACCCTTATCTCCTTTTGAATCAGGTCTTTGAAATGTCAGGTGCCTTTGCCACCATGATCACACCTTGAGGAGACTTCTTGGAAAATGCTCAATATACAGGCCTTTTCTTCGCTGCCACCCTCTGCCTGCTCTCCATTTACATTGTCACAGCTTTTTTTTTTTTTGCCTCAGAAAAGTGATCTTGTCTGGATGTTTAAACTTTATTGGTGCCCTTTTTTGATTTCCCAATATATCCTCTGGTCATTGAACTCTGTCTCATAAAAAAGAAAAACAATTAGGCACAACTGAGGGACAAAGTGACATTAGTGATATTTTATTGTTTTGTGTTCTGATTCTGCTTTCTTTGCTCTATCATTGCATACAAGTATTTCTGCATTTCTCTGACTTCTTCATATCTGTCATTCCATATGACAAATAATATCCCATAACTTTCTTAGAAAGTGCTTTATTGATGCTCTTTTCCTTACAGATAAATTGATCAATCAGTGATGGTCATTGTGTCCTCCCCAGAGTCACACACAGGGAGCCAAAGCTAGGACTTGAGCAAGTGGAAATAGCGTACTGCCTCCCTAGTATAGGCAGGAAGGGTCATATTGTAAAATATAACCAAACAGCAACTTTACTTTATTAACCTGGTTAGCCTAGAGGCCTGTTTCCCCACATTGGCCAAGAATGGAAACAAAAAGCTTTTAATCTTCTCTTTTATCCCTAAGTAACTCTATTATCCCTAATGTGGAAATATGTTTCACGTGATTGCATGTATATAACCTATATCAAATTTCTTACCTTAGAGAGCAGGGAGGTGAGGGAGGGAGGGAGAGAGAAAATTTCAAACTCAAAATTTTTAAACGAACGTTAAAATTTGCCTTTACATGTAATTAGAAAAAAAAATGCTATTTTTTAAAAAAGACTCAGATGAGAGAGAATGTGTGTAGAATACTTTATACACCTTAAAGCAAATAGAAATGTCAGCTGTTTATTGTCTTGTCCAGGAGCCCCAAAGAAAGAAGGCCTCAATCATAATAGATGCCAGTAGTCAGTTGTTAAGCACATACAATGTGCCAGGCATTGTGCTCAGCACTGCAGATACAAAGAAAGGCAAAGACAAACAGTTCCTCCCTCAAGGAACTCACAGTCTAGTAGGGAAACCAAAAAGCAAATACGTAACTATGTGCATACAAGACGTAAACAACATAGTTGGAAAGCAATCCCAAAGGGACAGTCCCTTACCCATTGGGGGAACAAGAAGGGCCTCCTACAGAAGTGCGATGTGAGCTGAGTCTTCAGGGAAGCCAGGAGATAGAGAAAATAGCATCAGAGGCCTGGGTGACCACCTGTACAAAGGAAATGCTTGAGAAATGGAATGTCATGGCTGAAGAAGTAAGGAGGCCATTGTGACTAGATTGTAGATTCTATGAGGGGAAATAAAATATAAGAAAACTGGAAAAATAGGAAGGGACCAGGTTGGGATGGGTTGTAAATGCCAAACAGAGGAGATATTTATTAACAGAGGTCACATTTAATGTTTCTGTTATATTTTTGTGTTAATTCCAAAACATAAACAGGTTCTTTCATGTCTCACTTCTCTCTTTCTTTCTTTCAAACCAGAACTGTGATTTCATGGGTATAAGAAACTTCCAGTGGGGAAATCCCCTCTAGCAATGCCAATGGGCATTGAGCACCTGCTTTGCCTTTCCCAATCCTTAATTCTAGTGCCCTCCCTCTTCAGATTGAGCTTGTTTGTACGTAATTGTTTTTGTGTTCTCTTCCCTCATCGGTTGTCAGCTCTTATCTTTTGCCTTTCTTCGTATTCCCAGAACTTAGTACATTTCCTGGTACATAGTAGGCATTTGAAAAGCTTATCAGACTGTCTGACTGAGTTTACAACTTATAGTTTTCATAAGTTGCCTAAAGCTCTAAGACTTTAATTTAATTGCCCAGGGTAGGTACATTGAGAGAGAGAGAGAGACAGAGAGAGAGACAGAGAGAGAGAGAGAGAGAGAGAGAGAGAGAGAGAGAGAGAGAGAGAGAGAGAGAGAGAGAGAGAGTGTATGTGTATGTGTGTGTGTGTGGTGTGTGTGTGTGTGTGTGTGTGTGTGTGTGTGTGTGTTAGAACTTGGACCCAGGTCTCTCTGACTCCATGGATGGCTGGTTTTCTGTCCACTTTCTTTTACTTTGTATTCATTCAGCATTTGAATCATAACAAATAGTCATAATTTTTTTGCCTTTCGTTTCAGCTAGGGTCAGATGGAACTAAAAAGGGCTGCCTGGGAATTGTAGTTACATACACACACACACACACACACACACACACACACACACGCATACACATAACTTCTCTCAGAAATATTATGACTGCCCCTCTAAACGTGCCCCCCCACCATCCTCCCACCCAAGATCATTGGGTTCCCTGGAATGATTTGTTTCATGAAGCATAAACAGAAATTTATAGCTCAAAGTTTTGACCCATTTCATTGCTTCAGCAAAGATTACTACAGCAGTGAATGCTGGGTAGGAAGGAGGAAAGCACTTATTACTCTAGCGAAAACGGAATTGGAGACATAATATGCAAACCAGATGGGAAGTCAATAAATATATTTAAAATATAGTGTCAGCTTTTTTAGTATCAATCCTGCTATTCTTTTGCATCTCCCCAAAACCCCTGCCTAAAGCCTCAATTTTCTGTCAACATCACTAACAAATGCTTATCCATTTTCCACTTAAGGATCCCCAGAGGTAGTTCATCCCACTTTGGACAGAAGTGTTTTCCCTTATGTTGACTTGAAATGTGCCTCTCTGTAATTTTTATTTGATCCAACATCTAGAGCTGGAAGGAGGGGCCTCAGAGGCTGTCTGGTCCAACCCTGTCATTTTACAGAAAAAGAAACTGAGGCCCAGAGGGATTGTGACTTGCCCAAGGTCACTTGCTAATAATAAGCAATTAATAATGCCAGTTGGGATTCTTGTCTTCTAAGGCCGAGTAATATAAACCTAAACCCTCTGCTTCCTGTCAGCTCTCCTAAGAGTTAAAGAGAGTTTTTATGTCCCCCCTTAACACTTCTTTTCACCAAAAGTAACAAACATGCTCAGTTGCTTCTTTATTCCTCACACACCATGGTCTTGAGTCCCCCCCATCCTTATTACCCTTCTCTGGATGTACCCAAGCTTATCAGAGTGCCTTCTGATGCGTGTACCTGAATTCCCAAACTCAGCACCAAGATGGTGGTAGTGGTGGTGACGGTGATCATGGTTGTCCTTCATTCTCCAAGAGGACCAATGACATCGTGAAGGTGACATCTTGACTTTCTCATGACTTTGAATTTAAGTGAGGCAGAGCTATGAAAAGTCATCATCTTCACGCTCTCCTCCAATCATCGAAAGACTTTGCCCAGCTCTGCCTCACTTAAACCTTAAGATGTGGTCTGACCCAGGACCGTATACATGTACAGTGGTATCATCATCTCCCTCTTTGTATTATCATACTCACTCTACTTCTTTATTAAAAACAATAGCTCACCTTAATAGAATGTTTTGAGGTCTATAAAGCACTTTCCTTAAAAGGAACCCTGTAAGGCAACTAATATAAGTATTTTCACCATTTTAGAGATGAGAAAATTGAAGTTCAGAGAAATTAAGTGACCTAGCCCATAGCCACATGGCTAATAAGTATCAGAAGCAGTATTAAACATCTTAGCTACTATGGCTGCTGAGTCACACTGTTTAAAACGAGCCATTAAAGCCTTATTAATAGCTTCAAACAGCACAAAGACTTTTGGGACACCCTGTATTTAGCTTGCAGCCCACCAAAATCCTAGGAGGTGATTGTCTTTTGTTTGAATTATGAATTTATGTCAATTGAGCAAAACTGTATTAAAGTGCCTGCTGTTGGGGCAGCTAGATGACGAAGTAGATTAGAGTACTGGCACTGGAATCAGGAGGACCTGAGTTCAAATGGGCCTTAGACACTTGACACTTACTAGCTGTGTGACCCTGGGTGAGTCACTTAACCCCACTGCCTAGCCCCCCCCCCGAAAAAAGTGCCTGCTGTTTTCAAGGCACTGTGTTAAAAGCTGAGGTTAAAGAGACATACATGGCTCCTATCCCTAAGGAACTTATGTTTTACATACTAGTGTATGTGTGTGTGTGTAAATAATAAGATAATTTAACAAGGGAGACAGCACCAAATCTAGCCATATTTCTTCCACCTTATGTCTGTACAATTGATTTTTAACCCTAAACTATGGATTTAATGATAATCCATATTAAATGTTACTTCATTAGATTTGGGTCATCATTCTAACTTGTTGAGGGTTTTTTAGGTTGGATTTTGGTTGGATTTGGAGAGGGTTGGGTTTTTTTTTTTGGATTCCAATTTTGTCATGCAGTATATTAGTTTTCCTTCCCAGATTCATGCCAGCTGCAAATGATTTTTCCTTTCTTTGTCATCAACAACTTTGATAAGCATGTCTTCTCTGCCTTCATCTGAATCGTTCATAAAAATGTTGAACAGAAGCCCAGGAGAAGCCTTGAGGCATTCCACTAGAGACCTTCCTTCACGTTGACCTAAGTCAAGAATCTTTGGGCATAGTCATGCCACTCATTCCGAATCCACCCAGTTGTGTGGGCCTCTGGTACCAGCTGTTCCCACTTGTCCATAAAGATAGGCTAGAATGAAAGTTGGGAATGATTTTTTTTTAGCAGAGAGAACAGAAAAAAAAAAAGCGAGGAGAACAGCACTTCCATCCAACCGTGTGTTTTTCCCTTCAAAATTATCCCTTTTGGAGAGCATATACTTACTATTTGAACAGCAGCATAACATGGTAGATAAAGTACTGCACTCGGGGTCAGAGATTGTAACTTTGTTGTTGCTCAGTTTCAGTCGTGTCTGACTCTTCATGGCCCCATTTGAGGTTTTCTTGCCAAAGATACTGGAGTGTTTTGCCATTTCCTTCTCCAGCCCATTTTAAAGATGAGGCGACTGAGGCAAATGGGGTGAAATGACTTGCCTAAGGTCACACAGCTAGGAAGGCCAGATTTGCACTCAAGAAGGTGAGTCTTCCTGACTCCAGGCATGCCATTCTATGCACTGCACCACCTCGGTTCAAACCCCTACTCTGACATTTACTAACTGATGATGATGATGATGAGCAGGTCCCTTAACTAGAGCTTCAGCTTGTGCACCTCTAAGATGAGGATAATAGCACTGTATAGCACCTACCTCACAGAGTTCTTGTTAGACCCAAATGAAAGAATTCATATGAAGTAGTTTAAAGTGTTACATAAATGCCAGTTATTATTTCTGCCCTGCCAGGTTTTTTGCCTTTGTTCAAAGTCTTTTTTTAATTCCTTTGGAATTGCTTTCAGTACCTATAGCATATAATTTTAAATATCCTCCATTCTGGTATATCACCGTGTGTTTAAGGCTGGTTGAATATTGTTTTAAGTCCCCAGAAGGCATTTCAGGACAAACTTGGTGAACACATTGAGTGATCCTGTTTAGGGTTGGACATTGCCTTGTGGGAAGTTGAAAATGATGCCAAAATCCTAGAACCACCGAATTTGCAAGTTGGAAAGGAACTCAGAGGCTGTCTAGTCCAAACTGTACCCCAAAGGAATCCCCACTTCAGCACACCCAACAAACAGTCATCCGGCCCTTAGGAGCTCTCCAAGGAGGGGGAAACTTCTCAGCCACCCGTTCGACTTTTGGACAGTTCTAACCATTAGCAAGGTTTTTTGACATCGGGCCAATTGGCCTCTTTGCCATCCGCTGCTCCCGATTCTATCCTCAGGGGCCACAGAATAAATCTAATCCCTTCTCCAAATGACAGCCCTTCAAATACTCCGTCAGCGAGGATGCCCCCCCTGAGTCTTCTTAAATTAGAATCACTTCCTATAACAGTTTGAATAATAGCTCTGTGTGAGTTCATGGAGATTTAAAAATGAAATTCGATCAGCTTCTTCTGCCTATTTCATTTCCTACATTCAGTAGCAAAGTCCCCTCCATATGAATGATTATGTAGTTATCTTAGCTTCCACACTAGGAAAGGGAAAATGAGAGAACCCAGACTCAAGACTTAGGGTCTAAATTATATTTGTAAAGGATATCCTTCACAGACAGCTGGAGAGGGGTACAGCTGTCCTCTAAATCCGTATCTGCATGAATGAATAGATGGATGGAGTCTTCTACAGGAAACCTTTCTCAATCCTCCTTAATTTTAGTGCCTTCCCTCTGGTGAATATTTCCAATTTATCCTGTACATAGTTATTTGCAAGCTGTCTCCCCACTTAGACTGTGAGTACTTTGAAAGCAAAGTTTGTCTTTTGCCTTTCTACTCCCAGCACTTAGCACAGGGCCTGGTACGGAGTAGATGCTTAATAAATGTTTATTGACTGATTTGATGATAGATGGATGAAAAAATTTTATTAAGATCTTACAATATGCACTATACTAAACTTTGAATATACAACAAGAAAAGTAAGAAAGTCCCTGCTTTTAAGGAACTCACATTCTAATAGAGGAGACAACATAAATAAAAAGTCTCAGCCGCAAGCTGAAAAATACATTGTTTTCTGATGTCAAACTATTTGACAGTGCCAAGGACTTTGGTGACAAGAACTTTCTTTTCCAAGTCTTCTGTAACTGTGGGCTATAGGACCTGCATCTCCATGGGGTTACTTCCAAGGATGACAGCTTCAGGACTGGGCTAGAAGCAAGACCAGAAGTCTGGGGGGTGTTGCCATCCCTAGGACTCTTGGACTCACCTGTCCATCAGCAGCCAGCCCTGGTGGCAGTAAGGAAAGTGTGCCGCTTCTCCTAAATGTTTGATCCCATCACTTATGGATGTGAAGCCCAGGCTAGAAGCAGGGCTGATGGTCTTGGGGGGTGCTGCCACTTCCAAACCTCTTGGGGTCAGAGTCTGGGAAGAGTTGGTGGTTATTGAGATGGTGGAAGTATCCAAACTATCCTAGAACATACTGTTTCCTGGTCCCTCCCCTTCCTCCCATCCCCCCCCACACCCCCCGGGTGCACTCTTCCAAGCCAGGTTGCCTGTACAGGAGAAGTCCCATCTCTAATGTATGTTTGCATTGTTCTATCTGTTTGAGGAGTTTCAGAATGCAGATTGGAGACAAGTAAGGTGTTATCTGCTACCTCAACTTCCAGATTTACGATTTGGAGATCTTAGAGCATCGGTAATTAGTCAAAGGAGCTGAGGATATAGATTGGATTATTTTCTAATTTACTCCAGGCTGGCTAACAGAGTTTATGTATGGCTTTATCTATGATCTCAGGTGCTATGGGGCTGTTTGGGTCCAGGTAGACATTTATCTATGAAGCGATAATTGAATAAATGAAGGAAATATCTCAGCAGATTTTAGGGGCAAAAGCAAAAGAAAGTGAAAAGCAGTTACAACTGTATAGGCACATAGGAAAGCAGACAATTAATATGGATAAGAGACTCCCGGGATCTCTTCCTCTGGGAATTCTGCCTCTAAATGTTCTGGTCCATGCCAGGAAGATGGCCTTGGATTGTCCTCTGAAGTGAAGATGAAAGGCCCCCTGATGGAGTGCTGAGAACTTTTCCCAGGGGCATTCTACAGAAGAATCCTCACTGTAGGGAGTGGAGGTCTGGTATACAAACATCCTAAGATGCAGAAAAAGATTGTGTTAATATAGCCGTGTGTGATAAACATGTCTAAACATGTATATAGTCTCTAATAAGAAAACCCAATTAATTTGTATTCCCCCAAGGAATGATGACACTTATAAAATTCTAAGAAGCAAATATATTCTTATGCACATTATAAAAAAAAAAAAGGTCATAGAAACCACAAATCAAACACGAGGAAATAGATTGTCTTAGTTTAATGAGCCCTAGATCACTCCAGGCTAAACATCCACCCCCAGACTTTTCAGCCAGTCTCCATATGACAAGGACTCAAGGCCTTTCACTATTATCCTGGTGACCCAGGTCTTAAGCCACTAGTGAGCTTATCAATGTCCTCCTTATATTGTGGGGGCCAGTACTGAATACAGTACTCCAAAGTCTCTTAAGAGGTTGTACTTAACCTTATTGAATTTAATCTTATTAGATTCAGTCAGGATTCTTACCTGAAGAAATCTTTCTGAATCCTAACTCTGTCATCTGTTTTATTAGCTACCCCTTCCAGCTTTGGGTCACCTGCAAATGAGAAGCCTGCGCCTTTATCCAGATCACCAATAAACACATTAAACACCATAGGGCCAAGCCCTGTGCTGTTTAATATCCCTTGCGTGCTCGGCTGGAGACTTCCTGCCAAGTTGACGTTGAACCTTTAATAATTACTCTTTCAGTCCAGCTGTCCGAACAGTTCTGAATGTCTCATTGCATTATTGCCTGGTCCATATCTCAACATCGTCTTCACAAGAATACTGTGAAACATTTAATCAAAAGATTTGCTAAAACTCTAGGTAAACTTTATTGACAGCAATCCCTTCATCCACTAGTTAAGTAACCCAGACACAAAAGAAAATGAGATTAATCCAGAATAACTTAGTCTTGATGAAACCACTCTGGCTCTTGGTAATCATTATTTCCCTTTCTGTACATTTGCCAACCAATCTCCTTAATAGTCCATTCTGGAATGTTTCTTGAAATCAAGGTCAAAGTCATTGGCCTTCAGATTTTAGGTTCTGTTCTCTTCCTTTTTTTTTTTTTTTAAGAAAATCAGGAAACACTTGCTCCTCTCCAGTCTTGTGACAGCTCTCACCTTTTGTATAATCTTTCAGTTTTCACTGGTGGTAGGTCAGCAATCATATCTGCCCGTTCTTTCAGGACCCAAGGATGTAATTCATCTGGGACACATGACTTGAATTCCATCAGGGCCAGGTGCTTTCTTACCATGTCAGTACTTATCTTAGATATCTTTTTGTTCAGTCATTTCAATCGTGTTCCACTCTTCATGACCCCATTTGGGTCTTCTTGGCAAAGATACTAGAGTGGCTTGCCATTTCCTTCTCCAGCTCATTTTACAGATGAGGAAACTGAGGCAAATAGGGTTAAGTAACTTGCCCAGAGTCACACAGCTAGTAAGTGTCTGAGGCTGGGTTTGAATTCAGGAAGATGAGTTTTCCTGACTTCAGGTCTGGCACTCTATCTGCTGTGCTACCTAGCTGCCCACAAGTCTTGAGTATTTTCTCCCCATTAAATATTTTTGTTCTGTCATTTTCAGGGTAAATTCATTCTCCTTGTCAGAGAAAACAAACAGAGTAACAATAATGTTTTGAGCCATGCATGACATCCTGGTCTGACTATATGTGTAGCTTGGTGTGTATCTGGCTGGGCCCCTTTTTCATATTGTCTTTAAGTCAATACATTGAAGATATGGGATTATTTTAGTATGAGAACCAGGTCATTGGTAGCATTATATCTCCAGAGCCCGGCAGAGAGTAGCCCCTTAAATGCTTTGAGTGGTCTAGGTTCGTTAAAATGTTGCCCGTGGTCACATGCCAGACCCTAGGATTTGAACCCAAGTCTTGCACTCCATTCATTAGGTGACACTGCCTCCTCTGTTATTCTTGACCCATCTAAGCCTTTGTTACTAACCTCTATTGTTAGGATTGACCATGATTTCTTCCTTAGGGTCTTAAGTCACCACTCCCCCAAACTGTTGGGGGCCAGGCTTCAGTGCTTCAGCCTACATATAAGTAGCTCATAGATGAATATATCCAGTAATCTCGACAGGGTAAGAATGGCTTCTTGTGCCATACACAACAACTTGTCTTATCACTTTAAAGTCATGACTTATAGGATTAAGTTTAATGCATGTATTTGTGGTGTACAAACTAACACATACACACACAGCCCCCCGAAACCTGAAGGAATCACTTCTTTTCTAACCTTTTGAACTTCTTTTCATAGCTTTCCTTAGTTATTTCAGAATTTCATTTAGTGGGAGGTATTGAAACCTTAGGACAATATCAGAAAGGTGCTTTCTTGAACTTCCAACTCTATGTCATTAACCTTTCTATAAAAAAATTATTTGGAAACACTTATAGCAAAAGTCATTTTGTGGTAGCAGAACACTAGAAGCGATCAGGAGGCGAAGGACTGAACAAATTTTGGTATATGAATGTAGTAAAGTTACTGTGCCAAAAGAAATAAAGAATATTACACATTCAGACAAATATGGAAAGACTGGTAGAAATGAACAGAATCAGGAGCCCAATCTGTGCAGTGACCAACTAATACAAGGAGAAACAAATTGAAAAACCCTCAGAATTCTGACCAAAGCAGTGATCGGCCACGACTTCAGAAGACTGATGATGGAACGCACCTCCTCCCTCCAACAAAGAGAGAGATGAATTAGAAACACAAAATGTGTCATCAAGTCAACAAACATGGGAGTGGGGGCTGTGGGCCAGGCACTGTACTAAGCTCTGTGGATTCAGAAAAAGGCAAAAGACAGACTTAGCTCGCAAGGCACTCACAGTCTAATGGAAGAGACAATATAGTTTTTAAAAACTATGTACAAACAATAGAAATATGTGTGCATGTGTTTACATATAGTATATGCATATATACACACTTTTATATTTCTAAAGTACAAAATAGATATAAAGTACAAATGAAATATATATATTTTAATAGATCCTTTTTTCTGTCGATCAATAAATGGTTTTTAAGGAATTATGTTGTATAAAGGGATTTACTTGGGTGCTTATGAGAAAATGCCCATTATGTCCAAATAAAATATATTAACAAATTTAGGGTAAGAGGTGAATCTCTGAATAAAATTGCTGAACCTGTGATTTTATTGCTATGAAGAACTCCTGAATGAGGAAAGTCCCTTCGCCAGCACAGGTTGGCACATCCTCTACAATTTAGAGTCTAAGAGAGTGACCCGTGTCTCTGAGACCTGCCCAGTCAAAGAGCCACTCTGTGTCAGAGGCCATACTTGAACCCAGGTACTGTAAATTCAAGGCCAGCTCTCTAACCACCAGCTCCCTCTCATAACAATAGATTTTTTCAAAATTAAGAGTAAAATGCTCCAGAGCCAGGAATAAAAAGACAGATATGAACACAAGCATTTCTACCAGCATTGTGGCACTGGACACATCCATAGAAGGCACTCAGCAAATACTTGCTGACCGGTAGATTTTGTGGAAGTACAAAAGAATCTTTGTATTTGCTGTTTCTTAACATCCTAGAAAGTGGCAGCTTGCCAAAGATAACATTCACCTGATCTTCTGTGATAATGTCCTCGACCCTTTTTTTTTTTAAGTGTATTCTTGCCTTAACTGGAACATATATGGTTTGGTTTTTTTTCTATTCCGTGTATAGACCAGAGGCGTTCTGTACATGTTAAATTATAATAATTATAACACAGGCTGCAGCTGCAGAATCACGGTGCCATAGTAAAACAAAGACCCAGAGAAGATTTAATAGATAACAGAAGTGAGACGTTTGCAAATACCAGGTTTCTAAAAAGATCCAAGTTCTTTTCTGCTCAGAGAGTACCACAGAAAATTTAGAACCAGCTCTTTTAAAACATGAGTGAAGAATGGAAACCAGGCTTTTGTAGGAGACCTCACCAGCCTACAGAAAGCAGTTACTGGGGATGTGTGTGAGTGTTTGTGTGTGTGTGTGTGTGTGTGTGTGTGTGTGTGTGTGTGTGTGATGGTGATTCACAGAAGCATCAACTATTATCCCCAAAAGGGCCCTTAGAGATCTAACCTACTCATTTTGCAAATAAGGAAACCAAATCCCCAGAGAAGGGAAAATTATATGCCAAGCATCAGGCAGGTCAGTGGTTCCATAATAACTGATACACCAACAAGGGAATTCAGTTTCACTCAACAGACATTTTAAATTTTTTTATTTTCTTTCATTCCAATAAAATGAACGTTTCGATATAAAAAATAGAACAGAAAAGGAGGATCGTTTATGAAACTGTGAGTCTCTGTTGCATACAGCTTACTTTCTCCTTTTGAGTAGATGATAACTTTAACATGTAACTTTTTTATTTTTCAGTTAACAAGCATTTACTTTCTCTACCTCCTTCCCCTCCCATTTAGAAGAAAAAAATCCTTATAACATTTATTCGTAATAAAATAAAACAAAACAAAATTACCAAATTATCCATGTCCAAAAAATATGTCTTTCACATCCTATATGTCAGGAGGTAGGAAATAGATCAGCATCAGTCTCCTGGAATCATGAGTAGTGAGAGATTTTAAGTTTTTTTTGGTTTTGTTTTTTGGGGGGTTTCTTTGGTGAGGCAATTGGGGTTTAGTGACTTGGCCATGGTCACACAGGTAGTAAGTGTTAAGTGTCTGAGGCTGGATTTGAACTCAGGTCCTCCTGACTCCAAGGCCAGAGTTCTATTCACTGCGCCACCTAGCTGCCCCCATCGAGATTTTAAACCTTTCAAAATTTTTTGTCTCTCCCATGTTGCTGTTGTATTTGTTGTTCTGATTCTATGTACTTCATTCTGCATTTGTTGAAATATAACTTTCTAAACCATCATGTTTATCTGTGCTTCCTTCTGGCTTAAACAGCAGCATCTGTATTTCATTCTGCCCTCTTCCCTGCATTTTTTTTTT
Source organism: Phascolarctos cinereus (assembly GCF_003287225.1). NCBI lineage: Eukaryota > Metazoa > Chordata > Mammalia > Diprotodontia > Phascolarctidae > Phascolarctos > Phascolarctos cinereus. Next base: position 265,640,575 of record NW_027555847.1, on the reverse strand, counting down.
AATTCTTCAATGACCGTCTTTTCTTTCTTTTCTTTTTTTCTTTTGGCAATGCCAGTCAACCTTCCTTACTCCAACCTCCTCACCCTTCACTGAAGAAAAGAAAAACAAAATCTTTCAACAAACATTTCTTGGACTTGCTTTACATGCAAAATGTGTGGTACCTAGTGTCACTGGGGACACAAAGCAAAAGAAGGAACAGTCCCAGCCTTCAGAAGGTTCATCATTTCATAAAAACAGATGTAACTGGTTTTGTGAAAACCCACTGCAAGTACAGAGTTCCATGGAATCATATTTAAGTAGTATTCCTAGGCTGGTTCATTCAACAACCACATAGTGATTAACAAGCATTTATTAAGCACCTACTGTGTGCCAAAGTCAGTCCTAGGTACTGGGGCTAGGGAAGGAATAAGCATTTATTTATTAAGCATCTATTGTGTGCCAGGCACTGACTGTGCTAAGTGCTTTACATGTGTGTCATTCAATCCTCCACAGCTACTCTGGGAGGGAGGTGCTATTTATTATCTCCATTTTTTGTTGTTGTTGTTCAGTTGATTTTTCAGTCATGTTTGACTTTTCATCACCCCATTTGGGGTCTTCTTGGCAAAGACTGGAGTGGTTTGCCATTTCCTTCTCCAGCACATTTTACAGATGAGGAAACTGAGGCAAGGAGGGTTACATGACTTGCCCAGGGTCACCCAGCTAGTAAGTGTCTGAAGCTGAATTCGAGTTTAGGTCTTCCTGACTCCGTGCCCAGTGGTCTGTCCACTTTCCCACCTAACTGCCCTAGCCACATTGTGAAGGACTTTACAGACCCAACAAAAGAATTTATCATGCATCCTAGAGGTAACATGGATCCGCGGAAGTTTATGGAGCTTGAGAGTGGAGCTGGTCAGACCTGCACTTTAGTAACGCCACTTTGGGTGGCTTTATGGAGGTTTGATTGGAGAGCAGAGACTTGAGTCAGGGATCAGTTAGGCTGTTGGAACAGCATTAGTGAGAGGTGATGAGGGCCTGAACGTGGGGTGGTGGCTGTGTGAGGGGAGAGGAGGCAGAATCAACAAAACTTAGCAACTGATAGTGCCAAGTGAGGGGGAGTTGGCTTGTCAAGCGCTCTGACTGAGGCTGCAAGCCTGGGTTATTGGACGGAAGCTGGTGTCCTCAGCAGAAGCATCCCTTGCATGGATTTAGGTCTTAGGAGCATTGTTATTTTGCTATAGTAACATCCTCTGGTAACTGGTGAGGCTGGGTGGCCCTGCTCTCCTACGCCCTTCTGGGAATTAGGCTTTTGAAACCACTCTCTAGGTATAGCCGCAGCTTTCCCCTCCCCTCAAGCTCATGATTACTTTCCCAAAAGGAACCCAAAAAAAGCATATAGGGCATATCTTTGGTACAGTTTATGGCATCTAACACCAGCACATGTGTGTGTATAATGGGTAAAAAGGAAATTAAAAGGCCCTGTACTGGCATCAGGAGAACTGTCTTCTCTTTGGAGAAAGAAAATGGAGGAAGAGGAAGATGAGAAGCTCTGTTTCCCTGCTCATGCATTGGTCAACAGTGTAGGATACTCTCTCATCCCTTGGCTCACTTTTGCGATGGCCCCACAACAGCCCTACCCCCATTCATCTTTCTCGGCTCCCCTTGGCAAAGGAAGAGCTTCCTCCACAGCAGCTGATCACAACAGCTTTTCCCAGCTTCACTTGTACTGGCTTCCTCTCTCTTCCCGCAAGTCCTTTCAGCCTCAAGGTCAGACGTAAGACCCCCAAACTTGCAAAACGCTTCACCCAAGGTATGCCAAGTAAAATGCCATTGTGGGCAGGCCCAAAAGATAGGGCACATAGAAAGGTTCAGGAGAAATGAGTAGATTTGGAAGAGCAGGGAGATATTGAGTTGTGTGGGACATATTGAGTTTCAGATGCCTTTGGGACATCCGTTTTGAGGTGACAAATAGGTGGCAGGTCATATGGGACTAGAGTGTGAAAGAAACACTAGAGATGAATATAGAGATCTCGGAGTCATGGGGTCAAAGGCCTTGGAGCTGGAAGGGCTTCTCTGATGGAGATTATTGAGTCCAATCCTCTCGTTTTTATAACTGAGGAAACTGTGGCCCAGAGATATTGGGCAACTGGCCCTGCGATTACGCAGATTACAGATGGCACAGCTAAGATTCAAACTCAGGTCCTCTGGCTCCAAATCGATCCCTTTTCCCACAGTGCCACACTTCCACTGTGACCAGAATCACTTTATCTTAAATGGTTTGTCTGCATAGTTTGAAAGTACTTCTGCAGTGGGACCACCTCAATAAATGAGCCTACTCAATTTGTCATTTCAAGCTAAATTGTTGTTGTCATTCGGTTGTGTCCAACTCTTCATGACCCCATGGACCATATCATATTGTCTGTGGGGTTTTCTTAGCAAAGGTACTGGAGTGATTCGCCATTTCCTTCTCCACTGGATTAAGGCAGGTTAAGTGACTTGCCCAGGGTCACACTGCTGATAAATGTCTGATGCCAAATTTGAACTCAGGTCTTCCTGACTCTAGGCCCAGTGCTCTCTCCACTGATCCATCTAGCTGCCCCTAAATTAAATTAACTTTAATTGCTGCTTTGGTTTTTTTTTAAATAGTTTAAACCACTACAAAAAGGGAAGTGCCATCAGCCTGATGTCAGAATCTGTCATTGAATTTGGAGGAAGTTTCCAGCCAAGGAGGTCAAAATACCCCACCAGGAGATTTCAAAGCACGTTTCCCAATTTTTTAACAGAAAAAGAGATCATAAGAAAGTACCAGACCCAAGTCACAGGCTCATGGGATCTTAGATTAAGAGCTGAAAGGAACTTTAAAGGCCATGTAATATAAACTTCTCATTTGATAGATGAGGACCTGTCCCAAGGTCACAGGGAGCTGTGATGGAGGTGTGTGAAGATGGGAATTGAACTCATAGGAACTGATAAAATTATTTAGAGAGAAAGGGGTCTAATATGTGTCAACCCCTGTTGCCAGGTTCCAGACTCTGGATATCTTTTGTCTAAGGTACTGTCTCCCTTCAGAAAAGAAAAAATAAAGAAATGTGGTAGCCTGTTGTTAAGCAGGTTATCAGAAATAAAATTAGTCCACACGAGCCCGATGTGAGGCAGCCCCTTCTCGCCACTGGCTGGTGGGGAGGTCAGGAAGGGGCAGTGCTCCAAGTCCCAGCGCATAAGGACGACATAGCAGTGAGCAGGATACTAAACGGATTCAGGCTCCAGAATTTCCCGTTACGTGCAGTGACCACTCAGGCTCCTCTGTGGCAGGGCCTGTTCTGTTACTTTGCACTCCTCCCTCAGTCATTCACTGCTCCTAGGAGGTTGGAGGGGGTGCCCCTGTCACTGCCATTGGCTCAAGCCTCTACCAATTATGTTCCCTCCATTGATTCACCTAACAGAAGATTTTGCAAAGGAATGTTTACTTCAAAGATATAACTAGAGCAAATATGCAAGCATTTCTACATTTCTCTCCTCTCTCCCCAATACCTGGGGGGCATTATCCTTCCTCTACCTTCTTGGTCCTTGGAGAGGGGAAGGGGATTGGTGCTGGGTTTCCCTTATGGTTCACCTTGGCACATGCTGGAAGGTTCACACACACCCTTCAGAGACATTAACCTGGGTGTGGGTCCTTCACAGAATAATATTTCTGATGTCTAGAAACAGAAATCCAGCCTACTTGTACTTACAGAAATGAAAAGTGGAGACCTCTGTTGAAGAGAAACAGAATTATGAGAACTCTGTTTCCTTCCTCAGAGCTTGGTTAGCCCTTTCTCCCAATTTCATCCTTCTGTATTCATTTCAGTGTGTTACTCTGTGTGATGTCAAGATCGGCAGACCAAGGGCTGTATGATATACTACCAAGAACACAGGAAACGTACTAAAGAAAAGGTTGAGTCCGGTCAAGTCAGCAAGTTTTTGTTTTGTTTTGTTTTTGTGTTAGGCAATGGGCTTAAGTGACTAGCCCAGGGTCACACATCTAGTCAGTGTCAAGTGTCTGGTTGGAGATCAGATCTGAACTCAGGTCCTCCTGACTCCAAGGCCGGTGCTCTATCCACTGCGCCACCTAGCTGCCTCGACATGGGCTGAATCTTGAGGGAAATGAAGAAAACCAGAGGTGTGGATGAGGGGGCAGAGCATTCTGGGCACGTATGACACTTTGTGCCAGGCATGGAGACAGGAGAGGAGCATCATATTTGAGTCATTACAGGTAAGCCAGTGTGTTCCTAGAACATAGAGACCGTGAAGGAGAGTCAGGTGTAAGAAGACTGGAAAGGTAGGAAAGGGGCAGCTTGTAAGAGCTTTAAATGCCAAACAAAGAAGTTGATATTTAGTCATAAAGCTAAGGAGGGAGCCACTAGCATGCTAGTCATTGCCTTCAGCAATTTGGTTCAAAAAGCAGCTAAGTTCCTACTGCATGCAAGGCACTGTGCTAGTCACTGCAGATAAAAAGAAATAAAAAGCAAGAGTTCCTGCCTTCGAGGCAAGTTGCAGGTGTTTACGTGGCCAGGGCCAGCTAGGTGGTACAGTGGGGAAGACTCATCTTCCTGACTTCAAATCAGGCCTCAAACACTCACTTCGCTGTGTGACCTAAGGCAAGTCACTTCACCCTGTTTGCCTCAGTTTCCTCATCTGTAAAATCAGCTGGAGAAGGAAATGGCAAAGCACTCCAATACCTTTGCCAAAAAAATCCCGAATGGGGTCACGAAGAGTCAGACATGACTGAAACAGCTGAACACACGGCTAAAGGGTACGTAACACATAGAATAATCTATCTTCAAGGAGTTTACAGTCTAGTAGAGAAAATGAGACAGAGATATAATACATGAGAAACATAATACGTACAGGTAGTAACTCTAAGATAACCTTTCTGAGAGAGACCCAAAGGGCCCAGGGAGTTTTCTCACTTCTCTCCATCTAGGAAGCCTGGGAGAATCAGAAAATCTGTGCATGGTGCTTCCCCGTGTTACAGGACGTGAAAGCCACTTCCTCCCTCGCCAGCGTGCGGTTATTCATAGTATCACAATAATAAAGCACTGCTTTTTGTAGGCACAGAGATTTAGAAGCGATGTAGAGGCCTGTCAGTTGGAGAACAGCTAAGCAAGTTGGTGTACGTGGATGTTATGGAGTATTATCGTACCGTAAGAATCAATGAATGTCATAAACACAGATTCGTGGAAAGATTTGTACAAAGTGTTGCAAAGTAAAGAAGTAGGACCAGGAAGACACACAATGACTGCAGCAGACAATCACCGGTGAATGCTGCCACATTGAAATGATTAAGGCTGGCCCCAAAGAAGGGAGAAGAGAAGGCAGCTGCCCCACTTCTTTGTAGACTCGGGGTAGGATGGAACAGTGCAGATAACATCCAAAGGTGTTTCTGTTGTTGTCGACTTCATTAGTTTTGCTACTTTTTATTTTTTATTATTTATTATAAAGATGGCTCTCTGTGTAGTAGAGAAGAAGATACAATTGGAAATGTAGATATGGTAAAAAAAATAAAAGAAAGAAAGAAAGAAATGAAATGAAATTTTAATTAAAAAGAAAAAAAATACACTCCTTTCCCAGCAGTGGGAATAATGCATGGAACCCAAAGAAAGTTATTAATGTTTTTGTTATTGTTGTTTAGTTGTTTCAGCTGTGTCTGACTAATTTTGACCCCATTTGGGGGTTTTCTTGGAGAGATACTGGAGTAGTTTGCCATTTCGTTTTCCAGCTCACTTTACAGAGGAGGAAACTGAGGCAAACAGGGTTAAGAGACTTGCCCAAGGTCACACAGTAGGAAGTATCTGAAGCCAGATTTGAACTCAGGTATTGACTCTAGACCCAGTGCTCTATCCACTGTACCACCTAAGTGCCCAAAGTTTAGGTTATTAGGTTTGATTTACTGACTGTATGGGTTGGGAAGGGTTGGAAAAGACCCCAGAAGTCATGTCCTATGGTCCAGCCTCCTCACTGTACAAATGGGGTCCAAATAACTGGCATCCGTGTGCATATGTGTACTCTGGAATGTATCAAGTCTATGTGTTGTTACCTGCTAACCTGCTCCCTCGCTGCCCTGATTCTTGTGGTGAAATATCCGTTTTCCCCAGAGAAACCCTGTGTCATGTCCCTGGAAGCACCCCTAGTTTTAAAGACAGTCCAACAGAAGCCATCTTCCTCTCCCATCAGCCACCCCCAGGCAGAGGAACACGTATAGTGAGGTTTTCTCTGGGGCTCAGAGGATAATTTTAGTGTAGCTGAAAGTCTCCCCAGCCTCCCTACCTCCTTACATATATCTGTGTACTTCCTCTTGCTTTTAAGCTCAAAATATAGACATACGCACAGAGTTTGAGAACAATGGAAACAGGTTTAATATCATTATTTCATTCTGACATCCATGCTACCATGTGCAGTGCATTATGCTGGGTAATGAGAGGGCTGAGACAAATGAGACACAGTCCCTTCCCTCAAGGCAAAGTATATGGGCAAGAGCTCTAGATTTGATTCAGAAGGACCTGGGTTTGATTACTGCCTCTACCACTCACTAGCTGTGTGACCCTGGGAAAGGGGCTGACTCTGTGATCTCTCCTTGATTTAAGGTCCTAGATGGATGGGTGGATAGACGGATGGATAGATAGATAGATAGATCGATCGATCGATCGATCGATCGATCTAGAACTATGGATCTCAAATGCCATTCCAACCCCATTCAGCAGAAACTGAGAGCCAAGGAAGTTGTTCTGTGCTCAAGGTTGCAAAAGGAGTAACCATCAGAGGTAAGATTTGAAGCCAGGTCTTCCAATTTTCGATCCAGTATACTATAATTTTCACAGCATGGATGGCAGTTGGGTTGGGGGGAGGACAAGTGAAGTAGTAGGATAAGGTGAAATCTGTTATCACCCTAGTGCAAATCTCCTACTCCAGTGATGATCAATAAGCAATTATTAAATGCCTGCTGTGTTCCAGGATCTGTGCTAGGCAGCAGGAATACTAAGATGAAAATGAAACCATTCCTCCCTTTGGGGAGGCATTACAGGGAGATCACAAAAGACTTCATGTAGAAAGTAATCTTTGCACCGAGCTTTGAAGGAAACTAGGGATTCTGAGAGTCAGAGGTGAAAAAGGAGTGCGGAACGACAAGAGGGCCAGATTGGCTATGCTCTGTCTAGAATGTGTGGTGGGTAATTGTGCAAAGATCAGTTGGAGCCAAGTCGCGAAGAGCTTTAAATGGCCATCGTGGTAGTTACGTTAGACATAGTGAGTCACAAGGAGAGTGACAGGCAGGCTCACATCAGGATTCATTTTGGCAGCTGTGTGGAGGCTGGGTTGGAGAGGGGAGTTACTTGAGACTAGGAGACCATGGTAAGCTAGAGGTGGTGAAAGCTTGAACTGGGCAGGGAGGGGTGGGGTAATGGTGAGTAATGAGATAACATTTGTAAAAGCACTCAGCACAATGCTTGGCACATAGTAGGTGCTATATAAATGTTAGCTATTATTATTGTTGTTATTATTATTTGTTAATTATTAGTATACAAGAGTCCTTGGAGGCAAAATTGACAAGCTTTTAGCAACTGCTTAGATATGTGGGATGAGAGAAAGAACTTGAGGTTGACTCCAGGAATACAAATTTGGGTGATTATGTGGTTGTGGCCTTGAGAAAAAGAGGGAGATTCAGAAGGAGTGATGGTTTTATCTTTTTTGGGGGGAGGTGGGGTTAGAAAATGAAGACTAGGGAAAAAAGAAGGCTGACTGTCAGGTCAGAGATGGGGAGAGAGAGGAAGGAGCCAAGATATGCGTAGAAGAGTTAGCCCTGGTGGCACAAAGGACCACATCTTCATCATAGACTGGAGTAAATGAGTGGGCAGCTAGGTGGTGCAGTGGATAGAGCACTAGGCTTGGAATGAGGAAGACTTATCTTCCTGAGTTCAAGTCTGGCCTCAGACACTTACTAGCTGTGTGACCCTCAGCAAGTCACTTAACCCAGTTTGCCTCAGTTTCCTCATCTGTAAAATGAACTGGAGAAGGAAATGGCAGACCACTTCAGTACCTCTGCCAAGAAAACCAAGAAAAACGAAGAGTCAGATATAACTGAAAAGTGACTTCACAACAACAAAGGAAGAGAGAATGGGGGTGGGGGAGCCATCAAGAGTGTTTTGAGATATAGAGAAAATAAGTTGGCCTTGGTGAGGGGAAGGACCGCTTGAACGTCAGACCAAAAGGAAGGACAGAGGACCCAGACAAAGAGAAGACCTACAACAGGTGGAAATGGTGGGGGACAAACTACCTCACTAGGTGCTTACTGGCCACGGAGACTGTGGGCCTTTCCATCATGAATACTAAAGTCATCAGTTGTTTGTCAGGAGGTCATAACCTTTTTTATGTCACGGACCCCTTATCAGAATAATGTTTTTAAATGAATAAAATAAATAGAACTACCAAAAAACTCATATTGAAATAATTATTAATTTTTCTTTTTATTTCACAGGCACTAGATTAAGATCCCTGAAGTTAAGTCCCTTGGCATCCATGCATGAGAGGCTTTCTCAGGGAGGCTATTTCAAATGGGAGTTTATTAATAAAATGACAGATTTATCCCATTACTAATGGAAAGAACGTTAGAAGTTTTCCATATTGCATCAGTGTTTGATACAAACTCAGTTTTGTCAGACCTGCCTGCTGTAACTCCCCTCTAACCCTGAGTGAATAGCCCAAATTTAGGCCACATTCTGTCCATGTTTAGCTATTTAAATATTTGCTTTGACATAGTCCCATAAATTTATATTTAACCTAGTGTTGTAAAATATACATAGCCGGGATCCTTAAAGCAATCCAAATCATTCCATGTGTTTGGAGACTTGGCGTTTTTCTTTTTAAAATTCCATTGTCTTTTGGATTCTAGATCTAAAGAAAAACAAGTGCCCAGCCCCCTCTACTGTACAGTCTGTAAATAAACTGGGAATCCTTGAGGTCCAAACAATAACAGTTATTTTCTCAAAGGAAAGAACTGTCTTTGTTCTTTCGTTTCATCTAACAATACAGTTAACTGTTAGGTCACCAGCAGTCTATCTCTTTTTGCAAGCAAGAAGGCAGGATGTAGAGTCAGAGGACCTGGATTCAAATTCTGGTTCTGCACTGTGACTCTGGGTGAATTGCGTAATGCCTCAGCTACCTCATCTGCAATGTGTTCTTGCTGCTGTTCATCCTTTGCTCTGGAAGAGGTCCAGATTCATCAGGAGGGTGATGTCTCGTCTTGCACATGAATTGGATTTAAGCGAGGCAGAGGTGCACAAAGTCGTCAGCCTCACTCTCTCTTCCGGAGTCATCAAAGTCCAGGGGCAGGACAGGTTTGTGGGTGAGGGTGTGTTTGGTGGCAGAGAGCAGAAAGAAGGAAGGTATGAGACGGCACAGCAAGAGTGCATTGTTCCACTAAAGTAGTGAATATCAGATGCAGAATAATCTATTACTCTGGATTCTGTTCTTGAAAAGAACACATCTGAAGTGGGGAGATGCAGGGGGGAGGTCATTGCACAGTTTGGGGTGGGAGGACGGGCCTTGCAGAAGGTATCAATTGTCACTAGGAGCCAATGTCAGGCTCCCTTGGGGCAATAACAATTGACATTTCTGCCTTGCTCTAAGGTCCACAAATGGCTTTCTATGCATTATCTCATTTGAACCGTGCAACAACCCTGCGAGATTGGTCCTACAAGTATCATTATCCCTGTTTTAGAGGTGAGGAAACTGAGACTCAGAGAGATTAAGGGCTCTATCCATGGTCACACAGCTGGTCCGGGTCAGAGGAAGAACCTGATGCCATGGCAGGCTGATTCCAAGTCCAGCACACTGACTACAGTACCACATAGGCAAGTCGAAACAAAATGGGAAGGAGAGAATATGCAGCTTTCAAAATACGCTTCTCTGTTTTTAGGGGGTGGGGCAAGGCAGTCAAGGTTAAGTGACTTGCCCAGGGTCACACAGCTAATAAGTGTCAAGCATCTGAGGCCGGATTTGAACTCAGGTCTTCCTGAATCCAGGGCTGGTGCTCTATCCGATGTGCCATCTAGCTGCCCCCTGCATCGCTATTTCTAAAGTGACTTTTCATTCCCTTTAAGTTATTCCTCTTACTAAAGCCTTCTTACCTTGGTCTGCCCCCTCCACATCCCACCCTCCCACCTAGTTGTAGGGGCAGCTAGGTGGCTCAGTGGATAGAGCACTGGGCTTGGAATCATGTGCCTGACTCATGTTTCTGAGTTCAAATCTGGCCTCAGCCACTTCCTAGCTGTGTGACCTTGGGCAAGTCATTTAACCCTGTCTGCCTCAGTTTCCTCATCTGTAAAATGAGCCGGAGAAGGAAATGGCAAACCACTCCAATGTCTTCACCAAGAAAACCTCAAATGGTTTGAGGTTTGAGTTGGACATGACTAAAATCAACTGAACAACAACAAAAAAAAAAACCACAAGTTATAAAGACTGTTTTTGTAGCAGTGAGTTTTTAGTACATAAAATCTCATTAATAATAATAGCTCACATCCACATAGGGCTTTGAGGTGTACAAAGGGCTTCACATGCACTGTTTCATTTGATCCTCACAACAACCCAGGGAAGTAGGTGCCTTATTATTATCCCCATTTTACAGATTAGGAAAGTGAGGCAGATAAAGTAACTTGCCCAGGGCCACATACGTAATAAGTGTTAGAAGCAGGTCAATTGTAACCAGTTTTTGGTGTGTTTAGGGGTTGTTGTTATTTGTTGGTTGTTTTTGTCTTTTTTTTTTAAGTTGGTTAAGTTCAGTTCTTAGAAGTGATTATCAGTAAATACGGTTTCATGAAGGTGAAGTTGTTATAGACAAATAGAAATACCAAATAGAGATTTTGAAAAAGGTGGAATAAAGCTGTGGCTTTGATCTTGAGTTCCTTAAAAGCTGTGGATGAGGCTGGGGTGAGGGGAAGGAGAAGAATACTTTTTTCCTCTGTTCTTTTGTTTTTCTCTCCTTCCCCCTCCTAATTCAAGAACTGGAATGATTAGACGGGGAGATACTGAGATGAACTGGAGAGATTCACTTGAATTGGGGGAAACTAAAGTTGACATCCTTACAAACTAGTCTTGGTGTTAGGCTTCCAGGGAGTAAGATAATGGTGTTCCCTTCCTGGCCTTTACAAACCCTTTTGCATCCCATGGGGGTGTACAGGACAAGGTTAAAGCCTAGCACGGGGAAGGTAGTCAAAACCATGAATTGCTTCAGAATGGGAATTCAAGAAGGTTTCCTGCATTTTGGGGTTATTTTTGTATTTGTTTTTAGAATATGAGTTTGATATTAGTTAATAACTGCAAGTGTTCATTATTCTAATTACTACATTTAATGAACATTACTCTCCAAAGGGCCAACATTGCTTCCCTAGTAAAAAGTGAGGCCAGCAAAGTGGTTTCATACGTTGTTAAACAAGATACGAGCTTAGAGAGAGGTCAGGATCACTGGTGGTGTTTTCCTGCATGGATGAACGCAGAGCTCCCTCTGCCTCCTTCACGTGTCTGACTTCTCATCCCCATCCCCTCTCTCCCATGGAAACATCAAGTGCTCACCCCACCACGCTCATGATTTCTCCTCCGGGCAGCAAGTCACCATCCTTGGCCCTGCTTGGGGTTCTCAAGTCTCTAGTTCACTCTGTTGTTTTCTTTTGTTGTTCAGAGGACCTTTTCCTTGATAGAGACAGAAGAAATAAAATAGAAGAAAAGTACTTCTGCCTTCTTTCAGTCTTTAGATAGCAATGGATGGATATTGGAAACATTGTCTACTTGGACAACAGACCACCAGGTCTGCCCTTAGAGTGTCCCCATCTCCCATCGGTGTCCTCAGGGGATACAGCTTTTACTCTGAGAGATGAACATCGTTCCCCTTTCATTGGCTCGGTGGATAGAGCACTGAACTGAGAGTTAGGAAGACATGAGTTCTAATTCTACCTCAGACATTTAGTGTAATCCTAGGTAAGTCACTTAGCCTCTCTCAGCCTCAGTCTCCTCTTTTGTAAAATGGGGGTAATAATAGCACTTGCCTTATAGGGTTATTAGGAGGATCAACTGAGGTGGGTGTAAAGTGCTTTGTAAACATTACATATAGCTCTATACAGATACTAGCTATCATCATAAGCATTAGTCCCAAAGGGTGAACAAAAAATTATTACTGTGTGTGGATTCTTTTAACAGGATCATAATCATTGACACCAGAAGATAATTTCTTTGCTTTCTATTGCATAAATATTATATGTAAGCATTTTAAGTCATTTCATCATGAAAAGAGGTGATTTAACATAACTATTATGCTGTATTCTTCATGAAATATGCATTAAGCAATTACGTCTAAAAGTGAGAGGCAAAGGGCAGGCACAGTGCTTCAGGCACTGTGCCCTAGCAGCTGCAAGGATGTGTGATGTATTATTAAATATCTTGATTATTATGAGAGGACGGTCCTTGTTATGAGGCCCCATCCAACAAGGAGCTTTTGATAATCTCCAGGATCAGAAATTACTTTTTGTTATGATAATTAAATATCTGAACATAGGTATAGATTGTATCATGTATCATTAGAGAGCATGGCTGCATTAATTAGGCAGGTCGCCCACCAGGGAAAGCCCTATAATTGTGATTTTGCTCCTTCAGTATGTTCTATCAGAGGAGAAGAAAATGGCATGGGACCTTGTCTCATGTCTGGAAAAGTAGCTGTCAGCACTGGCTTTTCAGGCGTCACCTTGGATTGCCAGGCGTCTTTGAAACAGATAATATTGTTGCAGCATGAGCAAGCACAGGACATGGGACCCTCTCTTTGCCCCCGCCTTCCTCCTCCTAAGACCCTGGAATGCTTGGGTATATATTAACAAAATTTTGAGTTGCCCTTATATTTGGAGCCTCAACCAGGAAATCATTTAGGAGAAAAAATAATGTTCTCCCAGCCGGTCTCCAAAGACATGGTTCTGGCAGGGTCCCTGCTCATTTATCCTATGACTTATGGACAGCCAGGAACAGAACAGAACACGTTCCATACCCTTTCCTTTTATGTCCAAGAATTTTGCCTTCTGACCTCACATCATTCAGTTCAAGTGAGTGAAGGCGTAGCCTTTCTGTGTGTTTGGCAGCCAAAAAAGAATGAGATTTAGGGTTGTGGAGGGGAGGGGCCTATATTTGAATTGTGACTCTTCTGCGTGGCACCTCTGTGACTTGGCAAGTTACTTAATGTCTGTAGGCCTCAGTTTCCTCATTTGTAAATTGGGGGGCCAGTGGAGAGGGGGTGTTTGAACTAATTGATCTCCATAAAGTCCTATCTAACAAACAATCCTAGATCCGTTGGAGGAAAGACTGGGTGTGGTGGGTGAAAAGGTATAAAATGAGTGGCTGTTTTCCTTTGAGCAGGGAGCTTTAGGGAGGCAGTGTGGTACAGTGGAAAGGACATCAGATTTGGAATTAGAGTCCTACTCCCGTGACTCACCCTGGCATAGAGGGGAGCCTGGGTTCTCTAGAAGTCTGTGCCAATGAAGCGTAAATCCCTGCAGGTTCTGGAAAGACTTAAACCCTGGTGACAGATTACATCTGCTTTCCTAGGACTCAGTAAGACCCTTCAAATTGCCACCACATACTTTAGTATTAGAGATGTCAGTACAAAAGTAGACATAGAAAAGAATAGCAAAAAGTAGATAGATAGATAGATAGATAGATAGAGATAGATAGATAGATAGATAGATAGATAGATAGATAGATGTAAAATATGAGTCGGCATTAAGAAACAGAGACCAAAGACTTTTAGGCTACACAAAAGCCTGCCACAAAAAGAGAGCTGAGCACCTTCATTGCAATATTAAATAATGTCACAGTCAAATTGGTTATATCTCAGCAGATAGGATATGATTGAACATAGATGTTGGAGTCATTTTCAGGTAGACCTGGGTTCATTTTCTCCCCTGATGCTAGGTCCCAAATTAAGAAATCTGGCACAAGAACTTAATAACCTTCAATTATATATATATATAATACACATGTTATATATATTTTATATTACTTCTTGATTCCACATCCAATATAGAACAATTAATTTTCCCAAAGAGACACAGACCCCTTCACCCATATGGTCACAAGCACTTTCAGTTTGTCCCAGGGCAATCTCTTTTCCCATGTAGAGATGGTTCAAAACAGGACCAGTTATAGATCTGTATCTGCCAGGGCTTGGTTGTTACAGCCCTCAGAAATCTGTTATTGTAGGCAGGGATCGCTTTAGCTTTGCTTCACAGCCAACGTGGAATTCCCCTCTTAGGATCTACACTAAGCTGCCCTTCCCATCATTCCCTCTAAACATCAGATTCAGATTCCCTTAGTTCCACTCTTAACTCCATCTGATCTTCAAGCCTTTCCCTCTTTTATCTTGTCTTTCTCATCCTGTCTCTCCCTCTTCCTCCTATCTTTCTCCCCATGTCTTTCCCCTGTCTTTCTCTCAGACTCCATCCCCCTTTCTTTTTTTTGAGGCAATTGAGGTTAAGTGACTTGCCCAGGGTCACACAGCTAGTAAGTATCTGAGGCTGAGATTTGAATTTGGGTCCTCCTGACTCCAGGGCCAATATTCTATCTACTGTACCACCTACCTGCCCCATCCCCCTTTATTTTTTTTCCTCTCCCCTCTCTCCTTCTCTTTATATCTTTCCTCCCTTCCTTTGTCTCTCCCTACCTCTCTCCCCTTTTTTTCTCCCTTCCCTCCTCTCTCACCCCTCTCCCCTTTTCTTTCCTCCCTCTCCCTCTCTTTTTCTCTTCCCCCCTCCCCCTCTCTTTTCCCCCTTTCCATCTCTCTCCCTGTCCCTCCACTTTGCTTCATTCACTCAGTAACTGCTACATCACAAACACATCTTGGGGCTGCTCTTTCACCACCACACCAATAATAATCACCAGGGTCAAGAGTACCGCTTAGTGTCCTTTACCCAGGGGGTAAAAATGATTTTGTACAGTTGGGTGAATTTCATACCCACTCCACTGAGGTATCTGACTGTGCCCTGCTGGGAATCTCAACCAGAAAACAAAAGGTCTTTCCACAGACAAGGATCAAAAATTCATATATATGGGGGCAGCTAGGTGGTGCAATGGTTAGAGCACTGGCCCTGAAGTCAGGAGGACCTGAGTTCAAATCTGGCCTCGGACCAAACACTGGACACTTACTAGCTGTGTGACCCTGGGCAAGTCCTCAGAAAGAGGACATGCTTCCTCATCGATCCTCTGCCCTCGTGGTTTCTCGCTGCATTGATGAGAGTTCTTAAGTCTTTCGTATCTGCTTGTCTTAACAGTGTTGTTGTGATCATGTAAATTGTTCTCCTGCTTCTGCTCACTGCTTTCTGCATCAGTTCATACAGATGTTCCCTAAAATGATCCTTTTCCTCATTTCTTAGGGCACAGAATGTTCCCTTACATTCAGACACCATTATTCATACAGCCATTCCCCAACTGATGGGCACCCTCATAGTTTCCAGTTCCTTGCCACTACAAAAAGAGCTGCCATGTTTTTGGTACAGATAAGTAATACCCTCTTAGAGCCTCAGTCTGCTCCTCTGTAAAATGTGGAAGCTGCACTGGATGACTGTGAAGGTTCCTTCCCCCTCACAACATTCTCTGAAGGCGTTACTTGCCATGACACTGGTCCCAAGGTGAGCCAGCGATCTGGCATCTAGGACGGCACTGCTAGGCATCAGAGAGCTCCATCGTGCAGCAGGTCTGTGCGGGAACATGTCCTGTGTGTCCGGGTAAAGCAGGGGCAGAGAGACGACAATCACTTGGCTCGTTAACGGCAACCCCAAACCAAAACTCGTGTCTCCCGACTCCCAGTGAGTCAGCAAGGTGACACAGAGTGTGGGGCCTGGAGTCAGGAAGATCTGAGTTCAAGCCCAGCCTCAGACACGTATTCTGTATGTGACCCTGGGGCAGGTCACTTCATCCCGTCAGCCTCAGGTTTCCCAACTGTAAAATGGGGATAATGATAGCACCTACATCACAGGTTGTTATGAGGATCGGATGAGATAAAATGTTTACCATAATGCCTGGCACATAGTAGGTATTTAATAAATGTTTGCTTCCAGTAGGTATTTAATAAATGTTTGCTTCCTACCTTCCTTCCTATTCCAGTGGCCTTTACCTTGTTGTTCAATTGTGTCTGATTCTTCATGACCCCGCCTGGGGTTTTCTTGGCAAAGATAGTGCAATGGTTTGCCATTTCCTTCTCCAGCTCATTTTAGATGAGGAAAACTAAAGCGAATAAGGTTAAGTGACTCGTCCGAGGTCACACAACTGGTAAGTGTCTGAGACCACATTTGAACTCAAGTCTTCTGACTCCAGACCTGATGCTCTATCCACTGTGCCACTTAGCTGCCTCTGTTACATCATTACACCACATGTTTCCCCTCCTACACCTAAAATCCTCCCACTTAAAAAGAAAGCAAAGGAGGTTGTGTTCCATTTGTGAGAGGTTGACATCCCAGCGGATCTGGAGCTGGAAAAGGTCTTAGAGGTCCAGCTTCTTCATTTTACAGATGAGGAAACTGAGACCCAGAAAAGTTAAATGATTTGCCCAAGGTCATGCGAGCAGTTAAGTGGCGGGGCAGGCACTCAGCCTCAGGTTCCCCGAGTCTCTAAATGGAAGGTGCTTCCCATTGCCCCAGGCTGCATATCCATGGTATAGTGAAAAGAATATGAGATTCAGAAGACCCACTTCACATCCAAGCTCCATTGCTAGCCAGCATCGTGACCATAGGTCATTTAACTAGCTCATCAATAATAAAAGTTGATATTTGAATGACACACCTCAGAAGTGTTTTTTGAGGAAAGATCTTTATCAGTTATAAAGTTGTTATTATTAAGTTTATATTATCCTATGGCTCCCCCTACCCTCAAAGCAACCTTGGTACTAGATGCAACCTGGTACTTTGATGCCAGAACCCCAGAGGTTCAGACTGGACCCCTTCCCTCTGGGTTCTAGTGAATTCAAAATCAGTAGTCCTAGAACAAATCCCGTTTCTCCCAGATCTACTGGGGCAACACAGGACCTTCAAGCCTAGAATAAACTCCAGCTATTCAGTGAAGACTAGACTCCAGGAATATGTGGCACTGACACTCAAAAGCCTATTCCTGGATTTGGTTGTTCCCTGATTGTAAACATGCCCATGCCATGCAAGTGCACATAGCTGCAGGAGATTAATAAGGTGACTAAAGTATTGGGGGCTGGGCTTCTTGTTTATTATAATATGCAGTAGGCAGGTTGGACTACAGTATACTTCAGTAGTAAAAAATGGTATTGTATATGGCAATCAGCAGATTTCATTCCTATTTTCCAAGGGGTTTTTCCCCAGGCATTTCACCATCTCATAGGTTGCTTTTGCTGTGATTGTGAACTGTGTTTTATACAGTCTGCCTGGAGTAATTTACTCATGTTGTCCTGGGGATTGGCCCACATGGTACATTTTTCAGAGTTCCCTACATCTCTCTCTTCCTCCTCCTCTTCCTTCTTCTCCTCCTCCTCCTCCCCCTTCTTCATCTTGATGATGATGGTGGTGATGAGTTTTTGTTGAATTCCTATGCCTGTATAAAAGACCTCAAGTCCCCACCTTTCCCCTACCTTTCTCTCTTTAACAGTCTTTAGCACTCTCTGCACGATCTTCACTCCCACTTGAAACATAGGTCATTAAAAAGACTGTTGGTCTAAATTTGTTGGAATTTGGGTTCCTCAACACGGTATACATTTATTTCTCTTATCACAATTATTTGGGGGTAGAACCTTAAAACCATTTACTAGCAGAAGGAATGCTTGATGAATGATTGAGACAGAACAATATAGCTGCTGCAAACGTATTTAGAGATGTCACCCTTGGCTTAAAGGAAATCACTTAGAGAGCAATTATGTTTCAAAAGCAAGTCATTCCTGTAAAGAATTGAAATTTAAATCAAGATTTCTAGGTTGGTGATGTTATAATTACAGTGCCTGCAGTGATTTCTACTCTTCAGTGAAGGGTCATTTCATCAGAGAATTGCCTCAACAAATCTGAAAAATATGAGCCTGCATTTACTTAAATTGTTTCAAAGAGAATCAAACGTGGACATAAAATGGAAATTTTTAAATAACACTTGAAATAATACTAATATGGCTGCTGTGATGACACTGAAATGAGAATTTTAATTGAGATATAGATATATAGATATATAGATACAGAGAGAGAGATAGACATATACACACACATATGTGTGTATATCTCTGTGTGTATGTAATAAGATAGCCATAATTTTTCTTATTACACACTGGCATTACATGGCCCAAAAAATTTTAGTATCAAGAATTAAACTGTTTAGGATGTATTCCCTAAAGAGTCCCTGCTGTCTGTAGTGATATAATCTGCTCCAGTTGATGTAGGAATACGTGCTGTGAATGGCATGAAAATTTGGGTAAAGCCAAGAGGTTTGCTTAATACCATGTAAATTATCCAATTGGGTTGATCTTGGTTATTGAACGAAGGCAGTCTTGTTATTGCTATGACCATTTCACACTGGCTTTTCTTTTTTCATAGTGTCCATTATTGTGCATGTGAATTCAAAATATTTGGTCAGTGATGGCTTTAGTTTACTGCTGAAACAGGGATAAAGTTAACAGTGAGTGCTGTTCCCAGGCTATGCATTCACAATAGTAACCACACATTAAAGCCCTATAAAAATCTGACCAAGCTGCAGGGATGTAACAAAGTGGCATACTTACCTAATAAAAAAAAAATCCTTTAAAATTTCCATTATATCTCAACCAATTGTCACGATTCAATTAATAATGGTCTCTTTCTAGGTAACATTTTTCTTCTAAGTAGCTCAAAGGACTTGATTCAGAGGTTCTTGCCCTGGGGACCTTGAATTCATTTTCAGACAGACAGACAGATAGAGATGACTGTTTTTTCAAAATAATTGGTTTCCTTTGCAATCTTATGTAATTTTTTTTTTCATTTACATGTATTATTCTGAGATAGGGTTCCCAGGTTTCACCAGACTGCCGAAAGGATCCATGATTAAAAACAGGATTAAGAACCCCTAGACTAAGGCCTCTTCCAGCTAGAAACTTCTAAGGACATCATGGAAGTAGTTAATTTCCTTCTCTCTCACACTCATGCAGACTGCCTACCTGCCCTGACCCTTTTCCACAAGCCTGTTACCCCACTCCTTTTTGATAGTCACCCAGGAGCATCCCCTCCCAACACTGACACAGAGAAAGGTAGAAAGGGTCCTGATTGGCTGGAGATGACCCCAGCAGCATTTCCAACTTCCTGCTACATATGAATTCTCATATTTCCATCACAGTAGCAAAAATTGATGGGAGATCGAGGAAGTTGCCAGTATCTGGGGGGGTGTCAGCCTTGTGGCCGGGGGTATCACCATGACCTTGGAGTACAGTGCGTTGTTTCAGTTTACCTAAGTGTTGGGCTTTGATCCTAGTCAAAGATAAAATTTCAAACATAAAAGTTTTGGAGCTCAAAAGATGAAGTGAATCCATAGCTATAGTTATCTCTGGCATCTGGCAAGCACTCCTCAACCCCAGGGTTCTAATAAGCAGGAAAGCTGGGATTTGGATTGGCCCCAAGTCTCTTTTTTTATTTAATTTATGAAATTTATTTATTTATTTATTTGTGGGGTTTTATTTAATTTATGGAATAAAACAAGCATTTCCATAACATAGTATAAATATAAAAATGATTGCCCATGAAACTACAAATCTATTATGTACAGCTTGCTATTCCTTTTAAATATAAGAAAGCTATCATGTAAATTTCTTTTGTTTTTCTTCCCTTCCCTCCCCACCCTAGAGTTGGCTACCATTGGGGGGGGGTGAAATCATTCTATACTTACTTTGATTTATTAGCTCTTTTTCTGGATGCAGGTAGTGTCTACCTTCATAGATCCTTTGTAGTTAATTCGGGTATTTATAATAGTCAAAAGTACTTCTTGTCCTTCACCATATCCTGCCCTGGTGACCAGATGCATTTCCATATGGATATAAGGGGAAGTACAACCAGAGAAGATAAGAACCAGAGTATCTTTGTTGCATATCTTTGTGGTGTAAGGGCAAAGTAAACCTGTTAATCAGCTGTTCAAAACAAAAAATAATAATAATAATAATAATAATAATATTTGCTCCAAGTTGCTCTTACAATATTGCTGTTACAGTATACAGTGTTCTCTCGGTTCTGCTTATTTCACTCGTTATTATTTCTTGCAAGTCTTTCCATGTTTTTCCGAGAGCATCGAGCTTTTCATTTCTTACAGCACAGTACTATTCCATCACAATCATATACCACAACTTATTCAGCCATTCCCCAACTGACGGGCACCCCTGCAGTTTCCAGTTCTCTTATTCCAGAGGAGCCTTCCATTCAGAAGCCCTTAGCATGGTCTCCAACTAATTCTGGTGATCCTCTGAGAGAGAGCTGTTATCTCCTAACACCTCTGCCCCTCACATTTGCTCTTCATCTTGCCTTGACAGATGGCACCCTCTCCCTGGCACATTTCTCCACTTACAAACCTTACCCACATAACCTCTCATTGCTTTCTTCACAGGAGCAACCAGGGCTTCATGCACATGAAACTGACAAAAGCCAAAGAGAAATATATCCTGGGGCAGAACAGCCCTCCTTTTGACAGCGTCCCTGAAGTCATCCACTACTACACAACCAAAAAACTGCCCATCAAAGGAGCGGAACACTTGTCCCTGCTCTACCCTGTGGCTGTCCGAACCCTATGAGAGGAAGGACCTGCTCACCTCTTCCCACATATGGGAGGGAGGCCACAGAGAAGCGGACAAACAAGAACTCCACCCTGTGCATTGACCAGAGCTCCGGACTGAGAGAGGAAACAGAAAGTTACTTGCTTTTCACCATATATTGACTTCAGATCATTAGAGTGGTACTTTGGCACTGCTGCATGTCTTTAGAACTATGTTTCTATTTAAGGAGATGGAGGAACCATATTTAAATGTGATAGCAGATAATCTAAGCCCCTACCCCCACATCTCCTTTTATTTCCTGTGAATTAAAATATTTTCAAATCCAAAGATATGCCTTCCAGGGTAAACAGAGCAAAGCAGCTTATATCAAACAGTGAGCTCCAAGGATTTTCATTTCTTTGTTCTCCTGCTGTCATGAACTCACACCTGCGTATGATAAAAAAAAAATAATAATAATAGTAATGATGATGATGATGATGATGATAATTCTCCACTGGTGCTATACTGTCCCCTATCGATAATGAGAACAGACAGATGCTGGGCCTTTCAGGACCTAGAGAATGACAGCACATTCAACCCATTCCCCACAGGAGTCTTCAGAAATCTGCCTCTTCTCTGTGTGTGTGTTTGCGTGCGTGTGTATCTGCACGTGTGCTTGAGTGTATGTGTGGGCTCAGGGGGTGTGTGTGTGTGTGTGTGTGCTTTCACACATGGTTGGTTAGGCTAATCCAACAAAAAAGTTCTTTTTCTTCCCTTGATGTGAGTAGGAGACCTTTTTTAATGGAATCATTTTGCAGTAGCAGAAAGAGTTCAATTATTTATGACTAGGATATGTAAATAAAATAGTGGTTTAATATATATACATATATATTTTTAATCTTTTTTTTTCTTTGGTACAACAATAAATCTCTAAGGGTATATCTGCTCACTCAAAGTTTCATTCAGAAGCCAAGTCTGACACTGTGGCTTCTACCTTAAGGTAGTTAGTGCATTGTGGCCAAGGTTTCATTAATGAGACTAAGTTATTCCAATGAGAGTGGAAGAGGAGGGGCGGACTTGGGTTTCGGGCCTTCCAAAGGCTATCACTGTTTATCTCATCTCATTTTCACAAATAGTGCATGAATGAGTATCACTAAAATAGCCAGCTCACAATACCCAATGTCCTTTTTGCCTCAGGGATAGAAAAGCATCCTAGAAATGGGGTTTCCATTTCTCTAAGTCAAAATGAATCTTAAGTAGACAATTTGTAGCACACAGTAAAACTGGCCTTTCAGAGGCATTGGGTGGGGTGGGAGGTGGGTAGGGTTACCTAACATAAAGAAGTGTGACCAAAATTCTGGCTTATCCTTATAGCGAAATAGACCATCAAAGGCCTGGATAGGTCCTGCTATCATCAAAAAAAAAAACCATCAGCAAAATTATGTTGTTTCAGAAATACACTCTGAACCCTCCTCCCAGACTTCCTAACAGTGCCTGGTATACTGAATGTGATAAATGACAAAACCATGAACACACACGAATGCCAAACCTGTTCAGAGAGCTCACTGAAACTGCCTCCAGTCTGCCCACCAACCTGTCTAATCCCACGTTTCTCCATTTGTAATTGAGGCAGAGCAAGGTTGTGTAACTTGCAGTTTACCTGCATTGAGTACAGACCATGAGAGAACTATGAAAATGTCCACTATTTCATTCTCCTTTCTTTCACACTATTTCCCACTCATTCACCAACCAGACTTTGATTCAGCACTGAATGGGGGAAAAAATGGTTTTAAATAATCATTTGTTCTGAAGTCTCTGACCACACTGACTCCTTGATGGGAAAGCAGAAGGGGGTGGGACCAGCGTTAGCTCTCGAGCTAATGTCTTCTGCTTCCTGACTGCAAAACCTTTGATGCGCTGATTTGAATTTGATCTAGATCAGGGGTGGAACCTGTGGCCTTCTAGGTCCTGGGGTGCGGCCTTTTGACTGAGTCCAAGTTTTACAGAACAAATCATTTTATGAAAGGGATTTGTTCTGTGAAGTTTGGATTCAATCAAAGGGCTGTATTTGAGGATCTAGAAGGCCACATGTGGCCCTGAGGCCACAGATTCCTCACCCCTGGTCTAGATAATCCCAACACTAGTGAGAAGGGAAGTTGGAACAGACTTTAATGCCCATCAACAAAAATGGAGGCCAGAAATCAGATTGCCCTCTTAGGTGGCTTAGTTGTACCTCAACGTTCTGACTTAGAGCTATGGAAGCAAGCTGTTATCGTACCCCAGGAAGGATTGTTCAGTGATTGTTTCTATCAGTCCACAAACTTTCTTTCCAAAGGAAGTGCTTTCTTGTTGAGGATGGCACTTTCCTCATTCATCACCAGGAGGATCATTTCTAAAAAAATATTTTTTTCTACCTTCTAAAGAAGCCTATCCCTGAGAAGGCACTTCTGACAGAACCTGAAATGTCTACTTGAGCTGGTGTGCTCTGCTAGCAATCTTGGTTAGGTTTCCAAAGGAAAGAGCCACAGGATTTGTCCCATTTTGTATTATCAGATACATTCCATGAAACCAGATTACCCAGTGTGATTTGTGTTTGCCTGCCCTTTTTATGACGTGCAAGTAAGTTGAATCTGCATTTTGCATGGAAATGCCACACAAGGGTAGCATGACAAGAGAACATGTTAGTGATGTCATCTTTTCTCTCCCTCATCCAGGGATGGAAAGGATTATGTCCTGCACGATTAGCCATTCTTCTTAAATATGCAAGTCTGGAGTCATACAAATGTCTACAGCAGCTTTGCAGTCCACCGATTACATCTCCACAAACTAAATTAGTTTCCTAATCTGGAGAGTCATATCTTCTCTTTGGATAGTATTAATACTGGTTTGTTTGGCTTTTTTTTTTAATGAAAATTTTTCTTAAGAAAATGCTCCTCTCCCTATGTGCATCTGAAATAAAAACAGGAGTTTGTTTGCACTGACTTTGTCTTTGCTTATTGATGTGATTATAAGCCACAGTGGCTCACCAGTCATCATTATCAAGTTTACCCAAGACTCCTAATCTATCCCCCTTGGTGAGGGCTGAGAGAGCGGAGCAGGTTGAAGAAGCAATGTGTTATTACAGATTCTCTCTCCGTTACCAGTTTTTGTTTGTGTCTTTTTTGGTGAACCTCTCCCCCTTCCTCTAATTGTGACTGCTTCCTGTCTGTCAGCCTCTATTCAGTTTTGTTGAACATCTAACAATTGAAGCTATTTTTCTCTTTCAGGACTACTTACATGTAGATTACTTGGGATTTTTTTGGTTAGTTCTAAGCCTAGCTTGTCAGCAGCAAGTAGTGAAAATACTAATTAAATTCTATTTCATATAAGGAGAAAAAGAAGGCCTGTCATAGCATCTCAGTGCTGCTCAGTGTTTTATCTTAAGGAAGGAAAAAAATCCTTTTGAGTTGTTGCATGCCATCTAAAACCAGAATATAGATATGTAACAGTGCTGGTGCTGGGGAAAAGAAGAGCTGGGTTCAAATCTCGCCTTTCACACTTGTTAACTATGTAATTTAGCTGAAAGTCACTTAAAACTGAAGCTTCAGTTTCTTCATCTTTAAAACGAGGGGACTGGTGTCCCTTTCAGCTCTGAATCCATGATTTTATGGCTTCTCCAGCCACAGAATTTCTTATGACACTGTTAGATTCAACCACTTGGTAAATAGAAAGTGGCCATTTTGGATGCCTTTTTTCCCCCCCTATTTAGTAGCTCAAAGCAAATGCCCCAGAAAACCTATATGCCTTCTAAAGAAGAAAAGGAGGGCTTAAGGAGGAAAGAATCTGATCTGTGGATTCCAAGTTCCCCCAAGTGCTTCAAAGACTTGGGTATGAACTATACAAAGAAAGAACTTGACTAACGAAAAGATCTTTGACAAAACTGCCTTTTGCAAGATTTATTTTGTTTTGTTTGAGAGGGGCAAATGGATCGTAGCCTGTGATTTCATTGATGTAGGGACCTGCTAGGCAAATCTACAACTTTCCAAAATTCAGTCATTTGTCCCTAGTGCTGATAACCAGCAGCCTGCCCCTCTGTGGCAGAGATAGGACCTAGGTCTTTCTGACCCAAAGACCAATTGACAGATACTACCTTATCTCCCTCTTTTGTCTTTTTTTTTTCTGAAAGTCCAGTTTCTTAAATTGCCCAGAGCTGTTCCTACAAACCTTGATGGGACCTGGGCCCATCATTGCTGGAAGCATTGCATTTGTTCATTCTAAAAGACTTTTGTGATGCTGTCCTTCCACATCACCTTGGTTTAACATTTTGAATAACACACATGATGTTAAAACATTGACAGAGCAAGAGAACAGAGTCATTATTTTAGGAAGAGTCCAAGAAGGATGAACAGGTGAAGTCATTTCACTGAAAGAAGTTCACCATCAGTTGCAAAATGAAATGACATTCTTTTTTTAAGGGTTTGGACTCAAGTTCTGGTATGACCTTGCACAGGGCATCCTGAGAACAAAAGTTATTAATGGCTCTATGGGAAGTGAATTCATTGGACTTGCTGGGCGCCATTTGGCTGTCCATGCTAATTTCCCTGGATCCTTTCTTGGCAGTCCAAACAGAACACCCCACAGATAAGCAAAGGCAATAGTTGCACCAATAATCTCACCCTTTCTTCATAGATGAACCCACAGAAGGTACATTACAAGGGTTATCAGGGAACTTTGTCTTACTTCTCATGCTATATTTATCCTGTGAAATCCATTGAAGATTTAGTCTCTGGGGCACCAAGCCAATGACAGCTGTTGGGTAGACACAGCACATTGGATTGTTGGAATACATAACCTTTTCACCCTTCAAAGTTAGTTCACCAAATAGCAAGAGAGAAGGCAAAATGGGGGTTTTGTCCAAAATGAACCAGCTCCACGCGTGATGTTATTTTATAATGGTGCCTTTAAGACCTCAGCACTGATGAAATCTAGGTAGGTAAAGTGGTATATTCACCTCTAATCTCATAAATGCTGTTCTCCCAATGGTTCTTCCATGTGGAATATGTGCCAATTATATTCAGCTGTTTTGTGTGTCACCTGTCACTTATCAGTCACTACTGTAAGTTGTGTATTGGGTATTTACCATTTAAAAGTTTCATGGAAACTTTGAATGCAAATTGTGAGTGTTTTCATTCTGTGTAATAAAATGTATAAAGATGTATATTTAATGTGAAACTTTTAATATAAAAGTGTCTTGTTAAATGCATTTAATAGAGCATGGAAATTTCTTTCTTTAAAAGACAACTTAATAGTCCTTTATGTCATTTTAATATACTCTGAATGGCTTTCTAACTGGATATGCTATGATTCTGACAGCCATGATCTATTCATCTACCACTGCCAAAAAAATATATGTATTATTACTCAAATAATCAAATTCATCACTTCTGTAAGTATTTGGGGAACCGTAGTCCTAACGACCCAGCTAAACGGTAGCCAAAATCTACTTTAGTCCTAATGCAAACATTGTTCTCTTGGCCCCATAAAGATACTTGAAAAGATTAGGCTCTATGTCTGATTTTATTTCTAAACAGAGGCATAGGACCTGAGAAAATGGTATGAGTATGAAACCCAGTCAGTACCCCCAGGCTAAACAAGGCCTCTCATGTCACTGATTTAAGGGGTCCCATCTTCCTGATGTTGAGCAGTAAGGAATAAGTGTCATCCCTGTTTAGCCCATAGAGAAACTAAGATAAAACAAAGTTAAGAGACTTACTCTGCGCTATATGCCAAGTCATAATGGTTTCAAGAAGAAACTTAGAATCAGAGCATCCTAGTCTTAAAAAGAAGTCTCCCATGTCTAAGGCAAGAGACATCCCTTTGTAGGTAACCTACAGGTTGGGGCACCACTGCTATCTTCCAAAATTAGGGGGAGGGGGAAGAGTTGCTACAGTACACCTCATGCATCATGCAATTTGTACCTTTTCCGAGTCTACCCTATCCCATCGTTTGAATTGTAAGCTCTAGGGGCAGATGAGTGGTGCTTTTTTTTTTTTGGTACCATGCATGAATGAGTAAAATTATTGACCATGCCTGGCCTTCTGCTTCTCTTTTATACTTTTTTATATGGTAATTGCATCTTGTCAAAAGCTAATAACACAAATAGCTAATATTTGGGAATCATTTTCTTCACTTTAGAAAAGTATGGGATATCAGGACCAAATTAAAATCTCCATACCAGGTGGTTACTGATATCCACAGGGATGAAAGAAAAGAGTTGGAATTCGCCGTTTAAGTGACCCATGTTTTCATATGTGTGAGTTTCATGCTCACCTTTCCTGTGCAGATAACAACCTTTCTGTGTCTCACTATATAGTGTAATGAATTTCCATGGCCAACCCAAACAAACAAAAATAATGTATCTGCTAATGGCCAGCCAGCCCTCTGCTGATGAATCAATCTATCAATCAAAAAGCACTTACTTATTAAATGTTTACCATGTGCCACGCCCTGTGCTGAGCATTGGGGATACAAAGAAAGATAAAACAAAACAAAGACAAAAGTCCCTATCCTCAAGGAGTTAACTTTCTAATTGGAGAGACAATAAGCAAATAACTAGATACATACAAGATGTACATGGAGTAGAAGGGAGGTAATTTCAAGGGGAAGATGATTAAAGGCCTATGGCGATGAGTGGGATTTGAAAGAGACCAGGAAGAGTAAATTCTGGAAGGGGCAGCTAGGTGGTGCAGTAGATAGAGCTCCGGCCTTGGAGTCAGGAGGACCTGAGTTCAAATCCCAGCCTCAGACACTTGATACTTACTAGCTGTATGACCCTGGGCAAGTCATTTAACCCCATTGCCTAGCCCCCCCCAAAAAAAGTAAATGGTGGAGGGGGAGGAGGAGAGCACTGTTCATTAGATTCTTTCATACATTACTTTGATAACGTAATGGATCCACGATCGCATGAATGCAGACACTTCCCATAGCTTCGCAAATGCTGAGGCTGGTGGGTTCCTTGAGCTGGCGAGTCCTGACTGCAGTAGGGCTGAGCTGACCAAGTGTCCACACTAAATCTGGCACCAGTGTAGGGAGCCACTAGAAATGGAGGGACAACCAAGCTGCCTAAGGAGGAGCAAACCAACTCTGGTCAGAAATGGAGTAGGTCAAAGTTTCCATGCCAATCAGTAGGGGGATAGAGACTGAGAGGCCACTACACTTTCACCCTGAGTGAGAGTCTTTTCAAGACCCAGTCTCAAAACAATGACAACTTGCAACCCCTCCATACCATCTCACCCTTTGCAATTCTTGCCACAAATCTTCCATCGAGGATAATAATAAGTTGCATGTATGTAATCCCTTAAGATCTACAAAGCATTTTCCTCATAGTAGACCTATAAATTGGGTATTGGAAGTATAAGTATCTTTATTTTACAAGGTTGGGTTTTTTTTAAAAATTTTATTACTTTTGGAGGCAATCAGGACTAAGTGACTTGCCCAGGGTCACACAGCTAGTAAGTATCTGAGGCCATATTTGAACTCAGATCCTCCTGAATTAAGGGCTGGTGCTCTATCCACTGTGCCATCTAGTTGCCCTTACCTGCAGGTGCTCTGCCCAAAGGAATATAAATTTTGATCAACCGAAACCTTTTTTTTGTTGTTCCTTAAGGATCCCTGCCTTAAAGCCAAATCACTCTGGCTCTCATTGATTGGCCAACAATAGGTCCCAGGCCAAGCCATACTTGGTCATCTTTTGGGCCCTGATTGGCTCAGAGTAAATGTAAATAGCAATTGTTTCTGTTTTGGCCAGAAACCTTGATTGATTTTTTTTTTACTACAAAAAGGAGGCCATTCTTTGCCTCATTTCTTACCTAGCCCTAATCACTGAATGGGTGTTTCTTCAGTCAAACTGAGACCTGTTAAGACCTTAGCTTGAAAAGGCCAAGGTCTCCCACGGCATCTAGCGAGAAAGAGAGAGGCTAAGGCATCACCTTCAATAGACATCAAGGAAACTGAGACAGAAGCCAGAAATTGAGGTAGTGGCTGGGGCCTACTACCAGTCACCCCATCCAGAACTGGGGTGGGAACAGCATCCAGAATATGGAAGAGATAAGACCGTATAAGACCTACCCAACCCATCCAAAAAAGGAAATGGAACCCAATCCTAGCAGAAAGTTTCAATACAAGAACTGGAAATATAAGTAAATAGAAGAAAACAATAAACACAATAGGAAAAAAATATGGGATAGGAAAGCCCAAGAGGTAAATCCACAAAAAGAAGGTATGGACATATGGACAAGCAGGACCTTAGAGAATAAAATAGCTTAGGATTACAAAAGTGGCTAAAAGAAGTGAAGCAAGTGAGGAAAAATGGAATTAGAATTAAAATAACTCTGGAGAGAAAAATCGAAATGAGAATAAAGTGTGGTGGTGGTGGTTGTTTGTCCTTCATTCTCCAAGAGGACTATGACATCAGGAAAGTGATTCCATGACTTGCAAGTGGATTGGATTTCAGTGAGGGAGCGCTGTGCAAAGTCACCAGCTTCACCTTCTCCTCTCGAGCCATCTGGGCCCAGTGACAAGATATAGATCAAGATGATGGGAGATGGCCCCAGATAAAGTGGGGGACCCTGGCCTTTTTTTTTTTGGTGAGGCAATTGGGGTTAAGTGACTTGTCCAAGGTCACACAGCTAGTAAGTGTCAAGTGTCTGGGGTCAGATTTGAACTCAGGTCCCCCTCACTCCAAGGCCAGAGCTTTATCCACTGCGCCACCTAGCTGCCTGTCCCTGGCCTTTTAAGCTAAGTTCTTTCCCAGATCTCAGTTTGACTGAGGCAATGACCATTCAGTGATTAAAAGTAGGTAAGAAATGAGGCAAAGAATGGCCTGTTCTACATAGTCAGAAAAAAAGAAATCAACTTAGGAGGAGAATAAATAGCTCAGAAAAGAAGGTAGAAAAATTCACCCAGGTAGTAGACTCTCTGAAAACTAGATTCAAACAACCATAATAAAATTAGTTCTGTTACCATCTAAAAGCAAAGTAAAGATAGAAAGAATCCTACAATCAACTCCTGACAAAAAATCCTGTATCGAAAGAAAACAAAAAATGCAGGAATACAATTGCCAAAATCTAAAGCTTCCAAGTAAAAAAAAAAAAAAAGATACTGCAAGCATCCAGAGATAAAGAATTCAAATATCAAGGAATCATAGTCAAGATGATATAAAACAATGCTGCAATTACTATAAAAAATAAAAATATTGAACTGATACTCCAAAAGCAAAAAGGAAAGGCTTATAACCAAAAACAATTTACCCTACAAAACTGAGTATAATATGACAAGGGGGAGAAATGGATCTTCAATTGAATAGAAGACTTTCAACCATTCCTTCTGAAAAAGCTAGAGCTGAGTAGATATTTTGCAATACAAACGCAAGCATCAAGAAAAACCTTGAAAAGTACATGCATTTGAGCAGTTAGCAATTGTTACACAGTGACGAAGTACTTAGATTCTAATAGAAGAGATGTGTCTCTTGGTTCCTGATATTCCAAAGAGCCACAGTGGGAGTTAGATAAGATGGACTCGGCATTTGAATGCAGGTTTATTCTGTTTTGTTGTTGCTTTTTTTAAGGGAGGCAGTTGAAAAGCAGAATTGGCCAAATGGAAAGAGAGGTACAAAAGCTCACTGAAGAAAAGAATTCCTTAAAAATTAGAATTGGGCAAGTGGAAGCTAATGACTTTATGAGACATCAAGAAACAATAAAACAAAATCAAAAAAAGAAAAAAGAAAATAAGAAAATGTGAAATATCTCATTGGAAAAACAATGGACCTGGAAAATAGATCCAAGAGAGATAATTTAAGAATTATTGGACTACCTAAAAGCCATGATCAAAAAAACAGCCTAGACATCATCTTTCAAGAAATGATCAAGGCGGGGCAGCTAGGTGGCGCAGTGGATAGAGCACTGGCCCTGGATTCAGGAGGACCTGAGTTCAAATCCAGCCTCAGACACATAACACTAGCTGTGTGACCCTGGGCAAGTCACTTAACCCCACTGCCTAGCCAAAAAAAAAAAAAGAAAGAAATGATCAAGGAAAACCATCCTAATATTCTATAACCAGAGGGTAAAATGGAAATTGAAAGAATCTACCAATCACCTCCTGAAAAAGATCTCAGAATGAAAACTCCCAGGTTATAGCCAAATTCCAGAGCTCTCAGGTCAAGGAGAAAATATTGCAAGCAATGGAAAGGGGGGGGGCAGTAGGGGAATGAGGGTAGAGGTGGGGAGAAGAAGAGAGAAAAGAATTCCCTACTACATGTATATCCTAAGTATGTATTAAGCATTTACTATGTGCCAGGCACCATGCTAAGTACCAAGGATGCCAAGAAGGAAAAAAAAGTCCCTGTTAGCTTACATTCCAATACAGAAGAAAACATGTATATGAATTGATATATACAAAATACATTCAGAATACATGGAAGGTACCTTAGCAGAGAAATGATTTAACTGGGGAGATCAAGACAGTTCTCCTGCAGAAGAGCAGGAAAGGTATCCTGAGTCAGTCAAGTACTCTAAGAGACAGGAATGAGGAGAGTGAGCATTATAAATGTGAAGGATCATTAGTGCAAAGGCACAGACAGAGATGACAGATGGAGCACATGTTTGAGAAGCAGCAAATAAACCAGTAGGGCTGGAATGTAGAGAAGGTAAAGGGGAATAATCTGTAAGAAGATTGGAAAGATAGAAGGGAGACAGATTGCAAATGACTTTAAATGCCATATGTAGTTTATATTCAATTGTAGTGGTAATAGAAAGACATCAGAACTTATTAAATAGGAGGACAGACCTAGGCTTTATGAGAGTCTCTTTGGTAGCTGTGTGGAAGATGGATAGGAGTGGGGAGAGACTTGAGTCGAGGAGACCAAGTAGGAAGCTATTGCAATAGTCCTGATGAAAAATGATGAGAATTTAAATTAGGGTAATAGTTAAGTTGAGTAGAGAGAAGGAGACATAAATTTAAGGACTGCCTTACTTAAAGCTAGGTGGCACATGGGGCAGCTAAGTGGTACAGTGGATAGAGCACTTAGCCTGGAGTCAGGAAGTTCTGAGTTCAAATCCAGCCTTACTAGCTGTATGACCCTGGGCAAGTCATTTAACCCTGTTTGCCTCAGTTTGCTCATTTGTAAAATTAGCTGGAAAACCGCTCCAGTATCTTTGCCAAGAAAACCCCAGATGGAGTTGCGAAGAGGCAGGCACAAATGAAAGCAACACAACAACTTACTTATATACATTCTCTTTGGGCCTGAAAAATGAGTTAGTACCTCATTCTTTCATTTCCCAAGTAATGTGAAGTACTATATCCTATAAAAGGGGTCTGTGTTTGAGTGTGTCTTAAGTATCACCCACAACCTCTCCATGATTTAGTAGATAGTTTAGAAATTTTCTTTATCTACCAACCTCCATAAAAATTCATTACCCAGTGGCCAGCTCTTAAATAATAATAGGCTCTTCTCTTAAATAATAAAGTCTCTTCAAATTTAACTAAGACAGTAGTCAATTTTTGGCCTTTTCACACTGGTAAAACCTGACAGAACTTGGGCCTTTCTGGCGCTATCTCCCAGAATCTACCCATGATAAGACATCAGAATAGGACTCTAGAAGAAGATACATACCTCAGTGTACATCCACTCTATCACCTGCTTTTTCTGTATGTGTGATGTTCATCTTATTTAGAGCTACAGTTGACCTTACAGTTCATCTAATCTAATCCTCTCATTTCCCAAATGGAAAAGGAGAAATCCTAAAAAGGTTACATCACTTGTCCAAGGTCACTCAAGTAGTAAGTGGGCAGAAATGGTACTAAATCCAAATCTTTTTATTCCAAATCAATTGATCTTTCTAATATATGGTACCAGCTCTCATATAATATTTATTTAATACTTCAAGGATCTATGATTTCATCAGATTGAGCAGTTACTTCACCATCACCAATCAAAACCCCTCTTTGCCTCGGTAAATGATAGGGCTGTACCCACAAAATTCATCATCTTATGGTCAATCTGGTGATGTTTCCCTGAATTTAGCCTCTCTGGTCTTCCTATAGTCCATGTGATCTGCCAGAACTTATCTTCAGCTTTTTTAAAAAAATCAAGGGGCAGCTAGGAAGCACAATGGATAGAGCACCAACCCCAGAGTCAGGAGGATCTGAGTTCGAATGTGGCCTCAGACACAATACTTACCAGCTGCGTGACTCTGGGCAAGTCAATTAACCCCAATTGCCTCACCCAAAAAAAAAAAATCAAACAGTGTTGATGGCCACTATCCTGATACAATTTTAAAAAATGGATCTGTGATGCTGAGTGAAGTGAGCAGAACCAGGAGAACATTGTATACAACAACAGCAACATTGTGCAATGATCAACTATGATAGACTTAACTCTTCTCAGCAATACAATGATTCGAGACCGTTCCAAGACACTTGTGATGGAGAATGCTATTCACATCCAGAAAAAGAGCTATGGAGTCTGAATATAGATCGGAGCATACTATTTTCATTTTTTTCTGTTTTTTGTTTTTCTCTTTCTCGTGGTTTTTCTCTTTTATTCTGATTCTTCTTTCACAACATGACTAATGTGGAAATATGTTTAACATCATTGTACATGTATAACCTGTATCAGAATGCTTACTGTCTTGGGGAAGGGGGAGAGAGAAAAATACTACAAAATCCTCAAAATCCTACAACAATAAATGTTGAAAATTATCTTTACATGTAATTGAACAAAATAAAATACTGTCAAATGCAACAAAAAAAAATCAACAAACCTTTAAAAAAAAATCTGGAGGCATTTCTGCACTCATCCTGGGAATTGCTCATTTCTGTGCTCACTCTGGGAAAAGCTAATCCATGTAGCAAGGTAAAGTGCTGAGGAAGTTATGAACTGCCATTGGTTCTCAAAGAAGGTGTGCCAACTTGATATCTAGGAGGTAGGGAATATTATGGATTTATCCAGTCAGAATCCGCTCTCAAGACCCTGCTTCTGACAAATATCAACTCTTCCCTGATTTCCTATTCTTCATTGTGCTCTAGTCATGTGATACAGGCTGGAAGGGGTCATTCCCCACAGAAACAGACAGGCATTCAGAGATACCGGATATAGTCTCTTATCAAAGGAACAATAAAAGTAATGAATGATAGCTAATAAAACATAGGATTTTAGAGCTACAGCTGGAAGAGCCCTCAGAAGCTGTCTATCCCAACCCCTTCATTTAACATATGAGGAAAGCCAATGTTATTCCCACTGTACCATACTGGACCACATGACTTCAAGCCAACAGCCACTTCTAAACCTAGGCAACCCACAGATGGTATACAAGTCATAGTGAACCTTTCAGTTCAAGAAACGGATAGCTCAGTTTGATTAGAGTCTGGCCACTCTTTCTGTGAGGGAGGACAGAGACAACATAGTAATTCCAGTTTTCAGTGTTCAACTCATTCTTCCATTATGACCAGTCTTTATATTAAGTCTCAAGAACTCAAGCCTCAATTCTTTGGTTTGGGATATGGATTTAGTTGAAGACAGAGAAGATCCTACAATTAGCGGTTCTCCTTTCAGCATCCTATTGATGTCCAGCACTTCCAGCTGCTTCTTGTGAACCAATCCATCACTTGTGGGTCTAGGGGAGGGTAGGCACAGGCAGGCCAGATGAAGGAAGAAACTCTCCCCACCCTGATCACCATCTTCTTTCATCTACCTCTAATATCTCCTTGACTTTTCAGCTTTATGGTCAGGGCAGACCAGAAGCAAAGTGCATTTATCATAGGAATGTCAATTCCACAACATGATGATGAGGAATTAAAGTGGGACTTTGATGGAGGATATAGATATTTAATTATTGTATAGGATATAGAGTGACAGAGAGAGAAAGACAGAGGTGGGGGAGAGAGAGAGAGAGAGAGAGAGAGAGAGAGAGAGAGAGAGAGAGAGAGAGAGAGAGAGAGAGAGAGAGATCCCCCTTATAGAGTCATAGATTCCACAGTCCCGTCAAATTGTTTATTTTGCTCTTCCTCACTCATGGCATTCCATATTCCATCTCTGTGCCTGTTCACAGGCTATTACCTATGCCTAGAACATACTCCTTCCTCATCATCACCTATAATATCTCTAGCATCCTTCAAAGATCTGCCCAAATGCTACTTTGTACATGAGGCCTTCCTGATCCCCCCAAATGCTAGTGTCTATCCCCCAAAATACCACATATTTATTTTGTATATGTTTATTTATTTACATGTCTCCCAATCCCTAATAGAATGTAAGTGCCATGAAAGCAGAGACAGTTTCATTTTTGTATTCATTTTGTATTTGTATTCTTTTCAGCACCTAGCACAGTACCTGGTACATATATTTAATTGAGTGGTACATGTATGTATATAAATGTAAGAGTGGCTACTCTGGCCCCCATTGCCTAAAGATTGGTTATATTACATTTCATCCCTCCTCCAATACCCCAGTTGCCTTTAACCACTTAACAGTTAAATTAGTTTTTACAAATGAATTTTTACTTCAAAGGCATAGCAAGAATAAACATATACACATACCCCACCCCAACAACTCAGGGGCATAATCCACCCTATTTCTTCTTATCTCAAGGGAAGGGGAAGGTAAGTTACAACAGAGCTCAGTTCCTATATAGCATTAGTCCCATCAAGTTCCAACTTCAAAGTCTTCCCTGAGCTTGTATCCTGGGACCTTGTCTTCTTGGGGCTTTCCTTCTGGCCTGGAATCCTGACTCCAAGGTCCCCATAGCTCAAGGTCCTGGGTCCAGGATGCCACTCCCTGAACCTAAAACTGAAAGGACAAATGAAAAAGACCAAAATCTCAAGTCTTTTTGGGACCATAGGGCCTAAGGGGAGGGGAAGATGGCCCTCCCTCAGTGGGGAGAGAGACAGACAGACAGACAGACAGACAGACAGAGATGGGGGGGGGAGGAAGGGGAGGGAGAGAGAGAGAGATTATCCCAGTCTGATAGTTTTAAAGACATGGGCAATTCCAGGTACTCAGCCAGTGGAAGACATTGCTCCCACCCATGTTGGAAGGGAAACACAGAATATCTTCTACCAGAAGCAGGTCTTTTGCATCTCCCACTTGGGTACTCAATCATAGGTGATCTGAGCATGTGCCAAAGCCTTATTACATACATATAATTTATATGATAAAGATTGACCTTCAGTTGGCTCTTCCATTTAAAAATGTTGCATTTAGGAGTTTTCTTTGAGTTTCTCTTTATGACATTATCTGATTCTAGTTTCTTGAAGACTATCCCAGTGGAAAGTAATCCCTCACAGAGTCTACCAACATAAAAAGATTTCAAGAATGGACCTAGCATGGGGCAGCTAGGTGGTGCAGTGGATAGAGCACTGGCCCTGGAGTCAGGAGTTCAAATCCAGTCTCAGACACATGATATTCACTAGCTGTGTGACCCTGAGCAAGTCACTTAATCCTACTGCCTAGCCAACAAACAAAGAATGGACCTGGCAAAGGACTATACACCTGACATCTAAGAACCAGCCTAATTTCAGAGACTCATCACCAGAC
Organism: Phascolarctos cinereus; assembly: GCF_003287225.1. Classification (NCBI taxonomy): domain Eukaryota; kingdom Metazoa; phylum Chordata; class Mammalia; order Diprotodontia; family Phascolarctidae; genus Phascolarctos; species Phascolarctos cinereus. The sequence goes on along the minus strand of NW_027555847.1, from coordinate 265,604,267 downwards.
TGGTCTCCAGGGCAGTGGTGACTTTCTCTGTTTTGGTAACTTTTACCAGAATGGTTGTGGTCTTCATCATTGGAAGAAGTACCCACACCAATGAAATGCACAGACACTTGAAAACTTGAAGGCTTTAAGTCCAGACCCAGTTTGCTACGTTGATTGAGTTCAGTTTCTTGATATGCCAAGGGAACTGAGCTACTTCTGTCCAGTATGAGTTTATTTTTTGCATGAGACTTTGTATTCTGTATAATCTGTGGCATTGAACTGCAACTCTGGGCTCACAGACCAATCTCAGTTCTGAAGATTTCTCAGTAAATGGTTCATTTGCCTGTGGAAACCTTGGAATTATCTGAATTAGGCTTGTTTCTAACTCCAGCTTTCTTGTAAACATCAGGCAATTAATAAGCATTTAGACATAGAATAGATTTATTACAAAACATATAAAGGACAGAAAAGCGACTCATATCTAATATCAGCTAGCAAAGGAATAGGAATAGATTGCTTTCCAACAAATGCCATTTCCTTCTTCTGCACCATCCCAGAGATTCAGTCAAATTCCCTGCAAAGCTCATGGCACCACATAGCCAAGTTCCTTCTTTGTGCCCTGCAGGCTCAGATCCACTGTCATCTCTCTTCCTTTCTGGGGAATGCATTCTCTCTCACTCAGCCTCCATCCCCTTCTCTCAACTCTCTGCCTTTTAGCTCCACAGATTTCTGCCTAGCACTCCCTGCTCAGCATCACTACCATAGCTCCTATCTCACCTCTGGAACAGAGCTGCACTTACCTGGTAGCAGCTGCTTACACCACTGGTTTGCATTTATCTTGGGCACCATACCTGGAAAACTCCTTTTTCCTTATGGTCCTCTCTCCACCCATCCCCATCATTCCTGCTCACATCTTGCTCTGTTCATGCACTTTAGGGTTTTTCTTCCATCTCATATATAGGAAAGACAAAAGACTGCCTGAATCCCCTCACAAATACTTGGATTCTTTTGGCATGACTCTTCTCTGGGCATGCCTCCTATATTTGCATCTGGAAATCTTTTTATTTCAAAAAAGAAGATTATTCTTGTTTATTTTTTCAGCTCGAGGTTTATGGTCTTGTGAGATTTCATTAGATTTTGTAAAGCTGAGGAGAGTCAAGTACAAGAAGCCTGTTCAGCTGTGCAAGAACACAGGAAATGAAGCTATTCACCAGGAGTTTCCTAGTCTCTCTTTTTCTATATCCTCAAAACCCCATGACAATATTCCTCATTCTCTTCTTTTTTCCAGTGTCTAAGGAAGCTATGACCTTTCTCTTTGTCAAGGTCAATTCCTCTAAATGTACCCTCTATCTCATCCCCTCTAGTCTTTTCCAGCAGAATGCCTCTATAATCACCCCCTCGGTCTGTCTGTTTCTTTCTGTCTTTCCTCGTTCTCATCGTCCTCCTCCTCCTCCTCCTTATTCTTCTCTCTCCCCTTCCCAGTTTTCAGTCTCTTTCTACTATTTCCTTCCTTTTGGTCTATAAGCTCAAATCTTCTCCCTCCTAAAAAAAAATCTTCGCTAGACCACATCAGTCCCCTCAAGCTCTTGTGCCTTTCCACGCTCCTAGAAAAAGCTGCCTTCCCCTATTGTTTCCATTTCTTCTCCTCTCAATCAATTCTTAAACCTTTGCAATTTAGATTTTGATCTTACTTAACTGAAATAGTTCTCACCAAAGTTAAGTACCTTAAGTACCACTTAAGATCACTTAGTAGACATCTCAAACTGCTTATCCCATATCTTTAACTCAACATGTCCAAAATCGAACTTACTTTTCCTCTCAAGTCCACCCTAGTTCTGATCTTTCTTGTTACTTTTAAGGGTACCACCATCCTACCAGTCAACGGGGCTGACAACCTAAGTGTCATCCTAGACTCCTCGTTCTCTCTCATGCCCCATGTCAAATCTGTTGCCAAGGCCTGTTGATTTTACCTCTGAAACGCCTCTCACACCCATCCTCTTTTCTCCTCTAACACTGCCACCAATCCTTTGCAGGCCTTTATCACCTCAGGCCTGGACTATTGCAATAGCCTACTGATTGGTCTCCCTGCCACAAGATTCTTCTCACTCCATCCATCTTCTACTCAGCTGTCAGAATGATCTTCCTAAAGGCGGGGTCTGGCCTTGTCAGTCTTCCTACACAGTTAACTCTAATGGGTGTGTATCACCTCCAGAATCAGATGCAAAATCCTCTGTCTGGCATTCAAACTCCTTTGTAACATGACCCCCCTCACTCACCTTTCCAGTCTTTGTATACTTTACACCCTGCCCCATGTACTCTGTGATCCAATGACATTGTTTTCCTTGCTGTTCCTTATACAACTCCAACTCCTGTGTCTAAACATTTTTACTGGCTGTCTCCCATGTCTGGAATGCTGTCTCTCATCATCTCTGCCTCCTGGCTTCCCTGCCTGCCTTCGAATCTCAGCTAAAATCTCACCTTCTATAGGAAGTCTTTCCTGACACCCCATAATTCTAGTGCCTTCCCTCAGACGATTTTTTCCCCAATTTTTCCTATTTGTACAGGGTTGTTTGCAGGTTGTTTTTCCCATTAGATTGTGAGATCCTTGAGGACAAGGACTGACTTTTGCCTGCCTTTATTTCCCCAGCACTTGGCACAGTGCCTGGCACATAGAAGGCACTTAATAAATGTTCCTTGTCTGACTGTCTTAAGAGCGAAATCTGATGGCATTTTCTTACAACTCAGCCTTCTGCAACGTCTCCGTAGCATCTGACACTCTTGGCCATCCTCTTCCTCTCTGGATTTTTGTGACTACTTTATCTTGACTCTCCTCCAAATCTGTCTGACAGCTGGCTCCTCAGTCACCTCTGTAGGTTGGTCTTGCATAGCATGCCCTTTAACTGTGGGTGTACCCCAAGGCCTCTATTTTCTTTCTATGCGCTCTCATTTGGTTACCTTGTCAGCTCCCCATTTATTTAAGTATCATCTCTATGCAGATGACTCACAAATCTATGGATCCAGCCCTAGTTTCTCTCCTGAGCTACAGTCCCATATATCTCCAAACTGCTGGGTTATCCCTACAGTTATCCCTTCCACATTGCAACTTTCCCCATCGCAGTTTTGATATATTGTGGGTTGCCATGCCCCTACCCTTTGCAATATGGAAGGGATATCTGTATTTCAAATTGGATGTCCTGGAGACAATCTCAAACTCAGCATCCAAAATGAAATCCACCATATTTCCCCCAAAGCACAGACCCTTCTGTTGGTGTTACAACCTTGGCATTGCCCATTAATTACTGATTCTTGTCCTTTCTACACCTGTTCTTTCTACTCAGACAGCCACCATCCTAGTTTAGGTCCCCCTTACCAACTGGTCTGCTGTAATAGCTTCCTGATTGATGACCTTGACCCAAGTGTTTCCCCCTCCAATCCATGTTCCATTTGGCTGCCAAAGTGATTTTCCTAAAGTGTAGGTCTGACCATGCCTCCCCAGTAAGTTCTCTTGCCTCTAGGATGAAATATAAATTCCACAGTTCAGTTTCTAAAGTCCTTCAAAACTTTCCCAACCTACCCTTCCAACCTTATTGTATCTCATCCCCCTTGCCACACCCTGTGAACCCAGTCAAACTAGACTTCTTGGTATCCTCACGCACAAGACTCTATCTCTCATCTTTATACTTTTTTACAGACTAGCTCCCCTGCCTGAAACAAAACCCCTTCTCACTTCTACCTCTTGGATCTCTTGTTTCTTTCAAAACTCAGCTCACATAACACCTTCCACATGAAGCTTTTCCTGATCCTCCCAACTGCTTATACCCTCTTCCCCTCAAAAAAAATTACCTTGTATTTATTTTGTTAATATTTGTTAATAAAATTACCTTGTATTTATTTGTTTATGTAAATATTGTCTCAGTCAGTTTAGTCAATAAACATGTATTAGTTGCCTACTATATTCTCAGTGAGCCTTCCAAAGAAACAGCTGGATGATTCAGTGGATAGAGCCTTGGGCCTAGAGTCAGGAAAACCTGGGTTCAAGTTCAGCCTTAGACACTTACTAGCTGTGTGACCCTGGACAAGTCACTTAACCTCTGTTTGCCTTAATCTACTGGAGAAGGGAATGGTAAACCACTCCAGTATCTTTAATGAGAAAACCTCATTTACAGTATGATTCGTGTGGTCATAGAGAGTTGAATGTGACTGAACAACAGTGTTCCAGATGCTATACTAAGTGCTGGGAACACAACGTCCCTGCTCTCAAGGAACTCACAGTTTCTTTGATTAAAAATGTAACCTCCTTGAGAGCAAGGACTGTTTCCTTTTTGACTTTGCATCCCCAGGACCTAGGCATTGCCTGGCACATTTGTTGATTGAGTGATCGGTTGATAAGCCACTCAATGCCAGGCAGTCTTTGTTTTGTTTTGTTTTGTTCTTAGGAAAAATGTAATATGTTTTACTTTGCCTTTTTTTTTAAATATTTTTCCCCAATTACATGTTAAAACAAAATTTTAAACTTTTTTTTAAGTTCTGAGTTCCAAATCCTATCCTTCTCTTTCTCTCTATCCTCTACCTTCTCTGAGATGATAAGCAATCCGATATAGGTTATACATGTGAAATCATGTAAAACATTTCTATAGTAGTCATTTTGTACAAGAAGACTCAAAGAAAGACAGAGAGAGAGAGAGAGAGAAAGAGAGAGAGGAAGGAAGGAAGGAAGAAGGAAGGAAGAAGGAAGGAAGGAAGGAAGGAAGGAAGGAAGGAAGGAAGGAAGGAAGGAAGGAAGGAAAGAAGGAAGGAAGGAAGGAAGAAAGGAAGGAAAGAAGGAAAGAAAGAAGGAAGGAAAGAAGGAAAGAAAGAAGGAAGGAAGGAAGGAAGGAAGGAAGGAAGGAAGGAAGGAAGGAAGGAAGGAAGGAAGGAAGGAAGGAAGGAAGGAAAGGAAGGAAGGAAGGAAGAAGAAGGAAGGAAAGAAGGAAAGAAGGAAGGAAGGAAGGAAGGAAGGAGGAAGGAAGGAAGGAAGACAAAGAAAGGAAAAGTGAAAATAGAAAACTTTGGTCTATATTCAGACAATATCAGTTCTTTCTCTGGAGGTGGACAGCATGTTTCATTATGAGTCCTTTGGGATTGCCTTGGATCATTGTATTGCTAGAAGAACTAAGTCATTCACAGTTCTTCATTCTACAATATTGCTGTTATTGTATACAACATTCTCCTGGTTCTGCTCACTTCACTCTGTATCATTTCATATAAGTCTTTCCAGGTCTTTCTGAAATCATCCTGCTCATCACTTCTTACAGCACAGTAATATTCCATCACAATCATATACCAAGACTGGTTCAGCTATTTCCCAATCAATGGCCCCCTACTTAGGAGGTGGCACTTGAGAGGAGCTTTGATTCAACGATATGTAGATAGAAATTAACCAACCAATGAGGATTTCTATGCAAAAGCTTTCATTAAATGTACAAAGGTTGAAAATAAGGAAGCAAGCATTTATTAAGTGTCTACTATATGCCAGGCTAAGCCTTTACAAATATTCCCTCATTTGATCTTCACAAGAACTCCAGAAGTTGTTGTAATTCCCAGTGGGGTGGGTGGGGGAGGAGCCAGTAACATCCCTATTTTTGTTGTTGTTAAGTCATTTTTCATTAATAACTCCATTTGGGTTTCTTGACAAAGATACTGGAGTGGTTTGCCATTTCCTTCTCCAGCTCAATTTACAGATGAGGAAACTGAGGCAAACAGGGTTAAGCAACTTGCCCAGGGTCACACAGCTGAGGCCAGATTTGAACTCATGAAGAGGAATCTTCCTGACAGGCCTGGCACCCTATCCACTGTGCCACCTAGCTGCCCCAATTTTACAGTTGAGCAAACTGAGACAGGCAGAAGTTAAGTGACTTGTCCAGGGTCACTCAGCTAGTAAGAGTCAGAAGCCAGGTTTGAACTCAAATTTTCCTAACTCTAGGCCCAGTGCTTTATGCACAACGATCACTAACTGCCTCTAAGATAGAGGAGCATTTTTACCAATACTAAGCCTAAGCTGGTCTCGATGGATAGAGAGCCTGCCTCACATCTGAAAGACCTGGATTCAAATCCTATTTCTGACACATTATCTGTGTGAGTCAGGGCAAATCTCTTCATCTCTAAGTGTCCCCAAGCAACCGTTTAAGACTATAAATAGGTAGCTCCTTGTACCATAGGGGCAGCTAGGTCATCCAGTGGATAAAGTCCTGGATTTGAAGTCAGGAAAACTAATCCAAATCCTACCTCACACACTTATTAGCCCGCTGATCCTAGATGAATCAATTTTTCAGGATCAGTTTCCTCATCTGTAAAATGGAGATAACACTAGCATTTACCTCATAAGACTGTCGTGAGAATCAAACAACATAACTTGTAAAGTACTTTGCAAAACCTCAAACTATATAAATACTAGTTATTATTATTAATTACAGAGAAATTTTAGAGCTGCATTGAAAGTGTTTTCTCACCAAGACTTCCCTATATCATTGAAATCATAGGTTTAACATTTTGCATGACTTCACAATGTTTTGCATGACTTCACAGGTATAATTGATATCAAATAGCTTGCTTTCTCAATGGGTGGGGGAGGAGTGGGAGGGAGGAAAGAATTTGGAACTCAAAAATATTTTCAAATGAATGTTAAAACAAATAAGAAATCAGAGGTCTATTATAGCAAAAAGAGAGAGGTCATTCTTTTTAAAAAAAAAAATAAAGTGTTTTTTTAACTTTTTTAATTTTGGGGACAGAGAGGTTATCCTAATATTGTTACCATTCACATATCACCCAGTCTTTCAGATATCTTGAAAGGCTTTCCCCCCGGCTCTCCCTCTCCAAGATCCAAGCTGTTGAGCTACAGATTGTCCTACCTTAGAACATAGGCTATTCTCCAAACCTGACTATAAAAATAAATAGATTTTTTAAAAATCCCTTCACTAGAATCCACTTTGGCAGGGAGGCAACCCTGAGTTCTCAAATGTCATATCCACAGAGTGCAAGCTCCAATGTGTCCTACAAACCTGGGAAGGCTTTGAGTGCAGCTGGTGGCGGACCAAACGTTAGTTGTTCAGTGACCAGCCTAGCTCAGTGCAGAGAAGCTTTATCATCCAAAGCTCTACTACTCCAAGATGAATTTTTCGGTCATGTTGCCTATTAAGGGGTTGTGACCTGCATCAGCGGAGAGAGTGTACCCACAGAGAAGAAACCACAGATCTTTCCAAGTACCAAGGTAAAGATTCAAAAATGGGGATATAACCTGATGGAAATAGCTATGAAACATTGTCTCTTTCAAACAACAGAATTAACTGGAGAGGAGGTGAAAAGAGAAAATCACCCTCCTACCCAGAGAAATCAGAGACGAACCTTTACTGCCATCATCTGGCTGAACTCTGAGCCACAATCCAGAAAAGAGTAGAACATTTCTTTTTTTTCTTGAAACCATCCAAATTCACAGATTCAGACAAGAAAAAACCGTAAGAATTAGTAAAATTCAATTAATTTTATCAAAAATTTATTAAGCAAGGCAGCTTGGTATAGTAGATGGAGAGCTGGCCTAGGAGTCGAGTTTTATCTCTGAAAACTTGCTGGCTATGTGACCCTCGGCAAGTTGTATAACGATGATGATTATGATGATGATGATGATGATGATGATGATGATGGTAAATAACAATAACAACAACAATAACAATGATAACTGTAATAATAATAATAATAATAATAATACAGTTATCCCTTCCACATTGACAGGATTAGGAGTATATCGCCACCACAATCTGGAAAATCCATGTAAAATTTTTGGACCTCCCTTTGTACCCAAAGAAGTCTAAGTTCTTTTTTTTTATGTGGTGTTTACAGCATCTTATTGCAAAATTTAGGTTAAGCATGTACTCATAGGCTCTGTGTAATCTGCTGGCCTTCATGTGTTATCTGTGGCTTCCGCAAAATTCCCCCCAAATTTCCATTTAATTTCTTATGCCAACACTTGATATATAGAAACTGTGACAGGGAAAGTCGAGATGTAGAAGGGATAACTGTGATAACAACAACAATAATAATAGCAACATTTATATAGCACTTATTATGTACAAGGCATTGTACTAAGTGCTTTACAATTATTTTCTCATTTGATCTGTACAGCAACCATGGGAAGTAGGTACTATTACTATTCCTATTTTATAGATGAGGAAACTGAGGCAAACAGAGGTTAAGTGACTTGCCCAGGGTCACACAGCTAGTCTGAAGCCAAATTCAAATTCAGATCTTCCCTGATTCCAAGCCAGCACTCTATCTAGCTACAACTCTGTAAGACTAATTTGCAAAATGTTTGCAGATCTGCGTAGTAGAAGGAGTTTCCTCATAGGAAACTCACTACACCAATGAAATTACAGGTCTGGACTCCCCTAGAATGTTCAAACTTCTGTATTATGTGCTGGGGAATAAACTGAACACAACACAGTCTCTGACTCCAGGAACCTGCCCTGTGCGTGTATCATCAGAAAATAAAAAGTAATTTCAGGAGAGAGACAGCTATGTACTTGCAAGTGCATACATGTGTTACATGCACACACAAACATATGTCTACACATAAACACATGCACATGCACGCCAGTTCAGCACACACAAATAAGTATGCATTCAAAACACACATACCAGTTCAAAATGCACACATTCATGCACACACATACCCCAGTTCAGTGCACACAAACACATATGCACACACAAACTCACATACCAGTTCAACATGCATGCATACGCAATGGGTTCAGCACACACAAATACATAAGCATACACTCATGTATGCACACACAAACACACATGCCAGTTCAACACACACGTATGCACACACAAACACATGTATGCACACATACCAGTTCAACACACAAATACATATGCACTTGTGTGCGCACACACACACCAGTTCAGCACACACAAATACATATACACTCACAAACACACACACACACACACACGCACACCACTCAGGAAAAGCTACATACAAGAAGTAGCTTCTAGGCTGTCTTGAAGACTGTTAGTGTACCAGAGTTTTGGCGGATCTCCCACATGAGCACCTCCATTTCAGATGGTCTGGGCGTGCCCTAAACCCCTGTTATACTAGGAAGTTTAAATTTTTAAGGTCAATCAATCAACAAGTATTTTATTAAATGTCGCTGTGGGCCGAGCACTTTGCTAGACGCCGATGGTGCAGAGACAAAAATGAAATATCCCTTCGATGTTTATTTTCTACAGGGGGCCATGTACATATATACAAATATACAAAATAAGTACAAGCGCATCTGCTGGGGCAGGGAGGGTGGAGGAAGAGCAGGAAGCTACTAGGAGCTGAGGATTGAGAAAGGCCTCGGGCCTTGAGCTGTACTTTGAAGCAAACAAGGTAGAGGTGAAGAGGGCCTACATTTCAGTCATGGGTAACAGCCTGTTTCAAAGGTATAGCGACAGAAGGTGAGAGGTAACATGTAAGGAACCACAAGAACACCAATCTGGTTAGCTGTAGAGTGATGAAGGGGAGTAAGGTATAACAAGGCTATAAAGGTAGATTGTAGCCAAGTGTGAAGGAAGTGCCTTCCAGGCATGAGGGAGAGCCTATACAAGGGTAGATAGAGTGCTGGGCCTGGAGTCAGGACGACCTGAGTTCAAATCTGACCTCAGACACTTACTAGCTATGTGACCCTGAGCAAGTCACTTAACCCTGTTTTCCTCAGTTTCCCTATCTGTAAAATGAGCTGGAGAAGGAAATGGCAAACCACTCCAGTATTTCTGCCAAGAAAACCCCAAATGGAGTTGTGAAGAGTTAGACATGGCTGAAAAGTGACTGAACAACATGCAAACAGATGGCATGTTTAGTTCAGGGAATAGCTGGTACACCAGTTTGGCTGAAAAATTAAGTATGTGAATGGGAATAATTGGAAATATCTTCAAAGATAATTGGGAACCAGACTGTGGAGGTCTTTAGAAGCCAGGCTAAGGATTCTGTGCATTATGCTAGAGGCAATGGGGACTTGCAAAAGATTTTTGAGTAGGAGAGTGAAAAAAAGATCAGATGTGTGTTTTAGCAAAATAATATGGCAGCTTCATAGAAGGAACAGAGAGAATCAAAGCAGGAAGACCTAATAGGAGACCATTGCAATACAACATGCAACAAACAACATGTAAGAGATGATGAGGGTCTGAACTGGGGGAGTGGGGTGTGAATTTTGTACTATATCTACCTTCCCTTACATTCTATTAGTCACTATGAGGAGGATACAAAGGTAAACAAGACACAGTGCATACCCTGTAGGAGCACAGAAACTAGAAGGCAGAATAAGAATGGCACATAAATATCTGAAGTTCAAAGTATATTAGTGTCGAGAAGGTTGGATTTGGAGTCAGTTTGGATTTGGGCCAGAGTTCAAAGCTCAGCTCTGCCACATATTCTTGTACAATTTGGGGAAAGTCTCTCAACCTTTTTGGACCCCCATTTCATCACCTTTACAATGAAGACAGGTTTTCTAGATGATCTCTAAGGTCCATTTCCCTTTTCAATCTATGATCCTATATACTCAAAAGTATCAAAGAACTGCAAAGTTCATGTAGTTTAATCTCACATGCAATCCATGAATCCCCTCTAGTATATCCCTGACAAGAAGAAATAAATAAGCATATAGACCATGAATCAAAGAATAAAAGTTGAGAATAGACAGAAAGAGAAGAGAATTAATGGAGGGAAGGAGGCAAAGAAATCCTTTTTAGAAAATAGTGCAGAATATGACAAAACAAAAACCTCATCACAAACAAAACAAGCTAAAAGGGAGGAGAAGAAGGAGAATTTTACTTGATTACTTAACTGTCCTCCTCTGGGGACGCAACCTGCTAATGCTGGCTAATGGCAGTTGGGAAAGTGGTCCCAAGGTGGTATTACGCCAGGATAAAGTAAGTGAACAATATCTAGTAGGCAACTGGCAAGGCAAGGATTTGAGAATAGGAATGACATGACCAAATCAATAAATGAGGAAGATGCCCAGAAATTATTTGAAACTCAGATTGAAGAAGAAAGACAGTGGCAGTGGAGACTACTGTTTGGAGACTATTGCTATAGTTCAAGGCAGTGGTCAAAATGACCTGTACTGGAGTGAGTGTGTTTATGTGTGTGTACACATGTAATTATAAGTACATAACAACTGTACGTATGTACACATACGAGTATATGTACACACATACATACATGCACACATTTATATCCATGTCCATAAACATTTATTAAGCACCTAGTATGTGCCAGGCACTGTCCTAAGTTCTGGGAACAATGAAGATAAAAGTAAAATAGTCTCTGACCTGAGGGAGCATATATTCTATTAGAAGAAACAATTATTTGCACTAAATGGATACAAAATATATGCAAATATATCAAGGGGCATATGTGTGTACATGTGTAAATATGTATACATGTGTGTACATATACATGTGTGTGTATCATTGTGGTGGTAGAATTAACAGAATTTGGGGAAGGATTAGATATAAGAAAATATAAAAGAGTCAAAAATAATTCTAAAGTTTTTAGATCAGAGATGAGGTGACAGGTGTTACCTCCAATAACAACTAGCCTATATATAGCACTTCAAGGTTTGTTTAAAAAAAACTTTTATAAAGATTATTTTACTTGATTATCTAAAGAACTTGATAAGGTAATATTATTATACTGATTTTACAGATGAGGAAAAAGAAGCTGATAGTATTTTTCTTGATTATGCAAATTGTGACTTAGCCTGGGTCACACAGCCAGTAAATGGCTGAGGCAGGATTTGAATTCAGCTTTTCTGGATTCCAGGTCTAGCTCGCTGCCTAACAGAAGTAAATAAAGTTGCAAGAAAGAACAAGTTTGAGGTAAAAGACAATAAACTACATTCTAGATATGTTGAGTTTGATGTGCCAGTGGGACAAAATATAGTTCTGGAGCTCACGACAGTGATCAGGACTGGGAATATAGATTGAACATGCAGCTACATAAAGGTAATAGTTGAAGCATAAAGGTGAATGAAATTGCCAAGAGAGAGAGTACAGGAAGAAAAGAGAAGGTGGCCAAGGGCTGGTTGGCGGTAAAGAAGAAGACAGATTTTGAGGCCTGTAATCCCTGATGCCCAAGAGAATGAGGCTGGTTAACTGCTTGATCTCAGGAGTTTTGAACTGCTGTGGACTAATCAGGTGTCTAAACTAGGTCCTGCACCAATATGGTGACTCCTTGGGACAGAAGGCCACTAGGATGCCTACAGAGGAATTAACCTGCCTAGTCAGAAACCCCAGCGGGTCAAAGTAATAGGCTCCAGCCCACAAACGGCTAGTGTACTTTCAGCAAAAACAAGTCTAACCATAGGTGCTTTCTCTATATGCTTGTTCGCTGTTTGTTTTAAAGGAGGCAAACATGCTAACCATTATAGAGGGGTGATGGATTAGAATGCAGGAATATATATATTCAGATATATGTGTATGTATACATACATATATATATATATACACACACATATATGTGTGTATCTATATGTGTGTGTGATTGTTCAATTGTCTTAGTCATGTTCAACTCTTCGTGACCCCATGTGGAGTTTTCTTGGTAAAGATACTAGAGTGGTTTGTCGTTTCCTTCTCCAGTTCATTTTACAGATGAACAAACTGAAGCAAACAGGGTTAAGGGACTTGCCCAAGGTCACACAGCCAGTAAGTGTCTGAAGCGAGATTTCAGCTCAGGTCTTCCTGATTCCAGGTCCAACACTCTAATCACTGCATCACCTGGCATGTGTGTGTATATATATATATATATATATACACACACACACACATATATATACATATATATATACACATACACACATATATATACATATATATATACACACACATATATATATATACATATATATGTATAAAACCATTAAAGAAATTCATTTCATTAGATCATGCTTATTTATTACAAGAAAAAATGTTATTACAATGGGATGGGAAAGAAAGAAAATAGATTGCTTATTTTTTTTTAACGAGAGAGGTAGAGGGGTAGTATAGATGTGAAATGTTGCATGTACTTTCAGATGAAGTCATTGTGTTATTAGTTTTACTTAATTGTTTTACTTTGTTACAAAAGAATTCTCATGAAATGAGAGTAATCTGTAAATGTAATGTAGAAACAAAACCTACCAATAATACTTTTTTTTATTTAAAAGGCATAGGAATGAAAAGACTTTTCCTTAATAAAAGCATTTATCTAAAACCAAGACATGGTGTTGTAACAGAAAAAAATGGAAGTTTTCCCAGTAAGATCAAAAGTGAAGCAAAGATGTCCATTGTTGTCATTTTTAATTAACACAGTAATAAAAATATTACAGTAATAAGACAAGAAAAAAATTAAGGAAAAAATTAATAGCAAGATGTTTTCTCTGCTTTCAAATAAGATGATAGTTTACTCAGAAAACCTGGGGAACCAATAAAAATTAACTGGGGACAATTAATTATTTCAGTAAAGCAAGATACAAGAAAAACCCATTAAAGTTCTCATTATTTCTGTGTATTTGTTGTGGTTTAGTCATTCAGTCTTATCTGACTCTTTGTGACCCCATTTGGAGTTTTCTTGGCAAAGATACTGGAGTGGTTTTCCATTTCCTTCTCCAGCTTATTTTACAGATAAGGAAACTGAGGCAAACAAGGTAAAGGGACTCGCCCAAGGTCCCACAGCTAGTCAAGTGTTTGAGGGCACATTTGAACTCAAGGCACTATCCACTATGCCACCTAGCTGCCATACATAGTACAAACAAAAATTAGAAAGAAGAGATAGAGAAATCTCATTTCAAATATCAATAAAATGCTTTAAGTTTCTGGGAATTAACCTTCTGAGACAAACACTGGGCTTATATGAATAAATAAAAGTACAAAACAATTTTCAAGAAGGAATAATTGGAGAGATATTCAGTCTTCAGGGTTAGGCTGTCCCAATGTGGTAAAATACCCACATTAGTCTACAGATTTATTGCTATGCAAACCAAATTACCAAGAAAACACTTTATAGAATTAGATAATATAACAAAATTTATATGGGGTAACAAAAGGTCAGGTATCTCTATATTACCAGAAGTGAATTGGTGTTCCCTTTCCTCTTATCTCTACCAATATTGAATTTTTGTAGTATATTATATTTGCCAGTGTGATAGGTAAAATTATACTTCAGAGCTGTTTTAATTTTCATTTCTCAGATGACTAGAGATTTAAGTACTTTTTAGATAGTTGGAATAGTTTCTATTTCTTCTTTGGAAAAAAGTTCATATCCTTTGACCAAATATTTATCTATTGAGAAATTATTCAAATTTTATAGTTGTCAATTATTTATAGATACTAGATTTTTGTTTAGGGAAGTTCCATGGAAAGATTTTTTTCCTAGTCCATATCTTTTCTAATATTTTATTTTCTGCATATATTCCATTTATGAAAAAAGCATTGTTTTTACATAATCCAAATAGTCTGTCTTGTCTTTTGTAATATTGTTTACTCATAGGACCAAAGACCTTGAACAGGAAGGCAGTATGGCATGGTGAATACAAAGCCCACTCCAAAAGCAAGAAAACCTGCCTCTGATACATAGTGGTTGGACAAGTCTCTTGTCCTTTCAGTGATTTCGGCAATTTTCTAAGACTACAAACTGGAGAAAGTAGTGGGGAAAGGGCAAATGCCAACCTGCATTGATAAGTTTCCTCACCCAGGAGTTTTCCTTAACTCATGAAATCACAGGTCCGGTGCTTTACCCTAATATTCTCTGTTGTAACTGGTTACAAATTTTTCCCTTATGCAAGGAGGTAAGCAATATTAACTTTCTGTTTTCCTCTAATTTTTTAATGGTGCAGCTTTTTATATTTAATTAGAATTGCTGTGGCAAATGGTTTAAACACATCTGTCCTTTTAACAAATAGAAAATTGCTAAAATGTAAGGTTCCATCAGTCACAACAACTCTTTTGTGTTGCCTTACTTAACTGCTTGCTGGGCACAGACAATGTTGAGGAGATTCAATTGTGAGGACACTGTGATACTCCATGGTGCATCAAAAGAAAATGTAGCAATAAATGGGATAAGGAGGAGGAGGAAAATACTATCCTGTGGGTCATGATTGTTCCTGCAATTTCAGGACCCCTAGATGCTATTTCCTAAAGCAGTTATCTTGACACTTACTTCATACACACCCCACACCTACTCCCCCCATGCCCCAACACTCCCTTCACAGATACTACTTCTTCTGATATTCTTTTTGCACAGCTCTGCTCACTTAAATCCAATTTACACAAAAGTCAAGACATCACCCGTGTGATGGAGGAACAACAACAATAGCCTGAAACTCATCTGATTTTATAAGATTCTGGCTCTGTGATTATTACCCTTCCTGCTCCTCAGCTATTCAACCCCATCACACTTCCTTCACTCTAACTTCTTTGGCACAATCTGAACTCATGAAATTCAATGACCAATCTTGATTCCAGAAGACATATGATGAAACACACTTCCATTCTCTTGGTAAAGAAGTGGTGGGGGGACTGTGGGTACAAAATGTTGTCTATGTTGGGGTGCTTGGTTTTTCTTAAAATTTCTTTTTTTTTTTTG
This sequence comes from Phascolarctos cinereus, assembly GCF_003287225.1. Lineage (NCBI taxonomy): Eukaryota > Metazoa > Chordata > Mammalia > Diprotodontia > Phascolarctidae > Phascolarctos > Phascolarctos cinereus. The sequence goes on along the minus strand of NW_027555847.1, from coordinate 265,588,648 downwards.
AAGTGAGGCGATTGAGGTTAAACAAGTTGCCCAGGGTCACACAGCTAGTAAGTGTCAAGTGTCTGAGGCCAAATTTGAACTTAGGTCCTCCTGACTCCAAGGCCGGAGCTCTATCCACTGCACCACCTAGCTGCCCTAAAAATTTCTTATTTTTCTTTGATAGAAAGAATGTTTGGGAAAGGGGAAAACATAGTATATTAGAGAGTGTTTATGTTATAAAAAAATACAATAATATCATCTTTAAAAATATAAAGGACATGTAGTGGGCAGCCCATGTGTCCTGTGTACAGCATGTGTAGGGGAAAACTCCCTTATAAAAGGTAAGATGGAGCTCCATTTGAAATAGATAATGTCCCCTGTGAAGTAGAGGATGTGTGGATAAAACTCCAGCAACCACTCTGATAGGTGGATGGGCACCTCATTTGTACTTGAATGGTCCTTCCCTAGCTTGGCTCAAGGTCCTATCTCAATGCAGCTAGGAGTATTTGAATTATGTTTCTCTATTTATGTACTCTCTTGTTTATGGAAACTTGCACTTGTCTAGGGGTCTTAACATTCTGAAAAATCCATACAAGATAAGTGTCTCCTCCCTCTCCCTCCCCTCAAGCTAAGCTGAAACAGGGATGTGTCTCCTATCTCTAGGAGCCAAAATTTTTTCCTGAATCTCTCCCTTCTTCTGTCATTAATCATCAGAAGTGGATTTGGTGGCAGCCTGCTCTTTTGTTTATAATTGGACACAGGACATACATGACAATTCAAGGGAGCAGAAAAATTCAGTCTAAAGGCCAACCAAATAAACTAGCATAGACTGATGATGGCTATTGACAGGGGCAAGACTTCTGCTTCCCTTTCTGTTTCTTCTACCCTTACTCAACCAGGACGTAGAATGATGTGGGTAGCAAGCATCCCATTAATTCCAATACCACCAACCTGCAAAGACAACCTGTCAACAGCCTGTCAAAGTCCCTCAGGAGGGGACAAATCCAGAGCTTGACCCTGCCTGCTGGGTTGTTTTTTCGAATGATCACTTATTTTTTATACAGATGTACATTATATACACCTGACAATCGGCCCACTTACCACCATATAGACATGGTCCAGCCCCCAAGTCCATATGGGGTGCAGTTTTGGGGTTAGAAAAGTCAAGTCAGTTGATAAACATTTATTAAGCCTATACGCTTGCTGGGCACTGTACTAAGTGATGGGGATACAAAGAAAGGAAAAAGACAGTCCCTGCTCTCAAGTGCTCACAGTCTAGCAGAGGATTTAAAATGCATGTGAGTCTTACCTCTGCCAGGACAATAATGACACGTTCCTGTAGCCTTGGCAAAGGGCAGATGCCCAGGTTGGGACCAGGTGCCAGGAGTGGGAGACTTTTGTACTGTGCCCTACATTGTGCCCTCAGAGTGGTTATGGGGTTGGGGGAAGTAACATAGCAAATGTCTAAGTTCAGGACCATGGAGAAGGCAACCTCAGTCTTAGGGTCCTCTTACTCGTCTCATTATTTAGAACAGTCATTGAAGGACAGGAGATTGACTCCAGACCAAGAACAAGAAGTATACAACAGAACTAGTGAGCACAAGCCAAGGTCTGACTTTACCTGCAGAATTCCTTTCGAGCCCAACTTGAATGCCACCTCCTATAGAATCATATCAGTAACAATCTTCCCCTGGTGGTAGCAATTTGTCCTATACCACCTGAATGAATGGCTAAATGAAGGAAGGAAGCATTTATTAAATGCTTACTATATGCAAAGCACTGTGTTAAGTGTACCTGGAGGTGGCAGAGAGGAGAGGAGCAATCACAGTCTTGGGTCCTAGCTGTGTACCAAATAAGGAACACGTTCAGAAGTATATAGTAGCCTTCTAATCCCAAGAACAGAGTTGAGGCTCAGATCTAGCTAAAGCCTACAGTGGAATGAGACGGGAAGGAATCCCAGCCCGAAGGGAAGCCTACAGTTCGGGCAATCTGAAGATGCAGAGCCTCTCAGTAAGTGGATAATAGTTAAATCTAGCATCAGTCTACCAATACTGCCCACTAGGGAAAAGCCAAGAGACCCAAACCTAGATCCGGAACTTATAAAACTCAAACTAAGAAGTCAGTAAGCAGAATTCATCCCAGATCATATCACTATGAGAGCACTGAAAGCTTGCAAGGCCCCAGCTTGAGCTTCGAAAGCAGCAGAAGGATGGAAGAGGACAGCAACTCAGGCCAGACAGTCTACTCTCTCAGAAGTGTCTAACCTCACAAGTCCGAAGTAGGCTAGAAGGATGAACAAAAAGGGAAAAAAAACCAATAATACCACAATAAAGCAACAGGGAAGCTCAAGACACAAACTCAGAAGGAGAGTAGCTCCAAAAATCTATAAGCAAAACCTCAAAGAAAAACCCAGGTTAGGCACAAGTTCAACCAAAATTCCTAGAAGAGATAAAGCAAGAGCTTTTTTAAAAAAAAAAGCAAAAAATTATTTTAAAAACTAAATGAGAGTGGTAGAGGAAAAAATGGGAAAAGAAATGAGAGCTATAGAAGAATGATGTAAAAAGACAATTAATTAATTCCTTGGAAGAAGAAGAACACAACCTTGTCCAAAAAAATAACTCCCAGGAAAATTAGAATTGACCAAATAGAAGCTAATGACTCTATGAGACATCAGAAATATCTAAACAAAGAAATATCAAAAGACTGAAAAAAATGAAGAAAATGTGAGATTTGATAGCAACAACAACTGAACTGGAAAACAGATCAAGGAGAGATAATTTAAGAATCACTGGCCTACCTTAAAGCCATGACCAAAATAAGAACCAAGACATCATATTTCTTTTTTTAAAAAATATTTTTTCCAATTACATGTAAAAACAATTTTTAACATTCATTTTTTAAAAAATTGAGAGTTCCAAATTCTCTCATTCCTTTCCTGCTTACTGAGACAGCAAGCAATTTGATATAGGTTATACATGTGCAGTCATGCAAAATATATTTCCACAGTAGTCATATTGTGAAAGAAAACAGACAAAAAACAAAAACAGAAACAAAACCCATGAAAAAGATAAAGAAAGTAAAAAATAATATGCTTCAATTTGCATTCAAACTACATCCATTCTTTCTCTGGAGGTGAATAGCAACTTTTATCATAAGTTCTTCAGAATCTAGACATCATATTTCAAGAAATAATAAAAGAAAACTGCCCAGATTTCTTAAAATTAGAGGGCAAAGTGGAAAATGAAAAAAATATACCAATCACTTCCTGAAAGAAACCCCCAAATGAAAATTCCTAAGAATATTATAGCCAAAATTCAGAGTTTCTAGGTCAAAGAAAAAAACACTGTACTGAAGAGCCACAGTCCTTGATGACCGTCATTACACATGATTTAGCAGCCACCACTATAAAAGAGCAGAGTTGAAGTATGATATTCCAGAAGGCAAAAGAGCTAGACTTACAACTAAGAATAACTTACCTAGCAAAACCGAATATAATCGGGGGTGGGGGAATGCATCTTTAATGAAATAGAAGATGTTCAAGTATTCCCAAAGAGAAGACAAGTTACATTCTTACATAGGGAAATGATACATGTATCCCCTCAGAATTCTATCATCATTAGGGGTCATAAAGGGAGTCTAATTAGACTGAAGGCCTGGGAGCGATTCTGTTATGTTTTAATGATCTTAACAGAAGAATGGAAAAGGAAGGAGACAGGAATACATGGGAAAGAAGGAAAGGAAAAGAAGAATGGGGAGAATTATCTCACAAAAATGGGGTACCCAAGTAGAAGTTTATATAACAAAGAAGAGGGAGTGGGAGTGGCTGACACTGGAACTTCTCTTTCATCTGAACTGGTCAAAAGAGGAAAGAATACACATACATACACACATAGAATCGGGTACAGAAATACATTTCATCCATGTATTTCAGCATTTTGCTGAAAGGTACTACAATGAATTAATATCAATATGAAACATATATGCTTCAAATGGCATCATATCTAAATTCTTAAAAGTTAAATTCGTTATATGGAGAAATAAATAGTAAAACCTCAATTGACCCCTTTCAAATCTAGATAAATCCACCCTCCCCCCCAAAAAAAAAAAGAAATTAAAGACCTAAATGGATTTTTAGAAAATTTAGATATGATAGACTTCTGAAAAATGTTGATTGGAAAAAGAAAGGAATATATCTATTCTCATATGTGTATGGCACCTTCACAAAAACTGACCATGTATTAGAGCAGAAAACCTCAAAAAACAAATGCAGAAAAACAGCCAACCATAATGCAATTAAAAGACTATATTCAATAAAGGACCTTTGAAGTAAGATTAAAAATTAATTGGAAATGAAATAAAAATCCTAAAGAATGGGAGGATCAAAGACCAAATTGTAAAAGCAGCAACTTCATTAAAAATAATGATAACAGTGAAGCGACCTACCAAATTTGGGAGATGTAGCCAAAGTAGCACTTAGTGGAAAATTTATCTCTCTAAGTACTATCATTAATAAAAGAGAAAAAGGCAGATCAAAAAACTGGGCATACAACTTAAAAAAAAAACTTAGATCATCCAATTAAGAACCCCTAATCAAACATTGAATTAGAAAACCTGAAAATCAAAAGAGAGTTTAACAAAAATGAAAGACAAAAAAAAATTGAATTAATAAATAAAACTAGGACCCATTTTAAAAAAAACTAACAACAATAAAATAGAGGAGCCATTAGCTAACTTGATTTTTTTTAAAGTAAAAACCAAATTACCAATATCAAAAACGAAAGGCAGAAATTCACAACCAATGAATAAGAAGTAAAAGAAATTATTGGGTGCTATTTTGCCCAATTGTATGCCAATAAAACTGATCATCTAAATGAAATGGTTGGAATTTATAGCAGAACATAGGGAAAAAATCAATCTGTGAGGGGAAAACCCTCAGGATTTCTGGCCAGAACAGAAACAATTGCTATTTACCCTGACTCTGAGCCACCAAAACCCAGACAATGACCAACAGAGGCTCGGGCTGGGACTTATTTTTGGCAAATCAGTGACAGCCAGAATGATTTGGATTTAAGGCATAGAGTAGCTCCATTTGAATCCCAATGGACCTTACCAAAGCCTGGTTTTTCCAGAGCTCTCCTTCAAGAAATCTACTTTCCTTTGGGCAGAGCACCCACATATAAGTGCATGGTTCCCCATGTGGACAGGAGGAGGGAAGGAGGGAGAGACGGAGGAAAGAAAGAAAGAAGGAAGTGTGTGGGACAGAGACCACTTACTCAAAAATAAAAACAAAGACTTAGATACCTTGAAAGTAGAAAGGAGTTTATTGCTTTCTCATGAGAAAGGGTACTGCCCCTGGTCGCCACTGCCGGCCAGGAGAGTATGAGTTCAGTACAGAAATCAAGGCTTATTTATACCCTAATGCAAGCTCCTCCTCCCTAGCTCCCTTCCCCTTATCCCACTGGCTGGGCTTTCAGCGGACACAATCTATTCATGGACACAAGTTTGCCCAGAGACAAGAAAAGGTGGGAAGTTTTGCAAGGGCATGCAGTTCAGGTTGGGGGTAGGGCTATTCTTTCTGCTAAGTACTTAAAAATGGGGGGGGGGTTTGAAAGCAACAATCAAGAACTATTAACAAGAACTATTAACCCTTTCAGGAGGCTTCACTTCTGAGAGATCATCTCTCACAGAAGGGAGGAAGGAAGGGAGTAGCAACTACCTAACTTTTAAATCCTTAAGAAAATACAATAGAACCAGCCCATACCTTTCCTCCGTAAATGCTCACAGCCCAGACTTAACATCAAGTTCAAGGTCAGGAAATATGCTGGAAGAAAGAGCAAATAAACAAAAAGAATCCTACCACAAAAAGCTATTACGGTGACAGAGATGCTGAGGACACAAATCCAGAAGAAGAGAATAATAACTCCCAAACATCTAAAAGCAAAATGTCAAAGAAAAACATAGCTCAGGCACAAATCCAATTAGAATTCCTGGAAGAAATGAAACAAGGGTTTTAAAAAAGAGTTAAAAATCTTTATAATGAAACAAGAATGTTAGATCAAAAAAATAGAAAAGAAATGAGAACTATGAAAAAAAAAGAATTGGAAAGATAATTAACAGCTTGGTACAAGAGGTACAAAATCTTGCCTAAGAAAATAGCTCCCTGAGAATTAGAATGGACCAAAAAGAAGCCAATTATTCTAGGATACAACAGGAACTGTTTTTTTTTAAATCAAAGGATTGAAAAAATAGAAGAAAATGAAAGGTATCTCACAGCTAAAACAACTGACCTGGAAAACAGATTAAGGAGAAAATTTTAAGAATTATTGTACTACCTGAACACTATGACCAAAAAAAGAGCCTAGGCATCATAGACATCAATTTTAAGAAATTTTGAAAGAAAACTGCCTGAATTACTGCTCTGGTTTTAAGGAACCAGAGGACAAAACGGAAATAGAAAGAATACACTGGTCATCTCTTGGAAGAAATCACAAAATGAAAACTCCTAGGAATATTATAGCCAAAATGCAGAGTTTCTAGGTCAAAGGAAAAAAACAAAACAAAACACTGCAAGCATCCAAAAAAAAAGTGCCAAGGAGCTATCATCAGGATTACTCATGATTTAGCAGCCACTCTTATAAAGAAGTGGTGAGCTTAGAATATGATATTTGAGAAGGCAAAGGATCTAGGTGTACAACCAAGAATAACTTCCCCAGAAAAAAATCAGTATAATCCTTTCAGTCATTTTCAGACTCTTCATGACCCCATTTGGGGTTTTCTTGGCAAAAATGCTGGAGTGGTTTACAATTTCCTTTTCCAGCTCATTTTGCAGATGAGGAAACAGGCAAATATGGTTAATGACTTGCCCAGGGTTATACAGCTAAGTGAAGCTGAATTTGAACTCACGAAGATGATTCTTCTTGACACCCAACCCAGTGCTCTATTCACTACACAACCTAGCTGTCCCTGTGAGTATAATATTATAGGGAAGGAAAATGGATCTTCAATGAAATAAAGCATTTTCAAGAATTCCTAATGAAAAGACCAGAGCTGTGTAGAACTTCGAAGTTCAAATACAGGGGTAAGAGAAATATAAAAAGGTAAGCATGAATAATGATAAAGGAGTAAAAGGATAAACTACTTACATTCAAATATGGGAAGATAATACATGTGACTCCTCTGATCTCTATTATCACCAGAGGTCATAGAGGAAGTCTAATTAGCAAAGCCTGAAACTGATTCTCTTATGGCTAGGTGATAAGAGAAAATAAAAAGAGAAGAAAAAAAGAATATACTGGGGTAAGGGGAGGAGGGAAAGAAAGTTTAGGGGGAATTACTTCACATAATCAGGGTGTACAAGTAGACATCTATACAAAGAGGGGACAGGGTGGGAGGAAGGAGCTGACACTTGTACCTTCACTCTCCTCTGAACAGGCTAAATGAGGGAAGAATACACACACACACACACACACACACACACACACATACATACACACACACGGAGTTGGACACAGAAATAACTTTCACTCAACAAGGACAGAGGAAGTAAAGGTAAAGAGGGGGAATTAGAAAGAAGGTATATTAAGAGAAGGATGAGTCTTAAGCAAAACAAATTCTAATTAATGTACAAAAATATTTATAGCTCTTTTTGATGTGGCCAAGAGTGGGAAACCAAAGTAGTGTCTATAAATTGGGAAACTGCTGAGTAAGTTATAGTATATAAATGTGATGGAATACTATTATAGTCTAAGAAATGATGAACAGAATGGTTTTAGAGAAACCTGAGAAGACTTATATGAACTGATACAGAATGAACTAGGAGAATAATTTATATAATGACAACAATATGGTAAAAAACAAGCAACTGAAAAAAAAATTAGGGACTCTGATCAGTGTAGCAACCAACCATGGTTCCAGAGATCTAATAAGGAAATATGATACCTGCATTCTAATGAAGGTGAAGGACTCAGAGTGCAGAATGAGACATATTTGGGGGAGAGGAGGTAGGAGGGACATGGCCAATGTAGAAATTCGTTTTGCCTAACTCACACATTTATAACAGGAATTTTGTTTTTCTGTCATTCTTAATTAGAGAGGATTGGGTTGTGGGGGGCAGGTGAGTGTGGAGAGAAGGAAGACTCTTGCTGATTGAAATATACATATGTATAAACATATACATATATACATATATATTTTTTAAAAATCAATGAAATGGATGAGTAATTACAAAAATAAAAATTTCCCAGATTAATAGAAAAGGAAATTGACTACTTAAATAACTTTATCTTACAAAAAGAAATTAAACAATCCATATATGAACTCCCAAAGAGATTAATAATTGAATTCTAACAAATATTTAAAGAACAATTAATTCCATTACTTTATAAACTATTTTAAAAGAATAAGAAAAGAAGGAGTCCAAATAAATTCCTCTATAAAATAAATATAGTCTTGATACCTAAACTGGAGAGAGTCAAAACAGAGAAAGAAAACTATAGACTGGTATCTCTAATGAATATAGATGCAAAAATTTTAAATTAAATAGTAGCAAGGACACTATAGAAGCATACACTATGATCAGGATGAATTTATACCAGGAATGCAGAGCTGGTTCAACATTAGGAAAATTATAAATCTAATTGGCCACATTAATAACAAAAACAACAAAAATCATATGATTTTATCAATAGATGCAACAGAGTTAATTTAAGTCAACATATAATAGATGGGATTAGAGTTCTGATAAGTCTTCTCCACACCTTAACATTTGCTTTTTAAGTGTGTCACTGAGATTTTGGGGAAGTGCATCAATCTTTTTAGGCAGCAAATCTAAAACTGTAATTAAGGTAAGGTATACTATAATACTAGAAGGTATATCCTGATGCTATGTAAGGTGAATTAGTTTGTCTCCCTCACATCAGTAGAGAGGTGTTAAACTACAAATGTGGAATGAGACTGTCACACATGGCCAATGTATTGATTTGCTTTACTTAATTGTATTTTTTTTTTGCTTAGGCAATGGGGTTAAGTGACTTGCCCAGGGTCACACAGCTAGTGTTACGTGTCCGAGGCCAGATTTGAACTCAGGTCCTCCTGAATCCAGGGCTGGTGCTCTATCCACTGTGCCACCTAGCTGCCCTCGTATTCTTTTTTTTTTAAAGAGAGAGTTCTATGGGGAGGGGTGATTGGTAATCATTGGGAAATGATAGCAATTTTTTTAAGCATTAAGAAAATGTTTATCTTTTAAAAAGAAGATGGATCGTCAAGATCAGGGAACAGTTAATAATCCAGTGTGGCTCAAATGTAGAGTGCATTAAGAGTAGTATGAAATATGGCTGGAGAAGTACATTAAGAGGATTAGTATAAAATAAGGTTGGAGCCAGATTCTGGGGGACTTAAATGCGAGGCAAAGGAGTATGTATTTCAGGCCTGTACAACATCTAGCCCACGAGCTGCTTGCGGCCCACCAAAGGATTTCAGGTGGCCCTCGAAAAATGTAGAGAATGTAAAAGAAAGTAAAGATGTAACGATGTTTTGTCCATGCCCCGATTAACCTGCCCTCTACTAGTCACTATTGTGCCCATCATGTAACTTGGTGGGTGGATTGCCACTACACATGCTCTCCTGTTTGTCACATGATGCACAGCAATTAACCATCATCACTTTGTCTCCAGTCTAAGAGAAGCAAGAGTCATATTTTTTGATAAGTCTTCAGTCATTAGTGGCATTGAACAGGGAGAAAGTGAATGCAACCGCACACCAACGCAGGAGACACTCACTATGTGATGAGCAGCAACAATGCTAGGACTTTTTTTCTGTATTTATTTATTATTTAATTTTTCCCCAGTTGCAGGTAAAAACAAATTTTTTAACATTTGTTTTTAAAATTTTGAGTTCCAAATTCTTTCCCTCCCACTCCCCATCCCACATTGAGAAGGCAAGCAATTCAATATAGGTTATACATGCATAGACATGCAAAACATAATAGTCATGTTTTGAAAGAAAACATAGACAAAAAAAACCTCAAGAAAAATAAAGTTAAAAAAAAAGTATGCTTCAATCTGTATTCAGACACCATCAGTTCTTTCTCTGGGGATGGATAACATTTTCATCCTAAGTCCTTCAGAGTTGTCTTGGATCATTGTATCGCTGAGAATAACTAAGTCCTTCACAGCTGATCATCTTACAATATTGCTGTTACTTTGTACCCAATACATTTCATTTTGCATCAACCCATGCAAGTCTTTCCAGGTTTTTCTGAGAGCATCCTGCTCATCATTTCTTACAGTACAATAGTATTCCATCATAATCATATACCATAACTTGTTCAATCATTCCCTAATTGATGGGCATCCCTTCAATTTCTAATCCTTTACCCCTAGAAAGGAGCTGCTATAAATATTTTTGCAAATATAGCTCCTTTTCCTTTTTATTTTTTTAAATCTCTTTTGGGATACAGACCTAGTAGTGGTATTGCTATGTCAAAAGATATGCATGGTTTTATACTCCTTTGGGCATAGTTCCAAATTGCTCTACAGAATGGTTGAAGAATGGGTAGGATGAAGAAATACTGTAGTATTCTACCCTCCTACCAGGGACCTAGAGATTGAGGATCCCACGTAGCAAGGAGAAGTTGTGTTGTTCATCCTTCAGTTTGGAAGAGGACCAGTGACCTCATGGATGATGTCTTGACTCGCACGTGAATTGGATTTAAGTGAAGCAGAGTTGTATAAAGTCAGCAGCCTCACTCTCTTTCCAGAGTCATTGAAGTCCAACGGCAGGACAAAAGTCAAGATGTCTGGCAATGGCCTGGGACGCAGTGTCTTCCTTGGTGTCTTTACTGTCTGACCAAGTTCTAAATGCTCCACAGCACCTGCTTCAGCTGCCTTCATGGCCATTGCAACACATTATTCTCATCTGCCCACTCCATCTGGAAAAGTCTTCACAAGCTTGGGAGTAAGGAAAAGTAGTGTTAGCTTAAAATCTAAAGGTGGCATCTGTGAGCTGAGACGTGAGTTGAGTGATGAAAAAGAAACAGTAAGGTTATGGAATATATCCTTGGGCATCACAAATCAGTTTCACTTTTTTAAACATTCAAAAGGGGAGCATCTGATGGACTGGTGGAGAGGCAGCATCGTACCATAGGGAGAATGTTGGATTCTGCAGCACAGTGGTGAAAGGTTAGGTGCTGGACCTTGAGTTTGAAAGACCTGAATTCAAATACTGCTTAATCTAGCTGTTTGACTTGGTCAAGTTATTTAATGTCCCTAATCTTCAGTTTCCATATCTGCAAAATGGGAGTAATAATAGTAGCAACAACAATAATAATATCTACTTCACAAAGTTTTTGTGAGGATCAAATGATATATGAAAAACACTTTGCAAAACTTAATGTGCTAGGTAAATTTTAGCGATTAGTATTATTATTATTATGAGTCAGAAGACCTGGGTTTAAATCCTGGCTCTGCTACTTACTACATGGGTAACCTTGGTAACTATATAGCCTTAATTAACTAACACTATTTTAAAAGTCTGTCCTGGAATCTATTTGCCTAACCAGAACTTCTTTTTAGCTTAGATCTGGAGTTTGTTTCATGGTGTTTTTGTCTTATTTTATCATCAGTTTATTGAAATGGCAGCTGTAGCAGCATAGTGGAGAGACAGTTGCCCTCAGTGCCAGGAAAACCTGGATCCAAGCATGGATCTGACACAGACTAGCTACAGAACTCTCTGTAAATCACTCAACATCTGGGTGCTCTGGGCAGTTCCCTAAATTGCAGAGAAGTTGCTAACCTGCATTGGTAAGGAGAGTTTCCTCAGCTTAGAATTCCCTTTAATCAATTAAACCACAGGTCCATTTCTAGTCCCTATCCCCATCAGCTTGTTGAAGGCTAATTACAGTCTGTTGGGAGAAAATGCTAAAGGCAGTAGAGAACTTAGAAAACAAATGAGATAGAAATAATTTCCTGCCCTTGACCATTAGTTTCCCCACAACCGAGTCCCTAATAATTGCTGAATTCCCCCACGGCTATTATACACATACCTGGACATCTACCTACTGCTTGCTACATTGTTGTTGTTTGTCCTTCTTTCTCGAAGAGGACCATGACATCAGGAAGATGATGCCATGACTTGCAAATTAATTGGGTTTAAGTGAGGGAAGGCTGTGCACTGTCACCAGCCTCACTTTCTCCTCCACAGCCATCTGAGTCCAGTGGCAAAGTATAGGTCAGGATGACTGGAGATGGCCCAAGATAAAGTGGGAGACCTTGGCCTTTTTAAGTTAAGGTCTTTCCCAGGTCTCACTTTGACTGAGGCAACACCCATTCAGTGATTAAGGCTAGTTAAGAAGTGAGTCAAGGAATGGCCCCTTTTATCTATTAAAAAAAAAATCAATCCTGGAAGGAAAGACCCTCAGGGTTTCTGACCAAAATAGAAGAAAATTACTATTTACATTCACTCTGAGCCATCAAGGCCCAAACAATGACCACTAAGTGGTACTTGGGCTGGGACCTATAGTTGGCCTGGGGGGGCCAACTCCAGTCATCCTGATCCAGATGGCTCAAGAGGAGAAAGTGAGGCTGCTCTCCCTCACTTAAATCCAATTCACTTGTAAGTCCTGGCATCATCTTCCTGTTGTCAAGGTCCTCTTCAAAAGTGAATGACAAACAACAACAACAAACAATTGTTGGCCATTCAATGACAGTCAGAGTGAATTGGGTTTAAGGCATGGTCTTTAAGAAAGATATCTAGCTAGTAAATACCAACATATCTTGCTAGGTTTCAGCCATCAAAATTTACATTCCTTTGAGCAGAGTGCTGGCATGTAAGGGCATGACACCATATGTGGATAGGGGGAGAGCAAAGGGAAAGGAAGGGAAAGAGAAGAGAAGAGAAGAGAAGAGAAGAGAAGAGAAGAGAAGAGAAGAGAAGAGAAGAGAAGAGAAGAGAAGAGAAGAGAAGAGAAGAGAAGAGAAGAGAAGAGAAGAGAAGAGAAGAGAAGAGAAGAGAAGAGAAGAGAAGAGAAGAGAAGAGGAGAGAAGAGAAGAGAAGAGAAAAGGAGAAGGGGTTGAGGAAAGGAAGGAGCTGAGTTGCCCAACTTAGAACTGACCGGTTGGGTTCCTAGTGGAGCAGCTTGGACTACTTACAGGTTGTTTGTTTGTCCTTCATTCTCCAAGAGGACCATGACATCAGGAAGATGATGCCATGATTTACAAATGGATTTAAGTGAGGGAGGGCTGTGCAGGGTCATCAGCCTCACTTTCTCCTCTCAAGCCATCTGGGTCCAGTGGCAAGACATAGATCAAGATGACTGGAAATGGCCCCAGCTTGCTACATAACACTCTGCCAAATACCAAATACTCTGCCCAGCCCTGCCCAGAAAAATAACTTGGTTAGCATAGATCTTAGGTTCAGTTTGAGCCTTCTGTTAATAGCAATCATATCCAGAGCAGTCAGAACATCCACAACATTTATCAATTAAGGTCACCATCTTATATGGGTGTGGTTCATGGTGACCACAAACAGTTTACAATTACAGTTAAAGAGTTACAATAGTAACAACAAAGATCATTAATCACAGATCACCATAATATATAATAATTATGAAAAATTTTGAAATACCGAAAGAATTACCAAAATGTGACACAAAGATAAAACATGAGCACATACTGTTGGGAAAACGGTGCTGATAAACCTGCTTGATGCAGGGTAGCAAATTTGCAAAAATATAACATATGAAACATGCAATAAAATGAGGTATGCTATATGTTACATTATATAACCATAGTCTACCACCTCTGCAAAAAAGCAAGGGAAGTGTTTTTTCAATTAAAGCACTTATTTTCTTAGTTCTGCCTACTTATAAGCTTGAACCCACAGTGAGATTTCTGTCCCCTAGAATAACTCACTCTTTGCTCCCATGTTCAGTTCCCCAGCCTTCACTGACCCTCGGGTTCTGCCTGATCTACCATTCTCCTTCCTTCCCTAGTCTAGACTATTCTGCAACAGCTGAAGCCCCAATTATGGCTTATGTTCTCATGGAGGGTCAATTCTTAGTCCTAGGAATTAAAAGATAAAGCCTTCTGTTTTGCAATAAACACTATGAGGCTTTTTTCTACAATCACAATTTTCCAGAGTGATTATTCTACATCTTTCCCTGGGGATGTACTTCTCACTCTTTAATTAATCCATCTAATTAAACTCACACAGACCTAAACTCAAATCCATCTTCAGACATGTACTAGTTGTGTGACCCTGAGCAAGTCATCTAACCTATGTCTGCCTCAGTTTCCTCAACTGTAAATGGGGGATAATAATAGCACCTACCTCAGGGTTGTTGTAAAGATCAAATGAGATATTTGTAAAGCATTTAGGACAGTGTGTCTTAATAAATGCTTACTCCCTTCCCCTTAATCATCATTCCCCTCAATCAATAATCTACTTAACCAGTTGACATGGCCAAAGTGGGACTTTCCATAGGATCCACCTTCTTTGTTCTATGGCACCCCTCACCCCAAGCAGATGCCTCAAAGATACATACCTAGATCCTTGTGCCTCAGAGCTGAATAACTATCTGAACTGGGGGGTAAGGTTATAAATACAGGCTATAGAGCTGCCAAAAACTATAGGAAATAACTTTATATAAATCTTTAAAATCTTGTAATCCATCATTAGTATTATCATCAACAAATAATATTTATCAAGTGGCCAAAGAGCTTATTGCACATAAGAGCTAGAAGAACTGGACATGTCAGCTATATGGATCTCAAGCATAAAAAAGGATCTGGCTTGACTCCAAAATGACTACTTTATTCATGATCTGGCATTTTTTCATTCCATTGTCTTTGTTATGCCTAGATTGAGCATTTAATTTAAATCCATTAGTTCCTTTTTCAGGTTTTACACAGAAGAATAATTGCTCCATTCTAGTCTGAAATTAATTATTGATATTTAAGACTACTGTTAGATGCTTGACTGATTCACTTATTTTTTTGAATAATAGAACTGAATGGAAAAGGGCACAAGATGGGGCAAATATAATTTCCTGGTAAATTCATCTTTCCCACCACTCTCAAATTAATCTTTCTAAAACATGTCATTGTGTTACTTCCTTCTCCCCAAATCTCTCCCAATTTAATTTTCCCCCTGGTGTCCATAAGACAGGGGTCTATGGCATGGTATAGTCAATGAAGTCACAATCAAATAGAAATATGGGGCAACTAATCAGTACATAAGGATCCCTGCTGGCCACATGTTGGGTTACTTTTTAAATGTAATTTTTTTAATTAAAAAATTTTAAATTTTAATTTACATTGTTATTTGTTTAATCTGGTGTGTTTGTCACCTCTGGTGTAGTGGGAAAAACACTAGACTGGGAATCAGGAGAACTGGGTTCTGCTCCTAAATTTGTTATAATTAGCTAGTTGAATAGGTAGCTAGGTGACCCAATGGATAGAGTGCCAGGCTGGGAGTCAGGAAGACATCTTCCGGAGTTCAAGTCTGGCCTCAGCACTTAGTAACACTACCTGTGTGACACTGGGAAAGTCACTTAACCCTGTTTGCCTCTGTTTCCTCATCTGTAAAATGAGCTGGAAAAGGAAATGGCAAACCACTCCATTATCTTTGAAAAAAAAAACCACTACCACCACCAACAACCAACATTTAAAAAAAAATGGAGTCACGAAAAGTTAGACATGACTGAAAATACAAGTGAACAAATTAGAATAAAAACCCAGCTAGTTGAGTAATTAATCTTGGTCAGGTCACTTTACACTTCTGGACCTCATTTTCCCCATCTGTAAAAAAGAGGGATTTGTACTAAGTGACCTTAGAGCAAGAGTCTTACCTCCCACCCTTCCAGTTGGGCTAACAGACTCCATCTACTTATCATATGGTGGCTGCTTGGATACAGGAAACCAGTGTTCACCCTCTGTTTGTGGAGGACTCACCAGTAGACAGAGATAAATTGACCCATTCTCTACTCCATATATATCAAACACCAGCCTCAACACTCCCTAGTGCAGGGTGAACCAGATTAAGTGCTTGTTCCTTCCTATCATGGATGTGCCTTGCTAAGACTAATCACCCCTGCCTGTGGTCTCATCTGTTCTTGTCTCCTACAGGAGCTTTCCTCTAATCATCATTCCTTCTTTCTCATGCATCTTTAATCTATCCCTTTCTACAGACTCCTTTCCTATCTCTACAGGTACTTCTAGGTTTCCCTAATAGCACTTTCACAACCCTTCTACCCTATCCAGCTACTACTTCATTTTGCTCCTTCATGACTAAAGTTCTTGGAATAAAGCTAAACAGTTATCCCTTCCACATTGAGGGGGGTTAGAGGCGTTGGTGCCCATGAGATCTGGAAAAATCCCTGTAAAATTTTTTGGCCCTCCCTTCTTACCAAAGAAGAAGTTCTGAATTTTTTATGGGGTGTTTATAGTATCTTATTGTAAAATTTGGTTTAAGTACTTGGTCATAGGCTATATTATACAATACTACACTTATATTTTATGAATTTCTGAGTTTCTAAACTTTTTCGGTTGGCCTTTTCATGTTATCTGCAGCTTCTGCAAAACTCCCCCAAAACTGCCATTTCATTTCTTATGCCAACCCGAGATATATCAAAAGCATGATGGGGGAAATCGTGATGTGGAAGGGACAACTGTACCCATGATGACTAACTACCACCCCACTCAGCTCCTTGCAGTTTGGCTTACCACTTTACAGAATGGTTCCAAGTTGACTATTAATAATAATGATGATGGCGGGGGGGGGGAGGAGGCCACAGCTAGGTGGCGCAGTGGATATAGCATCAGCTCTGAAGTCAGGAGGACCTGAGTTCAAATCTGGCCTCAGACCAAACACTTGACACTTACTTGCTGTGTGACCCTGGGCAAGTCACTTAACCCCAATTGCCTTAAAAATTTTTTTTAAACAATAATGATGATGATAGTAGCTGATAATTTGTGCAGTAGTTGGTAGTTTACGTGTTTTCCTCATGTAATACCTGGCGACCTTCTCACCCATGGGCTCCTACTTAGCTACCCTAGTGGCACAGAGTTTGGATTAGGTACTTTATGAGTTAGCATCCTCTCCAAAACATAGCTCATGAGCCCCACCAATGCGTTTACTTTTATCTGTCAGGCAGAGAAAAAGTTCATAACAAAAACTTTTAAACTTTATTTTTATTGATAGATATTGTTCTGGCACTACCTTCATTTCCGATATGTACTTCCTCCCTCCCCTACTCAATGAGCCAGCTCTTGCAACAAAAAGTGAAAAAAATTAAAAAAGAAGAAAAATGCAGTTCATCAAAATCAACTGATACATCAACTGAGTCGGACAGTACGTATTTTACATATTAGTGCTATGAAAGGAAGGATGTGTGTTTTCTCATCTTTTTTCCTGAGTCGACCTTGGTCATTATAATTACACAGGTTTTGTCATTCTTTCCATTTCTACTACTGTAGCCATTGTGCAAGGGCAGCTAGGTGGCTCAGTGGATAAAATGCTGGACCTGGAGTCAGGAAGACATGAATTCAAATCTTTCCTCAGACACTTATTAGCTGTGTGACCCTGGGCAAGTCATTTAACCCTGTTTACCATAATCCACTGGAGAAGGAAATGGCAAACTACTCCAGTATCTTTGACAAGAAAACCCCATGGAGACTATGGTCAGTGTTATAAAGAGTTAGACACAACTGAACAATAGCCATTGTGCAGATTGTTTTGCTGGGCCTATTTACTTCACTTTGTATCATTTCATGGAAGTTCTTCCTATGTTTCTCTGAATTCTTCATATTCTTCTTATCCTATGCCATAGTGATTTACCACGATTTGTTTAGTCATTCCCCACACAGGAGCATTTACTTCATTTCTAGCTCTTTGCTACCACAAAAGGCACTATTATAAATATTTTAGTTTATACTGAGACTGGCTTTGATCTCATTGCTTCTACCTAGCAGTAGGATCTCTGAATAAAAGGGTATGGACGTTTTTGGATGTTTTTTGGGGGGGCATAATTCCAAATTGCATGGCACATGAATGATTGGATCATTTGAATACACACCAGCAGTGTATTAATTAGTGTGTCTGTTTTCCCTCCAACACCGACTACTTCTATCATTTGGTTTTTTTGTTTTGTTTTTGCTTTTTGGTGAAGCAATCAGGGTTAAGTGACTTGCCCAGAGTCACACAGCTAGTAAGTGTCAAGTGTCTGAAGCTAGATTTGAACTCAGGTCCTCCTGTCCAAGGCCAGAGCTCTATCCACTGTGCCACCTAGCTGCCCCCAAAACTTGTAATTATATACAATGTGTTTTTGTTTTGGTTTTGGTTTTGGTTAGGCAGTTGGGGTTAAGTGACTTGCCCAGGGTTACACAGCTAGTATGTGTCAAGCATTTGGTTTGAGGCTGGATTTGAACTCAGGTCCCCCTGACTTCAGGGCCGGTGCTCTATCCATTGCGCCACCTAGCTGCCCCTATCATTTGTTATTTTTGCCAATTTTCTGCGTGTACGGTGAAACCTAAGAATTCTTTTGATTTCTCTTATTAGTGATATGGAACAATCTTTCATATGGTTATTAACAGTTGGCAATTACTTGAGAACTATTTTTGTCATTGGGGGATAAATCTTAGCCATATATTTGTGTTAATCCTATACATATCTTGGATATCATACCCTTAGAGATATTTTTTCAATCAACACTTTCTCTTTTAATACTAGATATATTGATTTAAACTAAGATATTTAATGAGATAGTACCAGAACTAAACATTTCTCCATAAACTTTGAGTTCACTTTCCCATAAATACACACACACACACACACACACACACACACACACACACACACACACAAGTGGAAAGAGTAGTCTTAAATAAGAATCATTGTTAGGGTACATTTTAGCCCTGGCCAACTGCCTGCTGCCCACACCTCATCAATCTATGACATCCCAGCATATGAATTACTTAACAAAAAGCCCTGAGTGAATGTTAAAACTATTCATTGTAGCCATAGCATGTTTTAGAGTTTGGAAACTGGAACAAGAGAGTTAAGAGCTAAACAGAAATTTAGGATATGAACAAACTCTGACATCTTTGTTTTTTGTAAAAGTTCACGATCACCAGTGCTAGGGAGAATTCCTCAGAAGTCCAGTCAAGGCTGTGTGAAGAGCAGGCTCCTATCTCTATGAGACCAGGCCTGTATCTAGGAGGACAGGATGAATCTGTAACCCTAGGATGAATCGTATTCTCTCCCCACTTCCCTTTCACCCTTCACTGCCACCTCAATCCATCACATTTCTCAAAAGACACCAAAGCAATACAGTTAATAGATAACACCTTGCTTTCCCAATATCCACTATTTTGAAACAACTAAAAAGTGAAGGAATATCACCTAACACATGTCAGAGTGAAATTTTTCCTGTACCAAAGGGGAAAGTTTAGAAACTGGTTTTGGAGCTGATTCCCCCATCTCCAGCAAGCATCAAAGAGATAATGTTTTAATAAATGTCACTTGGACAGTTAAGTTTTTTACATAGGTTTTCTCCTTTTTCCTTCTCCAATGTAGAGAGTGAATTGCCATTTAAGCCATCTTTTGGAGTGCCACCAAATGCAGGAATAGAAATCAATCGGGGAAATTAATCAAATCTCCTCATTGATAAGATCTAGGACTCACACAAATAGCCATCATTCACACTGCTGTAATGAGTGGCCTTGATTCAATCATGCATAAGACATCTACATAGGGGGAATATGGGTGAGCAGGGCATGTTTGGAAGGAAAACTCATACCCTGCATAAACCAAAACTGCCAAGATCTTCTGGTGATATAACAGAAAGTTTGCTTTCTGTAGGACCCACTCCCCACCAGGGATTGTTTCTCAGCTACTTGCCACCAATTGTCCCCACTGTTTTCCAGCAGGTTTTATATGGCTGTTCCAGTTGTTCTTTAGCTATCCTGTTATCTTCAGGGTCATGTAATATCTTGTCCAACATCCACTGGGGAAGCTATGACTCACCCTCCCCCTTTATGGAGGGCTATATCTCTGTTAACCAGCATTTTCAGTCTCCATTATGCCTTAATGACAGTCCTTCACTGAAGTGCTACATTCAAAACCATCTGATTTTGAGTAAAAAACTATTTGGTTACTCTGGTTCCAACTACTGGGGGTGCTATAATTTGTAAGCCTCTCCCCTATAGAGAAAGCCTATAGTCCTCCTTATTCAACCCTCTCAGGTGATGAATGAAGCTCTCCCTAGTGAATTCTCACAGTTAAACCTATGAAGGTCTCTTCTATTAGTTTTCACAAACATAGCCAATTGTTGTGAAGCTCTTTTCCTATCATCAAATTGTACCAGAAGATAATAGAGATCAGGCTTAAATCAGATCTGCTTCTTAGGACTCTTCTGTTTTATGTTTCTCTGAACTATTCTTGACCTATTTTACTCATTTCTCCTCCACTATTTCATCAGAGTCTCTCAGTCCAACAGTCATCTAATATATGTTCAAAAATTTACCTTAGTTCTTAGTATCATAGACCCTAGGTAGGTAAATATGTTCAGAGCTCTGCTTCCTCAAAATGAAAAGGAGCTGAGTGACACTATGATGATAAAACTATTTTAGGCTTCCCCCAACATGTCCTTCTGCTCTATGCAAATAGCAATGGCTGTGGTGGCTAAAGAAGCCTGAAAAGGCTGGTGACCTTTGTCCCAATTCCCCCTAATATTGCTGCTTGATGTCCTATATACCATAGCTTGTGGCCTCCTAGGCCTTTTTACGTTTACAAGAGCCCTGTGAGGTGACACAGCAAATACTATCTCATTTTTATAGATGACAACTCTGAGACTTAGAGGTTAAATAACTTACACTGTGTTATACAACTATTAAACTAGAAAGCTGGGACTCAAACTTAACAATTCCCACCAAATTAAATTAACATTTATTTTACTACTCACTGACATAAATGCAAAAATGCACATAGAAGAGAGTAATTAAAAATATGCTGGAAAACAGGATTCAGGTATAAAAGGGGAGATGTGAAAGACTTGTAGACCATATAGAAGCTTCATACCTATGAACCGTGAATACTTTCTTTAAGAAGTGAATTTGGAAGTGAATCTGGATAGCATGTCAACTGGATATAGAAACATCAAATAAGATCATTTAAAATCAAATTGGTTATGCAATAGGAAATGAAAGGTTACCAGTGCAGGTGTCAGTTCTGAATCATCTGTCTGCGTTCAATCATACTGCTGATTTATAAGAGCAAAGATCAGTCATTTTCAAATTAGAAGCAAAACAAAGAGAAGATACATTGTACAACTAAAACAACTTCAACTTAACCTGTTTAAAATATTGATACTACACCATGGGAAACAGACCATTACTATTTCCTATAGAAGTTTAAATGATGGAAACCAAATACCACAAGCAGACCAAAAAAAAAAAGTCAGAAAGCAGCATCAATCAACAAACACCTGAAATCCCTGTAAAGAAGAATATAACAGACGAAGGGAACGTACCAGTATAAAGAATAAACTCACTCAAATGCAACAAATCAGAAAAAAAGGCCGAGATGCCTCCACAGAAAGTCTTTTGGATGCACACTCAGTTCTAGTTCAGCAGCCAATTTAAAAAGCACAGTAAGCAGACAAAAATAATCATAGAATACTTGTGTATGCTCTAAAGTGAAGAACAGCACCCTTTATTACACATGCCCAGCAAATATCCATGTACCTTGCACACACTCTTAGGATTAGACTCAATCTCCCATTATACTAATAATGATAAAATGTGAAAATGTCACATACTGATGAATTAGATAGTGGATCCCAAGTAACTATAATATTTTAACCCTTTTATAAGTAACGATTAAGACAAATAACTTCACGGCTTATGAAAGGATTGGTACTTGATGTCCTAAGTGATAAAGATCACCCATATTTGGGTTATATCAAAGTGTCTTTAAAGTTTCCTTAAAAATGTTATTACTGCCAATGGGAAATGAGGGTGCTGGCTCTGCTATGCCCAGATCCACCAACTACTGTTGGGGTGTCAGCATTAATCAGGACAAATTCCAGCTTCTTAAAGATGGAATATTGTATGCAAAAAGCTGGGACCCAATGTCTATACATTGTAATTATCTGTATAGTCTACACAGGCTTACAAGGAAACAGAAACAAGTGATAGCAGTCAACATCATGTGAGCATTAGCATTTCAAACTCAGAAGATTTTATGAAGTTTGATTTTAGTTATTTTCTACCACTGAAAGAATGGAATAATATACTGAGGAACTCTAAAACAGAATAGACATACCACCATTATGTGAGTGGGATTGGGACATGCCCAAGTAGAGGATCACAGAGTACAATTTACTGACTCTCAACCATAGAGAATTTTCTTGGAAAATTCCTTTATCTGTCTTGGATAGGGATAGGGATTGGCCTTGTGATTTCAGTATAATAGTGAACTCCCTTGTGAGAAAATTCCTTTTACCAATTCAGGTTATTGCACCTTTTCTACAATTACAGCATATCAGACGTCTATAGAGCATTAAGAGATTAACTGACCTGCCGAAGAGCAGAAATCCAATATGTGTTAGCAGTGGAATGTGAGCTTAGGTCACATTGGCTCTCAGTCCAGATCTCTCCACTCTGACATACTGCCTCTCTGTTTCTATCAGTGATAGATCTCAGACATCATGTTAAGGAACTACTAGAGTCTAACAGCTTGTACTCATTACCTCTAGTGGTGGTACAGAAGAAAAGTAGGAAGATACAAACGTGTGTGGACCATAGGATTCCGAACAAAAGAACTAGATTAGACCAGTATACAATGCTATGAATTCAAGATGCTCTGCACTATCTCTTAGGCAGCAGGTGGTTTTCAGCACTGTATTTACAGAATGGTTATTATCAGTCTCCAGTGGCAAAAAAAATGATAAGGAGAAGGTAGCTTTCCTCTGCCCAGCTGGATTTTTACCAGGGTGAACATATGCCTCAAGGTATCTCGAGGATACCTGCTACTTTGCAATGGTTGATGGATAAAGCAGTTGGAGATATGAATTATTTAGATGTGCTGGTATACCTTCGTGACTTTAGCATTGTTGCTGTTTTTAAGAAACCCTAAAAGAACACGAAGAGAGACCGATAAAAGCATTGTATACACTGGAGAAGGTTGATCTAAAACTGTCAACTGACAATGCTCATTCTATAGAACTTCTGTTTAGTATGAGGGTTTATCATCTCAGCAAGCAGTGAACACTGACCTCAAGGTGGGGGAAGAAAGCACTACTTAAATGACCACCTTTGAGATTTAAAAACTTTTCTAGGAGTTGGAGATTACTTATAAATTTATAGAGCATTATCTTTTTATTTCTGAACCACTGATGATCTTACTGATAAATATATGATTGAAGAGAACAGAAATATAAGTTCAGGAAAGGACAATATTCTCTAAACCCTTTGAAGTCAGTTGGAGATCACTCAACATACAAATGTGAATAATCTTTTAAAGATTTGATCAGTTGCATCACATGCCTAACAGTTATGACCTTTGCAGAATCCAAACAAGGCTTCCGTTCCAGTACAGATGCTAACTTGGAAGGTTTAGAATCATTATTATTCCCACAGAGTAATGGTAATCAGAAACCGAATGACTTTTCAAATAGAACATTTAGTAACAGTGAGACTTGCTATATTGTACACATAAACTGGAGTTTATGGCTTTGATGTGAGCCATCACTGAAAAATTTACACTAAGTTCACGTGCATTTACACTATATACATTCAGATGCATAGGTTGACAATAATCCACTTACATAAGTTGACTTAAGGGATAAAAAGATCGCAATTACTCACAATTGATACATTTTGCAGCTGAGAGTGAGGCTGAAGAAAGCTCATCATTTAGCTGTAACTCAAGCTTAGAAAAATTTTTGCTTTTTATTTCTCTTCACATGTGGCCCTCTAGATCCTCAAGTGGGACCCTTTGACTGAAGCCCAAACTTCACAGAACAAGTTCTAGACTGTCCACTTATGGGAATTTGCATTCCCAATCATTTCACTCTGCATCAGTTCATACATATTCCTAGGTTTCTCATTTCTTAGAGTGCAATAAAATTTCATTAAATGAACATGTAATAATTTGTTGTCATTCCATAATTGTCAAGCACCCACTTTGTTTCCAGTTCTTTGATACAACAAAGTGCTGCTCAAATATTTTTTGTGCATATGAGTCCTTTCCCTCCTTTTAAAAATTTATTAATCTTTTTGAGTTATAATACTATTAATGGAGTCACTATTAATGGGTCAAAAAGTATGCACGGTTTAGAGAGTTTTGGGATATGGTTCCAAGTTGCTTTCCAAAACAGGTAACAGCTCCAACAGTGCATTAGTGTGCCTGTTTTCCCATAGCCCCTCCAATAATTGTCAATTTCCATTTTTGATATCTTTGCTTATCTGAAGATGAGATAGAACCTCAGAGTTGTTTTAATTTGCATTTCTTATTACTAGTCATTTGGAACATTTTTTATATGGCTATTGATGGCTTCCTTTCTTCTTTTGAGAATTGCCTCTTTGTACCCTTTTAGCATTTATTTGGGGGAAATGGCTCCTTATATACTGGTATCAAGTTCCTAAACATCTTGGACACTAGACCTTTATCAGAGAACTTTCCTACAGAGTTTTCTCAATTAACTATTTCCCTTTTAATTCTAAATTCATTGCTTTTGTTTGTGCAAAAGCTTTTCAATTTCATGTAATCAAAATTTTCCATTGTTTAGTGAAGAACTCTTCCTCGGTTCATAGTTGTGAATAGGCATCTATTCCTACTCCTCCAACATGAACTCTTACATTTAGGTCATGTATCTGAAATGATTGATCTGTATCATTTTTTTAATTGATCCTATTTATAGTTAATTGATTTTGTCCTATAACTGCCTAAGTCATGGTTTTTTGTCTTTGAATTTAGTTCAGAATTTCAGCTGGCCTGTAATAGGTTAAGTTTAGAAACCCATTTCTCTAGCTAATCACTGCTTTATTCTTGCCTCGAGGAATTCTACTAATCTGAGGGATGTGGGTAGACATTAGGGAATCTGATCCAATATATATATATACACCACTAGGTTATCTTAACTTCAAGGTTGTCTGGTTTGCTATCCAAAGAAGTCTGGGCTACTATCTTGCAGGTCGTCTAAAACAATAAACACTTCTTAGTCACAGGAGGCAAGGAGTGGGTCATTGCTAGCCCTTCCTTACCAAATTTCTAACCATGCTCTTCCCCACACCTCAGTTATATAATCAATCATGTTATCCTCAACCCCATGTCACCTACCCTATTCTGTTCTTTACTCCCCAAAACTTATAAAACTGTCCCCTTCATTTGGGGGTCTTATCTTTGCTGAGGAAGCTGAGATCCTATCTGTTCGTAAATTCATGTATGCTTTACTAATAAATTGATCATGCTCAGAAATTTGCGCCTCAGTTTACCTTATTTTTAACTGTTACATATCCATTTGGCCACCTCTAGTTATCCTGATCTATGTCTTGCCATAGGACCCAGTTGACTCCCGAGGAGAAAGTGAGGCTGGTGTCCTTGCACAGCCTTCTCTCATTTAAATCCAATTCACTTGCAAGTGATGGCATCATTTTCCTGACGTCATGATCCTCTTCAAGAAAGAAGGACAAACAACAACAATATCCATTTGGAGCTTATTGTATTGTGCTGTGTAAGCTGTTGGTCTAAACCTAATTTCTGCCATTGTTTTCCAGTTTTTCCAGGTGTTTTTGTCAAATAGTAAGTCTTTATTCCAGCAGTTAGGATTCTTGAATTTATCTGGATTACTTCTGGATCTTGTGTGCCTAATCTGTTCTAATAACTTTTTTGTTTTTTTAACCACTGCCAAATAGTTTTGATAATTACTGCTTGGCAGTACAGTAGGCGATCTGGTACCAGTAGGCCCCCCGTTTACATGATCTCCCTTAATATATTTTTGGAGAAGAAAACAGCAAACCACTCCAGTATCTTTGACAAGAAAACCCCACGGCCAGTATTGTCCACAGGGTCATGAAGAGTCAGATATGACTGAACAACAACCCTTCATAGTTTACAGAATGCATTTGGAGGAAAGGAATCAAACCTCTAGGCTGTGAGTTCCAGGGAAATCTCTCTAGGAAAGAAATAACCTGAGAGGTCAAAGAAATAGATCAGGTTGTGTAAATAGAGACAGACCCTCAGGCAGGCACCAATTAGATAAGTGTTACTGATTTCTCTCTTGAAGGCCTCCACTATATTAGTTAGATATTAAGATAAGACTAATCTCTTAGAAATGCATTATCCTACTGGAATAAACCTGATCTTTGGCAACTCTTGAGACCTCTAGGTTATGATAAAATATGATAAACATTTATTAAGCACCTGCTATGTGCCGGGAACTGTGCTAAATGCCAGGGATATAAATGAAAGAAAGTCCCTGCTCTCATGGAGTCAATCTAATGGAGTAAGATAACACACAAAAGGACACTGAGAAGGGGGGGGGGATGGAGGAGTGTCAGAGGCCACCCAGGACAGGGGCATTATGAAGATGATGATGGAGTAAAAACCAGAACACCTGGTGGCAAATGGAAAGATGGCTGGCATTTTGAGCCCCTTGGAGGCTGTGAGAAAAAATTTTTTTTGTTCCCCCTCCAAGCCTCCAGAGAGGCAGAGGCAGTTGAGGTATTACTAGTGAGATGTGAATAGCAGAGCTAGAGCAATCTCCACGTGGATGTTTCCTGGTGACTTTATCCTAGGGGAGGGAGAGTGACATGATAAAGATGACAGTGGAATTGAAATCTCCCAGAGCATCTGGTGACACATTAAGGAGATGAATATATTCTAACCTCAAGTGTTAACAATGTCTCCCCCAATCATTTGGCATCTTGTCCTTAATACTTAACCTCCCAAGTAAGAAAAGTGACTGAGTAACCTCTCTTCTTAGCTCCCTTCAGCCCTCCAGGTCTGCCCTAAGGCTGTGTAAAACCAAATACACCTTTGTTCTAGGCAACTGCTCATTAGGTGATGCTAATTTAACTCTTTATCTTGTAGCCAGCTAACTGACTCATTGACCTCCTGCCTAACAAACCAAGGTGACAACAATTCCTCTCACTGAGCATCTTAAAGACCTCTGGGTTGAAAATTTCCCCAACAGCAAATATATGCAGACCATAGCCTAGACCAGGGGTGGGAAACCTGCAGTCTTGAGGCCACATGTGGCCCTCTAGGTCCTCAAGTGCGGCCCTTTGACTGAATCCAAACCTCACAGAATCCCCTTCATAAAAGGATTTATTCTGTAAAACTTGGACTCAGTCACAAGGCTGCTCCTGAGGACCCAGAAGGCCAAATGTGGCCTCGAGGCCGAAGGTTCCCCAGCCCTGGCCTAGACCTTTTCCTTCTGAACCTCGTGAGAGGGGTGTGGGGTGTAGGTAGTTTTTGTGGGGAGGCACCGTGGCTGGCTTTAACTGGCATTGAAATCCCCTTGTGCGCACACATCAGGTTTATATAGGAATTCCTAGAAGGCCCAGAAAGCACATGTGCTAATTTAATTTTCAACCACAAGAAAGGGTCCTGCCAAAGCCTTCCGTCTGCCCCTGAGAAGCCTGTGGGGGGGGAAGGGAGAGACACGGGCAGTGACGGGGAGAGGAAAAGGGGGGACCCCTGGGATAGCAGGTGGTTCTACACATCCCAGCGCCGAGGTGGGGCGGGGAGGAGAGGAGACATCTCCGTGTCACGTGACTTCCTCCGAACCCGGTCAGGAAGCTGGGCCTGCCCTCCCGGCGTCACGTGCCCCTCCTGGTTGGGGGCAGGGTGAGGCTGGCGGTCCCGGTGGCTCGTTTCTGCGCTCTGCGCCTGCGCGCCGCTTCGCCTGCTGCTCCCTCACCTTGGTGGCGGCTTGCCTGATTCCCCTCCTGCGGGGGGAGCCTAGGCCCCGAAGTCCGCTGCGATGGGGGTCAGTCACCCGGTGAGTCCCAGGACCTGGCTAGGTGCCTGCTGGAGGGGACGGTCTGTCACAGCCTGGGGGTGGGGTGGGTAGAAGGTGGGGACTGCCGGCTACCGACCCTTCCGCATGCCCCGCCCGCCGCGTAGCAAACCCCGGGGTGTGGGGTGAAGGGCCTCTGCCCTCCGCCCCCCTTTCTCCCCTTTGGCTGCTGGGCGGGGCTCGGAGGGCGGGGCCGAAGGCAGCGGGAAGTCCCCGGCGAACTGCTGCGCTGTGCTGGGGGCGCGGGCCCGAACCCCCAGCCGCGGCGCGGCAGGGTCGTGGCGGGAAGGCCGCGGGCCGCCCCGAGTGGGAGTGGGTGCGTGTGCGCGTCTGTACATCTGTTCTCGCTCCTGGAGGCCGCGCGCCGTGCCGGCGGCCGTGGGCGGCGGCTCCTCGGAGCAGAGATGCGGATTGGGCTGCGGGACCGCGGGGGGCTGCAAGCCGGTCTTGTGCGAGTGCGGGGCGCCCTGACCGCCGGCGTCACCCCGCCTCCTGCCGCTCTCGCCGTTACCACCACCATCATCATCATCATCATCATCAATCATCATCATCCCTGTTACTGCCCAGGCTCCTCACGCTGCGGGCTAGGAGACGAGCATCGCCCCGAAGCCAAGTGCCTGGAGCAGGGTCGCAATAACGAAGTCCCCTTTCTTCCTTAGGGTAACCAGCTGTCTCTTGGGGTGTGTGTGTGTGTGTGTGTGTGTGTGTGTGTGTGTGTGTGTTAGAGTGGGGTGGTGGTGGATGTAATCCTAATTGAGAAGAATTTCGATTGTTCCCATTTGGTGGGACATCTCTCCCCTGTAAGAATCCTAGAAAAATTATGTGTCAGATCTTCTTCTCTAACACACAGCTGTAGTGTCTTGTGACTCTGGACAAGTCCCTTAATGCCTGAGTGCCCCAGGCAACTCTCCAAGCCCGGAGAATCTCAAGCTGTAAATTGCTGAGAAGGCATCCTTCAGCATTGGTAGAGTTCGTCATTGGAGTTCTCCTATACCAGTGAAATCAGGGGTCTAGTCCCAGTGTCTTAACTAGAAAAACCAGTAGATTCCAGAAAGATTCCAGTGATTAGTTTTTAGCAAATTTTTGTGGTATCCAAAAAGGATTGTAGTGTCCTTGTGAGTTAGTTTTCCCTCACGTTGTAGCTCTCTTACCTTACTCTAGTTAACATATTTGTTGGGAGCTGACCAAAATGAATAAGAAAATGATAGGATTATAGATTTTCTAGGAAGAGCTTGAGATCACGTCCTTCATTTCTTATTTTGAATATGGAAAATGGACTCCTTCTGGAACCTTAGAAGTCATCTAGTCTAATTGATGCTTAGTGGCACATATAGATTAAATGATTTGCCCAAGATCACAAAGGTAGTAAGTGGTTGGGGTAGGCTTTTGAACTCAGTTCCTCTCCAAGGCTCCATGGCTAGTTAGTATCAGAACTAGAATTTACATCTGCTGACCATTTCTAGTGCACTACACTGAGGAATTGGACAAGTTGGTATTTTCCTGAATGCCATCTTGAACAAAAGATGTATTTTGAAGTCACTGTGATTAACTTCCTCACCCCTTTGAAAACTCAGGAAAATTGTTTACATACATGGTTTCCTCCGGACTTTTCTTCTGATACAGCCACTTGAACCTTCCTCTCTAGGAATATACCTATTTACCTGTTATCTCTCCTATTAGCATGTAAGTTCCTTGAGGGCAGGAGCTGTTTGTCCTCCTTTGTACTTCCCTCATTTAGAGTAGATGACAGGAAGGACACTAGTCAGTAAACATTAAGAGTCGGATATGTTCCACATGTGGCCTTCTGGGTCCTTGGGCCTTTTGACTGAGTCCAAGTTTTACAGAACAAATACTTTTATGAAGTATTTCCCCACCCCTGTTCTAGGCACTGTGCTAAGTGTTGGGCATACAAAAAGAGGCAAAAGACAGCCCCTCTCCTCAAGGAACTCTCAGTCTAACAGGGGAGAGAACAAGCAAACATATATATGCAAATTAAGCTATCTATGGGAAATAAGAGAGGGAAGGCACTAGCATTAAATAGAAAATGAGATTTTAATTGGGACTTGAAGCCAGGGAAGGCAGTGGGTGGAGGTGAAGAGGAAGAGCATTCCAGTCATGGAGGACAGCTAGAGAAAATGCCCTGAATAGAGAGATGGAGTGCCCCGTTTGTGCAGCAAGGAGGCTGGTGTCGCTGGATTGAAGAGTATGTGTTGGAGAGCAGTGTGTAAGAGGACTGGAAAGGTAGGAGGAGACTAGGTTATGAAGGGCTTTAAATGCCAAGAGTGTTTTGTATTTGATCCTGGAGGTAATTGGGAGCCACTGGAGTTTATTGAATAGGGGGTGACATGATTGGACCTTCTATTTAGGAAAATCACTTAGGTAGCTGAATGAAGAATGGATTGGAATGGGGAGAGACTTCAGGCAGACAGACTCATCATTAGGCTATTACAGTAGTACAGATGTGAGGTGATGAGGGCCTGCACTAGAATGGTGGCAGTGTCTGGAGAAAAAGGGACTACAGGCATTTGAGAGATGCGTTACAAAGGTGAAATCAGCAGTCGTTGGCAATACCTTGGATATGGTGGAGGAGTAGGGGTGGGGTTGAGACATAGTGAGGAATTGAGGATGATTCCTAGATTGTGAGCCTGAAGGACTGGGAGGATGGTATTGTCCTTGACAGAAATAGGAAAGTTGGAGGGAAGGGGAAGGCTTGGGGAACGAGAATGAGTTCATTTTTGAACCTGTTGAGTTTAAAATGTCTACTGGATGTTCATTTCAAGATGTCTGAAAGGCAGTTGGAGATGGCAAGATTAGAGGTCAGCAGAGGGTTTGGGACTGGATAGGTAGATTTGATAATCATCTGTACAGAGATGATAATTAAATCCATGGGAACTGATGACATCGCCAAATGAAATAGTATAGAGGTAGTGATGAGTTCAGGGTTTACCCCAAGAATGTTGGGGTACCACCTGAAATGTTGAGAAATAGACGTGTGGGTCCTGTTGTCCTGAAAGAATTCACCTGTACAGTCTCCAAGTTAAAGAAAGGCTGCTCCTCAGCAGGCTCTACTCCTAGAGGGGGAGGCAGAGCAGAGGCAGCAGAGGACACAGAGTAGCCCCTGCTTTCCGTGGGAGGCAAAGGTGGTTGTTGGGGTTGGGTGCCAAGTTTACAATTTTATGGAATAGGGGGAAAGGGGACTAGAGAATGGGAGGAGCAAGCATGGCTCCGAAATGCCTGGGATGTCAAGTAGTCCTGAGGTTCCTTTATCATACGGATAAGCAAAGAGAATAGGAAAGAGTAGGAGAAGAATTGTTCTGGAATATAGGGTGCTTTGTGAAGCACAAAAGTAAGTCAGTCCCCGGCGGGGGGCTTCAATGCATAGTCGTCTTTAATCACTTTTCTGGCTGGTCACATCCTGCATCTTATCCCCTGTCTCCAGTCCTACATCCTGCTTGCTCCATCTGCCTTGAGCACTCCTTTCTACATCATCAGTAGTAGAGAAGAAGGTCCTAGACAGAACCCTATGGGACACCTATAATTAGAGCAAGTTATCTGGATGAGGATTCAGGAAAGAAGAGTGAGGAGGGATCAGATAAGAGGAAAATCAGGAGAGAGTGGTGCTTCACACTCCTAGAGAAGAGCAGAGGGTGATCAACGATGACAGAAGCTGTGGAGAGGATTGAGAAAGGGCCATTGGATTTGGCAGCTAAGAGATCATTGGTAACTTTGAAGAAAGCATTTTCAAGTGGAATTCGTGAGGTTGGAAGATTGTAAGGGATTAAAAAGAGAGAAGAGAAAGTTAATAATTTCTTGTTGCTTGATTGCCTTAAATGATTCATGGCCTAATGAATTATTCAGTATTTGGTTTGTTAACTATTTTTTTCTAGGTTACCCCAAAAATTTTAGGACCCTTTTGGTTGTTGAAAAGTTGATTTTATAGTATCATAAGCTTAGAGCATCTGGTGCCCCTTTTTAATTTTATTGAGGAGATTGATTTCATCTACTTATGTTCATAGACTGTGAATGTTATACCTAGTTGAGTCATAAAAATGTAAATTTGTTAGAAATAAGAAAGTAAGGAAGGAAATAAGCATTTATTAAGCATCTACTATGTGGCAGGTCCTGTAATAAGTGCTTTACAAATATCCTATTTGATCCTCACAACAGCTGGGAGGTAGATATCCCCATTTTACAGTTAAGGTTACTTGACTTGCCCAGAGTCACAATAGTCTGAGGTCTTCCTGACTCCAGATACAGCCACTGTGCTCCCTAACTGCTTCTAGGCAAATACCACCACGATATTGTATATACCTTTGGAATATGTTTTTAATTTGGAAGATTCATTATCCATGCTGCATGTTTTAAAGAGAATTTCATGAACCTGGGGATAATGACCATGTTGATAATTAATCAGAACACAGAATCTTGAGCAGTTCACATCCAGTACTGTACATCCTGTTCCTAATGTCTTTACCAGATCAAACTTGATAGGAAATTTTAAATCTATGTAGGCTGTGTGAGGGTTTCACAGAATTCTAATTCTCTGGCTCAAGTCTTTTTTTTTTTTTTGCAGTCTGAGGAACTGTGTACAAAGCTATTTATATTTGTATATAAATATATGCCAGATTCTGTCTTTGTTCTAAAATGTTAGCCATTCCACAAACATTGAGCTCCTTCCTGTGCAATGTACTGATTAGGGAATAAATTCATCAAGAGGGTTTTCATTTTTGGACCTCATCCAGTGTTACCTTTTCATCGGATTAATTTTTTTTTTAAAACCTGGACTGAATAAAGCCCCTTTCTCAGGTTTTGGATTTCTTTTTAAATTTATTTTCCATATCTGTGGTGAGAAGCAGTATAGAATAAAGTACAGAACCTGCTTCCTTTTCGTGATGTCTTGGGTTCAAACCTCTCCTCTTACATGTGCTATGTATGCAACTTTGGACAAATTTTCTCTTTTAAAAAATTATTGTTAATGTCTTTTGTTTTCATATAGCCTAAATTTCCTCCTGTATCCTTGTTACTTCTCCACCTCTGCCACCACCATCACTTCTCCCCTCCCCACACCTCCATAAGGAGCCATGGCATATAACAAAGATTTTTTTAAATAACAAGAAAAAGCAGCAAAACCAATCAGTTTATTGGAAAAAAATACCTTTGGTCTCCCCATCTTTGGAAAATAGTGGAGAAAAGTATCTTTTCACATTTCATTTTTTAAGGCCTAGCTTGTTCTTTGTAATTTTGCAACATTCATCTTAGATTGTTATATTATGGTGGCTGTTATTTCTGTTTACATTATTATAATTATTATGTATATTGTTTTCCTGATCCTGCTTACTTCACTTTGCATAAATTCACATAAGTCTTTCCATGCTTTTCTATTAATTATATTCATTGTTGTTTCTTACAATACAGTAATATTCCATTACATTTATGTACCACAGTTTGTTTAGTCATTCCCCAGTTGATAGGCATCTAATGTACTTTGTTTCTAGTTCTGTTACCACAAAGTGCTGCTGTAAATATTTGTTTTATATGTGGGGGTATATGCCTAGCGATGGAATCTCTGGGCCAAAAGGTATTTTAGGCACTTGATTCACATGATTCCAAATTGCTTTACAAAATATTTGTACCAATTCATAGCTTCATGAACAATGTATTGGTGTACCTATCTTTCCACAGCCCCTCCAAGAACAAGTATTTATTTTGTCATCTTTGCTATTTCATAGGATATAAGTTGAAACTTCAGCATTTGCATTACTCTCATTAGATCTGGATCTGGCTAGTCTGACTTAACCTCTTAGTGTCTTCAGGCAGCTCTTTAAGAATATAAGTGGGTGAGGGTAGATGAAGAAATAACCAATTATATAGAGCCTACTATAACTTTAACCTTAATCCTAATTTCTGCTATGTACTGTGCTAAAAGTACTTCTTTACAAATCTGTGGGATAGGTGCTATTATTATCCTCATTTTACATTTGAGGAAACTGAGGCAAGCAGAAGTTAAATGATTTGCTCAGGGTCATACTCTTAAATGTCTGATGCTGGATTTGAACTCAGCTTGTTATGACTCTGGGTTGTGCCACCAGTTGTAGAGACTAATGAGGTTCTTTCCTACATCTATGAAATCACAGGAGGTGCTGTAATTTCATCCTCCTCATCCCCCATCTAACTCCCAAACTAAGTATGGCACAGGAAATGGTAGGCTTAAATTTAATTTTTTCCCAGTTATAAATTATTTCAGTTAATGAGGAAAAATACTAATCTGTATGAAATTTTTTCAAGCAGTGCTTTTTTGGGCAGTGTTAGGTAGTAGTTAGGTAGCTTTGTGGAGGTGGGGTTATTAAAGTGGACCTTGAGGGAAAAGGAGTTCAGTAAAGATTGGGGAGGTGGGGAGAGAATATAAGCAGTGAAATACTGAAGGCCTGAATTATGGTGGTAACCAGTGAGAGTGGAAAAGAGGAGATGGAATTCTGCCCGGGTCATCTTAACACCACCCAAATTACAGTGGTTTCCTATTAGCCCTAGGGTCAAATAGAAATTCCTTTGGCATATAAAGCTTTTCAGTCTGGTCCCTTTCTACCCTTTCAGTCTTCTTATCCATTATTCTGTGCTCTCTGGTCATGTTATACTTGCCATTCCTCACACAATGAACCCTCCTTCCATTGGCCACCCTCCATGCCTGTAATTCTTTCCCTTCTCACCTTTTGGAATCCCTAGTCCTATGAAAATTCAGTTTACCAGCAATACCACTTCTAGGTCTGTATCCCAAAGAGATCATAAAAACAGGAAAAGGACCCACATGTACACAAATATTTATAGCAACTCTTTTTGTGGTGGCAAAGAATTGGGAATTGAGGGAATGCCCATCAGTTGGGGAATGGCTGAGCAAGTTGTACTTGAATGTAATGGAAGACTATTGTACTATAAGAAATGATAAGCAGGTGGACTTCAGAAAAACCTGGAAAGACTTTTATGGACTGATGCTGAGTGAAGTGAGCAGAACCAGGAGAACATTGTACACAGTAACAGCCACATTGTGGGATGACCAACTTTGATAGACTTAGCTCTTCTCAGCAGTGCAAGGATCTAAGACATCTCCAAAAGACTCAGGATGGAAAATGCCATCCACCTCCAGAGAAAGAACTGTGGAGTCTAAATACAGATGGAAGCACACTGTTTGCTCTGTCTTTTGTTGTTGTTGTTGTTGTTGTTGTTGTTGTTGTTGTTATTCTTTCACGTGGTTCCTCCTATTGGTAATGTGAAAATGTGTTTGATATGAATGTATATTTAGAGCCTGTTTCAGATTACACACCATCTTGGGGAGCAGGGAGGAAGAGACAGTTTAAAACTCAAAATCTTATGGAAGTGAATGTTGAAAACTAAAAACAAGCAAATAAATAAATAAATGAAACAATGAAAATTCAGTTTAATTGCCATTTCATACATGAAGCTTTTCTTGATTCTCCCACTTCTAGCTGCTAATGCTGTTCCTCCCCAAAATACTTTATATTCATTTTGTATAGTCTGTTGTCTCCTGTTAGCTCCTTAACGTGTTAGGGACTATTTATTGCACTTTTTTCTTTATATTCTTAGCATAATGCCTGGCACATAGGAATTACTTATAATAGGTACCTAATGATTGTCAAATGGATGTGAGCGATTTTATAGAAAACAAGCAGCCAAACTGAGGAGGTTTCAAGGATGAGGAAGGGTGAAGAGTCAGATTAATCGAAATAGAGAAATTAGGAGGTTCAAGTTTGGGTGGTGGGAAGGGACAAGGAGGGTGGAGTCATTTTTTGATGTTGAGTTTGCAGAACCAGTGAGAATTCGGGTGATATCTAGCAGACAGTTCGTGTTGTGGGACTGGAACTCAGAAGAGGTGTTACAGGACTGGAGAGAGAGGAATCATCTGCACAGGGGTGACAAAGCCGCGGAAGTAAATGACATTATCAAGAGAGAAGTCAGTGACAGAATATTGAGGGAACTGCCCCACATTTAGGAGGCAAATGGATGAAAAGAAACCAACAAAGGAGGCCAAGAATGAGTGGGTCAGAGAAATAATATGAGAACTGGGTGAGAGTAGCAATGGGTTTGCATTTTGAGTTTGTATTTATGCAGTAATAGGTAGTGTGCAATGTTGTAGAAAGGTCAAAGGAGATGTCAAGATGGTTAACATTTTGCAAGCCATATAGGTTAGACTGATAAACAGAAAGAGAACGAATTGAAGCTTTTGTGTGTGCTACGTCAGTATGTGCACAGACGTGGGCTGAAAAAGTTAAACTAGGGCAAGTTAGTTTCATTAGTGAGTGTAAAAAATATCCTCTATAACCTAAGGAAATTGTTATGAATAATATACCATAGGGTTAGATTTAGTGGAACTCATGCGTCTTCCTAAAGTATCATGTGTTCACTGGGTTCTTAGTAGTGTCCTAGTTGGAAACAGTGAAATGAGCAGAACCAGGAGAATGTTGTACACAGTAACAGCCACATTATGGGATGACTGACTTTGTGGACTTAGCTATTCTCAGCAATGCAAGCATCTAAGACAACTCCAAAAGACTCATAATGAAAATTGCTATCCATACCCCGAGAAAGAAAATGGAGTCTGAATGCAGATGGAAGCATACTGTTTGCTCTCCTTTTCCTTTGTTGTTTTGTTTTATTGCGCTTCATTCTTGTGGTTCCTCCCATTAGTTCTGATTGTTCCTTACATCATGATTGATGGGAAGATACGCTTAACATGAATGTATATGTAGAGCCTATATCGGATTGAATGGGAGGAGGGAGGGGGGAAGAATTGGGAGGTGGAGAAAATTTAAAACTCAAAGTCTTATGGAAGTGAATGTTGAAAACTAAAAATAAATAATTTAAAAAAAGAAGATAAAGAGTGGAAAACCTCCCATACTTCTTTTCTTTACTTTGTCAGCAGTCAGTAATAGAATGCTCTTCTATAGGGTTGCACATATTTTACATTTGAGGCTCGGAGAAGCAGCAGAGTGGAGAGATTGTTTGGCTAGGAGTCAGGAATATACTTGGTTTCAAATTCTGCCTCTGGCACTTACTGCCTTTTGGGCATGGACAGATCACAGATTCAGTTTCCTCAGTTCTAAAAAGGAGAAAATACCTGTCACACTGATTTCCCAGGACTGTTGAGAAGCTCAAATGAGCTCATTTATGTAAAGCACTTCGTAACCTTTAAAATGCTGTAGAAATGTCAGCTAGTATTGACATGTGCCATTATAGATTATTTCAAGTGATGTCAGAGTTGTTCATCTCCCTGAACATATTATAAAATAAGAATTTTTGAGCTTAGAGGGATCTCTAAGAACATCTAGTCCAGAGGTTCTTAACCTTCTTATGTTATGGTCATCTTTGGCAGTCTAATGAAGTTTATGGACCCCTTCTTAAAATGATGTTGTAAAAATGCATAAAATGGAATCCGTAGGATTACAAAGAAAAGCCAGTTATATTGAAATGCAGTTATCAGAATATTTTTTTAATTAGACCTCAGGTTAAGAAGCCCAGGTCTAATTTAATCATTCCACTGAATCTGCCATCTTGTGAGAACTATAAAAAGAATGCTTCATTAATATTTTAGATCCAAAGGATTTAAAACTGTAAAAGAGAACATAGAGATCTTCTAGTCTTCCCCCCTCCCCTCCTTTTTACAGACTGAGAAAATTGAGGCCCAGAAAGCTGAAATTACTTGCACAAGTTGTTGTTCAGTCATTTTTCAGTCATGTTTGACTCTTCATGATCCCATTTGGGGTTTTCTTGGCAAAGGTACAGGAGTGGTTTGCCATTTCCTTCTCTAGCTTATTTTATAGATGGGGAACTGAGGCAAAGAGGATTAAGTGACTTGACCAGGCTCACATAGCTAGTAAGTATCTGAGGCCACGTTTGAACTCAGGAAGATGAGTTATCCTGACTGCAGGCCCAGTATGATGTCTGCTATACCATCGAGCTGCCCCAAACAGCTATTAATTAGGAGAGCTGAGACTCATATTCAAGTCCTCTTGACTCCACAATCCAGTGTTTTTACCACTATGGCACATCACCATTTCTTGGTGTAGTCATTTAGCTTAATAAATGTCTGCTGGTCAAATAATATGATGGTCTTAAGAATTTTAAAACTACACTCTTTGGTTATTGGCGCCAAGATGAACCCCAGCACCCCCAGCCACCCTATGGTCTTGCTTTTTGTGGGGGGATCTACACCCTAAGGTGACCAAAGCAATGCTCTACAATAAATTCAGCCCAGCTGGGCCCATCCTCTTCATCTTGATCTGCAGGGACATGATCACTGACAACTCCCAGCAGCCGACAAACGCTGGATGCTCATTAGATACAGTGAATTTTGATGTCACTAAGGGCATGCCAGTGCATCTCATGTGGTCTCAATGTGATACATCCCTCTGTAAAAGTTGTGTGGGCAATATAGTCATCAAAAATTTTGATAAATCCATTGATAATAAAGGGTCATATGGTACATCTGCTTTTTGGAAATATCCTTGTAAGGTAGTACATGATGAAAATGGGTCAAAGGGCTCTGGATTTATACACTTTTGAGACACAAGAAGCTGCTGAAAGAGCTATTGAGAAAATGAATGGAATGCATCTTAATGATTGCAGAGTCTCTCTCAATTAAATCCCTAAAGAAAGACAAGCAGAAATTGGAGCTAGAGCAAAAGAGTTTACAATGTTTACACCAAAAATTTTGGTGAGGACATGCATGATAAAAGACTTAAGGAGCTCTTTGGCAAGTTTGAATCTGCATTAAGTGTAAAAAAGTAATGATTGATGGAAGTGGAAAATCCAAAGGTTTTGACTTTATGAGCTTTGAAAGACATGAAAATGGACAAAAAGCTGTAGATGAAATGAATGAAAAACAAATGTGTGTTGACTGAACTTGGAAAAAGGTGGAACATACAACACAGCAAACACAAATTTGAACAAATGAAGCGGGATAGGATCACCAGATAACCAGAGTGTTAAACTGTATGTGAAAAATCTTGATGGTCTTGAAAATAGTTCTCACTATTTGGTACTAGTGCAAAGGTTATGGTGGAAGGTGACCCCGTCAGAGGTTTGGGGTTTTTACATTTCTTTTCACCAGAGGAAGCCACAGTCACAGAAATGAATGATAGGATCATTGCCGCTAAGCTGCTGTATGTAGCTTTAGCCCAAGCAAAGAGGAGCAAATGGCAAATGTCTGAGCTGTGCTCAATCCTGTGTAATCAACCTCTCTTAACCTCCTTCATGTTACTTCATGGCAGCTATTCCTCACACTCAGAACTGTGCTGCATGCTGTCTTGCTAGCCAAATTACTGAATTGAAGTCAAGTCTTCACTGGACTCCTCAGGCTTCCAGACCTCATCCATTCCAGAACATGCCCGGTGGGACTCCCTCAGCAGCTCCTAGGCCGCCATTTAGTACAACGAAACCAGCTTCTTCACAGTTTCCATCAGTGTTGCAAACAAATTTCCACATCCCACCAGCTGGTGCTGTTGCAGCTACTCCCGCTGTCTGCACAGTTCCACAGTTTAAATATGCTGCAGGTGTTCACAATCCTCAGTAGCATCTTATCGCAAAACCGCAGGTTACATGCAGCAGCCTGTTATTCATGTGCAGGGTTTAACTGCATCCATGTTGGCATCCATCCCTCTTCAAGAGCAAAAGCAGATGTTGGGTGAATGGCTTTTTCCACTCATTCAGGCCATGCACCCTACTCTGGACAGTAAAACTGTGGCATGTTTCTAGAAACTCACAATTCTGAACTTCTTTATATACTTGAGTCACCTCGAGTCTCTCCATTCTAAAATTAATGAAGCCATAGCCATACTGCAAGTGCACCAAGACAGTTAGTAGTGTCACTGGCATTCTAACTGCTTAAAAGAAAAGATGAGGGACCGTGAAATGGAACGTCTGCATCACTGAAGAAAAATACCTAAACATCAAAAAACTTAAATATTATGAAAAAAAATTGCAAAATATAAAATAAAGTAGGAAACTGAAAAAAGTAACCGTTTTCAGATGTTTTGATGGTTTTTGCTGATTTTTTATGTTTCTTTAAAAAGATATTCTTTGTTATATGCTATGAGTGCTTCAAGAGGGAAAGCAGATGGATATTGGGAGAAATTTTTGCAATGTAAAAACAAACTATCAATAAAACCTTTTTGAAATTTGTAGTAATCTTCCATCTAGAAACAGACTTTCAACTGTTCAAAAATTTTATTCAAATTTTTGCCAAATCAAGAACTAGCAGAGAAATCAAAATATTTTAAGGAAAAATTAACAGCCATTTTAAGGCAAAATGGGAAATATTTTCCATAGTTACCTAGTGAAAACAATACTTGTTAGAGGAAATAAGTAGGCCTTCTATTCCTATGTTAAGGTCATACAAGATTGCGAAATAGGTTCAACCACTTAGACAGCCTTTTTTAGTTTTGCTTTGATTATCAAGCCAGGCATAAAATAAGACGACTTATGCTTGCAAAAGGTATTTGCTATTGAGAATGTTAAACAGGAAGTCCAAATTGGAGGGATTTCTTCTAGATAGTGAGGTCTTCCAGATGCTTTTGAATCCCAGAATAATTTTAGGGCTTTTTCAATGAAATGTGAAGTCACTCAAAGCCATTGGTCTGTTTTTGTGTGTTTTGATTTTTGCTGTGACTGGTTCATGGTTTAGTTATACAGAAATGATTCTGAAATAATTCCCAAGTTACCGACCTGTATATTGAGGTAGTCGATTTTATATGTGATGATGTTTGATGCTTTCAGCGTCTAGCACCTTCTCACCCTCTTAAAGAAAGTATGCAGGAGCAGCTAGGTG
The DNA here is from genome assembly GCF_003287225.1 of Phascolarctos cinereus. NCBI lineage: Eukaryota > Metazoa > Chordata > Mammalia > Diprotodontia > Phascolarctidae > Phascolarctos > Phascolarctos cinereus. The sequence continues at coordinate 265,547,816 of NW_027555847.1, read as the reverse complement.
GCTCAGTTGTTAGAGCAGCGGCTCTGGAGTAAAGAGGGCTTGAGTTCAAATCCAGCCTCGAACACTGTGTGACGCTGGGCAAATCATTTAACTCTGATTGCCTAGAAAAAGAAGTATGCACAATTATACAGGATTGACACTTCTGAGTTGTCTATAAGACTGCCTTCTCTCTCCCCCCTTCCCTATGCCCATCTTCACATTAAAGTTAGAGTGTCCATTTTGGGAGGATCTGATCAGGTTTTTAATACGATTCTCCAGAATAGATGCTAGCATATAAACTAGAGTTAACTTGATGGTAGGACTCAGAATGAAGTAATGGAGGTTTACCTCATTGATACTTATTGGAAGCACCTCCTTTTTTTTCTCTCCTGGAGGAACCTGTGAGTCGTTCTTCCATCCAGCTGTGGCCTCCTTATATCTTCTGGTATATTGAGAATATTGATGTGACTCATTTCCTGTAGATTTTGCCTTGAGTACTAATAGTTAATATTCATAAGTAGTCTCTAAAATGTGATTTCTTCTGTCCCCTTTTCTGCCACTTCCCAGAAAGCCATTCTTTAACCTAACTGTAACTGAACGTTTACTGTGAACCTTCTCTCTGCTTACATATTTGATATGTGATTTTGCTGTATACTCTTTCAGAATGTTTTGTAAGTGTTCTGAATGGGTTTTATGTGAATATTATATTGTTCTAGCTACTGTAATTTCTTGGAGGATAGGAACCTTTTCTTTCCTTTCATCTTGGAAGGAGGGGAATGTCTTAGCATCCAGGACCTTGGTTAATGTCTAGATCAGTGCCTTTTTGTTACAGATGAGAAAATAGATTAAGCTTGGAATGTTCTCCCTAACCCTAACTCCTCCACACCTGATCACCAATCTCTTTAGCTTCCTTGAAGTCCCAGCTAAAATTCCACTTGTTACAGGAAGCCTCCACCCCCTTTTAAGTCTAGTGCCTTCCTTGTTAGTTATTTACTGTTTATCTTGTAGCAACTAAATGACACAGTGGCTAGAGCACTGGGCTGGAAATCAGGAAGCCTCATCTTCATGAATTTGGCTTCAGATACTTACTAGCTGTGGGACCCTGGGCAAGTCACTTAACCCTATTTGCCTTAGTTCCTTATCTATAAATGAGTTGGAGAAGGAAATGGCAAGCCACTCCAGTATCTTTGCCAAGAAAACAGCAAATGGGGTCTTGAAGGGTTGCACACAACTGAACAACACATTTATCCTGTACGTAGTTTGTTTTGTATGTGTTTGCATGCTGTCTTCCCCATTAGATTGTAAGTTCCTTGAGGGCAAGGACTTTTTGCCTCTTTTTGTATCCCCAGCACTTAGCATGATACCTGGTACGGAATAGGCTTTTAATAAATTATTTGATTTGATTAGTTGTCCAAGATCACAGAGGTGGGATTATGATTTCCTGAATACTTCATTTTGCTGCCCTCCCTATATACTCACTCGGTCTTGAGCATGTTTTGGTCAGCTCTTTGTCCTGAATGCTTACTAAAGTGAATAACTGGAATGTGAAATTGAAAGAAAATTTTGATTATTTTGATTTTGTTCCAAAAATTTCTCGTGTTTCTTTAGACTGTGATCTCTTAGATCAGTTTTTCTGAGGTATCTTTTCCAGATTTTAATCCAATTTTTAAATCATCTAATCTAAGGTTTTTCTCCCACTGGAATCTGCAATTTAGAATTTTGTAATTAAAAGAGTGATTTTTAAAGGGTTTTAGTATTCTTTACTGCATAATGTTATATTATTATGTAAGCCCCAAAATGAAAGTGATTCACAGAGCCATCCTTAATAGATGCTAATTGTCCAGTCTGTCCTGGGACAAATCTTACTATATCCTATATTCTGTTTTGATCATCCTTCTGATGAAAAATTTTTATTCTGTGAAAGCAGATTAAAACAAAAAGAAAAAGGACCCACAAAGAGGAGTTATGTTGGAGGTGGGATCTAGGAATGAAAATACCAGATTTTTTGAAGTGTACTTTTTAAAAAGCAGCATCTAGTAAAGCCACTACACCCCCCTCCCCCAACTACTTCTCTGGTCACTTCTTTGTTTTGAATGCTATTAAAATAAATTGTTGAGATATTTATGAAATGAAAAGTAAATTTTGATGAGTTTGATTTAGTTCCCAGAATTGTATCTCATATTTGTCTTTAGATTGAGATCTCTTAGATCAGTTATATTGAGTTATTTTTGAGATTTTAATCCAAATTTGTAAAAATCTTATGTGGGGCAAGTAGGTTGAGGTGATATACTCTGGTTCTAGGCACTGTATTTTTCATTATAATAATTTATTTGATATATTAGAACATGTGATAGACTAAGGGAGCAAAGTGACTATAGGCACAAATTTAGGAAATATTTTGAATTCTGGGGAAAATATTTGTGGATCAGAACATACTTACAAGCTTATTCATATGCCATATCTTTTGTAGGTAAAAAAAATTCCCATATGAAGAAGAAAGACTTTCTTCAATATGATGGATTCAGAAGCTCATGAAAAGAGGCGAAAAATCCTGTCTCCTCCACAGCAGGATATATCACCTCAAACTGTTAATGAGTTTAAGCATTACCTTTGTGGCTGCTGTGCAGCCTTTAACAACATAGCAATCACATATCCCATTCAGAAGATCCTTTTTCGGCAACAGCTGTATGGACTTAAAACTCGAGGTGCAATACTTCAGTTACAGAAGGAGGGATTGCGAAATTTGTACAGAGGAATTCTGCCTCCATTAATGCAGAAGACCACAACATTAGCACTTATGTTTGGTCTCTATGAAGATTTCTCTTCCATTCTCCGCCAGCATATCAGTTCTGAAATTGTAACTCGAAATGCGGCAGCTGCTCTGGCTGGTGCAACAGAGGCACTTCTTACACCACTGGAACGCGTACAAACATTGCTGCAAGACAACAAGCATCATGATAAATTTGGAAACACTTATCATGCTCTCAAGGCTTTGAGATCCTATGGAATTGGAGAATATTATCGAGGTTTGATACCCATTCTTTTCCGTAATGGCCTCAGCAATGTACTATTTTTTGGCCTTCGAGGACCCATCAAAGAACATTTGCCTGAAGCAAAATCTTGTAGCGCTCATTTGATTGATGATTTTATCAGTGGAGGTTTATTAGGTGCCATGTTGGGATTCTTGTTTTTTCCAGTGAATGTTGTCAAAACTCGAATGCAGTCTCAGATTGGTGGGGAATTTCAGTCTTTCCCCAAGGTTTTTGGAAAAATCTGGCTAGAGCGTAATGGGAAATTGACACATCTTTTCAGAGGCGCCCATCTGAATTACCATCGATCCCTCATATCCTGGGGCATAATCAATGCAACTTATGAGTTCATGTTAAAGCTTTTATGAAAGATGTCATTAATAAATCCCAGTAATAAGCTCAGTAGAACTTCCAAGAAGACTTCAGTTATACCCTGGTGAACAGGCTGAATACTAGACAGTGTCATAACTCAAACTGAGCAAGATGAAACATGAGCAAAGTAATTTTTCTTTGGGATAAAAAATGAGAATAAAGGTTTATGGGTAGCAAAGTTAAAATTATTTTTATCAGTACTTGCTAGGTCTAGAATTTTGTTATCATTAATTACCATCAGTGTTGATGGAAAGGTTCAAAGTCCAAGATGAGATTTTTTTTTTAATGTAAATTCTTTGAACCATCTGTATTAAAACTTGAGCTGCCATGAACAGCTAGAGAAAAGAGCCCTAATGTCCTGTGATTTCTCAGGCATTTTGTGCTTTTCTCTCTTGTTTACTCTCTAGAGCTGTAGAAAAGAGTCTTTAGTTTTGCAAAACAGAGAAGAGAAGCAGCTCTGTTAGATATGGGCTTTTCGTGAAAACTGCCTACCTTTACTGTAAAGCCAAATGTGTACAGTCACCAAAACTGTGTTGCTCTTAAGTCACATAGGATTTTATTTGTGGTGATGGAACTGAGCAACTTTTATTCGCAAAATAACTTCCTGTTCTGAAAGACTCTAAATTAACAATTATAAGCTCTAGTTCTTTTCTAGATGTAATTCTCTTTATTTAATTGATCCAAGATTTATGTTGAACCCTTCTTGAATAACTTCAGGTGTTGATTTATTCTTTTTAAAGTTAATTTCATCACAAAAATGAGGAAACTTGAATCCGTTTGTCCTTTGAAGCAAAAATTTTCATTCCATTCTCACATGGCATAAAACTATGTTTCATTGAATTAGTGCTTCATCAGCAAAGGTGTTTTGTTTCCTTGCATAGTCAAAGTTAGGTAATTTGAAATTCCACTAACTCTATATCCCTTCTTCCTCCCTCCCTCCCTTAAAAAGAAGCCGCTTTATTTAGTTGTTACTTCATCTCCACCTGAGGTATGTGTCCTGGCTTTGCAAAAGTTCGTTATTTTGTAGCCTATGCTTTCTCTGGTTTCTGAACATAAAGGAACAAACCTGAAGTCTTGCTTTCTTTTAGACTAGCTAATTTTTGCATTCACTTAGTAAATTTGTGTTGGGACCCAAATTTTAGATTATCTTCATAAACCATAAAACTCATTCAAGTCTTAAACTCCTGAGTAAGACTTTGGAATTTTAGCATTTGATGCTAACGAGATTATCTTGATAGCTAGTAGATAAACAAATTGGAAATATCATTTACTGAAGAAATGGGATTTAAACCTTTTTTTTTTCTTCAGGTAAATAACATGGTTGAAATGACTGACATAAATCAGAATTTTACAAACATCCTGAGAAAATTATTTTACCTATAAAAGAGCTATTAAATATTATTTAACTAAAATAGGTTGGTTTTAAATACCTTACATCAGTGACTTTTCAACTTAGAACTGCTGCCTCCTTTTTTATAGGAATGATAAATGGATGTTGTAAAGCAATTTAATGTCCTAACCTTGCCATACAAATGTTTTAATAATCTGTGAGATTCTGTGCTTAAAATCAAGGCTTTAACCAGTGGCAGTTTCCTAAGTGTTGCATGGAATTAATTAGTGAAAAGTCCGGAAAGAATACATGCTTCTAAATGCAGTATATGACTGGCTGAACTAGTGAATTTTGACATCTTCTCTCCAACTATATGAGATGAGAATCTAGAAAACACCATTTTTTGAAAATTGCTTTATATAACAGCATTAACAGCTGTAAAGCAGCTCCATTTTGTTATGCTGTAAATGAAAAGGTATCTTACAAACTAGCATTAAGGATATTATTAACACTATTCAGGGTTAAATGTTACCATTTCAAATCACCAAATATGTGTGTATGGCAACCTAAAGTTTAATAAATGGAAGACGATTTGAGCAAATTGAGTGGAACTTTTCAGAGTTTAAAATTTTAAAAAATATATGAGGTAGTCCTTGACTTTGGTCAAGTTTTCAGACAAAACCTTTGGAAATGTTCCCAAATACTCACACTTATGTATGCATGCATTGTAAATTATTTCCCCCTCCATTGTACATTGGTCTGCTGAATTGACTATATTGTCTTTATTCCATCATGGCCTACTCCTGTGTTTACACTCCAGTTGGTAGAAGTTGTGTTCTTTTGCACTTTTGTAGACTATAACTGAAACTAGAATTTGGGGAGAATGCCTAGTTTTCCCTCTCTAAAAATGTGTTTAGTTTTGCTTTGTTCTTTTTTTAAAATAAACAAGTTGGGTCATGAGATAGTATTTTTAATGCTCCTAACTCTGATGCTATTTTGGATTTCCTTGTCACTTTTCTACAGCATGTGAAAGCCAGAATGAAGATGGTTTTGCATCACACTCTAGACATCTTAAATTTGACAAAAGATTGAATGATACCTGTGTGGATCATTTAGCCATCTGCTTTGTTCTGGACTTTAAAAGAAAGAAGTAATAGTAGGCTGGGCAAGAAGTGTTAATCACTGAATTTTCAACTTCATTATAACTGGCTTGCTGTAAGACTTTTGAAAAGGTAAATGTTGATTGAATAACTTTCTTTGAAAAGCTTTTAAAGTGGTCTTTGTGTCACCCCATTGTCTACTTGTGAACATGGGGGTGCTTTTGGTTTTGCCTTTTTGTGCTACTTAGTTTACAGTTTTTGTATACAGTCCCATGTGCCCTCAATATAGTAAAACACAGCCTTTGTATGTTAACAACTTCTGTTGCGTCTTTACTTATTTTATTTAGAGGTGGCAAGAAAAATGGCCTTATGAATATAATCAGCATTCATCTTACCTAAAGTAATATAATATTGTGAACAGTGCTGTAAAATGGGATAGTGTGGATGGAGAACTAAAATTCCTGTTTAGATTATTATTGTAATACTTGTATTACAATGCACCATAGTAGAAAGATAAGTGTAAGAAAAAGAAAGGGCATATTAATAAAATTGGGCTTCATGGTAAACCAATCATGTTTAAAAAGTAGAGTCAGTATAGGTGAAATTATGTACTGTGTGGTATCCAGTCATGAAGTAAAATTTGCAGTAAAAGGGAATGCAGAAAGCACATGGATCCAGTTTTGCTTTTTAACTTCAATAAAAGGTATCTCCATTTGTTTTCTGATGAAGAGGAAAGTATTATGTATATTTTAGGAACTTGAAAATTTTCTCTCATCTTAATTTTTAAAGATTAAATAATCTTGTTTTTAAATTCTGTCCTTTGGTTATTTAAAATACCCTAAATTGAATACTTGGCAAATAGCACACCCTGTTTTCTTATGCATTGCATTAAAACTATTTTCATTTGATATATGGAATTTAGTGATTTTATGAATTTATAAGTGAAGCCTGTTAAAATGTCTGATTTTTCTTTGTTAACATTTGGTGTAATGTATTTGTCAGTCTTCCCTCTTTGGTCTTCTGTAGGTTAGTGCATTATTCTTTGGCCCATTTTTTTCCTGGGTCAAGTGACATAATTATATAAAACTTTTAGATTATTTTGGATTACATGGAGGCTGCAGATCCTTTGCCATTTCATTTGTGTCTCTTAACCTAAATCAACTTTTATCATCACATATTTATTCATTGCTTTACTGTAATATTTCCATTCTCTATTTCCATGTTGTTCCTTCGTTATAGAACTTTCCATTCATGTTAACAGATCAGGTTGCATCCTTCTACCTTTTTTTTGTACATTATGCCAAAATTTTACCTGAAGACCTTTAAGTATAATAATAGCTCCTCTATCAAGCATCAGACAATAGTTCCTCAAGTTAATTTCCACATACCTGAAGCTTACTGCTATAAGCACTAAAACTTTCTAAATTATTGGAATGTGTTATGTAGATGCCCATTTTCTTAAATAGAAGATACTAGAGGGAATTAACCTTTTTTTGAAGGCTGAGTCATTATTGTAGTCTGTGCTGTGATAGAGCTCTTGTTGCCTATTTAGGTGTATACCGTTTTTCAAGCCTATGTTATACCCTCAAGCGTTGTGCTTTTTTGAGTTCTTCTGTCTCTCCGTCTGATAATTTTTGACTGTTTCATTGTTTTCAACTTTCACTTCAGCATTCTACAGTTTGGACATCTGGGAAACCATTTAACCAGATTTGTTTTAATTCTAGATAAATTAGAAATCAGCTCTAAGCAAGTACCTGAGTTCTCAGATGAGTGAAGATCACACGCTTTAATGTAGTAAGCCTGACCAGCCAACAGCAGCTGTCAACTGAGTCGTGTTTTGCTGTGTTCTGTATAGATTGCTGGCTCCCTCTTTATGGGAATGATGACATGGCTGTGGAGCTATTAAATGTCCTGTCCTTGCCATTCGAATGTTTTAATACAGTATGTGAATCTAGGTATAAAATCCAGGCCTCAGTAGATGAATAGTTTACTAACAGCTGCACAAAGTCTGGAAAGGATATGTCCTAAATGCAGTGACTGGTTGAACCAGAGAATATGACATCCTCGCATAAAGAATGAAAATCTGGAAAACACCTTTTTAAAAAATTGCTAGTAGTATCATTAATGCAGCTCAGTCTTGTCATGCTAGAAATAAAAAAGTATCTCATAAACTAGCACAGTCTATTATGAATATTGTTTGGAATTAAACGCTAACATTTGAAGTTGCCACATAAATGAATTGTTTCTATATAGTGGGGTACTTTAAAAAAACAAGTTATACCTTGTTTTAACTAAAACTTTAGAGAATTAAAGTAGGAAGTTGTTTTATGTAATGAAAAACCTTGAATTTGACATTTTTTCAGGGTGGGAGGATATCATAAATTAGATGGCAGCACCTATTGATAAAATAAGACGTAGTCAAAGAAATAGGGTAGCCAAGGTCTGTGAGATTTAGGTGCCCAGTTATTTACCAGGCATGAAAGAGAGTCCTCTGATCATGGATGGGATATGGGAGATATCCCACAGTTGAAAAAGTGCTTCTGTACATTTCTAGCAGGCTACAGTGTTTAGTGCAACAAAAATTTTAGAATCAACAAATTGTTAAAAAAAAAAAAGAAAGAAAGAAAAAATTCAGATAATGCATCTGATTTTGCAGAGGGAAGTCAGTATAAAAGGATTTATTTTAATCAATCTGATTAGTAAACAGTCTTCCATAAAATGAGACACACATGCCCAAGAAAATTACTTGTGACATTATCAGGTCATATTTGACTCTTATTGGCAGATTGGAACCAAAGTGTCTTAGGAAATCTGGTTAACCTAGTGCTTATGATGGGATCTTTCTCTCTAATCTCTGTAAAAAAAAAAACTGACCTTTACGCTGTAAAATGTTTACTGACTTGAGATATTTAATTTTAGAAGTGTCCTGAAGCCAGAATGAGAATTTACGGGTATTTTATTTTTCTTAGGTTCTTTTACACCTCCTGTGCCAATCTCTCAGACTCATATCTGACCAAAAGTGGATAGAAAAGTGTGGACAAGATGGAGTGGATTGTACCACCCAGCTTCCTGAAGGCACTCTTAGCAAATTTGCAGATGACAAAAAATTGGGAGGAATACTCAGAATGACATACTAAAGATCTAAAAAGGTGACCACATGCTAGAGTAGTGGGCTGAAAGTAACGTGAAACTTCATAGGGATAAACAAACATGACACTGAAGAAAACAATCTAGATCAGCTAGATTAAATTTATAGTGGGGTCTGTGCTTAAGGCAAATTTGAAGGTGCTGTCAAGTCTCAAGATTCATGAAAGTGTCTTGGAAAAAATATTTGTCCTGACCGGAGGCATCTAGGGTGTTACAATATTCTGCCTGTAATCAGGAAGACCTGACCTCGAATTTAGCCTTAGACATTAAGCTAAAGGACCCTGGACAAGTCACTTAGCCTGTATGCCTCAGTTTCCTCAACTGTAAAATGGGAATCATAATAGAACCTACTTCTTAAGGTTGTTGGGAGGATCAAATGACATTTCTAAAGCATTTTGCAAACTTTAAAGTTTAAATCTTTAAATGCTAGGATGTTAAAAAGGTGAAAAGAACGTCAGTAGTTATCCACATACCCACTTTACCATCTCTACAAACATTATATAAGGATAATCCGTATACACATTGACAACACTCTTAAGGTTTAAGAAAGGAACAGGAAGACTTTTGTAAACTTTTATAGAATGACCACATCTTTATAGGCATACGATTCAGAGGTGCAAAGAATACAATGAGCTCATTGTGCTTACTGTTTATTGATTATAAAAAGCATTTGATTTAGTACAGGAAAATGCCACTTTTTTAAAAGCAAGGAAAAAACCAACTGGATCAAGAATGATTGTACAGATGGATGGATAGGACATAGAATTGGGACAGACACTGTAAATGGACCACGAGTCTGGTCTGTGGTTGAACAAGAGCAAAGCAGGCTACATTGTATTTGAGAAATACAAGATGCTTTTTTCAACGACCCCAGGCCTCTCGATGAAACCAAAGGCCCATTCTTTAAAATAGTATTCCCCTGAGCAATTATGACCAATTTCTGAAGAATCAGAAGCTGAGAATCCCTGAAAGGGTAATGAAGAGAGACACAGTAAACATAAGCAAGCAGCAACACATCAACAAATGAATTGTGCACAGCAATGTAACAGATGTCATTGGACAAATACATGGCTAGGAAAAAAATAGGCCTGTCATGTAGCAAGAACAGACAGTAGATGACATTGTCAAGCTGAAGGCCCACAGGGGAAAAAAAATAGGCCAGTTGCATAGAACATGCAGGCATGGATAAGTTGAGATTGTTGTAAGAGAGCAATCACACTGATGAGATCATAGATCCATCCAAGTAAATGGTAAAGTGCTACGCTGGACTTTTTATCATTTGCACAGATTGGGGAAGGTGAGGCTACACACTAGTTCATGTGAAAAAAATACCTGGAGATTTCATTGACTGCAAGCCTAATTTGAATAAGCAGTATGATGTGGAAACCTGAACAAAAACCTAATGCACTCAATTGAGTTAATAAGAATATGGTATCCAGAGTAAGGGAGATAATTATCCTGTCTTCATGCTCTGCTAAGTCCATACTTTCAGTTTTTGGGTCTAGACACCAAATTTTAGAAGGATACTGACAATCTGGTGTATCCAAAAGAGAGAAATCAGGATTGTGAGAGAACTAAATAATGCAGGAGATTGTTACTAGAGATGTTTATTAGCATGGGAAAGATGGGAAAGAGAAGACTTGGGGGAAGAGGGTTAGAGCTGATAGTTTAAAATATGTGAAAGGACTGCCATGTGGAAAAGGGAATAAATTGGTTTTTGTTTGGTCCCAAGAAGCAGTGTTATGTAGAGGAACAACCAGTGTTTGAAGAAAGAATTCAATCCAAAGCCTACTAAGCCAATCTGCTTCAAAGAAAGCATATTTTCCATCACTGGAGGCCTGCAGTCAAGCCAGCTGAGCTGGGGTGTTTTAAAAGGAGATCTTCCAATTCAAATGAGGGGAGGGAATATTCTTTAAAGTAAGCATTCTTACTTTGAGTCATTCGGCCTCTAAGCAGTGCTATGAAGGTTATTCATTTTAAAATCTTAGTTTGAAGGATAGTATCTCTCTAGGTTCTTTACTGTGGTGAAAGGCAAATGATTGCCACTTAGATGTTCTGTTTCATTACTTGGCATTTCTTGTGAGAAAGATGATCCCATATCCTCCCTGTGTTATTAGAATGAAGAAAATAATTAAACTAATTTATTAAATAAACTAATAAACTTGAGTTGACATGTAAATTGATGAACTGATGTGTTAGAAGAGATTTTATTGAGAATTAGTAAAGATGTTTAACCCTTTTCTGAGGAAACAACCAGTGAAGTGGATATGCTTAAGCCCTCCTTGCTGATTTCCTATTTCTTTACCTCTTCTGAAAAGGTTAAAACAGACTGAATGGCAGGGAAATATAGATGCCAGTGGCATAGTGCAATGAAGGATGTCACACAGTGAAATAATTTTAAAAGGGTCCTTAGGTAGCTCATAGTAAGTACGAGCAGCACAAGGAAAGGTGGTTCTAATATGGAAACAATGCCCTTGAATAACAGTTTGAACTTAATATTGAAAAGAAACTGAAATTTAGGTTACCTTTTGTTACAGATGAGATTTCTAATATAATGTTATCACAGGTACCTGAGTATGTAGTTTTAACATATTGATAGGTTGTTTTATATACAAAAATCTGTAAACCTGCATTCCCTCTTTTACATCCCCAAGAAAAACAGCCTGTGTACAAATATTTTGTATATTTGAGTATTTCCATCCATATTTAAGTCAATGCCTCTGCTTCTCTGGCTGTTGGTTTTTGTTTTTCAGCTTGTATTGAGCGATACAAAAACTCTTTGATAGCGTATACTGTCAATGCTTGATTTGGGCAGGGACCTTAAAAGGGCAAAAGTGCCTAAGGAACACTTTAGTCCCAAGAAAAAAAAAATTAAGAACATGAGTGAAGAGACTTTACAAATCATTTAGTCAAGCTGATACAGAAGATAAGTAGGAATTTAATTAAATTATACAGCTGATATTAACAGTACAGCAAACATAGTAAGGAAATCTGACTAGGTGATGTAACAAATGGACACATTTTTGAGAATGGAAATTTTTAACTCAAGGGCTTTTTCATGTCCATCTACCTGACTTAACAGGTTAAGATAGCTATGAGAGAGGGCACAGATCTGCAGCAAAACTGATCCAAGTAAATAATCCAGTATTGATATAATTGGCACATATTTCATAGTGATATGGAAGTGACTGTGTTCTTAAAGTCAAAACAAAGGAAACATAAGGCTGTGACAAGTCCTGTCAAATTGGAAAAGTTTTGCGTATGGCCCATTGATGTTTGCTGTCCAAGGACCAGCCTAAGTTCGGAGACTTTAATCACCAGAGGCTGCCAATTTTTTTTTTCTGCAACAGGAAACTTGAGACAGTAAGACATACCAGTGGTAACATACCAATGAATCCTTGGAATATTTTAGTAATTTTTGTAAAAATAAAGCCCCTCAGATAAGGAAGTTGTGTTCCCCGGTTCCAATTTAATGTCTGTAGCAGGCTAGTTAATGAGTTCTAATTTCACTCATCACAAAACTAAAGAGTGACTGATTAAAACCTATTGCAGGGAAGCCTTCTACAAAACTCAGATCCTAAGAAAAAAAATGATTGCCACAGTTTGGGGGTAGGTCAAAAGGTAGAGAGGTCTGCCTGATTTTTTTCCTTTGTTCAGAGGGTTTTTTGATGTGATCAGGAAGCTTCCAAGCGGCCTAGAAGAGACATCTACTCAACCCATCAGACTAGCAATGTCTAAGACAATAAGCTGTGCTGATGAAGTGCCCAGATTAATTTGACTATTTTGAGAATTAAATTTTAGCTTTTAAAAATGTAGTGAAATCTTTATTTAGTCTTCATTTTTGCAAACAAACTTCAAATTGCTTATGAATAAATACAATGTATTTGGAACAAATCTGATACTCTTGTCACTCTGTAACCTTCAGAACCAATTTTTTTTTAACACATATATAATCTTGTCTACCTCCTCCCCAATAAAAATACTAACTGGGTAGAGAATAATTTTGGTGTGTTAATTGCATTTTATGACTGAAAGTCTAATGCTTTTTTTTCTTTAATGCTCTCATGTAATTTTAACTTTTTCCATTTTTCTTTAAAATAAGAAGTATGGTTCAAATCACTTTAAGATTAGGTTCAAAATCATTTTTTGTGGTAGCAGTACTTTAGGATTTTAAGTGACAGTCTGTTAGAGTATTTTATGTTCAAAGACATACGGCCATAACAACTTGGTTAACTATTCAGTAGCTTAATGACACTTATGTTAAACTTAACACCAGAAATGCTATCCCAGTCCTTTATCTTAGAGTAGCAACAAGCAGAGAGAGAGAATTTTCCTCTAAAAGTTAGATGTGCCCAAACCCAGGCACTCTTTAGTCAATTGTGGGGTTGTTATTCCCTTGCTCACCTAATTTTTATGGCTACTCTGGCCAATTAATATTTTAATTGCCAGTGTCTAGATTCCCTTTATTGTAGAGATGTGGCAAGTTATTCTTGGCATAGATATGGAAACAGACTTAAAACTATACACTCCTCTTTGTTTTGGAGTCTAATAAGAGTTATAAGCACATGAATTTCACTCTGTTAACCATAATTTAATAGTCCTCAGAATCGATACCACCCCCCAAAAAAAATCTGGTGAAAGAATTAGGTCTTAGAGCTGTGTTTAAAAACAGCTTTTCTTAATCCTTAACCACATTTCACAATGGAGTTCCAAACTTTTTTTGTAATGTGGTGACAGAACCCTAATCAAATCAATCATGTTAACTGAAAATAAATAGAAAATTTCACTTTAGAGTATAAACAAACGTAGCCACAACTTTTTTGAATGAGTTAGAAAACTATACCTGTCTGTGACTCTAGTGTGAACCTAAGCCTGTCCCTTATCCTCTTTGGACCTGTCTCTTTATCTGTAATGTGGAAATAATATTTAGACTACCCAACTCATAGGGTTGTGAGAAGTGTTTTATAAGCCTTCAAGTGCTATAGAAGTGTGAATTATTGGAAAAAGCAAGTAGATCACGTAATCCAAGGAATGATTTATGGCAAATAAACCTGCAAATAGTCAGAAAAGCAGGGTGCAACTGATCTTAATGTAAAACTTCTAGAAACACCACATGTATACACCACTAAACAAAGTAAACTGTTATTTCTGTTGTTAACCTTAATAGCCTACTGGTTTCTTCTGGGCTAAAAGTGTATGCCTGGGTTATTTAAAAAGCCATGCTTCATAATAATATTCTTTCAATTAAGAATGGGGTAGAATACAATGTTATGAGGTAGAATTTAACCAAATGTTCAGTTGCCTTTTACTTCCATGCTGAGACAATGAACATATCAAAATCCACTGAAGAATAAGGTGTTGATGTAGCAAGCTCAGAATGTGCCATCCACAGTCAAAAAGTATGCCAGGCAAGAAGGGCCCTAGGCCTTGCCTTGCAGCTGCTTCCCAACTTCTAATATAAATACTGGACATTTTCCATAGTTATAACAAAGATTAATTCCATATAAAACCTGTTAATTGGGGCAGCTAGGTGGCATAGTGGACAGAGCACCAGCCCTGGAGTCAGGAGGACCTGAGTTCAAATCCAGCCTCAGACATGTAATACTTCCTAGCTGTGTGACTCTAGGCGAGAAACTTAACCCCAATTGCCTCACTTAAAAACAAACAAACAAACAAAAACCTATTAAAACCTTAAGTGCTATTTTTTAAATGACCAAAATAGATTTTTCAAGCAAACTTTGCAAATTAAGTTTCACAAGAGATGTAGTATGTGCTATGATTTTATATTGTTAGTTTATATGACCTGACATCAGGTAAGGATTTGGGTTTGTTTGTTTGTTTTTTAATCCTAAAGCACTGGGAATCATTATAGACTCAACGTGTAAATAAGAAAATTATCAGTAAGCATAATCAGTAGGAGTAAATTAGACTGGGCTGAGCTATGTCCTATCCACACTGAGTGTGGTTCCCTGGAGTGAGGGGGCCACAGGCTGCCTAAGGAGGGTTGAACCTGTCTAGGACAAATAAATAGATAAATAAATAGGTAGATAAATACATATATAAACACACAAAGGAAGTGAACTGGATATCTAATGCAATTTTAGCCTTTAAAATTGAAGTTGGGGCAGCTAGGTGGCAGTGAATAGAGCACTGGCCCTGGGGTCAGGAGGTCCTGAGTTCAAATCCAGCCTCAGACATATAAAACACACTAGCTGTATGACTCTGGGCAAGTCACTTAACCTCAATTACCTTTAAAAAAAATTAAAGTTAATTATGGAATCTGAATGAAGAGAAACATTTTTTCTGCCTGCCTTTCCTAGAGGCATTTTATGACACACACAGTCACTCTCTCTCTACACACACACACACACACACACACACACACACACACACACACACACACACAATTTGCTTATTCCTAGATGAAATTTTCAGGTTTCAGTTTATATTTATATCCGCTATACAAACATAGGATATGGAGAGAACAAATGAAAGAAGTCCTTTAGCACCTTAGGTTAAAAGCTAAATATATTTAAACACACACTAAAAGTGAATTTGCCACCCACTCCTCTACCCCTGATTTTGTTTTGGTTTGTTTTTTTTGGTAGGCCATGGGGTTAAGATGAGTTTGCCCAGGGTCACACAGCTAGTAAGTGTCAAGTGTTTGGTCTGAGGCCGCATTTGAACTCAGGTCCTCCTGACTCCAGGGCCAGTGCTCTAACCACTGCGCAACCTAGCTGCCCCTGAAACTGATTTTTCCAACTGTCTTCATTTATGTAGTCTTTCAGCATTAGGGCTTATGCCATTCAAGTTCATAACAACATTTTTCTATCACAATGAAGCCACATAAAGTCACAAATTTGCATGATGTACTGCAATGGCATTTAAATGTGTAGCTTCTACTAATGCTCAGTGCTAAGCGTATGCTGCAGAGATTTATCTAGCAGTATCTGAACAGACCACATAGAGTTGGTAAGATAATGACAAAGTATTCTGGCTTAAGGATGCAATTATATCTGGAAAATTTTCAAGATTAGTCTAATCAGACATATAATTCCTAGTTGTATTTTTCCATATAAAAAAATAATGAACTATATCTATAGAACTCCAGAATCGCTTCATCACTGATTGAGACTCAGAAGGGGCTGCCTTGTCCAACACCTTCATTTCCTCATTTTCAGATGAGAACCTGAGGACCAGAGATTAACCTGCTCAAGGTGACACAGGCAGTGAGTGACAGAGCTGGGATTCAACCCCAGCTTGTCTGGCTCCAAATCCAGGGACTGATGATTCTTGTCTTACAGTTTTTATACTGGAACTTGTTTAGTCTTCATTCTTGAATGTATGGAATTTTAGGTTGGATGCAAGAGAAAATGAGTCAGATCTGGACCTTTCCCAAAACCTCATCTGTTCATTACTAAGAACCATGAAAAATCAGGAGCAAACAGCTTCTGGTCAAGATAGAGACTATCTGGTTAGTGCACACAGTGAAGGTGAAGATCATGTACGGAGTCCACGTGTGATTCGGTAGCTGCTTTTACAACATGAGCTTAGGTGTCTTTCCTTCAGCTCATGCTGGTTTAGAGGCAGGACACGAGGTTTGAGTGCTAAAGGTCAAACACTGACAGCTAGAAAAGACACCTAAAAAAACCATGGTGTAAATCTATGGCCGTTTATTGTAGTAGCTAGCTAACGGCCCTACACATCTTCTGGGATATCACTGACATTCATAATGATCCTGAATATAAGGAAGTGTGAATTTTGGAAATTTTCACAAGTGATTTTAAAAAGGCATAAACTGTACCTGGAAAATTCATTTGTGTGTAATAATTCATTCCTGGAAAATATACCAGATGATAGGTTAATGTATATTATTTTACAGATCATTTATTGTTAGTTCACAAATATTTAATTGTCATCAACTATTAGGATGTTTCTGTACCTCCTTTATTATCTTCTCTAGAGGACAAAAAATAAAAAAGATCTGTTTTCCAGAATAAAGTCTACCAATGAACAACTAGTTTAATAGCCTTTTTTTACTTATCCGCTTAATAGTGTAACAATGTTATCAAGTAATATTTGTACCTTGCCCAGGGATATGGCGAGAACAAATGAAAGAAGTCCTTTAGCACCTTAAGTTATAAGTTAAATATATTTAAACACACACTAAAAGTGAATTTGCCACCCACTCCTCTACCCCCTGAATGTAGTTATGTATACAAATGTTTATGCTCAGGACCCCCAACAAAGAGCAAAAGTTCTGTTCTCTTAATAGGCTACACAATATGTCATGACTTTAAGTAAGCTGAGGGAGGCTAGAAACTCTTTAATAATGGAATACTGCTCAATATACCTTCAAGTTTTACAACCTATTATGAATAAAAATGACTAGATTTAACATGAAATTGAATTTTTATTACTATAAGATGTAACTAATTTGAAAAAAATTAACTTGAAATAGAAATTATAGAAATAAAAAAGGTTCATTGCTTCAGGTAAAGTACAACACTCCTTATGCTGTTTTCTTTTTCTACTTAATACATGCTGGTTACTGTGCAGTCATTACAGAACATTATTAACAAAATTTAGGATCTACAAAGTCTAAGCAGTTCTTAAAATTTTAATTTTTCATTTGGGGCTCATCTCCACTCCATTTTTCATTATATAACACCTACTCATTCCTTGAGACATTTCAGTTAGGAAATTGTGTTCCAATTAAAGAAGATTTAATTTGCTACATATGAAATTCACACTCAAGGAAATAAAACATAAGAGAAGAGCCTTTAATACGTACCTGACACCCCACCCGTGCAGAAAGTTATGCCAAAACTTTCCAAAACAAATTGCCAAGGATACTAAATTTGATAATCACTAACAGCCACTATCCATTCACCCTAAGACAAAAACCGTCAGTTCTTAAAAACAAGTAATTACCTTTACCAAGGGAGTCAATTGAATTGTAAAAAGCCAAGGAACATGACTTAACAGCTTTCTCTTAGATGAATCTGTACCCAAGAGAACACAATTTTTGATATGGTATTTAAAGTTTCCATGTAATAAATTACATTTTGTGGCTTCATTTATTTTGGCTTAGTAGCACTGTTTGAGGGCCTTCACCCAGAAAATTATTTTTCTCTAAATATATCACATAAAGAGGTTCTCTGCATGCACAAGAGTGGTTTTTATTATGTCTTGTGGCAACATTTTTCTACAGAAAAGCATGTCCCAATTGTATAATACAAATCAGTGAGAAAATGATTGAGTGGACAGAAATTTCCCCAACACACGAGGAATGTATCTACTGGCTAAAATGAGGCTCATTTGTACATTTGAATGATTGGTTATGAGGGCTTATTAAGAAATGTCACATATGTTGATTACTGAAATACTAAGATACAAAAAAAAAATACCCTTTTCTCCTTATGAATGAAATTCTTAGAATCCAATTGGCTCAACAGGTTTTGAAACTGGCTTCATTTGGTGTAAGTATATCAATATTTTCGTAGTTATGAAGTTTACTGCCTAAGCTGGGATGTGTCATCTCTGGTCCAAGAGCAAGGCCTGAGCTACTACTACTTAATTTATAATCTAACTCTTCACAAGTATTGTACAAATATAGATCTACGAAAGTAATATTTTAATACATGCAAGTACCAATGATAGTTACTTAGCAATAACAGTGGGCAGGAGGATGTTTGCATTGGCATGGCCACCTGTGAATAACTGTCATTTCTTCAGTATGGCCCTTGATTGTTGCTTGTAGGCCAATGATTTTCAGGCCCATGATAAAAAAAAAAAAGGAAGGAAAAGAAAAAGGGGGAAAAGGATTTCCAGCCCTGGCTTAAATACGAAACCTATTCAGTATGTGCTCTTATGTTACATTTCATTCAATACAGTCACAATATCAATATTATTATAACTAGACAATTAGCTTAGAAATAGTGCTGGAGTTCTCAACTAACAAATATAACACTAATGAAACAAATTAAGAGTTCTCAAAGAACTCAGTATTCTTAACACACATTTTTTCCCAGTGGGAATAAGGGAAGAAAGCAGAGTAAGAGAGGGCATCTTTACTCACTGATTTGCCCCAGGTAGTATAACAATTTGTACTACACTATATAGATTGCAGCAAAGAAGATGACAGAAGTGTCTAAATGATGCTTCTCCCATCACTCAATGATAAATGCATTCTGCTAAGCCAGCAGAACCTTTTTTTGCACCACAAGAAAAAGAAAAGTCCCTTTCTTCACTTCTCAGAACCGTCAATAAAAACAAGTATACACAGTAAGGAAACTAGCAATTTAACTTCACACAAAGGAAACAAATTACAGGAGACATGACAACATTTTTCTACTATTTTACAATAAACAAAATCCCTCATGTTGTGAAAACTAGTATAGCAATTTTAATAAACTTCAAAGGTCATTATGATAAAATCTAATCTAATATGTATGAGAACATTTTCATTATCTAGTCCTTGTAGTGAAGTAATGGCAATTTAAAAGGGCCAAATGAATGGACAAGATATAATTTCACTTGTAACAACCAATATGCCAACATCAGGCTTCTAGGCTTTATTCAGTACTAGGACCAGTTTCCTTCTACCCCAACCAAAAATCCTGCCCAATGTCTACCAAGAGTCACACCCAAAGAAAAACCCTGACGAGCTACTGTGCAACATAACCAGAGGAACAATGGCACAGGATCAGCAGGAGCAGAGGAATGCTGAAGAGGAAAGACAATGCATAGAGTCTGACTTAGAGATGCAGTATCAAACATCCAGTGCTAGACTGAGTACTCCTATGTCACTGTTAGGATGTTCATGGACCCCTAGGAACGAGGATCTTGAACCACACTTACAAGATCTATAAAGAAAGTACTTCACCTAAACTGAAGTAATTTAAAAGTCAAACACCAGAAGAGTTCCTTTTTTGATGTCAGCTGTGCCTAAAACTTTGGCTGATACAAAGAAACACGTCCACTAAGGCACCCTGAGGCAATCTGACAATGTGTGGGAGAGAACTTGGTTGTCAGAACCACATCATTATGAGAGTAGAGAGAACGAATCTCCTGCAAGGGACTAGCTTCTTGGGGTAAGCAGTCAACAAGTTCATTGCACTGGGTGTCAAATCCCAACAAGCGGATCCCGTAGCCATGTGGGGAAGAAATCATTCGACCGTCAGGGCTGAAACAAAGTTCTTTGATGTACCCCCTGCCTACATTAGCTTCCTCAATATAATGAGTCAATCTCAGAGAACAACGAGGTGAGACGGGCCGTACTGGAGCTCCTTCTTGAAATTCATAGACACAGGTCCACTAAAGAAAAGAAGAAAGGAAATGAAAATTAGTCGTTCTCAAATGTTTCTTATATGACAAACTCACTTAACAAATCCAATATCATGATGTAATGGAAACAGCATGGGATTTGTAATCAGAGGATCTGGCTTCAAGTCCCAGTGGGACAAGATGATCTCTATGTCTCTTTCCACTCTTAAAACCTATGATCCTATAAAATAAATGAAAAATTTTAACCAATGGAATTTATAAAATCACTGTAGAAAACTGATATGCATAATGGTAGTTTCCCACAGTGTATTTCAGATCCCCCAGCTTGCCTTCATCTAAAGAGTAGATGATGTGACTTCACTCTCTGCTTTGAAGTTTTTTTCTAGCTTCTACTATGATACATTTCATTTTGTGTAGCACTTTAAAGCCCTGAAAAACTGTGGCTGCCCATGTCTCTGAAATTTCAAAAAGTACCAAGAAAAAGACAGTACCTTCAAGTCCTATTTCCCTATGACTTGTGAGGGAATTGGAATAACAAGTGGTAGCAGGAAGAGAGTGAACCACACTGATTGCATCTTGTGACTCAATTCTGGAACTAGCTCAGTTCCAGAGGTTCCCCAAGTGGATGAATTCTGCCCCTTTGGAGGGTGCTGGAACAATCTGGGGGGCAGCAGTAGCCTTAGGTACAATTGCGGAACAGTGAATAAAAATAAGGGAGCTTGGGGCAGCTAGGTGGAACACTGGATAGAGCTCTGGCCTGGGAATCAGAAGGACCTGAGTTCAAATCCAGCCTCAGACACCTGACACTTAACTAGCTGTGTGCTAGCTGTGTAACCCTGGGCAAGCTACTTAACCCTGACTGCCTCACCAAAAAAAAAAAAAAAAGGAAGGGAGCAGTTTAAGCATAAGGACCTATGTTAGGCTGATCAGAAATCCAGTCAGACCCAAAGACTGATGCATGGAGTTTTCTCACAATCATACATCTCAAGCAACCCATATGTCTTCTCTGAAAACTGGCCCTCTACTGGTCAATCAGTTACTGCTTCCATGTTCCTTTGAATACAGACACTTGTAGGGAGTGGGACCTCTTTTTCTGATTTCAAGGAATTTCACCTGTTTGCTCTATCCCTCCCAACTTGGAAAGTCTCTAATCTTTCCTCCAATTAGAAACAAAAATACCCACTTTTGTATCCTGGTTAATTGTTTTCCTTTAATTAACTGGTCTTATTTGATTGTTTTAATCTGCCTATCCCTGTATTTGGGATCCAGCCCTAAACTGAAGAGGTCTGGTCCTAATTTGTTAGGCAATTGGCATGCATTGCTTAATAAACTGATAAGCTCGGAAGCTTGAACCTTTGTTTCCTCAGTCATTTCATCTTCCACTTACCACACTTCCAAATTTCCATAAACTAGAACTTAAAAAAATTAATGGAAATAAATGCAAAAATATAATATGCTTTGCTAAATTTCACATTATAGCCAACTATACTGGAACATTTCTATTCATACCAGATGACCTTTTACCTTAACTGAAAACTTTTTACAATTGCTACACCAGGCAAAGGTGGTGGTAAGACTGTCTGAAATAGTCTGTCAAATGTTGGCACATCAAGGACAAATACTGGTATTTTTAAAACATTCTGATTGTAGCCCTTACCCAAATACAATGTGAAGTGAATGGTGTTAGAATTCGGGGAGCCCAGAAGAGTGAGAGGGAAGAAGGGGAAACCAGTAGGATTACTGATGAAAAATTCCTTAAGAAAAGGGATTTTAGGGGCAGCTAGGTGGCACAGTGGATAAAGCACTGGCCCTGAAGTCAGGAGGACCCGAGTTCAAATCCGGCCTCAGACCAAATACTTGACACTTACTAGCTGTGTGACCCTGGGCAAGTCACTTAACCCCAACTGCCTAAAAAGGGGGGGGATTTTATTTTATGTTACACTATGGACTCCCTATATCATCTAACAATAGCTTACATATTCAATAGATTTCTGTTGAGCTAAAGCATCGTACCCAGCCTTATACATAATCTCTGACTTGTACGAGGGTTACCACCCAATATTAGTTAAAAGGATAGACCTAAAACATTTCACGGAAAATGGAGCACAATAAGGAAAACCTTTGGTTTCTTACCTCCTGGTCATCTGTATTACTAGAACACCGTAGAAGGGTGGCCCAACCTTTAGGATGTAGCTGCAAAGATGTAATGCAGTTACCACGGTCCCTCTCACCAGGAACTTCTGGTGTTAAAACTTCAAGACTATTACGAGGTGACACACCTAAGGCAACAAAAAAGTTTAAGAATGGTAAATACAAGAGTATACAGTCAATACAACTGATATTAGAACCAGTACTTTAGTAAGATTCAAAACAGGTGTGTTTGCAGCTATTCAGCTGCTCTTATACAAGTTTATAGGTTCTGTTCTCAATAGGCACAACTTAAAAGATATGACAGCTAAATATGAAAAGTTAATAAGCAATAATTCCTTCTCCTTGATGATCATTTTTCTTTCTTTTTTTAAATTAATTTATCCTTAGTTTTCAACATTCACTTTCATAAGCTTTTGAGTTTAAAATTTTCTCCCCCTCCCTCCCCAAGATGGCGTGCAATCTGATATAGGCTCTACATATACATTCCTATTAAACACATTTTCACATTAGTCATGTTGTAAAGAAGAATTAGAACCAATAGTAGGAACCACAAGAAAGAAGAAATAAAACAAAAGAGGAAAAAAAAGAGCAAACAGTATGCACAGTTCTTTCTCTGGATGTGGATAGCATTTTCCATCATGAGACTTTTGGAGATCTCTTAGATCTTTGCATTGCTGAGAAGGGCTAAGTGTATCAAAGTTACCCATTGTATAACATGGCTGTTACTGTGTACAACATCCTCCTGGTTCTGCTCACTTTACTCAGCATCAGACCACACAAGTCTTTCCAGGTTCTTTAGAAGTCCACCTGCTCATCATTTCTTATAGCACAATAGTCTTCCATTACATTCATATACCACAACTTGTTCAGCCATTCCCCAAATTGATGAGTATCCCCTCAATTTCCAATTCTTGGTCACCACAGAAAGAGCTGCTATAAATATTTTTGTACATGTGGGTCCTTTTCCCATTTTTATGATCTCTTTGCGATACAGCCCTAGAAGTGCTATTGCTGGGTCAAAGGGTATGTACATTTTTATAGCCCTTTGGGCATAGTTCCAAATCCAAAATGGTTGGATCAGTTCACAACTCCACCAACAAGGCATTAATGTTCTAATTTTCCCACATCTTCTCCAACATTTATCATTTACCTGTTTTGTCATGTTAGCCAACTGATAGGTGTGATTTGCATTTCTCTAATCAATAGTGATTTAGGGCATTTTTTCATATGACTATAGATGGCTTTAATTTCTTTATCTGAAAACTTCCTGTTCATATCTTTTGACCATTTATCAATTGGGAAATGACTTGTATTCTTATAAATTTGATTCAGTTCTCTATATATTTTAAAAATGACCTTAGGTGGCACAGTGGATACAGCACTGGCCCTGAAGTCAGGAGGACCTGAGTTCAAGTCTGGCCTCAGACCAAACACTTGACACTTACTGGCTGTGTGACCCTGGGAAAGTCACTTAACCCCAACTGCCTTTAAAAAAAAAAAGGCCCTTAGAAACACTGGTTGTAAAAATTCTTTCCCAGTTTTCTGCTTCCTTCCTAATTTTGGATGTACTGGCTTTGTCTGTACAAAAACTTCAACTTAATGTAATCAAAATTAGCTATTTTGAATTTCAATATGTTCTCTATCTCTTGTTTGGTCATAAATTCTTCTGTTCTCCATAAATCTGACAGGTAAACTATTCCTTGCTCTCCCAGTTTGCTTATAGTATCAGCCTTTATATCCAAATTGTGTACTCATTTTGACTTTTTTTTTATATAGAGTATAAGGTATTGGTCTATGTCTAGTTTCTGCCATACTCTTTTCCAGTTTTCCTAGCAGTTTTTGTCAAATAATGAGTTCTTATGCCAGAAGCTGGGGTCCTGGGTTTATCTAACAGTAGATTAACTACTGTGTCTTGTGTACCTAGCCTATTCCACTGATCCACCACTCTATTTCTTAGCCAGTACCAAGTACTTTTGATGATTGCTGCTTTATAATACAATTTAAGATCTGGTATGGCTAGGCCACCTTCCCTAGCATTTCTTTTCATTAGTTCCCTTGATATTCTGGACCTTTTGTTCTTCCAGATGAATCTTGTTATTATTTTTTCTAGCTCTATAAAATAATTTTTTGGTAATTTGATTGGTATGGCACTGAATAAGTAAACTAATTTAGGTAGAATTGTCATGTTTATTATATTAGTTTGGCTTACCCATGAGCAACTGATGTTTTTCCAATTATTTAGATCTGACTTTATTTGTGTAAAAAGTGTTTTGTAAATGTGTTCATATAGCTCCTGGTTTTGTTTTGTCAGGTAGACTCCTAAATATTTTATGTCTACAGTAACTTTAAATGAAATTTCTCTTTCTATCTCTTGCTATTTGGCTTTGTTGGTAACACATAGAAATGCTCATGATTTATGTGGGTTTATTTTATATCCTGCAACTCTGCTAAAGTTGTTTATTATTTCAAGTAGTTTTTGCTGACCATTTTCTAGAGATTTATATATGAGACTATAATTAGCATTCCTTTATAGTGTGCTGTTTAATATTCTCTATTTTTTTTCCACATAAATTTCATTATTTTTATTCCTTAAAGAACCTCCTTGAAATTCTGATTGGTATTGAATTAAATAAATTAATTAATTTAGAAGTATTGCCACTTTTACTATATTAATCCAATACATCTATCAACATATACTGTCATTCCAGTTGTTTTGGTCCAGTTACTTTGGTCATTATAGTTCTATAGTTCTTTTCTCAAATAGATTCTGTGTATTCTTAGGTAAATTAATCCTTATTATTAGTAAATAAGAGTATAAAAATAATTCTTCAAATTTATTGATCTAATTTACTGTCTTCAATAAGTTTCTGGTTGAAGTGATTGGAACTTCTAGATACATAAATATGAATGATGATATTCTGTGTTCATTTCCAATGTCAATCACTCTTATCTTTTTCCTGTCTTATGGCAATTGTTAGACATTCCAATACTACATTAAATAAAAGTGCTGAAAGCATCCTTGTTTTGCACCTGTTTTGGGTGGGAATTATTCTAATGTTTCTTCATGACCTATTTTATTGGCTTTGGCTTAGGGCAAATGCTTTGTGTTGAATAAAAACTGATTTACATCTATTCCTTTTGTTGTTTTTAATCTTGAATGAATTGCATTTTATCAAATGAAAATGCTAATAGGATAATGGAGGTCCAAAGTGTTAGGGATGTTCTGAAAAGGACACTGGGAAGTAGGCTGGGAAGTTTACATGAGTGGTAGAACTTAAAGCTAAACAGGACCTAAACTACAGGGAAATGATTTCAGATAGGAGAAATGGCATAGCAAAGGTACTATGTGATCATTCTGAGAAGCAGTTGGAAAGAAAGGACAGGATTATATTTCATTTTACCCTTATAATCTCTTAAGACAACTTAGAAGACAACTAAATATGAGCTAAATTTTACAGATAAGGAAAGTCATGAAGAGGTCGGATGATATGTCCAGTTAGTTAACCATCTAGTTACAAACTAACCAGATAAGAATTAGTAGCAAAACCAGGACTAAATTCAGTCTCTTGGGTTCTAGGTCAACAGTCTTTTCCAGACTAGATGACACAATCTTCTCCTCATCAAACAACAATACAAACTCCAACACATGACTATGCCTAAAGAATTCAACAATATTAATGTAAACATTTTCTTAAAGTTTACTGAGGAAACTAATAATTTTTATGGATTAAAACTAAAGAGAAAACTCTCAGCTTATTCAATGGAATCAGTTTTTCCAAGACATTAAAACGCTACTGTTTTACCTACCTTCTCGTTGAGAGGATCGTGACACATTTTTCTCAGATAATGAACTAGAATCACTATGATGACAAGGTGAACCAGAAGGTCTAGGAGCAGATGAACTTGGAGAAGTAGCCACATCTTGAAAATGCAAAAGAACACCAACATGAATGTAACAAATTGATGTTGCCTATTAAATTTTTTATACTTCTGAACCATTCTTTAAAGTGTCATCCAAAGTACATTGTGATGCATGTCACACTGCAATTAAGATTAAATACAGCAAACATACCCCCAAACATTGGCCTCCTTCCATACATCTTCTTTTAAAAAAAATAAAAATTAAAAAAAACACAAAATTTTAGTACAGCATCATTTGTTTTGAATTTAAGTTAAATCTGTGAGTTTGATAATGTCAACTTAAACTTATTTTACGCAATTCATACATATTATTTCCTTTTAACCTCACAACAACCCATGAGTTAGGTACTTACAGTATTATTACCTCCATTTTACAAATAAGGAAACAGAAACTTGAAGAGGTTAAGTGGCTTGTTCATAACAATGACAGCAGTAAGTACAGGAGGGAGAATCTGAACTCAGGTCTCCCTGATTCCAAGTCCAGAACATTTTCCACCATAGCTACACTCAATGTCTCAATGAAAATATTTGTTGTATTATGCATACTGTTTTCTAATGCTAGAAAAGGAATAGATTCATTACTTGAATTTCCTTGTTGGGAACAATTCAATGAAATCTGACTTCAAAATCATATTAAACATTTTAAAATTATTAATCATCTTAAAACCAGGAACACCGTAGCATTTTAAAAACACTATAAAGGAGTATAGATAGGATCATGGATTTAGAGCAGGAAAGGACTTTAGAGTCCTTTAGAGTTAGGACTTTAAGTTCAGTCTGCTCAATTTACTGCTGAGGAAACTGAGGCTAAGAGAGAAGAAATGACTTCTCCAAGGTCAACAAGGTAGTAAGTGAAAAAGGTAGAACATGAACCCAGGTCTTCTTCACTGAAAGGCCAGCACTCCAGCCACTACATCATGTTGCCTTTCAACCTCAATATTAAACTGAAACTGCTCTGTCCAAAGTTACCAGTGACCTTAAGTGAAAAATCCAAAGGTCTTTTCTCAGTCCTCATCCTCCTTAAAGCTCTCTGCAGCATCTGACACTGTTGAATCCTCTCTGCTCTGCTCTTCTGTGACATAGCTGTCTCTTGGTTCTGCTCTTAACTGACTGCTCCTTTTCAGTTTCTTTTGCTAAACAATCATCATACCCTGTCTGCTAACTGAGGACACTCTAAGGCTCTATCCTGAGTTCTTCAGCAGAAGTTCCTCAGCAGGAGCTCCTTGCATCAAGAAAATCACAGTTCTGATCCAAGTAAGCATGTTTGTATTACATTATATATATTTGTGTGTGTATGTATGTATATTTGTGTATGTGTGTACCTATGTGTGCACCATGTATGTATGCATCTGTAATATACATATAAAACAGACCTAAATATATACCTGCTGATTCTTTCAGGACAGGAGTTGGTCAACTTTTTGCCTTTATATTCACAGTACCTATGAGAGTACCTGGCACATAGAGAGCATTTATGTTTCAGGATGCCCTCTGAGGTCTCACTTCCATCTCTGGGATTCTATAAAATATCCTCCCCTCCCCCAAATACAGAGCCTAGTGTGAGGCACCATGACACAGTGAATAGTGAATAGACAGCTGGCCTCCCAGTCAAGAAAACCTGGCCTGTGAACTATGATGGCTGACATCCTAGGCAAGTCACCTCTTTTCCAGCAACTCTTAAGACAACAATACTGCAGAGCACTTGGAGCTCTGCACTGGTAGGAGTTCCCTCACTGGAGACCAATTTCCGGTGTTCACATAAATCAATCAAATAACAGTTCCTGGCAACAAAAAAACAGAAAAACCCCAATCTTCTCTATCTCTCTTATTATTTTCCAACCTACCTACCAACCTACATTAATCCTTGCAGTCTTTTTCCAGACCTGTCACTTAATATCAGACCCATTCTTACAATCCTTAACTCTGAGTAGCTAACGTGTCCTTTCCAGACACCAAGAGTGTGGTATCCCTGAAGCATTTAGCAATTTTAAAAAAACTTAACAGAAGCTAGCTCCACACTAGGTCTTGCCACCAAGTGTCATGTTAAGATGCCTGTATCAATCAGTAGTTGCAAAAAAATTCTTAAGGCCCACTCATATAGAGGTCTAATCATATGATCCATTCTGGATGCCCCTAGATAAACTCTCTTTTTAATTATAAATCAAAACACAAAGCAAGTCTTTCAAATCATTATCTCTCTTTAACCAACAGCTGATTATAAACAATTCTGGAATTTACACACGAGATAGAGTGTGTATGTAGACTATTCAGAAGCTTTACATCTACATATTACTATTTTTTTTTCCAGAAAAGAGTTGGAAGGTGCTAGATATGGCAAACACCAAATTTTACTCCCCCTCCTGCCAAAAAAAGGAAAAATGATTAACCTTGCAAAAAAAAAACAAACCTATTTACTAATGTAAAAGCAACTTTAGAATCATACCTTGGTATGCAGTCAAACCATCAACTAATTTAAGCAAAGGTCAAAAATCTACATCAAATTAGAGATAAGGATAAATATGAGAAGATACCATATATAATTCCAACAGCTTTAACCTGGCCAATTCAAATAAGTCATGGATGGCAAAAACTGGAAAACTAATAAAAAGGCTGAGATATTGACACTAGTTATCTACCATTTCTGCCAAAGTTTACCAATATGAAGCATCTGCTACCAAGGACACCCAAAAAGCCCACAAACCGCCATAGCCAACAAACATAGCAACACAGTTTAGAAAAAAACTCATTTATAAAGCACAATGGAAGAGAATGATGAAAGATTATGAACACTATCACAGCATAGCAAAGAGGATTAGAGGAGTAAATAAATCTGCAAGAAGCTTGGGATAAGAATCAGTAAGGCTAGATTATCAAATATCATAGATAAAAATGACAAGACGAAAAATACATATATGGCACAGATATCAGTTTCTCTAAATGGTCTATTCTCATCAACAGTTACAGTGAAATATATTCATTAAGAAAATGAAATTGAGAAGAGTGTCTAGAAGAACCTTAGTGCAGTAAGAAAATCCAAGATCTACAAGATCTTGAAAGCAGTGAGGGATCATTTTGTAACATATCCCAAGGAGCAAAAACATACTAGGAAAATGGGAAGAAATCAGTAAATTTCTTCAAAAGGTAATTAGGAGAACATCAATAACTATTTTCTCATCAATAAAAATATTGTGTGAGTTTAAAAAAATAATAATAAAAAACAAAAACAAAAAACCCACAAGTTTACTATCAAGTTTCCCCCATTAGGAAGTTTTCTAAATTCTATAATTCTCAAAAAAGACTGGCCAAATGAGTTACATAGGGGAAAATAGCTTCAGATTTTGACATACATCTGGAATCAGTCCACTGAAGCAATACATTAGTATACAAGTGGAGCACTCTGGTCCTCCTGTAACCATTCACTCTTGCCATAGGATCAAATCCCTTTCTCTTCCTGCCATACAACTCCTTGATGATTTGCTTATTCTTATTCTTCAAAGTTCCTCATTGGTTACATGCTGCAGCCTGCTCAGACCTACCGTGAGCCACTCCAATGTCCTCTGTGTGATACTTCTCTTCAGTTCTTTGGCAGTTTCACATCTCACTGGCATTTAGAAGGATAGAGGCTATGGTTTCACTGGGATAGGGAACTCCCATATGAGTAAACCTCTCTCTTAATATAGGTTGACAACATCTATATACCTTAAAAGTCTTAGAGAGGTGCGATTAACATTGAAAAGATGGACCTCTGCTTTCTAGGGAAGCTTTGCAATTTTCTGAAAGCAAGCCATCCTGTTCTCCTTTTCAACTCTGGGACCAGCTCATTGTGTGTCTGTCTCAGATATTAGACAAGCTCTATAGGGTGTCCATCCAATATTTCAGCAGTTGACATTTTTCATTCATTTGTGTGGCTCTACATCCAGGCCTCTCCCACTGACAGTGGGTATCCCTCCCAGGGCTTTCTCCCGGGTCCTCTTCTCTTCTCCTGCTATGCTATTGCACTTGGTGATCTCATCAGCTTTTATGGATTCACTTATTATCTCTATGCTGATGATTCTCAGATCTACTTATCCTGCCCAAATCTCCACTAATATCTCTGTCTCTTGGAACTAACTAGATGTACCATAGGTTTCTTAAACTCAGCATGTCCAAAACTGAACTAATATCTTTCCCCTCAAACTCTCCCTTCCCCCTACCTTTCCTATTACTGTAGAGGGTACTACTACCCTCCCAGTCACTCAGGCTTACATTCTAGGTATCGTCCTTGCTTCTTTACCATCTCACCCCACATACTCAATCTGTTGACAAGTCTTGTCAATTCTACTTTCACATCTCTTGTATATGTCCCCTTCTTTCCTCTGATACTGCCACCAACTCAGCCTAGGCTCTCATTCCCTCATACCCAGACTACTAAAATAGCCTGTTGGTTGGTCTTCCTAACTCAAGTTTATCCATTTTTTTTTTAAACCACCAGCTGTTCTGCTTGGTTTCAACTCCTCAAACATCAGGCCTCCCTCAGAAAAAGCTCATGACCTTGAAATCTCATCATCTTAAAAACTGATTCACTTTTGATACTCAAACACCTCCTCAGCACCCTCAGCTGCCTTTCCCTTCTGACTGGAGAACAAAGCAATAAACTTCTCCCAAATCCTCCTTTTTCAGAGAGCTCAGACTTTTCCCTCACTTAACTTCATTTATCATCAGTTGCTCTGCAACTATATGAACATCATCTTCTCATCCCCTCCTCCCATTCTGACCACAACCTACCTCCTTCAGCAACATGTTGTATATTGTCTTCCCTGATTAGATAGCAAGCTCCATGAGGGCAAGGACTGTCTCTTTGTTATTTGTATCCCCAGTGCTTAGCTCAGTACCAGGCACATAGTAGGTGCTCATAAACGTTTGTTGACTGATCCATGGGATAGCTCTCTTTTAGGACCCTTAAAAAAATTACTTAGCATCCCCCTGAAAATCTTTCTTTGGCCCTTTAACTTTTTTTTTTTTGAAATTTGGATTATTTTTTTAAAATGTAATTTTTTAAAATGAGGCAACTTAAATTTAATAATTTATTGTAAATTTGTGGGTTTTTCCTGCATTGAAATTTTGATGATGCAATACTGCATCATAGAACCATATAGTATTGTATTGTAAACAAGTCATTACACAGATATATTCCTGCTGATGCATGCTAGACTTCACAACAATGTGTGACATGCTCACCCGCCAACACTCGCTTATTAAGACCTGTCAGCGGATTTGACCATTGATCAGTTGTAACTTGCATTTTGTGTGTTTATCTGGAAAATAATGTAATCACTATGACTTTGACTCTGTTACACAACAGATGAAACATGTATGAATGGTTTTTCAAAATTTTCTTCTTTCCTTATGCTTCCACTGTCCCCTTATTTTTATTCAATGACCTCCAATTGGGACCCGAGGCTACTACTATCCCCCAAGATCATTCCAGAGCCCCCTTCAGGGTGTGATATAACCCACTTTGGGAACCTCTGCAAAAGTGTACTGGGACTTGATACAATCAGCACAACGTCATCCACAAACAAAAGCATCTAGAGCAAAGGTAACCAATTCACTCCCTGACTGCTGCCTACAAAATAGATTAAAATGTAAATGGGAAATGTTTAACAAAATAAAAATACAACACAGATAATATTAATTTGTGGTTTTCTAAGTCGGTATGTGGCATGAGTTTCTATTTGAGTTTAATAATTTGATCTAGAGGACCTAACCATCCATAGGAAATCCCTTTTCACTCTGGCCTCTGCAATGGATCTTCTCCATCAAGGTGGGAAATATCCTTTGGCCAGTTTAAGGTTTTTTTTTTTTAAGCCTAGCCTGATGTTTATTATCAGAAGGTCAATGAACAGAGTAATTTCTGTTGTTACACCTTCCAAGGAATCTTGAATGATCTTGTTATATGGATAGGAGATAACTTGCGATAAAAGAGTTTGTAAGGAGACATTTAATTCTACCAAATCAAACGCTTTTTCATAATCAACAAACACAATGGGATCTTATAATTCTCCCTATTTTCAGTTAATTGTGAGTGGTAAAGTTGTGGTCCACTGTTGACTATATCTTAGGAAAGTTTGTTTATTCTCTACCAATATCCTCATCATCCTGATTTATGTTCCCTGTTACTTTTTTTCAGTATTAACATGATCCAAGATTTTTTCCTACCTCTATATTATCCTTTTCTTTTTCAGATAACTTATATATTAGCTTCCCTACTGCCCTTACAATTGTATCACCTCCAATAAAGATGTCCTCTATATAGTCTTGGTCCAATCTAGTTATTTCTCTCCTTCCTGCAAATAAGTCAAGTGAGGTACTGACTAAGGTACTTTCTGGGCTCTTTTGATCTCATTCTGGCAGGTAAGTGACAGTGGTTAAATTTCTAAATATAAACATCATTATTTATATCTAGGAAATATACTGCATATGGACATTGGGTCAGTCCCAGAACCGAACAGGAAGAAAGGAGTTAAGTGGACTGAATTTGGAAAATTTCAGTGCTTTTAATGACCCCAACCTCCTCAAAATACTGTCTTTTTAACACAAATGTTCTCCTGATGAAGCCACATGGTTGTAAATGTTGAAACACCACAATTCTCTTAAGGCTAAAAGTTGGTATAACCCAAAGGGCAATAGAGACACATGGAGGACATAAGTAGACTATAATTCCTTATGATGAGTTATGCTTAAGAAGTGGAGTCAGAGATATTACTGAGGAACTGAATGATTGGAAATGGAGGTGGTGACAGTCAGGTATGGAGAACAAGTAAATAGACAGAACAGCCTAAAAGCTGCACCAGTACTCCTGAAATGTTCAAAAACTCGGGGGGGGGGGGCGTGAAGCAGCTTGCTGGGTAAATCCTTTGTGGAAGATCTGTAGGAGAATATGGACAAAAATCACAAAGGAAGAACAGGTAGAGATGGGTTATGATCTACAGTAAAGAAGAGAAATACCCACACTGACAAGATTATGAAAGTCAAAGTACAGTAAACTCAAATTATCTGACATCTCTGACAAAAGGAATGTTCCATTTAATAAACCAATTAGTTGGATTAATGGTGTTGCTATATAGAGCCTATTTACATTAGCAATCTCAAAGAATTAGAATAAGATTGTCTCAACTTTCAAAGATTTTGTGTTGTAAAAATTAATTTGTTTCAGTTTATAGGAATTTAGCATATATTTTCCCAAAGAAACCATATTATAAATAACAGGTTCCCACAAAACCCTATTGAACACATTAAATAACTCAACTATTCTCCATTCAAATCCTATTAAATGCCTTTTCATGGCATGGGAATACCCCTGGGTTCTTGAAAGCTACATGGGCTCTAGCAAGTGCTCCTCGCCATGAGAAAGGCTTCAATGTATCATTTGAGGACCAGTTAAAGTTTGGAATTTTATGAGAAAATTTGCCACTATGTGATGAATTATTTTGGCCACTGTAACTTATGAGGGTACAGAGAGATTGTGATCTGCTTAAGTATGGGAAGTACCCACAAAGAATGAATTCATGGATCTTGTGAATTATGGCTGAACTACAGAGTACTAACTTGTCTGGAGTCCCCCTGTGGTCATAAATAAATCTGGTTCTAAGAGAAGGGAAGGACTCCACAGAAGTTTAAGTATTAGCATATTAGCACACATGTGTGTGTGTGTGTGCGTGCATGCGTGCTCATGTGTGCGCACACATGCATGCCCATTAAAATGTGAGCTCCTTGAGGGCAGAAAGTACGTATTTGTCTTCCTTTGTATCACCACAGCTTAGCATGGTGCCTGACACACAAATGCTTGCTGACTGACTACCAGCTGGTCATTGATATCTATGTGTCATTTTCATTATGAACATTAATAATTATAGTGATGAATCTTTAAAGTGTTCATTATTAATGGAACTACCAAGTTAAGAGAATATAGTAAAAGAACATTTGTGTATTTAATATTCTCTCCTGCAACAACTGTTTGCAATGAACCATAGACTAATGAACACCCAAATACATGAAGGACGCTATGTCAATACAGAAATAACGTTTTGAAAGTTCTTCCTTCAATATCATTCATTCAGGACCTTCTGAACTGAGCTGCCTCCTAAAATCTCTTTAATTCTTTCCTCTTTTTCTCAATCTTAGAATGCTCTTTTGAATTTTAAAAAACTTTTTACTAAAGGAGCAAGCCTTACCTGAACTTGATGTAGTTCTTCTTGCCCTCAAAATTGGATAGCTTCCAACTTCTAAAGATTTTGTTAAGTCAAGATCATGTAAAATCAGAAGATAACCAGAAGAGGTTGAAATCAGCATTTTGGAACAGTCTGGAGTTAACCTCATTCTCATAAGAAAACGTGTATGAAAGAATTTCTTGTGTGGGCATCCATCTTCTGTGCACCTACAGATCAGAATTAGTTGTCATTTAATAGTTATTTACCCAGATAATTAATTCCTAAGCATTGCTTTTAAAACACTGTTAACTATTGGTTAAAAAAAAAAGCTAACCTCATTGTAATGCATTTCCATTTGTCCAGAATAGCTGGAAAATGAAGCACAGAGTACACACACACACACACACACACACACACACACACACATCTTTCAGATCCATGACTGCTACCATGCAGTAGCAGACAGTTTCACAAACTGCTGTGTCCAGAAATGATTTTTTGCCTGGTGGCCAATTTCTTGGTTAAATGCTTCTCTGCATTAGACAAGACAAAAAATTTGTTGCTAACTTGTACACAAAGCCTTCTAACTTATACTCTACTGGTATAGACCTTGAGAACTCAGTCACCTACCTCCTTGTTAGACAGAGGTACTGGGATAAGACTTCAGTGGAAGATACTATATGTATGTGTGTGTATACATATGTATGTATGTATGTATTATGTATGTATGCATGCATGTGTGTGTGTGTATATATATATATATATCAATCACAGTTTTCTAAGTACTGACATATGATAAAGTACACAAACTAAAGGGAAAATAACAATACTTCTTTGAAAATTGAGAAAAACCGTCTGGGATCTTACTTATTTAAAGTTCATCATTATGAATACTAATTACTACTGTAGTATGTAAAGGGTATAGATTATAATGAATCTGTACTATGCTTAAAATACTCAAAATTGCCCCCTTTTTATTCTTTTTAAAAATAAATATAGTAACAGTTTGATTACTTGTTCTCTGTGTCTTCATGAAAGTAGAAGAAAGGGGGAAAAGCGGTTTTATGAACTTTCTATTTCTTTGGATACCAGATTAAACAAGTTTACTGAACACTTTTTATTCCCTATCCCATCAATGAAGAGAAACAACTTTCAAACAGCACAAGCAGTACAGAGAAAAGAAACCAAGAGACCTTGGAAACTGCTTCAGCTAACAAAAGTTTAATCTTTTTGCCAAGTGGAGAGATGATGGGAAAAAAGCAACAATTCTTTAGAGTAAGGTTCTTAACTATGAATTTGGGAGATCCCTGAACTTTGGGAAAAATTACATCTTTATTTCACTATAATTAGTTTCCTCTGCAATCCTATATACTTTTTTTTGGAGCAATGAGATGACACAGTAGAGTGCCAGGCCTGAAATCAGGATACTCTTCCTAAGTTCAAATGTGGTCTCGGACATTTACTAGCTGTGTGACCTTGGGCACAAGTCACTTAACCCTGTTTGCCTCAGTTTCCTCATCTATAAATGAACTGGAGAAGGAAATGGCAAACTACTCCAGTGTCTTTGCCAAGAAAACCTCAAATGGGATCACAAAGAGTTGGACACAACTAAAAAATGATTGACCTGAAATATTTTATTTTATATATTTAAAAACATTATTCTGAGAAGGGGTCCATAGGCTTCATCAGACTAACAAAGAAGCCAATGACACACAAAAATTAAGAAAATCTGCATTACAAAGTGAAGTAAACAGAACCAGAAGAACATTGTACACAGTAACAGCAATAGTGTAAATGATAGTCAACTGTGAAACTCTTGCTACTATAATCCATGCAAAGATCCAAGACAATTCCAAAGGGCTCACAAAGAACAATGCTATCTACATCCAGAGAGAAAATTAAGGAACTCTGAGAATATACTGAAGCATACTTTTTTCCACTTAAATTTCTTGCCTTTTTTGGGGGGCAACATGGCCAATATGTAAATATGTTTTATATGACTTCACATATATAACTGATATTGCTTGCCTTCTCAATGGGTGGGGGAGAACCTGAAGGGAAAGAGAGAACTGGAAACTCAAAATTTTTAAAATTAATGTTAAGACAAATGAATTATTTAAAAAAAAAAAAGAATACCTGCAAAAGAGAACACACTTCTTTGTAAAACACTAGAGGAAGAAAGTGGAAGATATGTTATCATCTTAAAAAAAACAGTAAAATACAGTACAGGGGGAAATGATTAAACCCTGTTAAAAAGATTAGCATAAGCCAAAACATTCCAACCACATTTAGAGTTGAAATTAGATAGAAGAAACACTAAAAAAGGATTAGAAGAGATCAGTCAGTGTGTTTATACTCATCCATTCTTACCATCAATGACAGTGGAACATCTATATAGCACCCAATGTGTTGTGTGAGGAAATGGAAATGGTATTTAACAATATGAAGCTGAGGAATTGCTAGGCCTACTTAAATACATAACATACTGAAGAAATCTATAAGCACAGATTTACACAATGGTAAAGGTACTTGGGGATCTATTTTCAAAATATCCAAGAGGGAAAAATTCCAGAAAAATGAAAAATATCACAGATGCTATTATCCCCTTCTCCCCCCTCAAAAAAACAAAAACAAAAACAAAACACACAAACTACTGAGAAGAGAGTAGCGACTACTGACACACAAGTTGACTTTCTCATCTCTGTAAAATCACTGTAAGATTGGTCCATTCAATGGACAATTCTGATTACATACCACTGAAAAGTTTTTGCACAAACAAAAGCAATAGTTACAATCAGAATGGGAAGACTTAAATAGGAAAAATATCTGCAGCAAAGTTCTCTGAAAAAGGTCTGATCTGCAAGATAGAAATATCTATTTAAAAACTGCCATTCCCCAACAGAAAAGAAGTCTGAGGACATGAACAGAAGAAAAGGAAAGCAAGCTACCAACAACATGAAAAAAATGCCCAAATCACTAATAATAGGAAAAATACAAGTTCAAACAACTCTAAAGTTTCATCTCACACACATCAGATTGGTGTGGAGACATAAAAATATCTTCATAGTAATACACTGTTGGAGGAGCTATGAAATGGTTGAGTTATTCTAGAAAACAATTTGGAACTATTCCCAAAAAGTCACTAAGTATGCCTACCCTTTGAGTCAACTACTACTAGGCTCATACCCCAACAGACCAAAGACTGAGGGAAAGGATCACCTTTTGTTGTGACAAAATAACTGGAAAATTGGGGAATGGTTGAACAAAAAATGGCATATGAAGTTAATGGAATATTATTGTACCCTAAGAAATTCAGAAAGAAAGAGCTTCAAAGAAACTTGGGGAGATTTGTATGAACTGATGCAGAATGCAGTGAGCAGAACCAGATGAGTATTTATATAATGACCACAAGAAAACTGAGGAAAACAACTGTGAAAGACTTTAAGAATTCTTGATCAATGCAATGAAAAATCACAACTCCAGTAGACTGATGATACAATCTAACTCTTGGTAGAGATATAGTAGAACATAGGTGTAAAATGAGACATGAATGAGACATACATTTTTTAGATTTGTCCAGTCCAACCCAAATTGTTTTGCTTGATTAAGCTCATTTGTTATGGGAAGGAGAGGACAGACGACTGAAGCAATAAAATAATGTTTAAAAAAAAAAGAAACAAAAATGTACTGAAACACTTTAAAAATATACATTAATAAACAGAAGAATGTTCAGAAGAGGACAAAGACAAGCAGAGCAATGTTGGTTATATCCCATAACATTTAATATGTATTTAAAAAAAAATCTCTATGTAACCAATTCAGTTTCACATAATCCACTTTTTCTATCCATTATACATGTAAATATTGATGTTTATTGATTATTTTCTAGTCCATAATAATTTTTTAAATCGATTGAAACACAAAACGGGAAGATGCTCATCGAAGATATTAGCAGTGTCATGTAGGGTAGTGGCATCAAAAGCAAATGGAAACAAAGGCTACTACATCTTACCTAAGGATCTCTGCATGTCACATACTGACTTAGAAAACCACATAAACATTATCTATGTTCTATTTTTGTTTATTTTGTTAAATATTTTCCAATTACATTTTAATCTGAATCAAGGGTGCACTAAGAAGTGTTGCAGAGTCCTATATTTAATATCTCTGATATTGGATATTCAGCATAAAATCCAAAGGAAAAAAATTCCTTTTTTGGTAAGGTTCTCCTGATGCTTCTGTTTGTAAATTTTGATTTGTAATTTATTTTGTAATTTTTATTTTATCAAGCTCTAAATCATATGGGCTCTCCTCAATAAGATTCACTGCAACTCAAAAGAAACTGGTCTAACAATCAACACAGGAAAAGCCAAAAAGACGAAGAAGACATTTTGGATTCTTTATGTAATAGAATAGACAGCCTGAGTTTTATTAGTCTGTGTGTGTGTGTGTGTGTGTGTGTAAAGTACTGTAGACAGAAAGTAAGTGTGGCTCAGAACAGAACAATTTGGATAAAGTATGCAGCGTTTTCATTGATCAAGTTTCTCCCTATTACTCAAGTCCATCTTTTTAA
This sequence comes from Phascolarctos cinereus, assembly GCF_003287225.1. Lineage (NCBI taxonomy): Eukaryota > Metazoa > Chordata > Mammalia > Diprotodontia > Phascolarctidae > Phascolarctos > Phascolarctos cinereus. Next base: position 265,508,736 of record NW_027555847.1, on the reverse strand, counting down.
ACACCAATATTTTCCAGATAATACTCTACGGCTAATAAAAATATGGAACACAATGACCTCATAAAAGTCAAAAATGCAAGTGACCCAAAAGGTAATGAATGACAAAAGTCATAGTGGGTTATAAGTATCCTATAACCAATAATGACTTCAACACAAAACTGGAATAAAATAAAGACCATGTATTGACTAGAAAAGAGGATGGGAATTAAGCACAAGAAGTACATGGACAGTTTGAATGCTGCAGTGGTATTCACAAAATATTGTTTGGGCAAGGTTTTGTGCCTCTTATGCCAAGCTGTTAATTGTCTTTCATCTTTTTTCCATAACTTTCATTTCTTTTCTAATTTTTTCTCTAGCTCTCATTTCATTCAAAAATATTCTATAACTTTTTTTTCATCTTGCATTTCATCTATTCTAGGAATTCCAGTTGAATTTATGCCAAATCAGTGTTTTTCATGAGGCTTTGCTTGTAGATGTTTTGCAGAATCATTCTTTTCTTTTGGGTTTGTCTTGAGCATCACCGTCACCACAGCAGCTCTTCATGGTGCGATTCTTTTTTCAGGTTTGCCCCAGCTGGAGTTCTAGGAGACTGCTGCTCTATAGAGTCAGCCACCATAAGCCAGGTTGGAAAGTGCTACTGGTTCACAGTGACAGAAGTGCAGGCTCTCCTTTGGTCTGGAATTCTTGCCCTAGTTACTCCACTGTAGGCTTCAGACTAGGCTGCAGGCTGGAAAAGAGATTTCTTCTCTGCTCCTAGGTTGAGAGCCACATAGTCGCTATCTGTTTCTAAACTTGCTCCTTTCTCTATATAACAGAGAATTGCTCCTCATTCTGGAATGCCATGCCTAGGCAAAGGTCCCTTCTTCCATCCACCCTGGATCTGTAATACATAACTGAGCAGTGAGTGACTGAGCTGTCAGCTGGGACTTCTAGACTAAATCTGAGACCTTTTGCCTTGGTGGACAGCCTCTCTCTTCTACCTGTAATGAAGTACTCCATAATGATGTTCTTCTGGCCAGACCCCATCTTCAAATATCTGCAGACCTCTCTGTTTCCTTACGCCAACCTGGGCTGAAAAAATGTTTCATTGTGATTTTTTTTTCTTTGAATTTTCCAATTAGGATTCAGTCTAGTGCATTTTCAAGATCTTTTTGAAGAAGGGGGGAATGGGAATGGGAAGCATTTGCTGTACTCTATCTTACCCCTCAACAATCTTCTATTTATGAAATATCGAAAGAACTAGGGTATCTATTTCATTGTGTGAACCCTATAGGGAGGATTTATGGAACTATATATACATTGTTACCATCCCTACCAGCACAGTGAGTAATAAGATTCCAGATCTATCAGTAGACTAAACAATACTAATGTTCTCAAAAATGTAATGTCAGTTTAATTTTAGTTTTCCACTAACTTGAGAAATTCTACTAATTCTTTGCCCAATTTAAAAAAATGGTTATTTCTCAAAGACTTGCTTTAATTCACAAATGTTAAACATGAAAAACAAAAGTGAAAAAGGTGAGTCAGATTTCCATTTAAAATCATATGACAATAGTCATCCTTTTCAAAAAACTTTAAATGCATTTATAACTTTCTTTGGTTAACAGATAAGAATGTATGCATTCCTCTTAATACTTGAGGCACCCACAGAATAAAGGGTGATGATAGTATTACCTTATATCTATATAACACTTTACAACAAAATGACATATATTTCTTATTTGATCCTTTAAGAAAGATGGGACTCTCTATTATTATTACCATTTTACAAATGAAGAAACTAATTCCAAGAAAATTGGGTATTTTAATCATGGTCACATGTCTGATAAAACTCAAACCTTCAGACTGCCTTGAGATAAGAAATAAACTGTATTTCTACTGTAACAACTCCCTAATTAGCCATAATTACTCATGAAACTATCTACTAAGGATAGTGATCTGCAACCTTTACCAGTGGATAGGGTACCCACACCCAGGAAACCAGAGTATTAAAATAACAATTTCCTAGTCTGCTAACACTAATTTATACATAACATAGACTTGTAGCACACATCTAACCTAACATTTCACATTACCATTCTGAAGCAGGGGTTCTTAAGTTTTTGTGTGTTATAGAACCCTTTGGCAGCCTTTTAAAGCCTATAAGCCGTTCTCAGAATAATCTTTTTTAATGCATAAAATAAAATACATTGAATTACAACAGAAAACAATTATATTTAAATACAATGATAAAATATATTTTTTAAAAAGTCTGCAGACCTCATGGTAAGGACCTCCACTCTATAAAGGGTGAGATTGATGCTGCTAAAAGTCTATAATATAAGAAATATCAAAACACTCCCAAATGTTTAACAATCATGAGTGGAGCCCAAACAGATTAAAATGTAATTGGGAAATATTTAACAAAATAAATAAAAATAAAATAGAACACAGATAATGTTAATTTGTGCTTTTCCAAGTCAATATATGGTCTGTGGGGATCCTTACATACAGTTTAGTGGCTCTCTACTTCATTTCAGTTTGAAATCACTGGTCTGCATCATTACCCTAGGGGCAGTCAGTTTCTGTCTGTCTGTCTCTCTCTCTCTCTCTCTGAAATCACAGATTATATCTGGCCTGGACAGTGGAATATTTATAAAATGTCACTACTTGTACCATTTGTTCTCTGAAAGAATTTTTTAGATCTGGCCTTGCCATCTCAGGTATTATAGGGATTAAGGACTACACCTGTGATTTCATTGGTATAAAATCCTCCCTGATGAGGAAACAACCTCTACCAATGTAGTCTGGCACTTTATTTGCAAGTGGGAGTCTTAGAGAGTTGCCCATAACAAAAACAATAAGCAACTTGTCAGTATGTGTTAGAGGCAGGATTTGAACCAAGGTCTTTCTGGCTTAAAGTCAGCTCTCTAGCCACTATGCCATGTTGCTTCTCTTTATAGTAATGGCACATTGTAAATATAAAGTTTTTTAAATGACAATTTTTTTCCACTTAGACAACTAACATTTTAGCACAAGGAAATTAAACTAAAAATATTGCATTATAAACATTAAGTCAGACAGGAAAAAGGAGAAAACATTCTTAATAAAAGACTATTTTAGGTAAAAAGCATTATCTGTATTAGTACTAGAAAAGTAATCTATTATTGTAATACACTTCAGTTCTAAGAAGAGAATTATGAAAATATTTTTCTTTAAACCTGACACGCTTACTTTGTAGGCACTTATTAATTAATCTTTTAAGTTTTGGTATGTTTTTCAAATTCTTCATGTATAAGAAGTGACTAAGAGACAGCAAATTATAGTTTCATGATCTGGATTTTTTACCTTGTTATTCAGTCACCTTCTGCTCTAAAGATTTATAAACCAATAGGTGAACTGGTTCACAGCTTACTCTGTTCCCCTCCTCACAAACCTGTTAGTGTCCCAAATGATGACATTTCCATCGAATCCTGATGTAACTAAGAGTCTTGTATTAGTGTCATATTCAATGTTCTTCACCCAGCTAGTGTGACCATGTAAAGTGCACACTTTTGAGTTTAATTTTCTCAAGTCCCAAAGGGCTATTGTAGTGTCATCAGAGCATGTTGCAAACAGTCTGTTATCCAGAAACCTACCAAAAAAAAAAAAAAGGAAAAAGGAGAATCAGTTTATTCCCTCTCTTAATAAACAAAATATAGTTAGAAGTAGTATCAGAATAGTAAAAAAAAATCATGCCACAAAATGGTTTTTTAAAGATATTCAATGGTAGTGGGAGGGTCAAACTGAAATACAGTGAGGACAAAGGAAGACATTCTCAGTTTTTGTTTGGGATGCGAAATAGAACAGGCAAGAGATAATAGAAGTCTTAATGTTAACTCATAATCCAAAGCAAATTTGGCACATGTGTTATGTATAAAAGAAACTTTAGTGCCAACAAAAAACATATCAGCAAAGGAATTACTATGGACATAGCTGTGTAAGGTAAATAATTGTTATTAATAAAAATTTACCAAAATGGAGTTTTCAGTCTGTTCATAAATATAGAGCTAGAAGGAACCTTAAAGGCCCACGTATTTCAGCCTCTTCATTTTAGAGATGAGGAAACTGAGGCTCAGACAGGTTAAAATAAATGACTTGCCTAAAGTCACATACTGAGCAAATACCAGAGGCAAAACATTTACAATGGCTAATAAGCCTTCCCCTTTATAAAAGTAATTTGATTTATAAAAGCATTATCAGTACCAAAAGTTGTCAAGTGGAAGATTCAATGTATTAGGCCAAATAGTAATAAGAAATAATTTTTGATTAACTAAATAATAATAATTCACATTTATATGGTATTTTAAGGTTTATAAAAGCCTGATTCCCAATCCCCAGATTACAATATTTATTCCCAATCCAAAGGCTCTCCACAACTGCACAATGGCTCTCAATTTTTACTGTCTTCAATTTTGATTAAATGGATTTTATAGTTGGATTAATTTTTAAATTTTACAAATATAGTAAAAACTTCATTAAATGCAAATATATCCCAGACATAAGCATATCCCCCCCCACTATTTTGTAACACCTTCCTATCATCGAAGTATTTCCTTCAAAGTAATAAAATTTTTTTTTAAATAATGTGTTCCAATGTGTTCATTAACCAATGTATTTTTCCTTTCTAAAAATAGTACAATGGGAAATAAGCAACCAAAAAAGGTCACTCAATTGGGGCAGTTAGGTGGCGCAATGGATAGAGCTCCTGCCTTAGAGTCAGGAGGACCTGGGTTCAAATGCTGCCTCAGACACTTGACATCTATTAGCTGTGTGACCCTGGGCAAGTCACTTAACCCCAACTGCCTCACCAAAAAGGAAAAAAAAAAGAACAAAAAGAACAAAAAATGTCACTCAAGTATTAGGATTCCCTAAAATCAGCTACAACTCTGAGTTAGAAAGATGTAATCTACTATTCCTACATCTACTTAATCACCAAAGACATTTTGAGAGAAAGATTTTGGGGAGGAAACACCTCTACAAATAAGGAATATTAGGACTGAACAATGAATCAGTGGTGTGGACTCAAACTATGGAAACAGAGGCTCCTCTGTTAGCCTCCTCCCAAAATAATAAAACATGCTGTCTAGCAGGGGGAATATTCTTCCTCTCACTTGAGTAGTCAATATAAGGGAAAAGTACATTGTCAGATATACAAGCTCTAACTACAAAATACATACTGGATATCTGCAACAATTCATTTTTTTGAAAATACTAATCTCTGAATAAGAAAGAACTTTTCATGGATATACCAATTGTTATCCCTAATTCTACAGCTAACTATGATTAGATTCTTCCTGGTAATGTAAAATAAGGATAATATGGATAAATAAAACCTACAGGTAAAAAAAATGTTTATTTATTAATCATAGCCCCTTTCCCCCAACCCATCCATTTTACTAAAGCTGACAGGCAGAGAAAAACTGACAAAGCATATTTCTCCAGTTGTCTTTCATTCTACCGTACTTTATTTGACAACTACACATAATTAATTGTATGGTAGCTATGTTCATTGACTTGTAAGACAACTTCTTACCAGGAAAAATGCTAATAAGCTGCAAAATGTAGAAAAGAGGCAGAATTTAAGGAGTCCAAACAATCAGCCCTTCTTCTCCCAAAAAGTTAGCTATCTACAAAATGGAGAGCTCAATGCAAACTTTACCCTTCCCCCCAAAAAAGGAGTCTTAAGACAACTGGAAAGCCTATAACCTACCATTAGTAAATTAATTCCAAAAGAATATACTAAACTAAAATCAGAAGACTTACTAGGAAAAAAAATTAGTCCTGAACACTCCTTAATCACCCATACATACCTGGAGAAACCCCAGTTCAGTTCTATTGCATCAAAAATCCACCTACATATCCACAAAGACACCTAGGAGTACAAACAATATAAGATCCTACAATATTGTAAAACTTCAGCAACATCTTAAACTGTCTTGAACTTTCTATTAATTGGTAACTGCAATAGCTTAGGATAAAATGGCCTGTCTTTTTCCCCAATTCTCCCAATTTGTGTTCTTTGAAAAGCAGAATCCTTTAAAAAATATCTGAGATAACCTATATCAGATGCATGGCGATAAGGAAGAGAGAAAAAAATTTGGAACTCAAAATTTTGTAAAAGTGAGTGTTGAAAACTATCTTTGCATGTAATTGGAAAAAAATAAGATACTATTAAGTAGAAAAATACCCGATATTTTAGTTTCAATACTTATGGCAAAAATATTGCATAGTAGAGTATGAGCTTAATGTTAAAGAAAAACACCCCCCCAAAAAAACGAAACCCCAAACCAAACTAATTTCAAACATTTAAAATTCTAAAAATGAATGACTATTTTTTCCCCATATTCCATAATGATTAGATGTATTAGCCTTAACAAAAGTATAATTTACTTCAAAACACAAAACATTAATCCCTAACATGCTGAACTCTGTGAGAATTTATACGAACTCTTCAAGAAAGCATTAAGCAAAAAATATGCAGCACTACAAGAGTACTAGAATCAATAATTTAACAGCAAATTACCACATAAAAACACCTGGATCATAAGAGTGAACTGTTATTATAGGGAGCGCAATTTAAATGTCATTTTTTTTTCTACCACTACCAGAAGCAAAAACAAACAAATAAAAAAAGGCTCTGCACAATGATCAGTTGTTGTCTCATATATTCCCGCAAGATAACATTTTTTGTAATCTCCCAAATCTATAAAGTAACATCTCACTTAACCAGATGTCTCTTATCAAGCAACTTCAACTTTCTCTAACAGTGGGCCAACACGCCCAAACCTCTCTGACTCCTAAAGCCTCTGAGATGTAACTCATATATTTTAATTATGGCAGAACCTTTGCTCACTTGGAGCAGATTTACTAAACATATACATAAATTTTATAAATGTGGTAGAAGAGAAAGACTATGAATTGGAAGTTCTAGTTCTGACTGCCAGTGATTAGCTTTGTGACTCTGGGCAATAACTTCAACTCAGTGGGGCTCAATTTTCACATATATAAAATGAAGAGATTTGTACGATATGACTGTCAAGGTCTCTTTCAGTTATAAAAGTCAAAGATCCTGAGGAACCTTGGTTATGTTTTCGCAGTCCATAGAAAAGATATAATAAATGGGGTTACAGCAAGCGCATTGACACCAACAGAGCCAATAGAAGAGAGACAGAAACCTATTAAAAGCAAATAAAAGGAATCAAAAAGCACATCATGATAGAGGGATTTCATATAGAGGCAAAAAAAAACCTATACATATGAAACGCCAGAAGGCACCATTGTATTGTAGCACAGTATAACTGTAAGTCATAATGAGGCTCCTGAGTCATAAAGTTTAAATCATATTGTGTTTAAGTAGGTAAGGAAGTATAAAATACATTCTGGGAAGATAGAGACAGAGATGTACAGGTATAGGTACACACATACACACACACACACACAAATATAGATATATATGCATACACACACACATACATGACAGGTATATATACATGTGTATGTAGTATATTTAACAGAAGTTTTCGTTCCCAAGGGAATAATTTTATCTGAAATATTCAAAGGTATATGGAACATCTCACTCTTCAATGATAACCAAAAATGAGACATTTCATGGTTTCAAAACTTTGCAAAACATAATATTTTAAGGCCACACTGAGTTTTTATTATTTTCTACTAAATAACCCACTAACCTGATATTATTTACACAGTCTTCATGAGCTTCAGAAAGTGTTTTGATATGCTTCGAAGATATGGGGTCAAAAAGAAGAACTTCAGTCTGTTCACAAGCAACTGTTAACACTGACCTAAAAGAAAGTAAACATTATTTCCTTTTTTTAAAGATTCCTAGCATTTCTTCTAGTCAGTAAAGTCTTACTCTTTTCAGTGAAACTACGCTTATGCATATCCATTTTACACTCAATTCCTAAATTCAAAATTTACCAAGACCCAAATATCAATATTCACATGGCTTACAAAAATGTTTATCAACAGTTATTTTAAAGTCTTCCAACACAAATGATTACTAAGTGGAAAACGTTAAAAAAAAAAGTCATACTGCAAAATATGCAGTATTTTCAGAGGTATGTTTTATTTCACATAAACACATTAAAATATTATGAAAAATGTACTTTTGAAAATATATTTCTACCAATTTAGATAGGCTCAGCTAATAAACTAGATCTTAAATACTATCCATAGTCTATTTAAATCAGATCAAATAGTCCATGATCCTTTATATACTTGCTGCCCATCAGTATATGTAAGTGCTTCAAAGAATAATCATTGTTATGTAAATAATTACATAAGTTTAAAGCAGTAATTATTTAATCTGACTTCTGACCTTACCACTAGACTGAAATAGCTCTCTCCAAAGTTACCAACGGTCTCTTAATTGACGAATTTGACGCTCTTTTCTCAGTTCTCATCCTTCAATGCTGCATTTGACATTGTTAACCACCTATTCTTTTTAAACAGTCTCTCCTCTCTGGCCTGTCCTGAAACTACTCTCTTGATTCTCCTCCTCCATCTCTAACTGCTTCTTCTTAGTCTCCTTTTCTGGTTCATCTCCAGATTATAAACCAAAACAATGGGTATTCCCCAAACCTTTTCTCCTGATGCTCCCTTTGGTGATCTCATCAGCTCTCATGGGTTTATGTATCATCTCTAGACTGATGACTCCCAAATTCAGACTACCCAGACTCACTTTTGCCCCTGAGCTTCAATCCCAAATGACAGATTTCCTACTGGATATTTCAAACTGGATATCCTGGAGGCATCTCAAACCCAACATAACCAAACCCTGTACCTTTCGTCTCAAACCTATCCCTCTTCCAAATTTTCCTATTTCAATAGAAGGCACAACCATTTTTCCTAGTCCTTAGCTTTGGCATCATACTCAGCTCATTATTCTCTCTCACATATATTCTCTCATATAACCAATCAGTTGCCAAATCTCAACAGTTTCTGCCTCCACAACATCTCTCACACCCACCCCTTCTACCTACTCACACAGCTACCTCCTGAGTTCAGGGCCTCAATGCCTCTGCCCTACATCACTGCAATATCCTAATTGGTCTCCTGACTCAAATCTCTCTCCAACTTCAGTCCAACCTCCACATTACAACCAAAGTGATTTTCCGTAAGGGTCAATCTGACCTCGTCCCTGTCCTCAATATATTACAACGACTTTCTATTGCCTATCCTCTGTTTAGCTTTTAAAGCTATTCACAAACTGGCTTCAACCTATCCTCACAGCCTCAGTGTCCATTACTCCCCTCACACAGTCTGGGATCCAACTAATCTGGCTTTCTCTCTGGTCCTCAAACAGAACATTCCACCTCCTGTCTCTGTGCCTTTGCAATGGCCACCACTCCAAGTCCAGAATGCACTCCCCCTCCTCACCTCTTATCTCACAGAGGCTTTATCTCTTCCTTCAAGACAGCTCAAGAACCATCTTCTGTGTAAATAAAGCCTTTCCCAATTTCCTCAAGTGCTATTTTCCTCCCTCTCAAACTAACTTGTAATTTAATTGCTTTCTATTTGGTTGTATTTATTTTCTTTATATTTATTCTGTACATATTTACATATAAATTTTTACATATATGTTTCCTCATTAGAATGTAAGCTCCTTGTGAGTAAGAATTGCATCATTTATTATATGTGCAATCCCCAGGGTCTAGCACAGTGCCAGGTATGTAGCAGGTGTTTAATAAATGCTGGTTGACTCCTTGATTGACATGTACTGAACTCTGAAATGTCTCCTGATACTTCAAAATTATTTTTATAGCAGTTTTTAAGAGGCTTTACTTCCTTGTCTAAAAAATATTGAATTTGTGACCTAGGAATGCTACCACCAGGAAACAGCAGTACCTCAGCTACACAGTACTTAACTGCCAGAAACACTCATTGCTCTTATTTGGTAGACAATGAGGACATAGGCAACATGAAATAAATATATAAGTATCCTAGAAAGTTAGCAAGAACTGGAAGTAGCAGAACCAAAATGGAATAATTCTCTGCATTAATGACAATGATTAGCAGTAGTCAAGAAATTTAGGCAAATCCCAACCAAGGAATGGTAACACACTATAAAGACATGGGAATAGAGGAGGTCTTCCTTATTTGAATATAAGTGGCACTGGGAAAAGACTATTCAAAGTGAATCTACTTAATCAGGGTCCAAACAAAAAAAGCAAATAGCAGTTAAAAAATTGCTTACTGGGACTTTGTCCTGAAATATAACACAGAAAATAATTTTATCTTCTATTTAACATAATTTTATATGTAATATTTAATATATAGAATAATATAGAATATAGAAAAAAGTAAATCAAGTATTGTTTTTGCTCTAATTTATCCAATCTAATTTATCTAACACCACAGTAAGACATCTTTTAAGTACAGTACTTCACTTTGGATGTTCATAACATAATTAGCATGACTGTGCTAATTCTTAAAACAATGAATATCAAGTGTTGATATTTATGTTATAATTTATTCGCAAAATTACATAGCAGTACAGTAAGCCTTTGACTTCACTTTTGACTTTTACAGTACAATCATAGTGAGAATCATTGCAAAAATATTCAAGGGCTTTATCAATTTCCCCAAAGGCCTTTTAATATTCAAATCATTCTTTCTTGAAGTAGAGAGGAGCTGTCAGTGAGACATTGACCAAAGGGATTCTCATGGACCAAAAAGAGGTAGAAAGAAACATCAGTGTTAGTAACAGCCACATTGTTAGATGAATACCTTTGATAGACTTAGCCCTTCTCAGTAATGCAAGGATCTAAGACATCTCCAAAAGCCTCATGATGGAAAATGCTATCTATATCTAAAGAAACAACTATGGAGTTTGAATGCAGATCGAAGCATACTATTTGCTCTTTTTTTCCTTCTGTTGCTTCCTCTTTCTTGTGGTTCCTTCTATTTGTTCTAATTCTTCCTTATAACATGACTAATGTGAATACATGTTAAATAGGAATGTATATGTATAGCCTATATCAGATTGCATGCTGTCTTGAGGAGGGAGGTGGAGAAAAATTTAAAAGTCAAAAGCTTATGGAAATGACTATTGATAAATCAAAATAAATTAATAACTAAAAAAAGAAAAATTAGTGTTAAAGAGACAGAGAATGGGAACTTATTTTACAAATAGTTGTCTATTGAGTATTTTTGTGTTATAGCAACTTCTTGTTTTGCTGACTTTTGCTTTCCTAGCAACCACAAGGTTAAGTAATTGGATAGGGCTGGTCTCTAAATCCAGACCACCTGGGTTCCACCTCCAACACATATTGGCTGTGTCACTTGGGAAAATCACAGTCTCTCAGTGCCCCCAGCTAACAGTCTAAGACCAAATTACAGAACTGTTGCTCATCTGCATTAGCAGAAGGATTTTCCTCATCAGAAAGCACAGATTTAAACAAAAATAAAATGCTAACCCATAACTGCAGGGACTCAGATAATGAATACTGAGGTATGTAGGATGCTCATAATTGTTTTCCACATCCTCCAATCCATTAGACTCAGAAAAGGAATACGTACCAAATATGACCACAGCTGAAGCCATGAGTCAAGAAGACAGAAACACCTCAAAGGTGAAAGCATCATGAAATAAACACAGGAGCGCTGAAATATTTATATCTTTCTACTTGAGTCTGTACATCTAGCCAATGTCAACGGCCCATGAAAACAATCTCATAGGCTGTGTTTCAGGTCTCACAATGGAGGCAATGACTCAACCTAACACCCCACAAAAAGAAAAAAAGACACTGTTTCAGCCCAGGTACTCAAAGGAAAAGAGGAGGGAACTTTTAGAAATATGTTAATAACAAAGTAATATATGCAAAATGAGTTGTAGGGACAAAATGTTGACTTAAAAGAGGATTTTAAAAACTGATACAGAACCCCACCCCAAATGGAGGAAAACATACTTAACAATCATAACCTTCAGAACTATAACTAAGGACAGAATGGTTTAAAAATTTTATTTATGTCTTTTCTTTTCACATCATCTTCATTTCCAAATACAACCCTCTTCCCTCCCATACCAGACAGCTACCCTGCTACAAAGAATTTTTAAAATAGGGGGGAAAAGTGGTTCAATAAAACCAATCAACAGATCAACTAATTCTGAGACTATATGCAATACACTATGCTCCTTTCCCCCAATCTCTGCAAAGAAGGTAGGGGAGGTACATTTTCTCATCTCTTCTAAAAAAATCAATCTTGGTCATTATAATTACACAGCATTTCCTTTTTAAAATTTGTTCTTTATTTTATTTTTATTTGTTCTTCCCATTTATACCGTGGTAGTCATGGTCAATCAGGTCAAGAAGCATTTATTAAGTACCTATAGTGTGCCAGGCATTGAGCTAAATTCTGGGGATAAAAAGAAAGGTAAAAGTCAGTCCCTGCCCTCAAGGATCTCTGAGTGTAATGGAAGAGACGACATGTAAACAATCATGTACAAACAAACAAGGTAAATACAAGATAAACTGAAAGAAATCTCAAAGGGGAAGCATTAAGAATAAAGAGGATTGAGAAAGGTTTCTTGCAGAAGATGGAACTTTAGCTCAGGGAAGGCAGGTGGTTGAAAGAAGGGAGAAAGTTCTGGGTAGAGGGGGATGGCCAAGGATTGTTTTCCTGATTCTGCTTATTTCATTTGCATCAGGATCACCTCATATACCTCTTCTCATGCTTCCCTGTACTCTTCAGTCATCGTTTCTTAAAGTGAAGTAATATTCTATTGCATTTGCATACCACAAGCTGCCCAGCCATCCCCTAATCAATAGGTACTTACTTTTGTTTCCAGTTTTTTGCTACTACAAAAAGTGCTGCTTTTAAAATATTTTGGTACATATTGGGACTTACTTTCTATCTTTGACTTTTACTGAATTATATATCTAGTTAGTAGTAGTATTTCTGGGTTAAAAGGCAACGGACATTTTAGTCACTTTCTTAGAATAATCCCAAATTACTTTCCAGTCCAACATATAGCCTCACCTAGTACATCATTGTGCCTATCTTTCCACAGCATCCGCAACATTTACTTTTCCCATTTTTTTTCATCTGCCAATATGCTAGGTGTGAGGAGAAGCTTCAGAGTTTTTTTATTTCTCTTATTAGTGACTGGGAGCAATCTTTCAAATGGTTGTTAACAGCTTGCAGTTTTTCTTTCTGAGAACTGTTTATTCACATCCTTTAATCTTTTATTAACTGCAGAATGGTTTTTTTTTGTTAACTGCATTTTTTATTTTTTATTAATGGTTTTATTAACTGCAGAATTGGTGTCATCTTCTGGTACTGAAAGAATTGGCAAATGTGATTGCTGAGGCACTGTCAGGGATAACTGAAAAATTACTGAAAAGATAAGAAATACCACAAGACTGGAGCCAGGCAAATGGTATCTGATTTTCACAAAGGGGAAAAAGAATAGCACCTGCAAACTAGAAGCCAGTGGGCTTGATTGGGAAAATTCTAGAATAGATCATCAAAATGGTTGGTGAACATCTATCTAGATAACAAAAACAGTGCTTTCACCAAGAACAGATTGTGTCTGACTAATCTCATTTCCTTTTTCTGGCACCAAGACAATTATCCAAGACAATTCCAAAGGAGCCATGATGAGAAATGCTATCCATCTCCACAGAGAGAACTGATGAACTCTTGAGTGCAGATTGAAACATACTTTTTTCATTTTTTTCTTTTTTTATGTATGTGTATGTTTTCTTTTCAACATGGCTAATATGGAAATATGCTTTGCTTGACTTCACATGTATAAGTGTTACATTACTTGCCTTCTCAAGGGACAGACAGAGGGGAAGAAGGTAGGAAGAGAATCTAGAACTCAAAATTTTAAAAAATGAATGCTAAAAATCTATTTAAATGCAATTAAGAAATAGTAAAGAAAATAAATATTTTTTAAAAAATAGAGAAGAATGTACAGAGGAAGACAACCAGGATGGTGAAGGGCTTTAATCTCATGTCATTTGAGAATCCATTGAAGAAAACTGAAATATTTACCTTGAAGAAAAGACACAAGGGGAGCATGACAACTATTTGAAGAGGCATTCAATTTGCTCCGTTTGGCCCAGGAAAACAGAACCAAGAACAAAGAGGTAGAAGTTATAAAAAGGCAACTTCAGATTTGAGGTTGAGAAAAACTTACTTACTGTCCAAAAGTAGAATGGGATACCTCAAGAGGCAAGAGGTTCCTGTTCCTTGAAGATCTTCAAGTAGAGTCTGAATGACACTTATTGGGCATGTTATTATAATAAGGATATGGTTTGCACTAGATGGCTATTAAGGTCCCTTCCAACTCTCAAAATCTGATTCTGTGATTGTATATTTGGGTTAATTCAATGTATATCTTAGATATCAGTCCTTTACTGGAGATATTTGAAGCAAAGATTTTTTCCCAAAAAATATATGGTTTTCTTTCTTATACAAGTTGCATTAATTTTGTATAGGCAAAAGATTTTTAATTTCTTTAATAAGTTATCTTATCTGTTGTGACAAAAGATAAAAATATCATTAGTTAGTAATTCTTCTACTAACTATACCAGTGAAAGAGACTTTATCTGATTCCAATTTTTTAATATAGTATGAACTTTAAAATTCAGCTCACATATCCATTTTGAGCTTGGTACCATATCTGGTGAAAATTTTTGGCCTAAACCTAATTTCTGCCAAAACTGCTTTCTAGTTTTCCTAGCCATTCTTGTCAAATAGGGAGTTCTTTCCTCAAGTAATTTATGTCCTTAGGTTTATCAAATCCCTGAGATTGTTTCTGCCTCTCAAATAACTAATCTATTCCACTGATGTACTTTTCTATTTTTTAAGCTTGCACCACATACTTTGATGATTCCTGCTATACAGTATAATTTGAGGTCTGTGTCATTCTCTCCTTCATTTCTACTTTTTTTTCATTAGTTCTCTTAAGACTCTAGATCTTTTGTTGCTCTGAATGAATTTTATTATTTAGTCTAGCTCTGCAAAGTATCCCCATGGTAATTTAAGTGGTATTGCACTAAATCTGTAAATTAATGTAAGTATAATAAAGTAATATAAGTATTATTATATTGATTTGGCCCAATCATAAGCACTGAATTATTTAATAACTTGTTTATATCTTTGAGTACAGAAACAAAGGACAGAGTAGATCACAAAAACAAAATAAACAATTTGCATTACATGAAATTAAAAGGCTTTGACAAAAATAAAATCAGTGCATCTAAGACAGGAAAATGTCAGCTTGAAAAATTTTTTGCATTAAATATCTTTGATATGTTATCACACAAATATACAAAACCATGAATCATTTCCCAATTAATAACTGGTCAAAAGATATGAAGAAACAGTTCTTAAGAGAACTATAAACTATTAATAATCATATCAAAAACTTATCTACATCACTAATAATAAGAGAAATGCAAAATAACTAATAACTTTGAGCTTTCACATCACACCTAGCAAACTGGCAAAGATAACAAGAGAATAGAACCAGCGTTGTAGGCACTGTGGAAAGAGAGAAATAATGATGGCCCATTATTAGAGTTGTGACTGTATGTCCAATCATTCTGAAAAGCAATTTGGCACAAAGTGGGAGTAATCTGTAAATGAATATAACATAAAAATAAAACATATTTTGTCACATGAAAGTGACAAAAAAAGGGAAGCAATTTGAAATTGTGTTTAAAAAGTGACAAATGTCCTTTTTTTAAATACAAAGATCCCACTACTAGAAATATATCCCCCCAAAGAGGTGGAAGACAAAAGGTCACATACATACCCAAATATTCACAGAATTTTTTGTAGCAGCAAAGATCTAGAAACAAAGTAGGTCCTCGTGCAACAAGGACTGTTTAAATTGTGGTACATGAATGTAATGCAGTATTATGTGCTTTAAAACACAAAGAATATGAAGAATTCATAGAAGCAAGGGAAAACCTGTACCAACCCATGTAGAGGGAAGTAAGCAAAATCATGAAAGCAATGAATACAACGTAAATGGAAAGAATGATAAAACTGAACACTGTGTACCCATAATGACTAACTAACTTTGACACCTGGGAATAACTGAGAAAATGCATCTCCTTTTAGTTAAGAGGTAGGAGACCATGGGCATGGAATGTGCTCACGTCATAAAAGCAGTGATCCTTTCCATGTATAAGCCAATTACAATGTATGCATTTTTATAACAAAGCATTCAGAAAACAACTCATAAACACATCTACACCCATAAAACATATCAGAGGAGGTGTCAAGGCAGATGAGTAGCAGCAAAAAACACAGCAATTTCCCTCCAAACTCTTCCAAACAGACCTAGATAAGACCTCCAAGAAAAAAATCATATTGAATCATTTTTTTCCAGTCCAGATTAGTATGAGGAAGACAGAGAGGTCTGTGGAAACTGGGGACAGGGCCTAGCCAGAAGCAAGGCATTCCGGCACAGAGACAGGCTGTGCACCACTAGGAAAACAGGAGGTCCCAGATCTGGTATAGAGGAATTCATACATACAGAAACAGGTGTCAACCGCCATATTTATTACTCATGACCCACTCTCAGGTCCAGGAGTAGATTAAGGAAAGGACCTGCACCTAGGTGTCATTGCAGTTGTGAGCCCTAGACTTTTTACAGTGCTAGAAGAAAGTTTCGAAACAGGCAAAACTATGTGGCTCTAACCCCAGAAACAGAGAGAGGTCTCAGTTACAGCCTCCAGCCCAGTATGAAACCTGTAGCAGAATACGGAGGACAGGACTCCCACACAAAATGGGAGCCTGCAGTTCTACCACTCTAAACCAGCAGGCCTTTCCATCTGGCCCATAACGGATGACTTTAGCAACAGTCTACAGAAACTCTCAAAGGGCAAACCCAAAGACCTGTTGCTCACACTCAAATCCAGGACAGAAACTGCTGCAGAGTCGAGATCAGAAGGCTGAGTTTACCCTGGATGAGATTATGAGAACAATGAAAGCTTCCAGGTCCCCAGTATGAACTGTCCCTGAGATCTTGGAATAACACAGCATTCAGTACCCCAAGAAAGCTGTAGGAAAACCAGCCCAGATATTCCCATCAGCTCACAAATCCTGGTTCTAACATAAAGTCCAATGTCAGGAAGTAGGCTAGAAGAATGAGCAAACAAAAAAAGAATCCCACCAAAAAGACTTATTGTGTTGACAGTGTCACTCAAGACGCAAACCCAGAAAGAGAAAGACTTCAAAATATCTACAAGCAAAGCCTCAAAGAAAAACAGTTTGAATAGAATTCAACTAGAATTCCTGGAAGAGACAAGGCAAAAGCTTAAAAATGTTTTTATAAATGAAATGAGAGCACTTGAGGAAAAAACTGGAGAAGAATTAAGAGCTGTGGAATTAGAAAGGAAATTAACAGTTTGGTACAAGAGGTACAAAACCTTGCCCAAGCAACAACTTCTCTGAAAATTAGACTGGACCAAAGAGAAGCTAATAACTTGATGAGACAATAAAAAAAGAAAAAGTCAAAAGACTGAGGGGAAAAAAAAAAGCAAATATCTCACAGCAAAAACCTAGACCTAGAAAACCTAAAAAAGAAGAGAAAAAAAAATTCAAATCAATAGATTACCTGAAAGCCATGAACAAAAAAGGAGTCTTGACTTCATATTTTAAGAAATCCTATAAGAAAACAGCCCAGATTTCTTAGAACCAGAGGTCAAAGTATATATAAAAGTGCTGCCTCCTGAAAGAAACTCCAAAATGGAAACTTCTGAGAACATTATAGCCAAAATCTAGTGTTTCCAGGTTAAAAAAAAAATGCTGCAATGAGCCAGAAAGAAAGAATCAAGTACCAAGGAACCACAGTTAGGATCACACGTGATTTAGCACCTACTACTATGAAGAAGGAGCAGCTGGCACAGTGGATAGAGTGCCAGACCTGGAGGCAGCAAGACTCATCTTCCCGGGTTCAAATCTGGCCCGGCCTCAGGCACTTGCTAGCTGTGTGACCATAGGCAAGACCTTTGACCCTGTTTGCCTCAGTTTCCTCATCTGTAAAATGAGCTGGAGAAGGAAATGCAAACTACTCCAATATGTTTGCCAAGAAAACCCCAAATTCGATCACAAAGAATTGGACATTACTGAAAATAACTCAACAACAAACTGAAGAATCAGAGCTGAGAATGTGATATTCAAGAGGCAAAGGATGTAGGTTTATAGCCAAAAATAATAATTCAGCAAAACATAATATAATCCTAATGGAGAGAAAATGGACCTTTAATGACAAAGAAGACTTCCAGGTGTTCCTGTTGAAAGAACCAAAGCTGTGTAGAAACTGTGAAGTTCAAACACAGGAGTGAAGAGAAACAAAAAAGTAAACACTAAGCAAAAATTAGCTGTTTACATTCAAATATGAGAAGATGATAAATGTGTCCTCTCTGAACCCTATAATCATCAGATGTCACAGAGGGAGTCCAATGAATTAGACAAGGTAATTTCACAAAAGTGGTTCTCTTGATGGTCCAAGAATGGAAAGGTGGGGGGAAGGGAATATTCTAGGAGAGGAAAAGGGTTAGGGAAAATTATCTTACATAATTTGGGTACAGAAGTGGAAGTCTATAGGTTTGGAGGAGCAGGTGACATGAGCTTCACTGTCATCTGAACAAGTCAAAGGAGGGAATACAAGCACATATACGTGTTAGCTATAGAAGAATCAACAATTCATCAAAGAGGAAGAGAATTTATACTCTCAGAACACACAACAGGAAAAAACTTATTGAAATATTTTCAGATATTTTCCTTCTTTTCTTCCTTCCTTTCACAGATGGAATAAGAGAATTTGTTTTGCATGACTATACATACTTGTAAAAGACTTTGTTTTTCTTGCCTCCGCAATGGGTGAGGGAGGGGAAAGGGAGAGAAAGAATCTGGACCATAAAATATAACAGAATACAAACAGAACTGACTTTACAAAGCAATAGTAAAGACTGACAACAACTATAGGCCATTAGATTGTTGAATGTAACCAAAAGTGGTTTGATAAACGAAGTAAAATCAAAAGGGGCTCTATGTACAACATACACATAAACTGGGAGTCCACAAAGAAACAATGAATAAATGGCTGAGTGATGTAGATTTCATCATGGAAATGGAAGGGTTTAAGATGACAGTTCCTGCCGTGTGGAATTACAAGAAATTTTATCCCATTAAAAAAGGGAAAAAAAGGGCTCCCCAGAAGAGGAGTTTTAACCTAAGGCTCAGGGATTGTAAAGAACAAAGACAAAATCCAGGAAAAGGTATGTATTACTGATTGGGCTCACAATCTGTTAATTGTTGAATTCCTATCAATGACCTAGTCACAGGGAGGTTAAAAGAAGAACAAGTGGAAGGGACATTAAAGACTGCTGATTTAAATGAGGAAGAGAAATCTGGTCAAAAAGTAGTTTCACATAGGGGCAGCTAGGTGGCGAGTGGATAAAACTCTGGTCTTGGAGTCAGGAGGACCTGAGTTCAAATCCAGTCTCAGACACATGACACTTAACTAGATGTGGGACCCATGGCAAGTCACTTAACCCTGATTGCCTCACCAAAAATTAAAAACAAAAAGTAAACTCACTCAGGTTAACAATTCAGTCAAGGATGATAATATAAATTTACATATGGCAGAGGCCTTAGAAGTCATTTAGTCCCAACTCCTGAATTTTACAGTTGAGGAAACCTAAACTGGTTAAATAACTTGCTGAAAGCTGAGTGGGGATTTAAGCCAGCAACACATTGAACCTATTGCAGCTTAGAAGACAGTGCGATAAAAAGTCCTAATCCATTACTAGTTTAGAGTAGCCATCTTTAAACAAGACCAATTATGTCAGCCAATAGAGACCACTCTCACACTTGGCTATGCTTGTTGCTCTTGAATTGCCATTCAGAGCTCTAGGTTGAGTTTCCTCTTCTATAGGCCATTCTCTTTTCCTGTACAGGAACCGGGAGGCATTGAGAACTGTCTTAGATAGCTCCCATATGTCAATCTCAAGGCTTATCATCAGTGATCCCAAATGACAGGCTAGAGGCTACCCCTTACCCCCCACCCCAGTACATACTGCCTCTAGCACAATCTTTAAATTTTCAGTTATCATCTGGAGGAACAAAAGGTCAAGGAAATCAAGGAAAACATTTTTTTTTACTGGAAAGGAAGGGGAGCTAGCAATACTACACCTCAAACCACACAACAAAAAACAGTAATAACTAATAATCTGGCACTGATTAAAAAAACAGAAAAATTGATCTGCAATAGAACAGAGTTAAGTATACAATATCAGGAGCAAACAAGCATAGTAGTATAGAACCAAAGACAAAAAAATGACTATGGTATGGTCTCACCATGTGACAAAAACTGCTGGAAAAGATAGAGGGACCAAAAGATAAAAGGTCACATCATAAATTTGAAGATACAAATTAAAACCACCCTCAGGTGTAGCCTTCTGGCCATCAGATTAGCAAAGATGACCAAAAAAAGGAAAATGCAATTGTTGGAGGAGATAACGGAGAATGGGTCCACTAATGTACTGTTGGTGGAGCTATGAATTAATCAAATCAACTTGGCAAGCAATTTGGAACTATACCCAAAAAACTACTAAATTGTGCATACCCTATGGCCAAGCAAAATGACTCCAGACCTATGCCCCAAAAAAGATTAAAGATAGTGAGACAAGACTCATTTAACCTAACATGTATTTATAGCAACACTTTTTGTTAGAGAAAAGACCTAGCAACTAAGGTGGTGCTTATCAACTGAGGAATGGCTCGATCAGTTATGGTACATGGATGTAATAAAATATTATTATACCATGAGAAATAACAAAAAGAATGGATTCAGAAAAACTTGGGAAGACTTGTATAAACCATGATAGGAATGAAGTGACCAGACCAGGACCAGAAGTATGAAAACTTTCTAAAATTCAATGTAAAGAAGAATAACTGAAAGACTTCAGAATGCTGATCAATGTAGTGATCAGCCACAATTCCAGAGGACCAATGATGAAGCATACTACTTACCTCCAGAGAGCAAAATGACAAGAGGTGCAGAACAAAACATTTATTTTAAGACACACATGATGTGTAGGTTAGTTTTATTTGACTATGCTTATTTGTTTCAAGAGAGGGTTGCTTTTTTTTTCCGTTTTGTTTTGTTTTTCAAATTGGGGGGAGAAGGAAAGCTAAAGGTGAGCTACTAGTAGTAATGGGGGGAAAAAAGAAAGAAAGCAAAGAGAGTTATTGAAGCATTTTTTTTAATGCAAAGAGTAGAGCAGAGAGAGTTTCTGGGGAGCTATACCCAAAAAACCCAGTAGAAACAAATGCCCTGACTCACAGCAACCAACATTCCCCAGTATATTCCTCACAGCTGCATTAAATGTTAATATAAAATAATTAGAACTGGTTAATTATTTTCTCAGGATCAATTCAACTCTCTATCCTTCAAAAACTCAAATTCTCAACACATTCTGCCATGAATACTCAAGACATGGCTTCCAATAATTATCAGCACTAAGTGGCACCTTGATGCTCTGTTATGGTTCAAAAGGCAGCTATTACAGATGGCTGTGCACCTGCTGTTTCTGCCTGCACAGTTGTCTCTTTCTTGCTAGAGTTTTCGAATCCAACATATGCAATTAGAGCAACTGTTTTTTTGTTTCTGTTTTTTGTTTTAGAGGCAATCAGGATCACACAATTGGTAAGTGTCTAAGGCCATATTTGAACTCAGGTCTCCTGATTCCAGGGCTGGTACTCCATCCACTATGTCACCTACCTGCCCCTAGAGCAATTGTTTTAAAGCAATTAAGAAAAAATTGGATGGATCTAGATAAGAGCTTTTAGAAGTTCAAACCTTGGGGATCCCCAGAAAAAAAAAATGGCTAGACATATGCCAAGATGTAGGTTCTACTAGTGCTGCCATTAATTCACTGTGTGACCCTGGGCAAGTTACTACCTGTCTCAGAACTTTAGTTTTCCTCATCTGTAAAATAAAGGGACTGGATAAAGTGACCTCTATAGTCCCTTCCAGTTCCAACATTTTTTGACTTTACCTGTCTATGCCTGACATCTCCAAACTTTTTTTTTTTGGCTAGGCAATGGGGTTAAGTGACTTGCCCAGGGTCACATAGCTAGTAAGTGTTATGTGTGTGTCTGAGGCCAAATTTGAACTTGGGTCCTCCTGAATACAGGACTGGCTCTCTATCCACTGCACCATCTAGCTGCCTCTCAAACTTATTTTTTACTATGCAGCCTTATCAGTTGAAAAAAAAATCTGAGTACATACTTTCAATATTTGTATATTCATAAATTACATGTACTACTGTATTAATTTATGTATATTATAAACAGACAAAATGAAAATAAAAACAGATGAGATAAAGATGAAATAAACATTTTAAAATAATTACATTGATTGCATAAAACCCTTTACTCTCACTAAAACATTATTAATAATTTTTAGTGAAAACAATATAATGTTTAATTATTTAAATTTTTGTTTTAATATTCTGTATGATATAGCAATTTTAAGGTCAGTTTGTTTGGATACTAGGTTTTAACGGCTATCACAGTTGAAAACAGAAAGATCTATAGTGTAGGATTGCCAAAACCCACAAAATGCCATTTTAAAAGGCAACAGGGCAATGGCTAGGTCTAGGTTACCTGTTTTTTTTCTCTCAATCTCAGTACACTCAGAAATTTCCTCCCTAATTTTGAAAAAAAACTGCAACTCAAAAATATGCCCTGGTTCCTTAGTGTTCCAAGTTGTCAATGGAGTATACTAAAGATGAACTGGGGTAGCTAGGTGGCACACTGGATAGAGCACCGGCCCTGAAGTCAGTAGGACCTGAGTTCAAATCTGGCCTCAGACCAAACACTAAACACTAGCTGTGTGACCCTGGGCAAGTCACTTAACCCCAACTGCCTAAAAATATAAAAAAAAAGAAAATTAAAAAATAAAGATGAACTGGCTGATATAAGTGCTTAATAAATGCTAGGTGACTAAGTGGCAAAAAGAAATAAATGCTTCAAACTCTCTATAATGAAAGCAAAAAAACCAGTAACTTCTTGACTTGTTTTACAGATTATCTTATCCTTCAAAAGGGAAATTTTATTTTGGATTTCCTTCTCATTGATTGCTGAGGTAGAAATGATGGGAACCCTTCTTTCTTCCTAGTTTGGGACCACATCGCCTCATGAAAAAAGTTTAGTAGGATCCCTTCTTTCCCTATCTTTGCAAACAATTTATGTAATTTAAAATAGTACTTTATTTTGCCTGTTTCATTTAATGGCATTCTGTAAGGCTAACTATATTCAACCTAAAGATTAAAATTCTCTATACAGATTCCAATTTATCACTATTAACTTGCAAAACTTAAAGTCAGAGAAGTAGAAAATACTTTTACGATGACTGGACTGGCTTTCACCATTGTACAATTCTACCAGTGAAAGGAATGAATGGTAATGTTTCAACATTTCTAATACAGGAACATGAATGACATAACAGACCAGATTATACAAAAGCAGAGAAAAAACTTACAAAACTCCTAGACCATTCTTAAATTTTTGAAGCATTTTTCATTCAATTATCTCATTTTAACCCCACAACATCATTCTATAGGAATCTTTTCCTGATCCCAACTGCTACTACCCTCCCTCCCTAATAGCCTTGAATTTAACTACCTTGTATTTGTATTCTCTCCATATTTGTTCTGCATATGCTTGCATATGTGCTTTCTGTCTCAGAAAGTAGGGAAATGTTTCTTTCTTTCTATTTGTATCTCCAGTGCCCAGCACAGTGCCTAACATATAAGCTCTTAATAAATGTCTGGTCATCCTATATTTGAGGGTTCATCCCAAACCTTTACCAAACCAAGCAGGGCAGAAGTTGGCCCAACATTTTTTCTTCTTTTCCTCCTGTGATCTTTTTCAACTCTTCCCTCCTTTCTTCCCATCCACCATTTTGCTCCTGATTATAATCACTTCCCTCTCCAATCTCTAAGGCTGCATTCCCAATCCTGCCCCCACTGGCTGATCTGAACAACAGATAAGTCACTTTGTTCTCTAGGACAGGTAGGATGGAATGTATTGTGGCCTCCATCAAGTTATTAATGCCATCATTATTCTGACCTAGGGTAGTGTGATAGCACAAACAACAGGAGATGTTATTCTTCATCCTCTCACACAGTATGCTCACAATAGCAGACCCTTCAGTGCCTTCAGAAGGGGAAGTGAAAGGCAGCAATAGGGAGAACAACCCCTAGAGTCAACCACCTACCTAACTAACCTTCCTGTCTTCTCATCCAGAGTCAGTCTTCCAACAGGTGTGGAGATTTGACAAACACATTTTGTGGTATGGTACCAGTATTCACTGTTCTCATGCCTCTGCTTCACAGTATCATTAGATGCAGAACTGAAAAGATCCAATGCCCTCTTTCACAGTTTAACATCAGTTTTAGGGAATCCAATAGCATAGCACCAAAATTCTAGAAATGTAATACCAAGACAAAGTACAGCAACAGCAATTAATACTGTGCAATTTCTTTCCATCTGCCTCTACACCAATGGTGTCTAACTCAAATAGAAATGAGGACCATTAATCTATATACAAAGATCCTTAAGGATATATGTACATTAAGAACCTGCATAAGGCTACATACTAATAGTTTCTACATGTAATGCTGCCCATGTTTAATAGTATTTTTATCTATTCTGTTAAATATTTCCCAATTAAATTTAAACTGCTTCCAGAGGTACTCAGGAGTGTTACCCATGATGTTTGGCACTTCTCTACATTATCAAAATTAGTAAACTGGGTTCAACCTTTATGCAGATAGCTTCAAGATATCTTTATGCAGATAATTCTCAATTCTAGATATCCAACCTGAAATCTTCTCCTGAGTTTCAGTCCTATCTTACCAATTTCCTTTTGGACACCTCAAATTCAACAGGCCCAAAACATAAAGAACTCATTATCTTTTCTCCCAAACTGTCTCCTCTGGCCAAATTTCCCATAAGGTACCACCACCCTTCCAGTCATCCAGGTTTACTTCCTTGACTCCTAATTCACACTCACCCCACATATCTAATCTGTTATCCCATCCTATCTTTGTATCTTCACATCTCTCCTTAAGCTTCCCCTTCTCTCCACTCAACACAGTCAACACCCCAGCCTTAGGTTTGACCTCATCTTCTCTTGACTGCAAAAGCCTTCTTTTAAAGCTTAGCGCTGTGCTTACCTAGCACACAGCAGGCATTTAATAAATGTTTACTGACTTACAATTAATCTCCCTGCTTCCAATCATTCCAAAGTAATATTCCTAAAGCACAGCCATGACCATATCTCTCACACACATCCACTTATTTAACTCTTATTACCTCTAAGGTTAAATAATACTTGTTTGATATTTCCAGCTTTCTCTACTCGGCCCCTAATATCTTTCCTGTCTTCTTGCACTTGACTCCTTTCCACACACTCTAGACCTGCTTTGGCCTACTCTTTGCTCCCTTCTCCTTTCCTTTTCGCTCTGGCCCCTATGACTGAGATGCTCTCCTGCCTCACCCGGTCACATAATTTCCCTGGCTTCCTTCAAGATTCAAAAATATTGACAGCGGCTCTTTGCATGGCAGCCAAAAACTGTAAACTAACGGGGTGTCTTCCTTTTAGGGAACAGCTCAACAAAAGGTAACGTGAGCAGTGATCGAATATTACATTCAGACCCCGCCTTTTTGCAGGCGGATTTTCCCAGTCCGTCTTGCCCACCACCCCCCTCATCACAAGCCAGGCCATTCGCTCGGAGATTACCTTCCATCTATTCTGTATACAGGTGTCCCAAAAGTCTTGGTGCCGTTTTAAGCTTTTTTTTTAACTGCACCAAGAGTTTTGGGACACTGTCCTCTGTCCATGGTTATTTTCACCCTCATCTCCCCTATTAGACTGTGAGCCCCGAAGCAGACGGGGCTGTCATTCTTTCATTCACTGTCTCGTCTAGCCCGGGCCCGGCACATAGTTGGCGCTTCATAAACGCTGACCGGATTGAATCGGCACATAGCACGCGCTTAATAAAAATGGCGTGGATCTCCCACCAGAATACGGGCTCCGGGAGGGCAGCGCATCCATGTTTTTGGTCCCGTCTTCGAATCCCCGGCATTTCGCAAAACGCCTGGCCCGGAGAAAGCTTAATAAAGGCCGATCACCCTTCATTACAGGAGAATCGCTGGGCCTCGGGAATATAATAAATAAAAGAGGAGGGGCAGAGGCGCGGGGCCGCGCCGAGGCCTGCCTGCCTCCCCTCCCCTCCTCAGCCCACCCCCTCCCCCCAACTCGCGGCCGCTACCTACCCGTCGGGGGAGTACTCGAGGTTGAAGACGGCGCCGTGGGTGCGGGTGCTGAGGTACACCGAGTCCGCGGGGTGGATGGAGCTGTACAGGCTGGTCATGGTGCGGAAGTTGTCCCGGGCGGGGTCCACATACAGCCCCCGGCCCAGGCTGCGGCTCTTCAGCCAACGGAAGAGCGGGATGCCCACGGGGCGCCCGGTCGGCCCGGCCCCCCCGCGCTTGGGCTCCGGGGAGCCGGAGCCTGAGGCGGCGGCGGCGACGCGGCTGGAGAAGAAGGTGAAGGCGGACGGGCAGGCTGCGACGGCGGCGGCCGTGGAGTGGGCGGTGGGCGAGTCGGGGGGGGAGGGGACCAGGACGGCGCGCGGGGACCGCGGGGACCGCGGGGACCCGGGGCTCGGCTCGCCCTTGGCCCCGGCGGCGAGCTCCCCCGCGCGCGCCGCCGAGGTCGCCGCCGTGGCCGAGCCGGCGGGCACGGTCAGCAAAGGCGTGCGAGGATCGCTGGGCTCGCGCGACTCGCGGGGTTCGCGGGGAGGGCTGAAGGAGGGCTCGGAGGGCTGCGGCGAGGTAGGAGAAGAGGCAGGCCCGGCCACCGCCGCTGGGCTCCCCTCGTGCGACCGCCCCTCGCTTTGCCTCACGAAGACCAGGTCGTCCTCGGATAGCTCCTCCGCCTCAACCCCGACGGGGCTGCGGGGCCCGAAAGGGAACATGACCGACGGCGACGCCGACGCGCCACCCCCGCCAGCCCCAGCCCCAGCCCCAGCCCCAGCCCCAGTCCCAGCCCCAGCTCCCGGGCCGCCCCTTCAGCCGCCGCCGCCGCCGCCGCCGACCACCGCCACCCTACCGCTGCAAGACACTTCCGCCCGTGCCGCCGCCTAAGCGCGCCGGCGGGGAAACTGACGCCGAAGAGAATGTGGAGCCGGTGGGGACCCAGAAAGCGTGAGCACCATAGCGCCGCAGGTCGGCCCCCGCTGCTCGGAGTGCCGGAGGAGGCTAGCGGCCTGGGGGGAGGGTAGAGGGTAGGGGTGGAGTTCAGCCCGAGGTCGGAGGGACAGCGCCAGCCGGGTGTCCTCTCCAGCTCCGGGAGCGCCTTCTTCCCCGAGTGCGCGTGACCGCGCGGTCGCGCGCACGGTGACCCCACCCCCGCCTCCAGTGCCCCTGATTTCTATCACCGCAGACGCTGGAGTCGGATGGCTTCAAACGAGGCTGTCTCTTCCTCCTTTTACGTTGCCGGGGTTCTAGGGATGCGGGGGCAAGAGTGGTTGCCTTGGGTTCGAATCCTGACTCTCCCCTCTCCCGGGGCCTCAGTTTCCTACCCTGTTAAAATGGATTTCTATACATCTCTTCTGAGGCCCTTTTCCATTTTAAAGCAGACATCCTGAGCCCTGCCTTAGCTTCCCTCCACTCCCCTCCCTTTCTCCCCCTCTTTTCCTTTCCCACTCCTCCCTAGCAATTGAATAGGAAATCTGCCCATCTCTAAGTGGGATGGACCGGCACTTAGCCCAGTGCCTGGCACACCGTAGGTGCTTAATAAAGGCTTCTTGATAAAAAGCTTCTTAATAAAAGCTGACTTGACTTGGACCGAGGTCCTTTCCAGTTCTCAAATCCTATGACTTCGGAACAGTATGCTGGACACTTGCTATCTGCTGTGCCAAAGGTTAAGAAATAGTGGCTGCCCTTGAGAGCCCCACAGTCTCCTTGGAGAGCCGTAAGACTGAGAGGTCAGGACAGTTCGTGATAAATCTCAGGTAGCATAAAGACCAGGTTTCCCTTCCTGGATTTGGAGTCAGGAAATCTTGGATTCAGATGTCACTCCTAACTCTTGCTAGTTCTGTGACCCTGGACCATTTATGCTGCTCAGAATTTTAATCTGTAAAATGGAGATAATGATGACTGTGCCCTCTGCCCACCCCTCCCCACTTTACAGGGTTGTTTTGAAGATCAAATGAGGTAATATGTGGAAAGCTCTTTGAAAACTATTAAAAGAAATATGTGCCAAGTATTCATACTATTGTTATCATCTTCATCATCGTCATCACCATCATCATCATTACTATGGACTAGCTGAATTTTCTACAATGGACAGCTCCAGCCTGTGCAGCCCCAACCCAGGCGAATGATAGGATGCTAAGATTTAAAGCCCGGAATTCTCTCTCTCTCCTCATCTCCGTGGCTTCCCAGGCTTCCTTCAAGTCCCATCTCTAATCCCACCTTCTACAAGAAGCTCTTCCTGATTCTTCTCAATGCTAGCGCTTTCCCTCTATGATTATCTCCAATTTACTGGATTTACTTTTTTTCGTGGGTGTTTAGGTAGTTCTCCCTATTAGAATGTGAGCAGCTGGAGGGTAGAGACTGCCTTTTGCCTGTTTCCCCAGCACTTAACCAAAGTGTTTGGTACATAGTAGGCACCTATGGACTGACTGATCTCAGAGACACCATCTATAGCTAGACTGATCTCCTAGTTACAGAGCAACAGTCTCAAGAGGTTAAGTGACTTATCCAAGGTCACACAGATAATAGAAAAGCTGGGGTATGAATTCAGGTCTTCAGACTCCAAATCCATAACTCCACTATATAAAATTAGATAATATATGTAAAGTGCTTTGTAAACCAAGGGGCAGCTAAGGTGGTACAGTGGATAGATTGATGAGGCTAGAGTCAAGAAATCTGAGTTAAAATCTGACATCAGAGACTTAGCTGTATGACTTTGGACAAGTCATTTAACTTCCATTTGCCTCAGCTTCCTCATCTGTAAAATTGGAAAAATAAAAGCACCTACTTCCCAGGATTGTTGTGAGAATCAAATGAGATAACTTTAAAGCACTTAGTACAGTGCCTGGCACATAGTGCTATATAAGTGCTAGCTATTATTATTATTATTATTATCTAAATGCATATAAAAATGTTAGGTCATAGAGCCAATCATACCACAACTGCCTCCATGGGGCTCTCTGTGGTTCTTATTTCAGGAAGCAGCAGAGGAAGCTTGGTTAGAAGGAGCAGGACTCAGGAATTAAGTTTGTAGGGCTAAAGAACTTCTCCCTCTTGAAACTGCTTAGTATTAATTTTCTGGGTTCATGTTGTATGTGCCCAGTAGAATGTAAGCTCCTTGAAGAAAGGACTGTTTCATTTTTATCTATCTTCAGCACCCACCTAGTACCTTTTATACCTAGCATACATCTCAAAAATGTTTCTTGAATTGAATTATGGAAAAAGACATTTAGAAGTGAGGGCCAGCAGTTAGGATTTGAAGTGAAAGACCCAGTGTTCAAATCCTAGCTCTACATGACCTAGACTTCAGTTTCCACACCTTTAAGATAATGAGGTAGTTGGACTGAGTGATCTTTATGGACCCATCCATCTCTAAATGTATGATGCTTTCAAATTCTGATATAGACAATAAGTATTCTAAGATTTCAGGGAGACAATTCTGTAGGCAGAGGGTCTTCAGAGAAGTATACAAGCAGGTGGTAGAAATTGACCTGGGCCTAGGATTTAGATAGGCAGAAGGGAGGAGGCATTGGAAGTAAAAGAATGATATCAGAAACCATTCACAGGCAGGAAATTGAAAGTTTTGTTTGGAGGACAGTGAGTAGGGAAGTATAGGTATAAGACATCATTTGAAGTCATGTGGACATACAGTGGTTTCACCAAGCAAGAATTTTTAAAGACATGTACAGAAGATAGAAACAAGAGTGGGTAATAGAACATGAATACAAAAGTTTGGAATGATGTTGTGAGAATAGTGTCAGTATTGCTGCAATTCAGAATGAACTGAGGCTAGCAAAGAAATCTAAGGACAGCAAGAAAAGGGTTTGAGACTATATTGAAGAAAAGATAAAGAGAGAAAGTCAAAGAAGGGATAAGACTGCTGCTGGAGAAGGGGAGGATGAGACAGTAACTGACAACAGAAAGGTACAGCTTCTCAATTCTTTGTTTCTCTTCCACCTGATTCACAATTTTAGAGTGGAAAGCACAGAATAAAAGTGACTAGCATACAACTGATATCCAAGTCAGATAAGGAGATAAGGAAAATAACTTGATGAATTCGAACCACCTGAATGAGCTGCATTTTTGGGTATTCAGAGGAGACTTGGGTATGACTGCTGAGCCACTATCAGTGATATTTCACAGAATCATAGCATTTTAAAATTGAAAAGGACCTTTGGGGGTACAAGTTATGCTCAATGACTACTGAGGTCCCTTCTGACTGAAATTCTGTAATTGTCTTAGCAGTCAAGGAGCTTTTATTAGCATGACAATAACACCCAGATTGCCCTATTTGTAAGTCAAGCATCCTGCAAAAGCCAGACTGACATTATTATTGAACCTAGCCCTGGCCTAGAGAGGAGACTTGTAATTACAACCCACTATGGACTACTCGTCCAAACCATATTTAGGAAGTGATACTGCTCCCCCACTGGCATGGATAGGAACAAAGCATTTTAGTGCCCCAAGCCTGTGGGCATGGTTAAGGGTCCCTTCCTGGGTATGCATTGTCAGAGTTAGGATTATTAGATTCCAGCAAAGAAGTTTCACTTTTCTGTAGGCCATGTGCCAAAGCAGTCTCTTTCCTTTGGCCAATCCCTTTTGAAAGATCAGGCACCTTAAGGTTGGGGTTAGGATCCAAGGGTGCATTGTTGTTTGATATTTGGGGAAGGAAAGAATTGAATACTAGACTAAGGGCTTTGAACTTGGAGCAGAGAAACCATTATGAGCACAGCATGGTGGAGGGGTTCTGGAGAAACCAAAGTATTGATAATGGAGAAATGGATAGTGGAAATGAGGAGGTAAGTTAGGAGGCTCACTTGCCACTTCACTTTAGATTCTTAATTATACTCTGACTATACTATAACCATTTCCTCCTAAACATGTTTTGTAATTAACATTTTCCTCTAAACATGTTTCTGTGGTTAAAATTACACAAATATTTTTATTATTAAAATAGTCTAGAAGTCCTCGCCTCTAACATTGATGCTGTGAGATCATGTTAAGTCCAAAGCTCATTCTAGGTGTCAATAAAATGTATGGCCCTACATCCCAAATTTTCCGGAACAATTCAGATTGAAACAATAAATTAAAATTCAGCAACCTTTTATTACGTGTATGCTAGTGATCAGGGAAATAAAAAATTAGATAAAAGTCTCTGCCCTCATGGAACTTACAGTCTAGTAATGAGACTGAAAATTATATCCTTTTTCAGAACACATCTCAATTTTTTGAATCTGAAAATATAGTCATATAAGACATAACCTAATCAATGATTTTAGACTCTTCTAACAGGCTGAACTGCCCACTCCCAGAATATCTATCCCACCAGTCTTCTATGGTTTGAAATTCTCACTATAGAATTATGTTAGACAATAAAGAAATGTTCTCTAGAATGCTACAGTTAAAACATTCCCTATCACTTAAAAAAAAAAAAAGCACGGTAGAGAACAGAAGGCCAGAAATAATCACAGACAAGTAGGACAGCTTTGTAAGTCACATATTAAATTTTCATATTATATTTTTTAAAAAGAAAGCTGTGTGTAATAGAGTTACAGGTTCATGTACAATCCCCTTTCTGTTATGCCATGGATATGGAAATGTTGGTCAGCTTACTAGCATTTATTAGGTGCCTCCTATTTGCCTGACACTATGCTAAGCACTGGGAATATGAAGAAAGATCCTGGTATTTGTTTAGTTTAGTATTAAATGAATATTTTCTCTTACAAGCCTTTATTAGTACATTAGGCACTAATCGAGTTTAATTAATTAGGTTAGGTATTTGAAACTTTAGTCTCCAGAGGATAAGAGGGAAAGTATTATGGGAGGGGGAGATACTTTGTGTGGTAGTGAGGGACATTCTTCAAAAGGGAATAGAAGGAAACCTGAAGAAAATCATGTAAGCCACAATTTTGCTTCCTAGGTACTTCATTTCCCTGTATTTGTTTTGGTTTGGTTTCTTCATTTTAAGCCTTATATACATTCCTAGGAAATAACACGTAAAATGAATAATATAGTTAGTATATACACAGCACTGTACCAGGCCTTGTGAGGGAAATATATTAATTATAAGGTATGATCCTTGTTACCAAGAAACTCATAGTCTTGGATTGAGCCAGGAAACCTAACATAGGGGGTAGTGCAAGAACAAAAAAGTAGTAAAGGGTGGGATGCTCACTTAACTTGTCTTCCTCAGTTTCCTCATCTAGCTAAAACTCAAGGTTTTTCCCAGTGTCCATTAGCTATCAATTCTAGAGAAGAGAGAAATGGGAAATGCTTGCTTCATGCAGATGGTAGCTTTTGATCTGGGCCTAGAAAGGAAAGGCATTCTAGACAAAGAAAACATTGTTTGCAAATGCATAAAGGTAGAGGAGTGCAGGTATTTTTGAGGAATGGGAGGTAGTCTGGTTTGATGTGAGAATGGGATATGGGTAGGGGAGTAGTAGGAGATAACTGGAAAGGTCAAATCACAGACAGTCTTGAATACCAGGTTAAGCAATTTGTATTTTGTTCAGTAGGCAGTGAGGAACTACTGATCACTATAGGGACAGGGACCCGACCTACTATTTCACTGTCTTTTGTTATGGTTTTTTTTTCTTTTTTGGTGAGGCAATCAGGTTTAAGTTACTTGCCCAGGGTCACACAGCTAGTGTCAAGTGTCTGAGGCCCGATTTGAACTCGGGTCCTCCTGACTCCAAGGCCGGAGTTATTTCACTGTTCTAAAAGGAACTTGCAAGAGACAATTCCTTCTACCAAAGCAGGTCAGCATTTGCTCTGCAAATTGCAGTCTCAGAGATTTGCCTAGCGCACTAAGGTTAAAAGACTTGCCCAAGGTCACACAGGTAGTATGAATCAAAGGCAGAACTCAGAGCTCATGGTTTCCTTACTTCAAGGCCAACTCTCTTAACCATTAAACCATGCTATCTCTTGTGGTCACTGTGCTTTAGGAAAATTACTATGGCAGCAGTATGAGAATAGCTTGGGATATCATTTGGGAGTCTAGAGTTAGATAAGGTTTGGACTAGGGTGGAAGGAAAAGGCAAATGAGAAAGACACTAGGAAAAATCAGAGGACTCAGACTAGAAATGGAGGAGGAGGCAGATTAGCACTATTTATATACAGTAGATACTGGAGGAAGATCAGTTATTCAGCTCATGTGACTGGTCTGTGTTGACAAAGTGAAATAAGAAATGGGTTGCAAACTAGAATTGGATGAGATTAACTCCTGCCAGATGCCTCTCTTTTTCCTCTCCCCACAGGTATGAATATGATTCAAGTTGTATCTGCATATAACAGGAGGGATGGAGCTTCTCATTTTGTATTTACTCTGATGGATAGGTAATTGTTCAAAGGATAAGTAGTTTTCAAAAGAAAAGCAAAGTACTGGGAAAAAATGCCCTAAATCATTAGGAATGAATAGAAATGGAAATTAAAACAACTCTGAGGTTTCATCTCATCTATCATGTTGGCAAAGAGGATTAAAAATAGAAACAGTCAATGACAAGGGGCAGTCAAAGTGGAAAGACAAGCACAGGGTAGTGTAAATAGGTCCAACTGCTCTGGAAACTGAGAAGTCATTAAGGGTTCTTTGACCCAGCAAGTCCACTAATGGGTGTAGAGTCCAAGGTGGTCAGTGAAAGAAAGCAAGCTTCTTAATACAAGATATTCATAGTAGCACTTGGTGTTTGCAAAAACCACCCACCCACAGGAGAAAGAAACCTGGGAAGACCTGTATGTAGTGATATGGAGTGAATGAAAACAATTTGCATAACTACAAACATATAAATAATACTAAAAAGCAGCTGAACTCTAATGATTAGTAATATCAATCCTGCAGAATTTTATGGCAAAACTCACCTCCCTCCTCTTTAGAACTATGGATTTGGAATGTAGCCTTGTTTTCAGATACTGTTATATCTGTTGGTTTTACTTAAATTTTTTGTCCCGTGTAGCACCCTTCCTCCAGGGCTAGTTCTCCAATTCCCACCCACATAAGCAGTTTAGGTCCAAACTCCCTTCAGGGTCCGAGGGAGGAGGGAGCCCTGTTGTTCACAAGCCCCAACCAGTGTGCTCCCTCATTATCTGCCAGATTTTATTACTTTTAGAAAGGGTATAGCTGGTAAATAGGAAGGACAGTTGGTAAACTATTCCCCCCAACTCTGAGTGGTCTCAGACTTAAAAGTGAAATGGGATACTTGTATGACAGAAAGATAACTCATAAGCCCTGGTTAAAGGGAGTCCTTTTCTTCTTCCATAGATATCTCATAAGGTTCCCCTTAAGTGTAGCTCTCTTCTGGACTCCAAGGGCCATTCCCTTTGTAGAGTCCACAGCCTGAATTCCTCTCAGCCCCCAAGGAATCATGACTTCTGAAGTTGCCTTTCCTCAGGGTGCCTAAGGTTGTCCTTCAGTGTTTGTCAAAGAAACTCCCAATGCAGATGCTGCCATCAGTCATTGTGCTCCATGGACATTGCTACTGATACTAATGAACTCCAGAATTTAAGCTTTCAAAAGATTGAAAGGTTGTTACCTGGTCAATGGGCTCCCCTAAGGGCAATTCATTCTCAGGAGTCCTACCCCACTGAATTCAATCACCACTCAATTGATTGACATTAGACTTTTAGCCCCACAGAACATGGGGGACCATATTCTTTTCAACAAGGCACAAGATAGTTCCTATATTGCATCATCTCCTATCATTCAAAGCCCTGTGATTTTTTATAATTGGTTAAGGACTTAGTCACAAGTAATTTATTTTTGGTTGATTGGCTTAGTCAACATATCTGGACCTTCAGTGATTAAATGGAGTGGAGTGGGATTCTTTCCCTCACACAAGGATGGGTTCATGGTGAGGATGGGAGGGGATGGAATTTAAGGAGAAATTACTGTAATTAAAAGACAATTTTTAAAGGAAAGAGAATCTGGGGGGCAGCTAGGTGGCGCAGTGGATAGAGTGCTGGCCCTGAAGTCAGGAGGACCTGAGTTCAAATCTAGCCTCAGACCAAACACTTGACACTTACTGGCTGTGTGACCCTGGGCAAGTCATTTAACCCCAACTGCCTAAAACCAAAACAAACAAACAAAAAAAACAAACAAAAGGAAAGAGGATCCCTTCTGAAATATTTTCTTGAGGGCCAGAAATTCCTGGCTTTGCCAATTCTTCAAGAAGCCAGAATATATCAACGACTCCACATTATACTCAATCAGCAAATTTGGAAATTATCTACAAAACTTTCCACATTACACATTCAATTTAATCAACTTTATTTGTGAAATTAAATTAACCCTACTTTAAAAGGTTATATTTCATGAGGTACAGTATTTGAGGTACAGTCATAACAATTCCCTCATATTTGATATTTTGTTCACAGACTCATTAATCTTTTCACAGTTAAATCAAGCATTAATATGTCTTAGTTCTCAAAGTTGATTATGATTTGTTTACAAATTCAGAAAATATTGAGAAAAGACATGAACAGAGAAAATACTATGTAGGCTGTATATAATTCTTATAACCACATAAAAGCTATGAAATCACTTTAAAAAGTCACAGAACCATACAAATGTAAGTTAGAAACAGTAGAAGTTTATAGAACCAATTCCCCTGTAAAATAAATTTCGGAAGAATGCAAGAAATTGCTTTAAGTTTTGTATTTCTTCTGCTTACTTCAGGAAGAGGGTACCTATTGGCCTATGATATGAGCTCTCATGCCTCTCAGACAACCCTCACCCTCATTTAAACCTAATGTAGAATAGTTATTTATGGATTAAAATCCTATTCAAATGACTGATTTCACAATCCATTAGTAAAATCACTAGAGGTTGGTCAACTGAGAAAGAAGGTACTAACTACACCTCTCTATCAGGTATTTGTTTAAAGGTTTAAGAGAAAAAAGGCACAGGAGATGTTATAAAATGTTAAAATGGGTCTGCTCATACTGACATGTCTTTCATTTGAAAGTTCCTAAATCTACTTCAGAAAAGCATTAGCTTCAAATCATGTTTATACTGTGAAAAGTATGTTTCATTTTTCATTTCATTTATCTAATGGCAAAAGGTGTTGGAAAATGACAAAGTCTTAAATCCTAAGGGTTTAAGATAAAATGGCTAATCTCATATAGTTGGTTATCAATTCTTAGAATTTCCCCGTCTCATCTCTGCTTCCCTTTCCTACAAATTCTCCTTTAAAAGTAATAGTGTACGAACACAATCATTAGGAAATGGCTCAATATAGTGTAGTACATGAACATAGAATACTAGTACTGCACCACCAAAAAAATAAAGAATTCAGAGAAACCTAGGAAGACTGATGAGGGCAGCAGAATCAGCAAGATAATATGCATTATGACAGCAATATCAATCCAAGCTTAGCCCCAGAAAGGAATTCAGAAAATGTACCTTCCCCTCCCTTCACAGAAGGGGTTAGAGATTATAAATGTGGAATGTTGTATTTACTGTCAGACTCAGTCAATGTATTGGTTGCTGGACTGTTATTTTTTAATAAGCGAATGTTATAGAAAGGGGAAAAGTGGGAGGGGTAGTTAGAAACAAAGGTAACTTTTTCATAATAAAAACACTGAAGATAGCCTCCTGTATGGGTACAAAGCCTTCTGAATTATCAATGCTTACAAGAAGCACTAAATTTCATCAAGTTTCAACTATTACCA
The DNA here is from genome assembly GCF_003287225.1 of Phascolarctos cinereus. Classification (NCBI taxonomy): domain Eukaryota; kingdom Metazoa; phylum Chordata; class Mammalia; order Diprotodontia; family Phascolarctidae; genus Phascolarctos; species Phascolarctos cinereus. Next base: position 265,471,728 of record NW_027555847.1, on the reverse strand, counting down.
TTAAGTGTAATGAACTTAGCAAAAGCTGTATTACCAGGTAGAACAGTAAATTACTTTATTTCCCATTGTGTGTATAAACTAAATATTAAGGGAAAACTTACTAATAGGTATTCCATAACTGGCACGAATAAATATACATTTTATTGTGCCTCTGCGGTGGATATGCTCTTACATATCTTGATCATTTTTTCTACCCAGTGAATAAAATTCTTTGTTGGGCATCAGGTCAATTAAATGAGAAATACGGTTAGACATGCCAAAGAAAGCAGAAATAGAAGCTATGTCCCAGGCATCTTCTCGATCAAAACCCTGCAATTCCAGCTTTTTAAAATGTTCTTCTGTTATGTCTTCAGCACGACTAACAGCAAGAGCAAATTCTAGCATCGCCAACTCTCGAGGTGATAAGTCAGCCTTTCTCCAATTAACAATGACCTGTAGGAAAAGAAGCAGAGAAAAAAGTTGGTGCACTGCCATTAGTACATGCCCAGGATGCTTACTAAGTGAACTTGACATTTAGAATAAAATATTGGACTATACAAAGAGCCCAAGTCAGAGGAAATAAACTAACTAAAAGTATGATTCGTTTAGAAGGCTAAGTGGTAAACTGCCCTTGGCAGTAGTTTCCAAATGTTGTATGGTGACACTTTCCTTCCACCACATGCCTTCTTTTTTAAACAAAAACACTCACTTTCACACACCTTTAGTAAAATAATCTATGCAAATAATTTTCTTTAAAAATTCAAAATGTGTAATTTTTTATTACAAATCTTTAATATATATTAATGTTACTTTTTAACATTATGTAATATATTATTTAATAATATAGTATCATGCCATAATATGATATTTAATATAGTAATATTACTTTTAACATACACAAATAGATAAAATCTTCTCATTTGCATGACAGGCATTATAGAACAATGAATAGTGAAATAGTCTCAGAGCAAAGCAGACCTGGGTTCAGATCTCATTTCCTATGCATACTGGCCCATACAGTGACCCTAGGGCAAGTCTCTTAACCTCCCACTCTGTGCCCTGGGCAACTGTAAGGCTGTAAGTTGCAAAGAAATTGCTGACCTGCACTAGTCAAGGAAGTTTATTCATCTAGGAGTTCCCTGTCAATGGAATCAAAAGTTCCAGTCCCTAATCCTCTAATTTTCATATCTATAATAAAATAACCATAAAAGTTATTAAAGTGATGGGTGGGCTTGAGATATTTTTGACACAAAATTTCTCATGTCACTGATAACACTGCCATAAATTCTTTATTTAATTTAGATAACACTAATGGAGATATTTTGTCTTTATGGCAGCTCTAGTAAAAAAGAAAAAATCCCATTTCACACGAAAATGAAATTATGAATAGGAAACTCGGTATCATTTTTGGTTCAGTAAACCAGAATTTTTTTTTTCACCCAGTCACAATAGACTTTAATAGACTTGTACAATCACAAGACAAGTCTATTAAACTTTTCTTATTTAGATGGAGTGAGATGAAACTACTGTATTTCTCCATGGCAAACAGGTTTCTTATCCAATCATATTTCTTTTCAAAAGAAACAGGTTTTTGTTGTTTGTTGTTGGTTCAATCATGTCCCATTCTTCACGATCTCATTTGGGGTCTTCCTGGCAAAGAAATTGGAGTGCTTTGCTATTTCCTTCTCCAGCTCATTTTACAGATGAGGGTTAAAGAGATTTTCCCAAGGTCACACGGCTAGTAAGTGTCTGAAGCCAAATTTGAACTCAGGAAGAGTTTTTCTGATTCCAAGCCCAGTGTTCTATCCACTAGGCTATCTAGCTGCCTTAAAAAATATCTAAGTCTTTATTTCATTTGAGGCGGAGTGGTTCTTAATTTGATAAACAAAAATATATCATCCAATGCTCTTTTTCATAAATCCAATCATTCATTAAATTTCAGGATCAAAGCATAGATTTGAGGATTTTACATTGATTTACAATCCTAGTTTTTCAGAAGGATCTACCAGTTCCAAGAAAATGTTATAAAATGAAATCGCTTCATCTTTATCGTTAAAAATAAAGGGAAAATGGCTTTTTTTAAACACCCTTTAAGAAGCCAACATAATTCAAAAACAGGTATGCATGTAAGGTATACTAGGTATGTGCCTCCCCCCCTCCTCCTCCCCCATTTTGTCTCTCATTTAAAGTAATTTAGTTCAATGATGTCCAACTGAAGTAGAAAGGAAGGCCACTAAAATATACATAAGGATCCCTGTGGGCCACAAGTTGACTTAGAAAACTACATGATATTTCCCAAATTACATTTAAATGTATTTCTGCAACACTCCCACAAATGTGCCTGGTTTGTTCCATATCTTGGTTTAGTTGTTAACTTTAAAATATTTTTTAAGTTTTAGATTCTTTAATATATTTGAAAAATAAAAATAATCTTTACTATTGAGTATTCAATAAATATTTGCCTTAGACATTTTTAAAATTCCTGGGTGCACACCCTATAAAATGTGAAGTGTGCTTATGGTTTAACAATAACATATAAGTACCCTGTATTTTGTCCCCATGTGGTCATATAATTTATGAAGGGCCTTTCTCTTAATGGATCATTTTATATCAAGCTGATTATTCTTCTAACAACTGTAGCTCTTCACATATATTAAGTGATTGTGAAGCATGCAATGTGTTCAAATTGCAGATGGGACCACTTTACTAGCTGGGAAATAACACATCCTAATATTGATCTACGCTTGTTGTTTCATCTATTTGTAATGAAATAGTTTCCCAATTAATTTGTCTAAATTTTCATAAGATTTTCCAAGCATCATTCCAAACACATCATCAAATTGGGCTATTTACAGTAAGCAATTCTGTAAGCAATTGCGTAAGATGCAACTAGTCCTTTTGATGTCATACATGTTTTTTGAAAGTTTGGTTTTGCTTATTAAAAGCATCTCATTTTATCAGGGAAAATTTGTCTTGTCAATGTATTCTATGCTTTTAACAAGCTGTTTCAGCTTACTAGGTTTCATCCTGTTGGCAGCTTAATCATGTGTACAAAGCCAATTTAACAGTTTTTCCTCATTGTCAGTAACAGTACTTTGTAAGTTCCAGTGATATTGTGGGAAGTATTTCCTGAGTTTAGGCTCTTTGCTTGATGTTTGGTGTCCTGTCTATGATAGTATTGACTCCAGAGGAGAAAGTGAGGCTGATGACTGCACAGCCCTCCCTCACTTAAATTCAATTCACTTGCAAGTCATTACATCACCTCCCTGATATCATGGTCCTCTTTGAGAGTGGAAGGACAAACAAAAACAACTAGTTTTGGCTACCACAGTTGGCTTCCTCCTCAAATTGATTATGCATTTATTCATCATGGATTGATAGTTCACTTTAAAAAAATTAAGAGAATAAAAAAATTAAGACAGTTAAATATAAAAATTGTTCAATTTCAAGTTTAGGCACATTACTATGTCCTAGAAAGTTTAGATAATTGCACTAGTTACGTATGATAGAACCATAACTAGAAATATTTTCACATAGAACAAAAACACTTGTGCAAGGGGGAAGTAGTTGAGGGCAACAGCAGCAAAAGGGACAGTCTGACCACTGGTGCAAGTCACAGTAATGAGAGGGGCAGTTATGTCACATGGCAGCATATGGCCATTATATTAGCCCCAAGAAGGAATCAATTTCCCCCTCCCTCCTCATAAAAAAATAAAAATAAACTGTCAGAGCCCTAGAACAAGGCCCTGCTCACCCTTTACTAGCTATGGCTCCGGCCAAGGTTTGAAAATATTTAACAAATACTATCTTAGAAGAACCAGGTGTGGGCTATGTGAATGTAAATGATATTATCAAGGATTGCATAAATATAAATTTAAGGATGGTGTTAAAACTATCTGCACAAATGGAATGTTCACATCGAAGCACATGAGCATCACCCTCTCATTTTAGAGATAAGAAAACCAAGACACAAGAAGGTTAAATGACTTTTGCAGCTACCAACTTAGAACAGTATTGTATAGCATGAACTGCCATGTGCAAAAAAAAAAATTAGCCGTAGAACAAGAATTAAACCCCAAAGCACAAAACCTTACTGATAGATAATCAAACATTTATAAGCTAATAAGACAAGCAGCTATTCTGCCTTTTATGCAATTAGTAATTCCTTTAAGCAAGGCTGAGGTCAAATGGAGCTCTTGCCCATAAAATAGACTTAGCAGGAAGAGGCTTTATTTTCTTTTCAATCTAAATACTAACCTGATCAGCCAGAATAGCATTTTTGGAATATATTCTGTGTAGAGCACTATGGGCAATTACACAGTAGGGGCACCTATTAGTAGCACTTGTAGCTACAATGATGAGTTCTTTATCAGCCTTGCTGAGATGTCCTATTAAAAAAAGAAAACAGGAAAATATTTGTACACAAATCACTGAAATGGAAAATATGTGTATATAAGTAACAGAAATAAATGCACAGAGCTTAGAGCCATTTTGAAAAGAATAAAGTTTAAATAGAGACTGTCATCACCAAGGTTAAGTATCTGCATTTCACAGTGAATTGACCAAAAGACATTGGGGAGAGGCAATTTTGCAGCACTGAAAACCACCCAAATGAATCATTCAAGTCAAATCAACCACTCAAGTCAAATAAAAAAAACCCTTCCCCCTCTTCCAAGGCAGCCTTTTTTAATCTAAATAATCCTACAAACCATGCTAGGTAGCCTATACCTCCTGGCTAGCACTTTAACCTGAAGGTCATTTTTCCTACTGTGATTTCCTGGTATTATCTGGAACACTGGGCTTCTGTCTTCCTTTCCATCTGTTCAGATCCCACCTATCCTTCAAAGCCCCACCTCCTCTGGAATGCCCTCCTTCCCTGACTACTCCAGCCAGAAGATTCAAGAGGGCTATTCTTACACAGCAAAGGGGGAAAAAAAACCAGACCATTGAAGGTAAAGGAGAGAACTGCAGAGAATTGGAGTAGAACAGACCAATTGTCAGAGAAGTTTGGCAAGATGGTAGAAAGAGAGAAGGGTCATTTTTTTTCAAGCAAAGATTTTTTTCAAGATGGGGGAGACATTTTCATGTTTTAAGGCACAGGCAGGAGTCAGCAAAGAGGGAGACACTGAAGCTTCAAGATCTAGAAGAAAGTGAAAAGAGATAAGATCAAGACCTGATTCATGTTTCCTCTGGAAATTAGGCTAAGGGAATAATGCACTAGCCTCAGCTTAATAGTCTTAGACTATGCTTGGACATTATGAACTAGAAAATACAGGTTACTTGATTCCTTTTAACCGAATTGTGAGCTATGACTATCTACCATATTCTTTTTTAAAAAAAGATCCATGAAACATGTTTTGTATGACTTAACATGTATAAATGATATATTGCTTGCCTTCTCAAGGGGTAGGGGACGAGCGTGAGAGATGGAGAGAATTTAGAACTCAAAATTTATTTTTTTTGAATTTGTAAATACTTAACAAAATAAAAATATATTTAAAAATAAATTAAAAGTATCCATGAATAACTATGTTTTCTTTTACTTTACCTGTTTCTTTGTTGACAATGGCATTGTAGTAAGCAAAAAATGCTCTGAATTCCTCTGGTCGATGTGCTAATGCCTTAAAGACATTGGGTAGAAATCCAGTCTGTTTTTAAAAAAGAGAAATCAATATCAAAGATTAATATTTACTTAGCAATCACTACATGGGATTAGAGGCTACATCAGAAGTTGACATAAAAATGGTCAGCATCCTTTACTAGAATCTTGATCCCAACCTATCTATCTTCTCCAAAAGACAGCCCACTCTATCACCTCTATTCTCTCCTCTAATCTTCAATCTCACCCTATGTGCTAGTTCCTTTCCTGCTACCAGAAACACATCTGAAAACACTCCCATCCTTGTAAAAAGACTCTCACTAGATCCTGCCATCTCTGATAGTTATCATCCTATGTTTCTTCTCTTCCACCTCCTCAGTTAAAGTCGTTGAAAAAGCCGTCCACACTTGGCCCACTTCCTCTCCTCTCTCTTCTAAACCCTCTGCAATTCTTAATTCCTCTCCAAACTCCTCTCTGGACTTCCCTTACCATGCTATGAAGCCTATCACCCTGGAAATTCATTCTGCCTCTGGACTTCTCACACTGGAAGCACCCTACCTCAGCAGCCTCTTTGTCTGATTGACTGGTTCTTCCCTGAACCTCCATTTTGAGGAAAACTTCCAGGCCAACCATGGCTGGGAGCTTGGGGACTTCTCTCCAACCCCCACTCCTGACTTTCTCACCATGCCCTCACTTAAGGTATCTTCTTTGTCTCTTCTTTCCTTTTCAGCTTCTTTTTACGTGTTGATTGTTAGAATGTAAGCTCCTTGAAGGCAGGGACTGTATTTCTGCTTGTATTTATATTCCCAGGACTTAATACAATGCCTGGCACATAGTAAAAACTTAATAAATGCTAGTTCATCTGACTTGATAATCTGTCTTCTAACTTTATCATTCAATTGAAACTTCTCCAAGATTAACTTGGAACATGTAATGGCCTTTCCTCACACCTCCTTGACCTCTCTGCAGCATTTAAGACTGCTGACCACTTGCTGCCCCTAGATGCTCTCTTCTCTTCCTTTTCATGACAGTGATCTCTTGGTTCTCCTACCTATCTAATCACTCCTCCTTTCCTTTGCTGGTTTGTTACCCACTACATGACCACTAACCTGGTGTAAAGTTTCTGCCCTCGGGCTGATCTTTTATTACCTCTATATTCTCTCACTTGGTAATCCCATGTCTCCCATAGGTTCAATTACCATCTCTTTCTAGATGACTCTAGTCTCAAACCCCACTCCCACATTATCAAATGCCTACTGGACATTTCCAACCGGATGTCCTACAGGCATTGAAAACTCAACATATCTAAAACAGACCCCATTTCCTCATTACTGTTGAGGGCACCATCATTCTTCCAGGCATCATCCTCAGCTCTCACTCATCCCACATAACCAATCAATTGCCAAATCTTGCCATTTCTTTTTCTCTGATATATGCATTTCTATCTACTCACACAACCACTGTCCTCGTCCAGACCATCTCTTATTTTGGACTACTAAAACAACATTCTAATTAAATCTCCCTGCCTGAAATCTCTCTACTTCAATAGATCTGCTGCTCCCCTCCCCACTCCAGGGGCTTCAGATTACCCCTACAAATCAAATATAAGCTGTTTGGCATTTAAAGTCCTTCACCATCTGGTCCGTCCCTATATTTCTAGTTTTACTGCCCTTCATGTATTCTACAGTCTAGGTCTGCTGGCCTACTTGGCCATTTCTCATACTCAGGTCTCAGTCTCCTGTCTCCTACACCTTTGCCCTGGCTGTCCAAGTAAAGAAACGTTCTCCCTCCTTACCTCCATCTCCTACAATCCCAGACTTTCCTCAAGACTCAGCTCAGATGTGACCTTATACAGGAGGCCTTTCTCATTTCCTCCCTCCAGCTGTTAGTGCCTTCCCAGACAAGGTTACCTTCATCTACTCTGTATGCATCTTGAATATACCAATTTATATTTAGAATGAAAGCTGCTTGAGGGCAAGAACTATTACTACTTTTTCATTGTTTTCCCTAGCACTGAGTGTAATTGTAGATAGAAAGGTGGCCTCAAAGCCAAGAAGCAAGTCCTGATTCTAACAAACTGTGACTCTTGCTAAATGACTTAACCTCTCTATACCTTAGACTCTCTAAGACTATTAAGTTACAGAAGATAGCAGCATGCATTAAAAGGAGTTTCCTTACCAAGGAATCTTATTAGGGCAAAACTCTTAAGGAGGTGAAGTTTGTTATTGGCAATCTTTACTTTCCCCTAATAATGTCCCCTTCTCCCAACTTGCCAGTCCAGCCTTCCATCCCCAAAAGCTATGGCTCCTTTCCAAGATCCTCCTTGAGATATAAGCTGATAACCACTCAATATTTTACCCGTAAGTATATCACTTTCAGTTGACAACAAAAAAGGCCCCAAAGAATGAATCTTATGGTGGAACTTCAGGTACCATGACAGGCTCATGGAACATGGAACCTTCTCCAATGACCTTCAAACCACAGGGAGACAACTAACAACCTACTCGGCCTTTTCTGTGCTTTGGTTCCCCAATGGTCCAGACTGTTTCCAGAGATCCTGTGGTCAGGGGAAAGGAGACAGACAGGCCAGATGAGCAGAATGGGGGGCAGGAGAAGGCTGGGGACCTCCTCTGTCTTCGGATGATTGTTCTTCCCATGAAGATCTTGTTCCTTCTTCCTGATCACCTTAATACTAGGGTCTTCCCTCGGCTGACCTGCAATTTAGCCTGTTTGTGTATAGTTGTCTGGTTGCCGCCGCCGCCCCCCACGTTAGACTGTGAGCTTCTTTGAGGGCAGCTACTGTCTTGATTCTAAGCCCAGCTCTCTATCCACTGAGCTAACCAGCTGCCTCATAGTTTATATTAAATTCACATGTAACTCAATACCATTGGGTGACTGGTAAATTCCATTTGTGGGTCCAAATTTATCATATGTTGAACAGTATAATACATGACCTGAGTATCACACAATTGTTGAAGAGCAAATGAGATGATGTATATAGAAGCATTTTATAAACTACAAAGTACTATATAAATATAAGTAATTAGCTACAACATTGTTATAATATATTATTATAATTTTGCTATAATTCTTGTTAGAAACATTATAATTATCAACTATTACAATATAATCCTATATCATATAAATATGCCAAATAAAACAAATGTAAGGATAAATATGACCATTAACAATTATTAAAATAATGATATAATGGGGACCGAGCTAAACTACATGAGTGGGGATAGGTATTAAAACCAACCATTAACTATAGCAGTATTGTAGGTGCTTAACAGAAATGTCCATTAAAAGAAAAGTAATCCAAAGGTCAGGTATGTAAGTAGGTATTAACATAATTGTAGAAATTCATGAGGTTATGTTTATTTCTGAATTTTTTAAACATACCTTTTTTTCCACCTCTTCCATAAGCTCCACTATATCAAAAGGTAGTTCCTTTTTATAAGGAATAGGATAACGACCAATAGGCTTTGTAGGTTCTGGCTGAGCATCATTCGAATGGCTTGTTACTTTAACTGTTGAAAGCGTCCCAAGTCTATTTGCCAATAATCGAGGAACACACTAAAATTAAGAGGGGGAGGAAAAACAAAGGTCATGTTCGTCTGATAACAATTTTTACATTATTTTTATTGCTTTAAAAACATTTTTCCTGTTAAAAATTCTCATTAAAATAGTTTTTCATATTTCCAAACATCTCTATCCCCACCCCCACCCACCCCTCATAATAAAAACAAAAGACAATTCAACAAACCAAGTTTAACAGCACAGGCAATGTTCTACACCCATAGTTCCATAACCCCCAAAAAGGAAAAAGGTTGACCCTAATATTTAAATAATTTTTTTCCTTAAGAACAATCTCGATATTAGGGTTCAAGTAAAACATGGTATTTATCAATAATAAAATGCTTCTTGATTCCCTTTATTATGATTAAATTACCTCTGCATTGAGCTTTGCAAAGTGAGACCATTTCATTAACATATCATTAATAAAAGTCATGCAAATTAAAAAAAACACCAAGGTCTTACCACATATCAGCAAACTGGGAACAGCTACAAAATACAGAAATAATGCAGAATATAGAAATAAGATAAACATACTAATATGCTGCTGATTTTGGTAAATTGTGCTAACTGTTCTGAAAAATAATTTGTAAGTATGAGGAGTCACTAAACTATTCATACCCTTTGTCTTAGTAATCCCATTGCCAGACATAGACCTTAATCCAAAGAAAGAAGTCTATATATACTGTGCATGGGTGCACAGGTGCACACATAAATATTCATTGTAGCATCTTTTAATGGTAACAACACTGAAGTCTATGGATGCCCAATGAGTTAGGGGATGGCTAAACAAATTTGTGGTCCATTAGTGTTGATGGATGTTACTGCATGTGAGGAATGCAGATTATAGGGAAATAGACCGTAATACTCTAATAGTGGCAGGATCTGTCCAGGCTTATGGGCTACTAGTGTATTGCCTCTGGGAAGCCAAAGTCATTTTCACATCATGACTGGGCATCAGAGTAGGACTTTATTCCTATAAACACCTAACAGCTGATCAATAAACTCTTGTTTGATTAAAGTCCTCACTTTATTTTCTCACTAAGCACTGTTCTTTATATTTGGCAAGGCAGAATGATGACATTTAGACAGAATTAGAGAAATCTAACAGAAAACAAATAATATGTTCAGGAGGTGAATAGAATCTTAGATAAACTAGTATGGTAGCTATCTGAAGAAAACTGAATGGGAACAGAAAGGAATATACCTTTCTCAGTGGTACATGGTACCTTTACAAAAATTAGCCGTATATTGGGGCATAAAAAACTTTTATAGTTAAATGCAGAAAATAAGAAATATTAAATGCATCCTTTTCAGATCACAACGAAATAAAAAGTATATTCAATAAGATACTATGGAAATGCAAATTAAAAACTAACTGGAGACAAAACAGACTAATCTTAAAGAATGAGTAGGTTATAGAAAGACTTTCATGAACTGATACTGAACGAAGTGAGAAGAACCAGGAGAATATTGTACACAGTAACAGCAACACTGTGCTATGACTAACTTTGACAGATTTGTCTCTTAGTAATGCAAGGATCTAAGACAACTCCAAAAGACTCATGATGGAAAATGCTATCCCACATCCAGAAAAAGAACTATGGAGTCTGAATGCAGATGGAAGCATACTGTTTGCTCTCTTTTTTTCCTCAGGGTTCCTCCTATCGGTTCTAATTCTTCTTTAGAATATGAGTAATGTGCAAATATGTTTAACATGAATGTATATGTAGGGTTTATATCAGATTACATGCCATCTTGGGGCAAAGACGGGGAGGGGAGGAGAGAAAATTTGGAACTCAAAATCTTATGGAAATGAATGTTGAAAAGTAAAAATTAAATAATATTTTAAAAAAGAATGAGTGAGTTAAAGAATAAATCATAGAAACAATCAATAATTTCATTAAAAAGAATGACAACAATGAGACTTTTATCAAAACCTATGGGATGCACCAAAAGTAGTAATCAGAGAAAAATTTATCTAAATGGTTATATTAAACCAGAAGAAGAGCAGATCAATGAATTGGGTGTGCAATTAAACTAGAAAAAGAACAAAGTGAAAATCCCCAATTAAGCACCAAATTGGTATTCTTTAATTTTAAGGTGAGATAAATAAAATCAAGTGTAAGAAAACCATTGTTGACCCAGCAATAGCACTTCTAGGGCTGTATCCCAAAGAGATCAAACAAATAGGGAAAAGGACCCACATGTACAAAAATATTTATAGCAGCTCTTTTTGTGATGGCAAAGAACTGGAAATTGAGAGGATGTCCATCAATTAGGGAATGGCTGAACAGTTGTGGTATATGAATGTAATGGAATACTATTGTGCTATAAGAAATGATGAACACACACAAAATTTTAAAAACAAAAGTTAAAAAACTGTGGATTAACAGATAAGGAAATATCTAAATAAACTTATTTTAGAAAAAGAAATTGAATAGGGCATAAATGAGCTTCCTAAAAACAACAACAAAAACAAACAAAACAAAAAAACCAACTGGGGCAGCTAGGTTGCCCAGTGGATAGAGCACCAGCCCTGGATTCAGGAGGACCTGAGTTCAAATGAGGCCTCAGACACATAACACTTACAAGCTGTGTGACCCTGAGCAAGTCATTTAACCCCATTGCCTAGACCAAAAAACAAAAAAGTTAAAAATAGATAGTATGAAGCAGCATTCAAAATCAGGTTCTCTGATTCCAAATCCAGCTTGGCAACAACCTGCTCTAGTTCCTGGATTTCCTCATATAATACTAACAATAATACGACAACTTTTATGTAGTACTATAAGGTTTGTAACATAGTTCAAATATATTAGCTCATTTAATCCTCAAAACAACCCTAACTACTTAGGTTAAAAATATTATCCCCATTCAATAGATGAGGAAGAGATTTAGAAAAGGGAAGGGGATTTGCCCGCGGTCATATGTCTAAAGTAAAATAGGATTCGGATATTCAGGAATTTTCTGCTCCCCAAGTCGTGTTCTTTCCACTATATCCTGCTGCTTCTCACATGATTTTTTTTTTGGTGAAGAAATTGGAGTTAAGTGACTTGCCCAGGGTCACACAGCTAATAAATGTCAAGTGTCTTAAGGCTGGATTTGAACTCACAACCTCCTGACTCCAAGGCTGGAGTGCTATCCACTGTGCCACTTTTCTGCCCCTGCCTTTTTTTTTTTTTTCACATGAGTATCTTAATATACAATGGTACTCCACCTGAATCCCAATTTAAGAGATAAAAGGGGAAGTGGAACACTCTGATGGGAGAAATATGGAAGAGTGCAGGTCAAGAACAATTCCAGTTGCATTTTACAGAGAAGACACAGGGCAATGATGTTCAAACTCTGGTGTGTATGACCTGATTAAGTCACTTTATTCTTCTATAATAAGAGATTTGAGGTTGAGGCACAGACCTGTGATTTTCCTCCACTTCCCAGATGAGGAAACTCCCTTTACCAATGCAGGTAGGCATACTCTTTATAACATACAGTCTTAGATAGATAGACAGTGATGTGCCCAGGGTCATAGAGCCAGTGTATCAGGAGAAACTTGAAACACAGGTCCTTCCTGATTTAAAGGCCAGATTTCTTTATCAACTATGCCATGCTGCTACTGAAAAATATTTTGTGTGTCATTCATGAGCAGGGAGCCATACCAATCTTTTTTGTATCATTCCAATTTTAGTGTATGTGCTAATTGTACAAGATCTAATAATATTCCTTCTCAGGCTTCACTTATATATGCTACAGGCAGCTAGGCAGCGGTAGCATGTGTCCTGATGTCAGATCTTAGTTCAAATTTGACCTCAGACACTTGACACTTACTAACTTGTATGACCCTGGGCAGGTCACTTAATCCTGATTGCCTTAAAAAAATACATGTTAGTTATCTGTCCAGGCTTATAGGCTACTAGTGTATTGCCTCTGGGAAACCAAGGTCACTTTCACATCATGACAGGGCATCAGAGTAAGACTTTATTGCTATAAACACCTAACAGCTGATTGATAAACTCCCGTTTGATTAAAGTCCTCATTTTCTCACTAAGCACTGTTCTTTATATTTGGCAAGGCAGAATGATGATATTTAGATAGATATTTACAGGACAGCATCACAATTAATACATATAATATAGATTAACTATGTTAAACAAGATTCATAACCTTGGCTGTCTTTGACTTTTCTTCCATTACCATAGATATCCAAAGGCCAAGTCTTAATTGATTCTACCTCTATTAATAGTCCTGGCATCTTATCAGTCAATAAACATTAATTAAGGTAGTGTTAAACTCTGGGGAGACAAAGAAAGGTAAAAAACAATCCCTGCCCTCAAGGAGCTCACAATCTAATTGGGGAGATAAACATAAAGGAGCTAAAAATATTTTGTACAAATGAAATCAACAAAGTTAGAATTCAAAGGGAAACAGTTAACTGAGAAATAATCTTTGCAGCAAGTTTCTCTAACATTTGAAAAGGAAATTAGGAGCAAGCAATCATAAAGGACTACAAATAAGTAATCTGTAGATGCTACAGAAATGCTTATTCCTTTCCCTTCCCTTTCTCCTTCCCCTTCATTAAACAAAAATGAAGTGTTTACATTCTAATATAGGGAGAAATGATATATGTGTCCCCAAGAGAACTATAATCAAGGGTGATAAAGGGAGTCTAATAAGACAGAGGCCCTGGGATAGGTTTTTTTTAATCTTTCCATAATCTTAAAAGAAAGCAAAGAGGAGGAAAGAGAAGGGTGGGAAAAATTCTCACGTAATTTGAGTATGCAAGTAGAAGGCTGTACAAACAAGAAGAAAGCGGAAGGGGGAGCAGGCCACACTTGAATCTCACTACCATCGGAATTGGTGAAAGGAAGGAAGACACAGAATAGAATGCAGAAATACATTTTCTCAACAGGGAAACAGGAGGGGGAAAGGCAAGTAAAGAGAGACAGTAGATTAAGGAAGGGAATAGTCCCAAACAAAAATTCTAACTACAGGGGGTGGATAGGGAAGAGGGATTTAAAAAGAATGAAAGCATAAGAATCTGTGATTAGGCTCTGGGCAGGGAAAGAGGATTAGGGGCAGGGGAGCTTCTAAGCAAGTCTCCCCTCTCTACCTTTTTATTTATAAAACAAGGACAGAAAACTGATCAACAATGAATAACCACAATTTCACCAGCAACATGCTATCCACTACCTGAGGTGGATAAGACTCCGAGTACACAGATAAAGACTTTTTTTCCTTTTCTTTTTGAACAGGACCAATGTAGAAATTTGTTTTGCCTGACTATGAGTAATTTGTTGGGAGGATTTTGTATTTTATTTATTTTTCAATGTGTGGGCAAGAAGGTGGGTTTTGCCAATTAAAAAAAAAATAAATTTTAAAAATGAAATGACCAATCACGACTCCAGAGGCCATATGATACAACATGTTTCCCACCTCCTACCAAAGTGATAGACTAGAGGTGCTGAATGGGACATAATTTTCAAATATGGCCAAGAGATAAACGGTCAGAGGATGTGAATATGCACTTTTCAAAAGACATGCAAGCTATCACTTAACATATGAAAAAATTATCGAAATCACTAGTAGAAGAAATGCACATTAAAATTATTCTAAAGTTCCACCTTAAACCTTAAAATTGACAATAACAAAAGGAAAATGGCAGTTGCAAGAAAGGATGTGAGAGAGGATAGATACATTGTTCTTAGAACTATGAATTTCTATAGCCATTCTAGAAAGCAATTTGGAATTATAAAAAAAAATCACTAAACTGGGCATAACCTAACCTGACAATATCACTACTAGGCATAGACCCCAAAGTGATCAATGAAAGGAGAAGATCCATGTGTACAAAAATACTGGGAGAAAGCATTTTTGTTGTAGCCAAGAACTGGAAAGTAAGGGGATACCCACTGATTAGCTTAACAAATCATGGTATATGAACATAACAATATCATATGCAGTATAAGAAAATATGAAAGGAATATGGGACAGCTTACATAAAATGATAAAGTGAGAAGAACCAGGAGATTTTTACAATAACTGTAACACTGCAAAGAAGAACAACTTTGAAAGACATATGAACTCTTATTAATTGCATTACCAACTTCATGAAACATGTTTCCCTTCCATTAGCAGAGGTGATGGGACTAGAGGTAAAGAATAAAACATACATTTTTCAGACATGGCCAACGTGTGGATTTGCTTTTTTGAGGGATTGATGATGGAAAGAAAAAAGAAAAAGGCATCAATGAAACATTTTTAAAGACGGAACAGAAAGGAAGTTCAGAAGGAAACAAAGATAAGCAAGGCAATGTTGGTAATACTTTAAATTTGTTGCTGTTTGTCCTTCATTCTCAGAAAACGACTATGACATCAGAGAGGTGATGCCTATGACATGCAAGTGAACAGGACTGAAGTGAGGGCTGGGCCAAGTCACCAGCGTAATGTTCTCTTCCGGAGTCAACTGGGTCCCTGGCAAAATGCAGATCAGAACAACTGGAGATGGCTCCCCAGAGAACTTCGTCCAGGGCTATCTCCAATCACCCTGATCTATATCTTGCCACTAGACCCAGGTGGTTTCAGAGCAGAAATATATATATAATACATATGCAATGTATATATATGCAATAATATACATATATGAACACATGTACATATGTTTAAATATAAACATTTATATTTTATAAATGCATAAATTTGTGTAATTTACATTATAAATATTTAAAATAATTAAAAATAAATAAATATTTGAAAATATTTATCTTTTAAAAAATTGTATGTAAGATTCACGGCTCATATATACCACTTTTCTTCTCCGTAA
Organism: Phascolarctos cinereus; assembly: GCF_003287225.1. Taxonomy (NCBI): domain Eukaryota; kingdom Metazoa; phylum Chordata; class Mammalia; order Diprotodontia; family Phascolarctidae; genus Phascolarctos; species Phascolarctos cinereus. The sequence continues at coordinate 265,455,757 of NW_027555847.1, read as the reverse complement.
ATAGAAATGTACATTTGTTGATATTTATAGGGTTGATAATTTTTTAAAAATGTTATCTGAGGAGGGAAAAAACCCCTTTAACTAATGGCTCCCTGTGCCTCTAGGGGGCAGTTAGGTGGCACAGTGGATGGAGTGCCAGGCCTGGAGTCATCAAGACTCATCTACCCAAGTTCAAATCTGATCTTGGACACTTGCTAGTTGACTGACCCTGGTCAAGTCATTTAACCCTGTTTGCCTCAGTTTCCTAATCTATAAAATGAATTGGAGAAGGAACCCCAGTATCTTTGCTAAGAAAACCCAAAATGGGGTCAACAAAGAGTCTGAACTGAACACCACACTGCCTCTAGGTAAAATGGAAATTCCAATTTGCATGGAATTTAAAGCCCTATGATACTTGACTTTCAACTACCTTCCCAGGCTTTTTCATTTTACTTTATCTTCACATACAGGCATCAGTAAAACTGACTTCTAAGGCTTCCTTAAAAGGACAATCTGTCTCTCACCAGTGAATATGCATAACACAACGACACTGGAAAGAACACATTTTTAAAAGCCCCCAGAGTTATCCTCAGACATTTCAAAAAGGGAAACGGTCCAAAAGGAGAGAAATAGGAGATGGCTCACCAAAGAACTTCTGAAAATACAAAGGGAGATAATTCCAGCAAGGAGAAAAAAACCCATGATTTATCTGAAGAGAATAATCTGAATGCCCAAGGAACTCACCAACCAATTTTGATCTTAAAAAGAAATGCATGAAAGATAAAAACAAGAGTAGGTTAAAGAAAATGAAGAAGAGGGTGACCCAGTCCTGGGGGGAAAAAAAACATGCCAAGAGTACTAATGCTGGAAATAAATGGAAGGAAGCTGTTAAGGGAAGCAAAGGACAACCAAAAGGGGTTTAGTTTTTGTTTTTCAGCTATATGTGGAGAAAATGGGGAATCACAGAAGCGATAAAACTTTTGCTTGGAGGGTAGATGGAATGAAGATTACTAACAGAAAGAAGAGAAGGCAGAACTACTCAATCCTTATTTGTTTTTCTTGCCAAGGAAAATGGATTTTTGCACCGAAAATGACGGAACAAAAATGATTAAAAGGGATTTCAAATCCAGGATACAATCAGGAGATAGTAAGAGAGCACCTAGTTGCTCTTAAATTTTATCATTTGGCCCAGATGAACTATATCTTTGTGCACTAGAAGAACTGGCAGATAGATTGGTAAGTTAATATTTGAAAGATGGGGGGGAGGGAAGGAGAGTTAACACAATACTAGGAGAAATGTCTACATTTAAAACAAAAATTAAAAGACTAGAGTCTGTAAACCATAAGTCAGTGAATTTCTTTGTTTCTTGGGAAAATTATTAAAGAGATGGTTGTTGGACAACTAGAGAGGAATCTGTGCTTGGTCCTGTGCTGTTTAACATGTTTACTGGTGACTTGGATAAAGACAAATACCCTTCTCATAAAATTTACAGATGACACAAAGCTAGAATAGCCAACACAAACAAAATGAGTCAGGGTCCCAAAAGATCTTGATAGGGAGAGCATTGGACTTTTTTGTACTTGTTCACAAGTAGAAAGTGGGAAAGGTATGGTTGGATGGCACATCGTCTGAAAGATCTGGGAGTGCTGGGGGGACTTTAAGTGGCAGCCAGCAAAGGTAATGTGATCTTGGACTGCTTTAAGAGGGGCTAAAGCTTCCAAGAACAGAGGGTATAGTCCACGGTCACTGCTTCCCTTTCTGGAGGTCCAACAACTATCTCTTTAATAATCCAGTCTAGAATTTTCCTAGATATCAAAGTGAAGCTCACTTGTGTTTGATAACCCTACTTAATTTAATCAGCATTTACTCCTTTCATTGTGATTGTATTGTGAATTAAGTAGAACAGGATTAAGTTTGAGGTAATTATATTAGTGGCAGCAAGGTGGTGAAATGGATAAAGTACTGAGCAGGGAGTCTGGAAGATCTGAGTTGGGGTCATAAAGAGTCAGACAAGACTGAAAAAACCCAAACATCATGCTCTACTTGCATTTTAATATTAAACTAGGATTAGGTTTAATGTTTTTTTTTTGTCCTGGACTTGCTGTGGGAATCCTAACTGGTACAGGGAAATGCCAGTGAGGAAACACCCTCTACCAGTGCAGACTGGCACTTGCTTTGCAATTTGTAATCTTAGAAAATTACTTCCCCAAGGTCTCAATCAGAATGTGTCACTCGTGGGGCTTGAACCTAGGTCTTCCTGACTCCTTGGTCAGCTCACTAAAAAGGTGGTCCAACTGCACTGGCAAAGGAGGTTCTTCACCAGGAGCTCCTTACCCTGAGGAAAACAGGTCTGAGCCACCCCCCCAAAAAAAACCCCAAACAAACAACATATGTGTCATATCACCCATCCCAGAAGAACTACATTTTCAGACACTGAAAAAAACTGTGAGATGTGATGTGCCTGAATTTGGAAGCTGAAAGGTAATACAGTGGGATGACTTAACCATCTGTTGAGGCAGTTGCTGCTATACTCATTTTACACAAAGTTTCTGTAAAACGGGCAGAACAGCAACTAGCAGAAAGGGTTGTTGTGAGAATTAAATTAGACATGTATAAAGCTCCTGGAGCATAACAGGCGCAATATAAATATGTGTGTGTGTGTGTGTGTGTGTGTGTGTGTGTGTAAATAATACCAGTTTCAGCTGAATTTTAACTCTTACATTCTCTGTGGGTAAGTCACTTCTGAGACCCAGTTTCCTGTATAGTACAATCTCACATTTATAAAAGGCTTTAAGGTTTGGAGGAAAAAAATCTTTGTAAAAAGGGGCAATTATCTCCTCATTTTACCAAGTTAACTTTACAGTATCACCACTTAAAAGCTGGAAAGGTCCTTAGAGGTCACCTCCTCCAATCCCCTTCATATTACAGATGAAGAAACTGAGTCTAGGGAGGGGAAAATTGACTTGCCCCTAGATCACACAGGTACGTACCAGCACCAAGAGTCGAACCAAGAACCCGCTGCCTTCCAAGCGCCGGAGAAACTGGACCCCGCAGTGGTATCCCCCCAGAAGCTCTGGCCAATTAAGGAGTCAACACCCTGAAAGTTTCACTTAGGCAATTTTCCAGGCAGTGACAGCGCTCTAAGACGATTTCGCCGGAATTCAAGGGCGTGTGTATACACTCCAGTGTATGTGTGTGTTGGGTCGCGTGGATGGACCGTACCAGGAACGCGCTGCGTTCCGCTCGCAGGCACCACCACGGCTCCTGGGGCGGTGGCCGTGGCCGTGACCGTGGCATCGGGGCCGTGGCCGGGTCGCCAGGCGCCCCCACTCCCGCTCATCCAGCCTCTCCCACGCCTCGCAGGCTGCGCATTCCCTGTCCCCACCCCCCGCGAGGGGCTGAGTGCAGCCTCCCTCCGGCCTCCCTCGGACCCCGGGCCCAGCCACTCACCGAGCCCAGCCCCGGGCGCAGAAGGCGAAGCAGCAGCCCCATTGTAGAGCGTCCCGGGTCGGCTCGGCTCCTGCCCGCGGGTTCCTCGCCTTTCCCGACCGGACTTCTGGAGACTGGGAGAGTAAAACTGAGCTTGCGCCTGCAGGACTCGTCCCTTTTCTACCCTCCCCGGGAAGGGTCTGCCCCACCGAGGGAGGGACGGCGCTATTCCGCCCACTTCTTGCCCGCCCCTTCCTCTCTCTTCCCTGCATTCTCTTTCTCCCTCCTACTTCATGTCTTTTCTCCTACACTTCTCCCCCATCTCCCTTCCAGCCTTCCTCTCCTTGTTTATATCTTCTCTTCCCTGCAGTCTCTCCCCACCCCTTTCCAGGCTTCCACTTTCCCTGCTTTTTCTTTCCTTCCTTCCTTTTCTGTTCCTTTCTCAGCCTGGAGTTTTAGGAATTCTAAACCCAGGAAGAGATAGCTTTCAAAACCAGCTCACCCATTTCAGGATCCCAGGATTTTGACCCTGACAGTGCAACTGCCGGGGACCCATCATTTCCCTGTTTCTGGCTTCAGTGTTCACATCAGTAATACAGAAATGATCAGCCCGCTTCTTGCCTGCCTGGTAATAGTGGATTGATTGTATTTTGTATTCTCAGTAGGAAATCCCATCCACCAAGTAATTTGTTGTCACCCTGTGGGGATGCAGAAGAAACAAAATGATTCTTGAAAACTGTTCATTTCCTTTGGCTACTTATCTTTTCAGGAATGAAAAAAAGACTTAATACTATTACAGTGAGATATAGTGAATGGAAAGCTGGACTTAGAGCCAGGAATGGTTAAATATCAGTATTTAAGTAGTGCTTTAAAGTTTGCAAAACGCTTTCTTTGAAGTAAGTGGTATTATCCCCATTTTATAGAAGAGGAATTTTGAGAAAGATTGTCCATGGTCACACAACTAGTGAGGGTCTGAAGCATAATTCAAACTCAGGTGTTGCTGATTCTGAGTCTACCCTTCTATCCCCTGGGCTGCCCAGCTGAAGAATACAAAGGGTTACTTCCCCACTAGATCTATGATTCTATGAAGCTCTAAGCCAGCAAGTGTGATCATGGACAAGTCACTTAATCTCGGTACCCCAACCAGCTCTTAAAACAAGTTACAGATGATTTGGAGAGCAGGAGAAATTTCTAGGTTCAGATTAAAAAAAACAAAAAAAACTAATGTAAAATTTTCCCGCAATCCATCTTTCCTCCTAATTTTAGCCATATTTGTTTGTGCAAAAGCTTTTTAATTTCATAAAATTTGAATAGTTTTTTTGTGTCTGTAGTGAATTTTTTTTTTCAGCAGAACACTGGGCCTGGAATCAGCAGGACCTGAGTTCACTTCTGGCCTCAACCACTTGCTAGCTTTGCTTAAGGGTATGAATGATTTTTAAAAATTAAATTGTCTCACTTTTTTGTGCCTGTTTTGCTGTATCTATGTGTGTGTGTCTGTGTTTCAAAAACTGGGACTTTTTCAAAAGGTCTAGGGCTCTGGATTTCTGAGACTACAATACTGGATAAAACACTAACTATAAAATGAGCAATTTGCAGAAAAGCAAAAAGTAGTCAAACTAATGAGTTTTCATTTCAGGAGACAGAGCTCTTTGCTGATGAGAGACAGAAGTGTAGAGGCAAGAACCTAGGCTTTGGAATCAGAAATCTGGCATATGAATCATATCTGAACTATTTATTACTAGGGTGTCACTGGGCAAGTCATTTTCCCTTTCTGGGCCTCATGAGGTTCCCTCTAAAATGTTAAAATATTTTAGTTGGGAAAGATGGGGAAACCCACAGGAAGGAACTGTTGCATGTGTCATTGATTTTGCTTGGTAATTTTTTCCCCTTTGTTGAAAGGAAGTCTCACTTGGAGAGAAGCAAAGGTAGAGAAGGAGAAGAATTACATTGGAATTGACCTTGATGTAAAACAAAATTAAATAAGATGAGTGAATTGGACTAGAAATAATTTCATCTAGTCACTAAATGATCTCAAGATAAGTCCTATGATCCCATGAATACAGAGAAGGCTTTGTTGCTCGAGAAAAGTCCTACTTAGAGAGGAAAGACGTGGGGTACAAGGGGTAATTGGGGTGAAACACAGGATCCAGTCCTGGACAATCTGGTCGGTCCCAAAAGGCGGGGCCCGGGTGAAAAGGGGCGGGTTCTAGAAGTGGTCCGGCGTCTGATGTGCGGTTGGGAGGGGCGGAGCCAGAGTGAAAGCGTGGGCCTCGTTGGAAGGCACAGTTGTCTAGTCACGTGGAATGGAACCCACAGTGGAAGGGCGGGTCCTGGGGGCGGGTCCAGAGCTGTTCCTCCTCCACTCACGGGGTATGGAGCCTCAGCGGAAGGGGCGGGGCTGCTCTTTCCCTCGGCCATAGAGACACAGGTGAAGGAACGGGTCGGGGCCTCCTTCCTCCCCTGTGTCCTCCGGCCCGCAGGGGTCGCTCTAGAAGTGTACCGAAGGTGGTGGCCGGGTGATGGCGGCCGCACCGATCCCCGGCTCGGGGCCGCGGGTGGCGCGGACCATGCTGGGGCAGGTGGTGCTGCCCGGGGAGGAACTGCTGCTGCCCGAGTCCGCGGGGCCTGGCGCCGAGGGCTCCGCGGAGCAGACGCTGCGCCTGGGATCAGTCGTGCGGCCCCGCGCCCGCGTGGTGTGCGGCCCGGGCCTGCGGCGCTGCGGAGACCGCCTGTTGGTCACCAAGTGCGGCCGGCTCCGCCACAAGGAGCCCGGCGGAGGCGGAGGCGGAGGCGGAGGCGTGTACTGGGTGGACTCCCAGCAGAAACGAGTAAGTGAAGGAGGCGGCCCGGCCCTCCAGGCTCCAGCACGTCGAGACCGGCCCGGGCGGGACTCCGCCCTCCTGGCTCCCCTCTTCAGATCCGGCGTCTCCAGCCTCTGTTTCCCCGCCTGTAAAACGGAAGAGCCGGATTCACTCATTCCCTGAGGGCTCTCCTAGCCCAGGCATCTCCTGACTTGAATCTTGGGGCACCCGGCCTCAGCCTCCCCATTTTCCCCTCCCTGCCTCTCGTCTCCACCTGCACTTCCCCGTCGCTGTCCTTTACATAGAGACCATACGGGGTGATCACCACCCTCCTGAAGACCTCTCTGAGTCAAATCAATCAATCAGTATTTATGATATATGACTTTGCGCTAAGCATTGGGGATACCGAAAGGGGCAAAACAGTCTCTGCCCTCAGGGAGCTTACAGTCTATTCAGGGAGACTGCATGCAAAACATATATACAAAGCCAGTTATAGAGGGGATAAACAGGAAATAACGTAGGGAAGGCACTGGCCAACTTCCTGTGGAAAGTGGGATTTTGGGTGGAACTTACTGTACCCCACTACTCATTTCAGGGTCGTATTTGGAGCTGGAGGGATCATCTAGTTCATCCCTTTCTTTTTACAGAAGAGGTACCTGGGGCCCAGAGATGTGAATCAACTTAGTCAGAATCACCCAGGTAGTAAATATCAGGCCCTGGATTCAGACCCCCAGCTTGATTGACTCCAAATCAGCTCTTCCTCTGCACCTTGCTGCTCTTCTTTACAGTTCCTTCATCACTTAAAGGCTCTAGATTTTGACATTTAATAATAGCTCGCATTTTAGAAATCCTTCAGTGAAAAGGGTGTAAGAGGACCTCAGCACTCCCATCTCTGATGCTTATAACTGTGTAACCTCAATCAAATCATCTATTCCCAGTTTTTAGTTTTCTCTTAAAATGTGAAGTGATGGTGTTGGACTAGATAGCCCCCCAGGTCTCTTCAAGCTGTTTATGATACCATCATTTGACCCTAACCACAATCCAGTGAGTGAACTAGCAGCCAGCTGCTAACAGGTGTTCATGTAGTTTTATTTTGTTGTCTCCTGTTGTCTCTACCAGAAAATTCCTGGAGAGCCCCTGCCACAGAAAAGTTCTCAGTACCACTTGCATGAGACCTTCCTGCTCCAAACCATCCTTTTGGCTTCAGAATTGTATTTATGCATGCCTAGTCATATGACTTCACCCAAAACCCCTCCTTGGGTGTCTGTGGTTTACTGAATAAAATTCAGATTTCCTAGGCCAGCCATTAAGAGTTCCTCCTAAAGTTTGACCCCACCTTACTATTCAGGTCTAGTGAAGCTGTGCTACTTAATATTGCCCATACCTGTTCTCTGTGGGGCCATGTCCAATCGTCCTGATCTATATTTTGCCACTGCTCTGAAGGAGAGAGTGAGGCTGGTGACTTTGCATGTCCCTCCCTCACTTAAATCCAATTTACTTGCAAGTCATGGCATCACCTTCCTGATGTCTTGGTCCTCTTAAAGGACAAAGAACATGTTCTCTACTGTCCCACCTTTGCTAGGATCTGAAATATGACCTTTACCCATCACCTCCCTATCCCTTAAAGTTGAGTTTACTGCTACTTCCTGTATAAAACCTGTCTTGATCCCTTATGTTTTCCTCGAAGACAGAGACTATTTAGTTTTTAACTTTGTATCTCCAGTGCATAGCACAGTGTGTGTCACAAATACTTAGTAATGGATTTTCTGCAGCACCTCCACCTCCCCGTTGATTATTGTCTCCTCTCTCCAGGACCTAACATTTTGCTTATAACTTAAGCACATGCCACAGATATTGAATTCAAATATTTAAGTGCCTACCATATACAAGCCATTATGCTATGTATTCCAAGAATACAAAGATAAAAATAAAAAAGTTCTTGCCCTCACAGTGAGAGGATAAGTAACATATTCATAGATGAAGTGTATTAATAGATTCAATGAAAATTATAGAATGATGGGAGTAAAGGAGAGACAAAGGTAAATATTCAAAGAATATTTGAGGAGGAAGAGAACATTAAGGATGGATTGTTGATTGGGAGATACTAGGAGCAAGATGACAAATTAGAGGAGTTTACAATAGGCAAGGAGAGAGGTACACTGTCATATTAGTTCATACTATAGATGTACACTCCACGAGGACAGAGATGAGTCTTATCTTTGTATCTCCCTCAGTGCCTGTGTGGTGGATCAATATTTAGTGAATTGAATGAATAAACAAAACACTTGTTAAGTGCTTGCTATGCACTGTGTTAATTGAGTGGAGTGGTATATGGACAACTTATTAGCCAAGTAGCCCAAATTTCTCCTCTGAAAGTATTTTTCTAAAATGTCAGAGAAATAAACATAATGACATTTATATGGAGAAATATATAACTCAGTGGATAGATATAATATCTGGATAAAATTAGTGGATAAATATCTCAGTCTGAGATAGTTTGAAAATAAATTTAGTTATTAATAAATTCATCACTGGGATTATTCTGTATTGGTTTGTACCTTTTCTCTATATTTGGAATTTATAATTCAAAAAATAGCAACTTGTTTGCTGTATGCAAGGTACTGGACTGAGTGCCATATATGTTCACCTGGACCTATGTGATCTAATTGGTACAGATGTTCTCTTCAAAGACAACAGCCTGTCCCTCCCTGCCTGTTTGGTAAATTGTTGTCCATGACCTCTCATAAGTGCTTGTAGATTCAAGGGCAAAAAAAAAAAAAACCCAAGACAGTTGCTGCCTTCAAACAGCTTACATTTTTCAGCATATAGCTATATGTTTTTTTTTCCTTTTAAAGAGGTCTCATTTAGAGATATAGCCTGTACTTAAGCATTGCCTATATTTGGACCAATGTGGCATTTATAAAATAATATTGATACTTAAATGTTAAAATATTATGTAGTCTTTTAAAAGCATAAGTGTAAAAATCTATTTGCAGGGTTTGCTGGTGAAAATCTTTTTCAATTTTCAGATGTCTGTATGCTTGTGCTTTTGTGACTTTTCTCTTGCAGTACGTCCCTGTTAAAGGAGACCATGTGATAGGCATTGTGACTGCAAAATCTGGTGACTTGTTCAAGGTTGATGTTGGAGGGAGTGAACCAGCTTCTCTGTCTTACTTGGCATTTGAAGGAGCGACCAAAAGAAATAGACCAAATGTGCAGGTAACAGTGGGTCTGTTATTTTTAGTGACTTCACATCATGAGATGAAATTAGATTATCTGTTAAGTGCTTAGCACATTGTCAGAATAGTACAGGCTGCCCCACTGGGGACCCAACTGGCCAGTTCCAGTTGGGCAGTTCATCTCCTCCCTTCTTTCTTTTCCTTCCTCCCGTTCCCCTCCCTCTTTCCTGCAGGTGCTCTGCCCAAAGGAACATACATTTTGATCCCTGAAACCTCAAAAGTTATCTTAGAGATTTACTGCTTCCCTTTTTTTTTTTTTGTGAGGCAATTGGGATTAAGTGACTTGGCCAGAGTCACAAAGCTAGGGTCTGAGGCTGGATTTGAACTCGGGTCCTCCTGACTCTAGGGCCGGGTACTCTATCCACTGGGCCACCTAGCTGCCTCCTCCCTTTCTTTTTTTTTTCTCCCTTTCTTCCTTAAGTACAATGCAGTTAAGCCCAATTCACTCTGGCTTTCATTGATTGGCCAACAATAAGTCCCAGCCCAGGCCCAACTTAGTGGTTATAGTTTTGTCTCTGATTGGCTCAGAGTAAATGTAAATAGCAGTTGTTTTGATCTCAACCAGAAACCCTGAGGGTCTTTCCCTCCCAGATTGTTGGGTTTTTGTTGTCTCATTTCTTACCTAGCCTTAATCACCCTATGGATGTTGCCTCTGTCAGACTGAGCCCAGTTAAAGACCTTAACTTAAAAAAGCTAGAGTCTCTCACTGCATCCAGGGCTATCACCAGTTGTCCTAATCTGAATCTTGCTCAGATGGCTCTGGAGGAGAAAGTGAGGCTAATGACTTTGCACAGTCCTCCCTCAGGTAAATCTAATTCACTTGCAAGTCATGACATCACCTTGGTAATATCACGGTCCTCTTTGAGAGGGAAGGACAAACATCAAGCACCTTGCCTGGTATATAGTAGGTGTTTAATAAATGCTGGTTCCCTAATCTTGTCCCTTCTTCCATGTATCTGAAAGAACTATTCTGAAGTCAGTGTCACCTCTGCACCATGATTTTACCCAGATATCTAGATAGTGTATTTAGAACTATTTAAGACTTATATAATTAGCTTCATTCTGATGCTGTTCTTTTTCCTCATTTGTTTCAGCTCCTCTGCCAGGCAAGGCAGTGTTAATAAGTTAAGTGTTGAGTAGCAGCAGCTACCAGAACTCTCTCCCTAAATGAGCATACTAACTTATTGCTTGACATTCCCTCAAAATCTGACTCTTCAAGTAGCATAGGCCAAGCTGTAATTGTGAAAACAATAAATATCCATTTGTTGTTTGGTAAGGAATTTTCATTAAGTTGCCCATTTTGGGATTAGAGTGGAAAATTAAAACCCTGCTGCAAAAATTGTTTTGCTCTGGGCAGATTTGCTGTCCTGAAATTTACATGTAGGAGGGGTCTTCCTCAGCCTGAAACTGCAAATCTGCCAGAAGTGTGAGGATGAGAGGTAACTCAGAAATTCTCTTGAACATTGTATATCCAGTTGAATGTAAGTTTGAAGGCAGAGATTGTTTTTATTTTGCCTTTGTATCCCAGTATCTGTGAGAGGGAAATACAGAGCAGGCCTTGGAGACAGGAAGATCTAGGTTCAGATCCTGCCTCTGACACACTAGGAGTATGTTCTGGGTAAATCACTAACTTTTCAGTGTTGTAGGCAACTCTGTAAGATTGCAAAGAAAGGGCCACACTGCCTTGTCAGAGGGAATTACCTTATCCAGTAATTTCAGTAGTCACTGACATTACAGGACCAGTCCTTGTCCCTATTTTATGGGCTTAGCATTTAATAAATGCCTGTTGATTTAGTTTGGAAGTATGAACCTGGAGGAATTTTCTGGATTCATGCTGCCCTCCTGGTTTGAGGAACTCCTGTGGAAGAATGATTTGTTATCTTTCCATGACTTCAAAGTAGTCCTGAGGTCCAGAAATATAGACTAGAACACCTAACGGGGTGTCAGATCACCCAGACCCTGAGGTTACCCCAGTTGGTTGATCTTTCTAAAGCCCAATTTTGATCACATAAGCTCCCCTGCCCAAGAAGTTTCTATGGCTTTTTTGATGGCTGTAGGATAAAATACAAACTCCTGTTTGGTATTTTAAGGGCCTCACAGTCTTGTGTGGACCACAAAACTCCAGGCTGTAACAAAAATCACTTAGACGTCTTGAGCATGTTCAGTTTCTTATCATTTGGGTCCAAGACCTTCCTCATGGTCAGGGACCCTTCTGCTTGAAGAATTGCTTTTGTAGCCATCAAGGGAGTAACAAAAACAGAATGAGGTACAATTCCAGAAGTGGGAAAATCTAATGGTTGGCCAAGGGAAATGTCCCATCAATCACCAACACTTTGTCATTAGCTACAAGTCATCAACTATTGTTTTGTCTTAATATTAGTGCTTAATAAATGCTTGTTGAATTTATTGTTAGCTGTTTGTGATTGATAGGGAATAGCAACCAGAAAGTGGATTTTGGGATGGAATATTTGCTGCCTTGCATCTCATCACATGTAACACTTAATTGTTTTAGGTAGGAGATCTCATTTATGGCCAATTTGTTGTTGCCAATAAAGACATGGAACCAGAGATGGTCTGTATTGATAGCAATGGAAGAGCAAATGGAATGGGTGTAATTGGACAGGATGGCCTGTTGTTTAAGGTGACGCTGGGTTTAATCAGAAAGTAAGTATTGTGGCCTGGCCTTTCTGCCTTCAGTATGCTTTCCAGGGAAAATAACCTAGTTTTGATTTTTTGTTTTGCATTGGTAGCCTGGAATTTTTCCTGCAAGGTAAAAGAAATTTCAGTAGCTTCTTCCCTTAATAATAACACTTAAAATTCATATACTATACTGCTTTATAATTTTCTAAATACCATCATGTCACACCATGGTGTTACGAGGAACATAAGTGGTATCATCATGATTTGAAAGAATTCTTTCCTAATCCTAAACACTGAACTTAGTCTAGAGATGATGGTGTCCCGGGATGTAACTTAACAAGGAACCCTGGGTTTCGGTCCTAGCTCTGACACCAGCTGGTGTGATCAAATCCCTTCATTCTCTGAGCCTCACTCTCTTCATCAGCAGGCATAATCACTGGGCGAACACTTCACAGACCTCAAAAGTGTTGTATAAATTATTGTTATTATGGCATTGGGGGGGTGGATAGCATCCACGATCAGCTAAATCCAGTTGTTATGAGTGCATTGTTGTATTTGTAGGTATTCCGTAAATACTTGTTGCCTCAATTCACTTTATATTTTAAAGTGAGTTTTCTAGAGTATTTCTGCATTAAAAGCATTCTGGGAGTTAAAGAGGAAAGGGGTCCTAGAATTAGTGCTAAAAGGAACTTTAAAGATCATCTAATCCAACTTCCTTATTTTACAGATTAGGTCTTAACTGTGGTTTTTGGTACAAAGGTGGTAAAATGTGGGGGTTGATTCTCTATTTATCAGAAACTTCTCACATGGTTCAGAAATGGAAGGAGGGGGTGAAGATTGGTTAGGGGGAGAAAAGTACAAGTAATTTGTCATAGTTTATAACTGACATCAGAGAGAGACATTTGGGGTGTTTCTTTTTTTTTTAACTTCATTTATTTCTCCAATCCCACACCAGGCTCTTAGCTCCTGAATGTGAAATTATCCAGGAGATAGGAAAACTCTACCCACTGGAAATAGTATTTGGAATGAATGGAAGAATATGGGTAAAAGCAAGAACTATTCAACAGACTTTAATTCTGGCAAATGTTTTGGAAGCTTGTGAACACATGACCACAGAACAAAGAAAGCAGATATTTTCCAGATTGTCAGAAAGTTGACGCTACTTCTCTGCTTCATTCTTTATGTAGAATATGATATGAGCTAGTGGTAACACTGATGGTTTTATAAGAACTTTTTCATCTTCAGATGAAACCTTCCCTTCTCATCAGTTCCTCAGGATAATGTATGATAAAAACATTTGGTTTTGATTTTTATTATTAGTAAGAAAGCCATTATCTGAGGGTATACCCCCCTCAGTTAAGTAGCCAGTCCCAACTCAGCTATCTTTGTCAGAGCCAGGCCCCAAGAGGAAATGGTTAACAAAGAGCAAGAATGAGCTTGAGGTTGGGAGGAAATGGGGGGAGAATTATTGAGCAAGACAGTAGCACATTTCATTACTCTGGATGCCAGCCCTGCAGTTACCATTCCTGCCACCTGACATTTACCCTCTCTTGAAACTGAAAACACAGAGCTTGTGAATGCACATCAGCTGTTAAGTGCTTTTTAGTACGTTCTTGGCTTTGTTGTATCTAGTGCCGGTTTTGTGCTGGTTTTTTCCACACTGCCTTGGCCTCTTCCCTCCCCTCCTCTCCTTCCCTCCCTGTTTTCTTCTTCGTTTTCATTTTCACATCATTTTTGCAGCACATGGTTTCTTGCAGATGAATGAAAGCTGCTGTCATCATTGAGGATGGGAGTTCCTGAGGATGAGGTGGTGTTCCATTTCCCTTCTCAGCTTTCTCTGTTTCACTTTAGAAACCCTGGCTAGACTTTGTTAAAATTCCAGTATTGTTTCTTTTGGCTTTTCCTCACCTTTTCTGACCTGCATGTTTGGTTCTGGGTTACTGTGGCTCCAAGAAGCAAATAGGAAAGAACTCCCCGACAGGTTGGCCTGTCTGTTGACCTACACGTAGAATTAGATACCGTTTCTAAGGGTAGGGATCAAACAGTGGCATAGTCCTTCCCACCAGTTCACAGGTCATTTTCTTTCCCTCTCACCCCCCAATTCCTTTATGTAAACAGATACAAGTAAAATAGGATCAAATTTAAAAATATGTCTCTTTATAAAATGTAGAAAATGGGTATTACTTTAGAGAATTAATCAGCTTCATTTCCATTGGTCTGTCAATCATAATTCTGCCCCAACCAAAATCCATACTAGGGAACCCCTTTTATTAGGCAGATTAGAGGGTTGTGTTTGTTTTAACTATTTTGCAAACTGCAGTCTGGTTTTATCTCCACTGGGGTGAGGTGCTTTGGGGGCTTGCACAGCAGTGCAGATCTGTGCCCATTTGAACATAAAGAAATGCTCATTGAGTCTTTGCTTTTTTAAGAGTTACCTTTTTGGTTGTACATGTTTGGTAAGCAACTTTTAAATTCAGGTTTATTCAAATAAAGTTGACTTTGTGTTGTGATGGAAGGAGTGTAAAACTTACTGCCACATATGCATCTAGCCCTAGTATTTGTCCTCAAGTGTAAATAGTCAGTAGTGAGATGCTGTGTTTCCTATCATCATTTTTAAAATGGGTCATAAGAGCTGACCCTGGGATCTGGCGGTGTGTCTCATTCAGATTCTGCAAGGACCTTGAAACATCTCGTAGGTCTCTTAGAAACATCTGTGTCTCTTAGAACCTGAGGGCTCATCAGGGAAGAGTTTACTTTCCACTTGCAAAGTATTCAGGAAGATAAAAGACAAAGCTTTAAGGTTGAGGATACCCATAGCTAGAAGGAAGCCAGCATAGTCGCAGGGTTTCTTGGAAACTAGCCACTTAAAGTCAGTCCACTTGGACAGCAGCATTATTATTGACTCCTAGTTCCTGGCTTCACTTAACTGTTATTTTGGTTCAGAGTTAAAGCAGTTTACAGAACCCCTTTCTCCTCTTTCCTGCTTCCTTCTTCCTTTCCTCCTTCCTTTCTTCTACCTTCATACTCTCTTCTCCTAAGATAAACCATTTGTGTAACACACATGTAATCTAAGAAAGACACTTTATTATGTGGTTGTAATCAAAAGGGATGCTTTCAAATGACCTTGTATCTTCAGTGTGGAAAATATTAAATACAGCAGCAACAAAAATCCCAGTTTTTGGTTAATCCAGTTGCATTTTAAATGTGAGAATGGAATTCCAAACACCTAAGCCATTCTGCTTCATGACATAAAGTAAATATATGGATATGGTATTTGTGAATGATTTTTTAAATTTAAAAAAAACCCTTAAATAAAAAAAAAAATTCCAAAAACGTCTGTGTATTGGTTGATTGAACCAAAGGCTTCACTGAATCGACGTTGCTTTGTAGGTCCTAGAAAAGACTAGTTTTCAGTCCCTTTCTGTCCTTTAGCTAGGCCTTAGGATAAATAAACCACACAATCAGACATCAAACTTAAATATAAAATGGGATCTTAAAGGTTCAGGGTAGTAAAAATGCTTGTCAAGGGACTTTTAATTTGATGGCAGGATACAATATACTGGATTTGGGACTTAATTGCTGACACTGAGGCATACAGGAACATTTACTAAGTGTTAAAAACAGTTTATGATGCCAACAGTGACAATTTAAAAACAGTTAACCATTTAAAACTTGACAGGCCAATGTTAAAAAACATTTAAGCCTAATTTCAGCTGGTTCTTCACCTGGCAGCTTTCCCCTTATAGAGGGAAATTGGTGGTCCTTTGGAGCCTTAGGGTTAGCCTCTGGCAGAACTGGATCTCTGCCCTTGATTTACATATATAAAAAGGGTATAGAACAATGTAGAATGGTTATTTTTTTTCTTTGTAATGAAATTTATTAAAATGTGACAGCTGATGTATTGCTAACTTTGTTTAGATACATATAGATGAAATAAAACATCACAGTGGAGTAAAGAAGAGAAGATACATAAACCGAGGAAGTAAGCTTTTAGCTTTTGTTCCCCCAGAGGTATTAGAGTTAATACCTTGGAGTTAACTTGGATTCTTAGAACTCAAAAATATAGGCAGGGAGTTGGGAGGTGAGGGGTCAATCTGAAGTACAAGAGGAATTCCATGGTGGTGATGTTTGTCCTTCATTCTTGAAGAGGACCATGACATCAGGGAGGTGATGCCATGATGTGCAAGTGAATTGTATTTAAGTGAGGCAGGGCTGTGCAAAGTCACCAGCCTCACTTTCTCCTCCAGAGCCATCTGGTCCCAGTGGCAAGCATCAACTGGACGACTGGAGATGGCCCTGGATGCAGTGGGAGACCTTGGCCTTTAAGCTAAGGTCTTTAACAGGTCTCAGTTTGATTAGAAGCAACACCCAGTCAGTGATTAAGGATAGGTAAGAAATGAAGCTAAGAATGCTCTCTACCCCTAGTCAAAAAAAAAAAAAATCAGGAACAGGAAGATCCCCAGGGTTTCTGGCCAAAACAAATAATTGCTATTCACATTCACTCTTAGCCAATCAGGGCCCAAACAATGACCAAGTGGGGCTTCTTGCCTGGGACCTATTGGCCAATCTATGAGAGCCAGAGTGGGTTTAAGGCATGATCCTTAAGAAGGAAAAAAAAGTTTCAGAGATCAAAATTATGCTCAGGCAAGGAAGGAGGCAGACCCGATTCCGGGAACACTCGGGAGAAAGGCACATAAATGGTATGCCAGTGGGACTGGACTAAAGGATTCTTCATGCTGGCCATTTTCTACCCTGGCATTCCAATTGTTTCTCCCTCAAAACTGGAACACTAGGGTCGGTGCCCTGGAGAAGCCAAGCGACCCTGCCCTATATTCCGTGGGATTGTGCAGCCTCACCTTTACCTGGCCACTTCTACTCTTTGGGTCAGGTATTGGAACCCTGCCCCCCAATCTCTAGCTCTGACACCTGACTCAAATTGACACTAGCATTGCCTCAAGGAGGGGCCTGTCAATTAACTGCCCTTCCCACCTCTGACTTCCCATACCAGGAACTACTGAGCTTGGCTACCACCCACTCTCCTCTAGGTGTTGTCCACCCTGTTAGAATCTCTCATTGATGAAAGGGACTGTCCCATTTTTATCACCAGTGTTTGGCACTTAAGTGCTAGACAGAGGGTAATGTATAATAAGGCTAGAAAGAAAGGCTGGGTTGTGAAACTAAACAGAAGAGTTAATTTTATCCTAGAGGTAACAGCCATTGGAATTAAATGATTTGGTGAGTGACATGATCAGATCAGTGCTTAGGCAAATTCACTGGCAGCTAAGTAAGGAATGTACTTGAACAGGGAAAGACCTGAAGCAGGAAATAATTAGGAAAGCATTGCAATAGTCAGTGCAAATGGGGATGAGGGCCTGAACTACAGCTATAGTTGTGAGTGAAGAGAAGGGGTCAGGTAGGAATGGTAGTAGAGGTAGAAAGGGCGAAATCTGGCAAATATATGGGGCAAGGAATCAAGTATGGTAAGACTGGAAGAGGGGAGTTTTGCAAGAAAGTAAATTCTGCTTTGGACATGCTGAGCTTGAGGTTGTCTTTAGGACAATCAGTTTGAAAGGAATATGAGGCATTTGGTGGTATAAGACTGAAGCTCAGGAAAGAGCCTTGAAGCACAGACACAGTGAGGGGCTTGATAGGGACAATAATTTGGCAAAGGAGACCAAAGAGCCGTAGGGTAGGAGAAGCAGTAGAGAATTTCCTGAAAACCCAGAAGAGGGTATGCTGGAAATGAAGACGGTCAACAGTGGCATGCAGCAGAAAGGTGAGGAGTTTGGGGACTAAGAAAAAATCATCAGATTTGGCAATTAGGAGATCATTGCTAAAATGTCAGAGAGAACAGTTAGTGATAAGGGTGACAGGAAAGTAGAGGCATTGTATAAATAGCTTTTTCTAGGAGGTTAGCTGAAAAGAGAGGAGAGGGAAAGAATGCAGAAATGGTAGGATCCAGTAGAGGGTTTTTTTTTTTTAAGATAGGGGAGATTTGGAGTATCCTTGGAAGCAGGGAAGGAACCAATAGGAAAAAAATGACTCCAGAAAAAGGATGATTAAGGGGCCACCTGCTGGACAAGATGGGTGAGGATGACATAAAAGGCAGGTGGGGGCAAGAAGAGTCACTTCATTATCAGAGACTTCAGGAGAGGAAAGAAAGAGTGGGGGAACATAAATGAGGTCTCTGCCCAATACTGTACCCCACGTAACCTACTTTGATTTAAATTATATTCCAACATAAGCTTTTTAAAACCAGAAGGGGAAAAAAAACCTGAAGTGATAATACCTTTAAGAATCATAGAGTGTGGGTTAGTGGAAAGAAAAAGGGATTTAAAGTCAACATTTGGGCTAAAATCTCAGCTCTGACCCTTAATTACTATTTGGTCTGAGAGTTATTTTACTTTTCAGGGCCCCAGTTTCCTCATCTGTAAAATGAAGGGGTTGGACTATCTCTGGTCCTTTTTAGCATTAAATCCCTATGAGAGGCAGCTACGTGATACAGTGGATAGAGCACTGGGCCGGCACTCAGGAAAACCTGTGTTCAAACCCAGCTTCAGGCACTTACTAGCTTTGTATCCCTGAGTAAGTCACAACTTCTGTTTACCTCAGTTTCTTCAACTGTAAAATGAGCTGGAGAAGGATATGGCAAACCATTTGCCAAGAATACCCCAAATGGGGTCACGAAGAGTCAGACATGACTAAGATGACTCAGAAATAACAAAGATGATATGCAGAAAAAGAGTCTCTGGGCCTTTTCTAGTAGAAAATTTGGCATCCAAGAACTTCATCTTTCATTTCAATCACCATTGTTATGGAACAAATACTGGCTGGCCCTACACTGTTGTTTTGTCTGACAAGTTTTTTTTTTCAGAAACAATATTAGGTGAGGTGCAATGATAGATTTTTAAAAAATCTATTATACATAAAAATATAATTTGGTATCTTTTCATGATCCCTCATGCTGTCACCCATATTTTTATACATTATAGTTTTTACTATAATGATTGTAACATCTTGCAAATTTACCCTTTTCAGGGTACCTCAGAGCCGAGAGTACCAAATTGAAAAATTATTTTCTTTCAGAATAAAATATAGGACTTCTGGATCCCCCTGAATTTGGGTGCCTTAAATAAGAGAAACAATAATGAAAGAGAGAGAAAATCAAAACAGGAAAAAGGTATTTTAGGGTTTTCATGTAGGGGTCCCCTCAGGTATCAGGGATGGACACAGTTTAAGCACTAATCCTAATATAAACCAAAGAACAAATAGTAGTGTGGCTAGGATGTAATTCTCCCCATCCCCCCCAACACAGATACACAAGAAACTTCAGTGACCAGTAACAGTGTTTAATCAAGCTTGATCACCCATCTGATTCATGTTACTTGGCTCCCAGTGACTTTTGTTTGATCTAAAATGCAGAAAGAAACAAAAAAGATTTACCAGCTCTGTGATCTACTTGAAAAGATTTGGTGTCAGGGTGAAGGTCTGCAGGTGGTTCTGCTACTTACCTTGTGTTGTTCAGTCATGTCTGACTCTGTGACCCCATCCATGGACTTATCCATAGAGTTTTCTTGGTGAAGATAGTGGAGTGGTTTGCCATTTCCTTCTCCATTCTGTCCCCACTTTATAGATGAAGAACTGAGGCAAATAGGGGTTAAGTGACTTGCCCAGAGTCTCACAGCTGGTTAAGTGTCTGAGGCTAGATTTGAACCTGGATCTTCCTGACTCCAAGCCCAGGGCTCTATCCAATGCACCACTGGGCACCCTCTTACTTACTATGTAACCCTGGGCAAATAACCTTTCTGGGCCTCAAGATTTCTCCTCTGTAAAATAAAAAAGAGTTGGGCTAGAATGTCTGTGATGCCCCTTCTACTTTTAAATCTCAGTGTTAATAAACACTGAGGCTTTTCAAAAGAGTGGAAGTGACCCAGTGAAAATGAGCATGATCTTTCAGGGGAGGAGATGGATATTCAATGAAATAGGGGACTTCCATACCTTCCTGATAAAAAGACCAGAGCTCAACAGAAAATCTGATCTTCAAATACAAGACTCAAGAGAGACATAAAAAGGTAAATGGGACAGAAAGAAACAACATGTTATTAATAAGGGCAAACTGTTTACATCCCTACATGGGAAGATGACACTTGTAACTCTTGAGAACTGTATTGCTAATACACCATGTTAAAGGAGTATACATAAAGGGGGTGGGTATAAATTGACTTTGATGTAATGATGAAAAAAATCCAATCAAGTGGGTTAAATGGATCCAAGTAAGTGAATTAATCTGATCTAAGAAAATGTACTGAGAGAAAAGGAAAGGAGGAGGCAGACAAGGGTAAATTACATCACAGGAAAAGGCACAAAAACCTATTACAGCAGAGGGAAAGAAGGGAGGGAGATGAGCATTGTCTGAACCTTACTCTCATCAGATTTGGCTCAAGAAGGGAATAACATAAACAGTTACGGATAGAAATCTAACGTGCCCTATAGGCAGCAGGAGGGAAAAGGGGAAAGAAAAGGGAGGGAGCTAATAGAAGGGAGGTGGGACTGAGGGAGGTGGTGGTCAAAAGCAAAACATTAGTGAGGAGGGAAAAGGAGAAAGGAGAAAGAAAAGCATAAACGGGGTGGGGGGAAAAGAAGGACAGAGAGAAAGACACAGTAATCATAATTGTGAATGTGATATATGAATGTAATGGAATACTATTGTGCTATAAGAAAGGATGAACAGGCAGACTTCAGATAAACCTGGAAGGACTTGTATGGTCTGATGCTGAGTGAAGCGAGCAGAACCAGGAGAACATTGTACACAGTAACAGCCACATTGAGTGGTGACTGACTTTGATAGACTTAAACCTTCTCAGCAATACAAGGATCTAAGACATCTCCAAAAGCCTCATGATGGAAAGAAAATGCTATCCACATCCAAAGAAAGAACCATGGAGTTTGAATGCAGATTGAAGCATACTATTTGCTGTTTTTTTTTCTTCTGCTGTGTTTTGTTTCCTCTTTCTGGTGGTTCCTCCTATTAGTTCTAACTCTTACTTACAACATGACTAATGTGAAAGTATGTGTAATAGGAATGTATGTGTATAGCCTATACCAGATTGTGAGAGGTCTTGGGGAGGGAGAGGGAGAAAAATTTAAAACTCAAAAGCTTATGGAAGTGATTATTGATAATTCAAAATAAATTAATAAAACATTCTGAAAAAAAGCATATGGAAGTGATTGTTGATAAATCAAAATACATTAATAAAAAAATTTTTTAAAAAAGAACCAGTTGAAAAAAAGTGGAAGTGATGGGAAGACTTGCATCAACTGATGCAAAGTGAAGTGAGCAAAACCAGGAGAACATTGTACACAGTAACAGCAATACTGTATGATGACAAACTATGAATGACTTAGCTATTCTCAGCAATACGATGATTCAAGACAATTGCAGAGGATTTATGATGAAAAATGCTATCCATCTCCAGAGAAAGAAGTAATGGAGTTTGAATGCAGATTGAAGCATATTTTTTGTACTTTATTATTCTTGGTTTTTTGTGTGCATTTTCTTTTGTAACATAGCCAATGTGGAAATGTTTTGAATGAATGCATATATATAAAATCTATATCACATTGCTTGCCTTCTCAAGGAGGGGAGAAGGGAGTGAGTGAGGAAGAGATTTTGGAACTTAAATTTTTAAAAAACATTTTTAAAAACTTTGTTTATATGTTTTGTTTACATGAGAAAATAAAATAAAAATTTAAGTTTGAAAAAAAAGAGTGGAGGTGAACATTCAGCTCTGGAAAAAGCTACCTCCAAGAGGCTCCCAATGTGTTAGCTTAATACAGATGGTGAATTAGACTTCTGGGCCTAGAGTCAGGAAGACCTGAGTTCAAATTCAGCTTCAGTACTTACTAGCTTTATATTCCTGGGCAAGTCACTTCACCTCTCTTTGCCTGTTTCCTCAACTGTAAAATTGGGATAATACCAGCACCTACCTTACAGGGTTGTAGTGAGGATCAAATGATATAATACCTCGAAAGCACTTACACAGTGCCTGGCACTTAGTAGGGGCAACACAAATGATTATTCCCCTCCCCCACCCATTTTCCCAGCAGGCCATTGAGCACAGCTGTTAAGAGGCTGGGTGACTGCCCAGAGATATAGTTGCTAGCATACATAAAGGAGCAGACTTAAAATAGGGCACTGAGGAAGAAGGGCACCATGGACAAGCCAGGTTTCTGATTCTGTTCTTGTATGTGGCGTTTTATGCATCTTGGCTGCCTTCATCTTGGGAAAGTCACACAGTATCTGTGTGTGTGTGTGTGTGTGTGTGTGTGTGTGTGTGTGTTTCTGCCTCAGAGTAGGGAAGGAAATGTGGACCCAGGGAAGCAGTGTCAGTGATGACAAGATAAGACCAGGTCAGTGGGGCCCTTATCCTTTAGAATTCTCTCACTGAGTTAGTTCCCTGCTGAAAGGCTCTATCAAGGCCTGGGTCAGACATCCTGGTTGTTAACATCCATAGGCATGTTCACACATGGGTGCCAAGGGCAATTCTAAAAATGCTCTGCACAATGTATTGTGTTCAAAGAGGACAAAACCTACTTGGAGAGAAACATCCTAATAGGTTTTACTTCTGAAAATCAGCCATTACCTTATAGTCACATTCCTCTTCTTAGAAATTCAGTGCCCTAGAAAAGGAAATCAATGCAGCCTTGGGCTGATTTGTTGAGTCCTTGAAGAGATAGGAGAGTATAGCAAAACAAAGGATCATCTCACAAATAAATCCCAGGGTATCAAATAAAGCACAAATGTACTAGAACACATATCCCACAGGATTCCCAGAAATCTGACTGCCCATACTAAAGGATGTCACTGACATAGGCCAAGCACTAGAGAATACAAAACCATATCTGCTCAAGAAAAATTTTGTTCCCCAGTGCTTTCTCTAAAAAAAAGGACTTCTCTTTAGTCAAGAAATAGATTATTCCATCCAGCCCTGGATAATCTGGCAAGGAGGAGCCTCCCAAAACCGCCCACTTGGTCTAAGTCTCCTCACTGTAGGGCAGATTCCATCCTGCCACCTTGGTTACCATTCTCACATAAGTGATCTGTTTTTGTTCATTGTTGTTCAGTCATATGTCAGTCACGTCCAACTCTTTGTGACCCCATTTGGGGTTTTCTTGGCAAAGATACTGGAGTGGTTTGCCATTTCCTTCTCCACCTCATTTTACAGATGAGGAAACTGAGGCAAACAGGGTGAAGTGACTTGCCCAGAGTCACAAAGCTGGTAAGGTGCCTGAGGCCAGATCTGAACTCACACCTAAAAGGTTATGTATATGGACAGGATTCAGAGAAACCCGGATAATTCACTTTAAAAAAATAGTCAACCAGGTAGCCAAATGAAGCCCCCAAGGATAAAAGCTGCAAATCAGCTTTGTCATAGAGAAACTGGAAAGGATGGAAATCTTGAGAACTCTGAGGAGTGGCATCTGGAAACAAGAACAGAAAAAGATTTTATGGGGCTCTCTAGACTTGAGTTAGCACAAAAAGTTTTTAATGTTCCAGTCCTTTGGAGATGGTTAAGGAATTAGCTTAACAGCTGTTATCTTTCATGGTATAAACACCTACAGAAAACAAATTTTTCAAATAAGTAACCTTTATGTAACAACAAATGTTAGTAATAAGGGAACTTTTTTTATACCATTTAAATAAATATTTTAAGCAAAAAGCCAATTTAATTTGACAAGCATTTATTTTTTAAATTTAATATATCTCATTTTTCCAATTATATGTAAAGACAATTTTTAACATTCATTTTCTATAAAATTTTGAGTTCCAAATTTTCTCCTTCCTTCCTTCCCCCTCCCCCTCCCTAAGATGGTAAGTAATTTAATACAGGTTATATATGTGTAATCACGTAAAACATATTTCCATATTAGTCACATTGTGAAAGAATAAACAGAACAAAAAGAAAAAACAATGAAACAAAATAAAGGGAAAATAGTATGCTTCAAACTGCATTCAGACTCCATTAGTTCTTTCTCTGGATGTCGACAGAATTTTCAATCATTAGTCTTTTGGAATATGACACGCATTTATTAATGCCTAAGGGACTATGTTAAGCCCTGAAGATACAAACACAAAACAGAAAA
Organism: Phascolarctos cinereus; assembly: GCF_003287225.1. NCBI lineage: Eukaryota > Metazoa > Chordata > Mammalia > Diprotodontia > Phascolarctidae > Phascolarctos > Phascolarctos cinereus. The sequence continues at coordinate 265,431,524 of NW_027555847.1, read as the reverse complement.
GTCTCTGCCTTCAATATCTGAAGTATAAGAAATACTTTTGAAGTACAATGGCTCACCTTTAACTGTAAAGGTAAAAAATTCAGACCAGCCTTTAATGATGATAGAGCTGGTTTAGGATAACTCCTCCCCAGTTATTACTAGAAGAGAAAAAAAAACTCTGACACTATCTCATAAAAGATATACCATCTCTCATTCCACTGTATTCGGAACAACATAACCTTTTCCAAGAGAAACTCCTGTTTTCAGTGCTGCAGGCCAATTTCGAGTCTCCACATATGTTGAAAGGATATCAAATACTGTTAAAAAGCAGAGAATAAACTAAGTGACTGAAAAGAGGGGAAATGATCTATTTCAAAGAGGAAGCATAATCTTCTTAGATATTTTTAAAAAAATGATTCCCCCAATCTGAGCAGTGTGTTACTTGAAGGCACCCCAACAAGACACACCTTGGGGGCTCTAATTCTTTGCATATCAGAAGGCAGAATGGATGGGGAAATCAAATCATGCTCCATAGTACAGAAACACTTCACTTCCCTAGAAAACTCAACTATGTGGAACACAGTAGGAAAGGAGGACGTTAATGGAAGGGGCCCCAAGCAGCCCCAAGAGATGTTAAAAAGCCGACATCCGTGGTCTGTCTACTTAACTCAGAAAAGAGCCCCTAGATCACTCTTACTTTGGAGGCAATTCTAACAAGCTTAGCCATCTCCTTTCTGAGATTACAGCAGATACATGAATTAAAGGGTGGACTGGGAGACCAGGAGGGACATGTTAAGTAGAAAGGAGTGACGGGGGACAACATGGGGAGGGAACACAAAAGTTAAAAAAAGCACAGCAGCCCAGGGGTGAGCTATGCATAAGCAGGCAACTCTAGACATCTCAGGAGCATCACTATATTCTAGCCCAGTACAATAACTGATACGTATAATAATGATACTAAATTGTCAAGAGAATTTATGCTCACTGTCCTTTACTTAAGAAGGCAGGGAACTATGTAACATATTCTTCAAAGATTTCCAACAGTTATGGTTAAAATGGAAAAAAAAGTTTTAGTGCCTAAAGGATTAAATTTTGATTATGTGGAAAATTCAGCTTTGTGTAAAGAGTCATTCCTTGATAAGGCTGGACACCTGGGGTATTCATGTTAAGTACTGCTACTATCATCTCATACTGAGAACTATTTTCAGACTAATTTTGGAGTACATGACACTCCACTAATGCCATGGCGCATCTTTGTCTGAGCCTAAAACTTGTTATAAAAGCTTTAAAAACAACAATCAAGAAACTGGTAATCCGATCATCACCTTGATTGATGGCCAGTATCTCTGAATGGTAGTTCTTGGCACTGGCACTTTTAACCATGTATTCCTGGATTGGCAGGCGGGCAGTCTGGATTGAGTTTTCTCGAGCCTTCTGAAATGTCAGCTTCTATAAATTATACAATTTAAATATATCATGTTAAGTTGTAAGTAAACAACATAAGGAACACTAGAGATTCTGGAAATAACAAAAAAATGCCTTACTAACATTTGTCAAATGTAACAAGGAGTTGAGTTTGACTTTATTGGAACACCAGCAAGAAACAGAAAAAAGGGGAAAAGCTTCTCAGCCACCAACATGCATGTTGAGAAATACACGCACTAAAGCTTGAGATCGTAAGAAACCCTCCTGGCTTTCCATTCAGGGCCAATTTATTCTTTTATTGGGGCCAATTCTAACCTGCATGTATACACATATATAATACAGTAAGTCCCTACTTTGAAGGAATTTACAACCCAGTGTCTATTCCCTGCCAATTTAAAAGAAAAATAAAATTCTGTCTTGAAGGGCCCTCTTCTTCCTAGGTTATTATTGTTTAAAAGCTGAAATGCCAAAATGAGTGATTTACAGCCGTAGAAGAAGCGTGTTACACAGGGCAGGAAGCTGTATATAAATCTTTATCCCAGGCAGTAATATGCTTGCGTACATATTGCGGAGGTGAGAAGCAAAGGCCACTTGTAAAAGCTGCACATTTCTAGGTACTAAACAAGGTTACAGCCTCTGTACTTGAATGCCACATTCCTCAAGTATCAATGATGTGGGAAAACAGTAATTCCCCTTGGCGATCAGATGTTCTGCAAGAAGCCTAATCATGCTAACTAGAAATGCCATCAAGAAGAAAACCTGCGTAACATGCAAGCTTTAATGTCCCTAAGTATTCCAACAAAATCCCATTATAAAAGAATCTTAAAAGACTCAAAAAGACTGATTTGGAAAGGGAGCTGGCTATTGTTTCCAAAGATGGAAAAGGAATATGGAAATGTCTTGCTTTGATATTCTACTTCTTGATAAATCATCATAGAAGAATTTTTTAAAAGCGAACTTCAGTAAAATGCAGTATTGTCCTCACACAAGGAAAGTGAGAGCCAGAGGAAGAAACTAGTCTATTTTTAATTTTTTTTTTTTATTTTTAGGCAATTGGGGTTAAGTGACTTGCCCAGGGTAAGTGTCAAGTGTTTGGTCTGAGGCTGGATTTAACTCAGGTCCTCCTGACTTCAGGGCAGGTGCTTTCTCCACTGGGCCACCTAGCTGCCCCAAAACTAGTCTATTTTTTGCCATTTCAACATACCACGTACCTGATTCAAAGCTTAACAGGTAGATTCGGGATCTCTGACACTGTTTTTGATAAGTGGATGACGGAATCACCAAGAGAGGTGACTAGTTGAGGAAAGAAACACTTTTCTGCTTCTTACTCTAAACTCAGGTGGCAACACTGGATAGAGTGCTAGACCTGAAGTCAAAAGACTCATCTTCTGAGTTCAAATGTGACCTCAGACACTCACTAGTCATATGATCCTGGGCAAGTCACTTAATCCTGTTTGCCTCAGTTTCCTTTCATGAGTTGATAAGGCAGAAGATCTGTATATCAGTTTGGGAAATATAGGTTTATATCTTGGAATGTCCACTCACCTTCTGAATGCTTTCATCCACAAGACCACCAATGATATAAACCTTATCTAGATCAACATCTTCAAGGGCTAACAATAAAATAAAGTAATTAGGTCAAATTCACACAATAATTTTTAAACAGAACAATTCACAACATTTAGTAGTAGAAAAACCAGTATGGACAAATTTTTCAGGTACTAGTAGAAGGATAGACACCTGTTGCTAAGTAAGATGTTAATTTAACCCAACTTTACATCATACACTCTCAGCTTGGAAGGGAACTTCAGAGGTTATTCAGTCCAACTTCCAACTCAACTCGGGGATTTCTTCTACAGCATCAGTGAGAATGGGCTGGAATATGCTGAGTAACAAACAGTGGCAATGCGCTGCCGTGGGCAGACCATTCTCATCCCAGGCCACTCTCGTGCTTAGAAAGTTCTTCTCCATCCTGAGCTCAAATTGGCTTCTCCAAAAGGCCTGTTTTTGGTCCTAGATATGAAAATTGAGGTCCTTTTAAACTTCCTCCTAAAAGACTCAGGTGGCTGAGGTTTCTGTGTATTTGTGGAACACCAGAAAGAATGACCACTTTCTGGCTGCTCCTTCTTTTTGACATGTTAACGCTGACTTTGTACAAGGCCAACAGGTTACGATACAGAGGGTGTATTATGAAAATCATTCTTCTGATGTGTGTATGAGATCAATTAGGAAAAGCTGTGACTGATGGCTTGTTACTATCATGTCTACCACCTATCTTCTCCATTTATCTCAATTTGTAAAAGGGAGTGTGGGAAGCCAGGGCAGCATGATCTGTCAAACGCACTGATTGGGGAACCTTAACACAAGTACAGTACGTACCATGCTCTGAATCAGGTGTGAGGTACACAAGACTTTCCAAAGGAAACAAATTAAGACAGTCTTCTTCTGTTGTATCTATCTAAAAAGCGCCAGATTTAAATGTGTTGTTAGTTCAAAGACAACAGGGAAATTTTTACATTTTCCTACCTCAAGTCTAAAGTTATGTGTAAATAAACAGGGAAATTGTTTTCATAAGGTGATTTGGCAAAGGCGATAATAACTCATTTGGGGTTCTTTATATTAGGTGACCACCTGGAGTTGGGTATGCAAAGATATCACTTCAATCTGAGATCACAGAATCTTAGGAGATTGTGTCGTCATGTACACTCTGGTCATGAAGTCACAGCATCAGGGAATACAGGATTTAGGGTAGGAAAGGACCTCAGAGGACGTCCCCTCAGGTTAAGGGACTTACCTACAGTCATACAACCAGAGGCAGAGCTGGGAGGAGAACCCAGACTTCCTGACTTCTAGTCAAGTCTGAAATGGTTCAATCAAAGCAAACTATTTCTTATTAAATCCCCTCCCTCTCTGTCTTTTCAATTCTCAAAGTTCCCAAGGATAAGAGAAAAGCTATACATTTCACAAAATAAATCTTCACATTACTTCCTTCAGGTTCCAGATTAAACAAAATTTCAAAATATCTCCCCTGAGTATCAGTCAAGCATTTTGTTAAGTTACCAAAACAGTGGAAACAATGAAAAAATGTAAAGAAAATGCTGAGGGCTGACAAGTTTCAGTCTATCCTTAGCCTGCAATTATTATAAGACTATATGTTTCATCTGAACTTGAAACAATTTCAAAAGATAGTTCCAAATATTTAATTCGCCAACATCCTAGAATCAATTTCTCAAACCTGAAACAATTTCAAAAGACAGTCCCAAATATTTAATTCGCCAACATCCTAGAATCAATTTCTCAGAGTACTCTGGAAAATACTTTATATGAAAACAATACATGTACACGTATACACATACACACACACACACACACACGGTGTATGTATAAATATATGTGTGTACGTATACACACACACACACACATATATGTACTGATAAACTGAATGAATGAAAAAGTATTTATTAAGTGCTTACTATGTGCCAAACACTGTGTGAAGTGCTAGGGATACAAATACAAAAGCAAAGCCCATCCCTCTCTTCAGGGAACTTACATACTAACAAGGGTAGAAAACCACATAAAGGAGTGGTAGTCAGAGTCTGGGACTTTGGTTTAAAATAAAGGGGTGCTGGGTGGGCCATAACAGAGTGGCCTGATACAATAATGTAAGCAGAAAGAATAAAAACCAAATCTGAATGCTATGAACATTAAAAACCAAGGAGCTTGGATCTGTTGAAAAGATGAGAAAATACCCCTGCCTTCTTTGTGGGGATAAGAGACTATGGGTATAGGTATGAGAGACTATTTGGTTTCACTCTGAAAAGCTGAACTGCTTTCATTGTTTTTTTGTAACAAATGATTTGTGGGTAAGGGAGGAGGAATGGACATGTACAGAAGTGAATGTGATGTAAAAACATGAATACAATTTTTTTTTTAATTTTAGAGGCAATGAAGCTTAAGTGACTTGTCCAGGGTCACACAGCTAGCTAGTAAGTGTCCGAGGCTGCATCTGAACTAAGGTCCTCCTGACTCCAGGGCCAGTACTCTATCTATCCACTGTGCTACCTAGCTGCCCCTATAATTGTTTTTTAAAAAGAAAATTTCCATGAAGAAACTTACAAGATAGTTAGAGAATCCATCATTCATCCTTAAACACTCTTCATATAAAGGGCTATCAGTCGTGAATCCAGTGAGGCAGATCCAGAATGGCTTCTTGGCTTTTTTATTTGAACCATACAACCTTCGGATCTGTCCAGCCAATCGGCTTAATTCCTTCAAACAGATGATAACATTTCTCAGCGAGTAAATGTAACACCACTTAGTCATCGTAAATACATCTAATTAGTAAAAATCTGTGTATTTTTAGGGCTCTTTTCATCCAAGCATTCAGGTTTGAGTTCATGCTAGATTTGTTACTGATCTTTTTAACATTTCTACAAGGTAGTTGAGCCACCTTTCAAAGACACCAGGCCTAAAGAGGCACTGTTAGCACTTGGTTAGAAACAACACCTTAAGAGGAAGGCTGAGAACTTTCCCTCATTCCCTCCACAATTCAATTCAGCAAGCACCTACTAAGTGCAGAGATCAATACTACCTTTTATAAAGATGAATGAACAGTCTTTGGTCTCAAGGAGCTGACATTCATAGGAACATCACCCCCTCATTTTATTTATAATGCCCAGAGAGATTCTATGATCTGCCTCAAGTCACATAGGTAGTGAGCAGCAAAGGTGCTGGGTCCTCCGGTTCTAAGCCTCTCACTCTTTTCACTGCACCAAGCTGCCTCAATTCATTTCTACCCTGGTCAACTCTACAGAAAAATCTCAGTCAATCGATGAGCATTTATTAAGTACCTACTACGTACTAGACACTGTGCTAAGTGCTGGGGATACAACAAGAGGCACAAGACAATCCCTACCCCCTAGTCTAATGGGGGAGACAAGAAGAAACAAATACAGTTGATTCTCATCATTCATGGTAGTTTTGTTCTATAAAGTCATTGCAAACACCAGATTAGAGAACACTGGACCATGTTTCTTTACTTTGAAGAGTGCAGTAACACCCCCCTATCCAACAATCAGAGAAATACAGGGTGAGCTTCCTCGGAGCCTCTGGTCATGACATTTACTTTGGTACTTTCTGACGCGGCCTCACATGCAGACCAGTGACTTTCCCTTCCACTTTCAGGCTGTACCATATTGCTGATTCATTAAGCAGCTCATACCTGAACAAAGTTTACATAGCGCACGTATTTTCTCTGTAAGGTACCTCAAAGTCTTCATGCACTCAGGAACACTATGTAGCACTACACCCAGGGGCCATTTTAAACCAATAAAATGCACAAAAATTCGAAAAGTGTGGCATTACATAGACCTTGAAAAGGACACTTGTTTACAGTGTGACAGCTGAAAGAAGGCCTTTGTATTCATTGGGTGACAAATTTTCTACTGCTCTGCACGTGTCCGCCAATGACACAAAATGCCACGAGTGCTGATTTAGGAGTTTGAAAGAAATTTTAGGGAGTGGGGGAATTTGCAAAAAGAGTCCACAAATAATAGAATTGACACCCCTTCCCCCCAACCCTACCCACGCTCCATAGAGGATAAACAGGAAATAATTACCAAAGGGAAGAAACTAGAATTAAGAGGGATTGGGAAAGGCTTCCTGTAGAAGGTATTACATTAAAATGGTGTAACTCCAACAAGAATAGAAGTTCCTGAACTACTAATATTTGTTTTTGGTTCTAGGCTTTGGTTGAGATTTAATGATTACATAATCTATTCTTAGATCTTTGAATTTTGGGTTAATTCCTATTTTCCAAAAATATCATGCTAACTTTTCTCATAGTATAGGTTTTGGTGGTTAAATTTTCCCCTTCTCTTTGTATCTGAGCAAAGGGCATATTTTCCAGCCTTTTTGTTTTCCTTACTTTGAAAAGTGCTGTAATACCCCCATATCCAACAATCAGACATCCACCCACTTTAACCTTTTGGAACATAGCCTTAATCTTCCTATCTTCCTATCTGGGTTTAAACCCTAGCTTTGCCACCTACTACCCATGTGACCTCGAGCAATTTACTTAACCTTTCTGGGATCCAGTTTCCTCATCTGTGAAATGGGGATACACTCACCCTACAGAATTACTGAGATGCTTCTTTTATTAATTTTGGTTGTGAAAACCAATTTTTAAAAGTTATAATAAGGATGGCTGCAATTATCAAGTAGTATTTTATATATTAATTCTCAATCCTCCATTGCTGATTCCTTTCTCTATAGCTGTAATTTCATCAGGCACATCCACTAACCCCTTATAAAGGTTCTTCCCCATTGTTCAATCCTAGAACTCATTCATTAATTCATGTGGGAGTAATACATTTGAGTGATGACTATGTGAAAAGCATCATCTTCCCTCTCAAAACCAGCTTCTATTTGTTTTCAAAGATTTTCACTAAATTTTCAGTCCATCTGGATATATTCAGTCAAACCTTAAAGAAAAATATCCTTTCCCTCATGTATTATCCATACCATAAGTAAAAATAACAAACAAAATGAATTTTTAACATATGGCCTACTTTACCTTCTTAGTCATTCGATTGGTCATACTCAAATCTATGCACAGTTTGGGTCCTGAACTTTTGGCTGCCAAAAGCTTCTCTTTGGTCATGGCTTTCAAAACTCGCTTTTCTGCTGAGGGCTCACACCTGATGCAAACCATAAGCAGAGAGCAGAAAGTCCACATCACTGAACGAAATTTAACCAAGAAACTCCAGCTGAGTTTCCCCTTTTATCTAAGTACTTTCAACATTTATGAAAGGAAACTTCAGCTTCAAGAATGGTAATTGAGAGAAAAATGGCCATGGGTCTTCAATACTTTCAGGGCATAAAAACAAAGACACTCACTGGACAAGAAAGAATTTAATGACATAACTTGTAAAGTTGATGCTTTGCTTCTATTTCTATACTACCCATCACGAAAAGAGGAACAAAACAGGGATAGTGAGTACAAGTTCATGTGGACAATTTGTGGTTTTTTCTCATTTACAATGTTTACCATCCAACTAGGTATGTGAAGGTCATTGTCACAGACGCTCAATTAAAAGAAAACCTCAGCATATCCACAGCCAGGCTTGTCAGTACCTGCATTTTCTGCACGTTGTGCTTTTCTTCTCTCTCTTTCATGTTTTCTTTTGCTCTTCTTTGCTGCAACTATCTTTTCCCAGTGCCTCTGTTTCCGCAAGACATTTTTCTTATGTCATCCATAAAACAAAATATTTGAGAACCTCATAAGCATAAAAATTCAATGTTATAACTATTAAAGTTTAGAGAAAATAACAGCCTCTTAACATTTCAATGTTAAACTTTAATATTTAAGAATATTTCATTTCAATATTTAAATTTCAACATTTAAAAATCAAAATTTCAAGTATTCAAATATTGAAAACTTCACCATTTCCATAACACAACAAAATGTGGCAAGTCCTCAAAGAGAAGGGAGTAGCAGACTATCTTACTTTTCCTGAGGAACTTGTGTGCAGGCCAAGAAGCAAGGTGGCTAGGTAGCTCAGTGAACACAGTGATAGAGTGCCAGCCCTGGAGTCAGGAGGACCCAAGTTCAAATGTGACCTCAGACATTTGACACATACTAGCCGTGTGACCCTGGGCAAGTCACTTAACCCTGACTGCCTCACCAAAAAAAAGAAAGAAGTAGCAACAGTTAGAACCGAATATGGAACAACTGATTGGGCTTTTTTTTTCTGGTTGTTCTTTTTTTTGGTGTAGTAATGGGGCAAAATGACTTGCCCAGGGTCACACAGCTAGAAAGTGTCAAGTGTCTGAGGCCACATTTGAACACAGGTCTTCCTGAATCCTGGGCCGGTGCTCTATCCACTGCGCCACCTAGCTGCCCCTAACTGATTGATTTAAAATTGGAAAAGGATGGGCAGTTAGGTGGTACAGTAGATAGTGGCCCTGGAGTCAGTAAGGACTCAAATTTAGCCTCATACACTTACTAGCTGTGTGACCCTAGGCAAGTCACTTAACCCCAATTGGCTAAAAAAAAAAAGATTAGAAAAGGAGTACAAGAAGTCTATACATTGTTACCTTATTTGTTTAAATTAAAAGCAGAGTACATCGTGTAAAATGCCAGGCTGGACGAATCAAAAGCCAGAATTAAGGTTATAGAGAGAAATATATGCTCTGATTTATCCTGCCTACAGCTTGTTTGTGCCCAGTTATTTGCATGTTATCTCCCCCATTAGACTGTGAGCTCCTCAAAGGCAGTGACTGTCTTTTGCCTTTCTTTGTATCCCCAGTACTTAGCACACTGCTTGGCACATAGTAGGAGCTTAAGTGTCTAATCAACTATCAGCTTCAAGACAACTTGTGAGGTAGGCAAGGCTGATTTTACCTCCAATCTGAAAATGGCAAAACTGAGACGCCCAGGTTTCCAGACTTTTTAATCCAAGGCTCTTTCAACTAAATTGCATTGTGTCTATTCAATTTTCCTCATCCAAAAGGTCTGGCATTTTTTTTTCCTCCTTCACTCAAATGGGACTCTCTGGTAACATCAATCAAATGGACATTCATCTGCCCATCTAGAAGTATTCCCCCTCTCTTTAACACAAGAGCTGGAGAAGGCTTGTTTTTGCTCCATCTCTTCATTTCTCTAAAGCTCAATGATGGCCACTGCACATACCGAGCACCACATCTCTCCATCCATGGGCAAGGCCCTTCCACTCTCAAACTCAGTATCAATCTGCAAAAGCTGCAAACTTTCAAGGGCCATTTCTTCATCTCCGTCTTCCAGGCTGACTTCTTGCCTGTTTGGCAAGCAGGATTCAGAGCGGGGGGAAGACCCTTCTGGTTTGTGCTCCATGTCTTTAATCAAGCTGCTTGCTTTTCCTACAGAGGACAGTCTGCAGAAAGGGAACAATTTTCAAGACACTGCATAAAATCATTGAAACTGGTATTCACCAGTCTGTACCCACCAGTCTAGCTGAAGCAACAGAGTACTCCAAGGGAGGAAGAAACGGGAGGCAGCATACGCCAAGCAAGTTAAGTCCCGACCACTACCCTATACCCTGACAAGTGTAGCGCAAACCACCAGATCTGCTTCTAGCCCACCCTCCCGGTCATCATTACCACCAGGAAGAACTGCCGAACAAGGGCCACCACCCGGAGATAAGCACATGTGCCCTAGGAGTGACACCTCTATGGCTGATATTTACATAGCACTTACTATGTGCCAGACACAATGCTAAGCACCTTACAATTATTTTCTCATTGGAGCCCCACGACCTTGAAGATAGCTGGTATTATTATTCCCATTTTATAGATGAGGAAATTGAGGCAAACCAAGGTTAAGTGACTTGCCCAGGATCACACAGCTAGTGACTGAGGTAGGATCTGAACTCAGGTCTTCCTAGCTCCAAGCCTGGTACTCTGTCTACTACTAACCCACCCCACCCCCAGACCCTTTAGTTCTGCTTCCAGGTCAGCCTGTATAGGGAAGAAACTCCTGTGGAGAAGAGGCCAGTCAAACCCGTCAGATGTCAAACACCTGCTACACTCAGGGCAAGCCAGCCTGCCTAGCTGAAGCAGAGGGGCATCCTGAGAGTGAGGACACAGCATGCACCAGTGGAATCTTGACCACTGCCACACTGACCCAAAAGCCTTGGGAATAGCAAAGTTTCCAACCTAACACCCTCAGCCATCATCCTTGGAAACAACCTCTGCTGAGATGTCAAGGACTGCAGCCATGGCTACTGAAGACCCAGGAGAGTTCTTGCCCCTTGAGTCCTTGGCACTGTGAAATGGTTTAACACGAGAAAATGATATGACTTTTGTCAGTGGAAGCAACCCAAAAGGAGAGGCTTTGCTGCCGTACCTTAGGTACCACGGAACCTTTCCGTCTGACTTGTAGCTGAAACCTCCCATAAGTGTGGTGTCCCCTATTAAAATGAGAGCTCCTTGAGAACAGGGAGTAACTTTTTTCTTTGTATATCCCCCAGTGCTCAGCACTGTACTTTGCACATAGTAATTGCTTAATAAATCCATTCATCTTTCCTTCTTTCCTTCTCTCCTTCTTCCTTTCTCCTTCTTTCTTTACTACTTTCCTTCCCCTCCTTCCTTTCTTCCTTCCTGCCTTCTTTCCCTCATTCATTCATAAGTCCAAATTATTTTGTGAACACAGCCTGCTAAATAACAGATATACAATGCAGGATTACAATGTAAACAAGCAGTAAACAACACTGTCAAAAACTTGACTATTGACACTAATTGATACATGCATTTTATTTTTAAAAATTTTTTTAAATTAATTTATTTTGATTTATCAACAATCACTTCCATATGCTTTTGAGTTGAAAATTTTTCTCCCCCTTCCTCCCCCCCACATGCATTTTATTTTTGATAGGTTCTCACTTTCATTTCCTAATATATCCCATCTCTACTCAATGAGCAACACCTTGTAACAAAAGATTTTAAAAAGGGGGGGGAAGCAGTTCAGCAGAAATAAGCAATATGTCTGCTAACAAGCCTGACATTTATGTAATGTTCCACATCTACAGTCCCCCACCTCTAAAAGAAAGGAGGGAACTTAATGATATATCTATGTTCCTATTTAGCCACACACACACACACACGCGCGCGCGCGCACGCATATATATACATATATATAAAATATGTATTTTTCTATATCTATATGTATATACATACATGTACAGGCTATATATGTATGTATATACACATATATCTCTCTGTATCTATCTACCTACCTACGCCACTTTGGGCATTTACCTCTGGTGCTCACCTAAGATTCACCCTCTCTTTCTCTCCTGTTTTTCTTTTTCCCTGAGGGCTACCTAGATACAACAGAAGTCCATTACACTAGGAAAGCAAGCCTCACTGCCATTCTCCTTTCTTAAGGCAGCTTTTTAAGACTACAAAAAATTTAAAGTAAATGGCAAGAACCACCATAAAACAATAAAATTGTGGCAAAATTATACAGAACAAATATGTCCCCAGAGAAGAGATAAGACCCCACTCTTTGCAGAGGTGAGAGGTTCACGGCGGTGGTATTTTGCTGAAATTTTTGGATGTGTTGATCAGTTTTGCTTTTTCCTCTTCCCCTTTTTCTTTTTGAATAAATGTCATTTGTTACATGAGATGTCTCTCTAGGGGAGAACAGGGGAAGAATACTTACAGAAGTTCTGGTGATGGAAAAAAACATTTCAATAACATTTATTTTTAAAACACATACATATATGTATGTGTATATATATACATATATATCCTCAACATATGTTTTAAAAAATAAATTGCATATAAATGTTACTATACGGATATACACATGTATGTGTATGTACACATATGCATATGTGACACATATGTGAAAATCTAGCAGTGAACGGTCTAAAACCCAGCACCCTTCAGCACGTGCTCCCAGGGAGCAAAGACCCGGGCCACGTGACCAACCAAAGCAAACCGAAAAGGCCAAACGTCCCCAACCGCCAGGAAATGCAAACCCCAGCAGGGGGCGCCGCACTCCGCGGGAGATTCACCTTAGCCCCGCCCCATCCGCCTTTTTTAGCCCTGCCCCCTTCCCCTAACTCTCACCCTTCACATCTCACCGAGAATAGCACCGGAAGATAGCTCTGAGATCCGTCTTCTCGAGTTTCCGCAAAGAATACAGAACCTCCCTGTAAGCCCTGGGACACAGAAGCCTCTAGAGGGTACGTCCCTTACTACAGCACCATACACATACGTCCAACAGCAGTCAAATCACCACCATACCCTTCCCCCCGCCTCTCTTATGTCACTTCCGTTCCCCGAGCGCCTCCTGCAATGTGCATTCTGGGAGTTGTAGTTCAACGCGTGTTCTTTGTTATATTTTCTCTAGCCTGGGTGAAATAACCATAAATGTCGAATTAGATGGTGACACATCGTTAAACATAAAAATGCATTTAACCCTAAGAGACAGGGCAGCAGTAGAGAGGTACGTAGCGAGGAAGGGAGCAAATTCAAGTCACACAGTCCTGCTTCATTTAAAACCTGCGGAGTATTGGGGTATGAGAGAGCTTCTCCCTTTATCCTAAATAGCAGTCAGTCAACAAGCATTTATTAAGCACCTACTGCGTGCCAGGCAGTGTGCTAAGGTCTGCGGATACAAAGAACGGTTAAAGACAGTTTCTGCCCTCAAGGCGTTCACAATCCAAGGGGGGGAGACAACATGCAAAAAATATGTACAAATAAACTACATACAGGATAAATTACAAATAATCAAGAGAGGGAATGCACTAGAATAAACGGGTGTGTGTGTGTGTGTGTGTGTGTGTGTGTGTAAAGGCTTCTTGGAGAAGGCAGGATTTTGGTTGGGACTTGACTAGGGAAACCAGGAGGCCGAAATGAGGAGGAAGAAAATTCTAGGCATGAGACCCTTTTCCTGGTGGCAAAATATTGGAAATTGATGGGATGCTCATCAATTGGGGAGTGGCTGAACAAGCTGTGGTATATGAATGGAAAGGAATACTATTGTGCAATAAGAAATGATGAGCAGGCAGACTTCAGAAAAACCTGGAAAGACCTACCTGAACTGATGCAAAGTGAAATGAGCAGAATCAGGAAAACATTGAACACAGTACCAGGCATGAGGAATTACCAGTGGCAATGCCCCTCCTCCAGAAATGAAGTATCTTATTTGAGGAACAGCAAGAAGGCCAGGGTCACTGAATCACAGAGCATGAAGGTGGGGTATATGGTGTAAAGAGACTAGAAAGGTAGGTGGGAACCAGCTTATGTAGGACTTTGAATGCCTAACAGAGGATTTTGTATTTGATCCTAAGGTGAGAGTGCTGGAATTTGATTATGTGTGTGTGGGGGGGGTGACATGGTCACATCTAGGTTTTAGGAAGATTGATAGTTGAGTAGAAGATGGACAAGGATAGGGAGAGACTTGAGGAAGGGAACTCAACCAGGGACCTTTGCAATGTCCAGGTATGAGATGTAGAGAGCCTACGTCAGTGTGGTGCCAGTGTCAGAGGAGAGGAGGAGGAAGAGGAGAATAGGAGAGATGTTATGAAGACAAAAATGACAGGCCTTAGCAACAGATTGGATATGGAGGGTGAGAGAGAGAGTTGAAAATGGCAGCTAGGTTGTAATCCTGAGTAACTGGGAGGATGATGGTACCCTTAACATTCACAGGAAAGTTTTGGAAGGTGAGAATGAATTGAGAGAAAGATAATCAGTTCAGTTTTGGACATGTTGAGTTTTATATATCTACAGGACAGCCGATTTGAGTTGTCTAATAAACAGGTGAAGTTAGGAGTCTGGAGATCATCGAGAGATTAGGGCTAGATAGAGAAATCTGAGAATCATAGCATAGAGGTGATAATTGAATCTCTGGGAGCTGATAAGATCATTAAGCAAAATAATATAGAGGGAAAAGAGAAGAGAGAGCAAGACAGATCTCTGAGGGGCTCCTACATTTAATGGGCATGGTATGCATGAAAGTACAGCAAAGGAGACAGAGAAGGAATGGTCATCCAGGTAGGAGGAGAACCAGAGAACGTACTGTCACAGAAACCTAGAGAGAAGAGAGTATGAAGGACAAAAGGGTAATTGACAGGGTCAAAGGCTGGGGAGAGGTCAAGAATGAGGATTGAGAAAAGGCCATTAGATTTGGCAATTAAGAGATCATTAATAACTTTGGTGAGAGCAATTTCAGTTGAATGATGAGGTCAGAAGCCAGACTATAGACAGTTAAAAAGAGAGTGAGAAAAAAAGGAAATAGAGGAGTTGATTGTAGATGGTCTTCTCAGCCCCAGAAGGGAGGAGAGATATGGATGATAGTGGGGATGGACATACAGATCAAGTAAACTTTTTTGAGTATGGGGGAGATAGGCATCTTTTTAGGCAGCTGGGAAGCAGTCAATAGACAGGAAGCAACTGAAAATTAGTGAAAGAGTGGCGATGGTGGAAGGAGCAATCTGGTAGAGAAGACTGAATGGAATAGGATCATTTGTACATGTGGAGAGGATAGTCTTGGCAAGGAGAAGGGCCACCTTTTCATGTGAGACAGGGGTGAAGGAAGAGATGTCACGTGATATGAAATGAGAAGGAAGGGAGAAGAGGGAGCTGTCTGTGAATGGTCTCAATTTCTTTTCAGTGAAATATAAGGCAAGGTTTTCACCTGAGAGGGAGGGGGAAAGTGGAGCTATAGAGATTTGAAGAGGGATGAAAATGTCTAGAAAAACCCAGTGTGGTGAGTGTTATGGTGAATTAATTAAGGATGAAATGATAGAAGAATTGCCTTGCTGCAATAGGGGCCCATGAAGTTGTCTAATACAAATTTGTAGTGGACATAGTCAGAATGGTTGTATTATTTTCTCCAGCTTCATTTTGCAGTACATGAGTAGAAGCAAGGGCAATGGATGGCAGGGCAAAATCAGCAGGATAAGGGGCAAGGGGATTGAAAGAAGTGGATAGTACAGATTTGAATTGGTTCAAGTTTCATGGTGTAATGAAGAACATAATTTGGGTTCCCAAAAGGCCTTTGAGTAACCCTTGGTGTGATTAAATGAAGACCTTGGGCAAGTCACTTAACCTCTGCCTGCCTTAGTTTCCTTGTCTGTAAAAAGAAGATAAGAATAGCACTTACCTCCCCAGGTTGTTGTGAGGATCAAGTAAGACAATATTTTATAAGGGAATTTTTAAACTTTTAAGCGCTGTGTAAATACTAGTTGTTGCTGTTGTTGTTATCAGACCTTTACTGAGACCTGTTTGAGACACTCACTACAATAACTGGGAGGGTAGCAAGGTCCAAATTCTCCCAGGATTTCTCGCAGCACTTCCAGTCCTACAGCTGCAGGGGCCTTCCTTGTAGACAGTCTTCTTCCTTCTCCAAGAAGCATGCTGTTGAGAAAACCACCTCCTTCTACTTGGGAACAATTAAATTGGGAATGACCCATGTAATCTGAGTTCCAGAGCTCATTGGTTTGGGACTCTGTCTTCATGAGTAGAGAACAATGCTCTGTGTCTATGTGAGGGATGGGGTAGAGCTGGTAAAGATAGGGAGAGGAGGAGTGCCCTTCAGTCTCACAAGGCCTAGAATCCTTGTGCTTTTCAGAAAAGGAATGAGAAAGATGAAAGGCAGCCAAGTACTGGAAGCCCATGATCTCCTCTCTCAGGTCCCCTGGGTAAACAAATGCGACTTGCCAGCCACCATTAAATGCCTGGAGGACCCATAGCCTCTCTGGATCTTTGTTCTTCTATGGAAACACACACAAAGGAAAAATAGAAGCAAAGGTCCTAAAAGTGGAATGAATGCCTGCCAGCTTGCTTATGACCACGGTGGGTCTCTGTGCATCCTTCTGACTCTCAGTCACCAATCAGATCGTAGGAACCACAAGTCCCTAGGAACCAATCAGAAGAATGTCCACTGTCTTTTCTGAAAGATAGCATATACACCTAACAACGATGGGAGCTTTCCTTTCAGATGCCTGCAAAGGACCATGTCCTTTACGCTCAGCCAATTGATCAGGGGCTCCCCAAATCAACATCCTTTACATTTTACTTCTATCATTGCTATTATAAACAGTCATCTTTATATCTCATACATGCACCTAGGCATGTTAATTCCTAGATTCTTTGTTACTGTTACGAAACTTTAAAAAATATTATTTTCTTAGTCTTTGTTGGTTTCATTATATTATGCATTTGCCTCCTAAAACATTTGAACTTATTTATTGTTTAAATTTATGTCACTGAAGGATGGATGTTTTTTTTTCAATTAACCAGCATTTATTTTCTCTCCCTCCCACTACCTACCTTCACTGAGGGAAAAGAAGAAGAAAAAAACCCCTTGTAACAAATGTACATTGTCAAGAAAACATATTGGCCATGTTAAAAAAATGTGTGTTTCATTCTGCGTATTTGTCCATCGCCTCTAGCAGGAAGTGGACAGCGTTCTTCCTCATTGGTCAGAGTTCTTAAGTCTTTCACAGTTGTTCATTTTTACAGTGTTGTTATAGAAAGAATTGTTCTCCTATTCTCCTGATTTATTTCGTTCTGCATCAGTTTGTAGAAATCTTCCCAAGTTACTCTGAAACCATCCTCTCTATCTTGTCTTATTAACACAATAATATTCCACTATATTCATATACCATAATTCAACTAATCCCCTATTGATGAGTGCATTCTTAATTTCCAGTTCTTTTCCACCACAAAAGGACCTGCTATAAATATTTTTGTATACATAGGGCTGTTTCCTTTTTCTTGGTCTCTGGGTATAGGCCTTGTAATGATATGGTTGGTGCACAATGTATGTACAGTTTGGTAAATTTTGAGGTATTGGTTCATATTGCTTTCCAGAATGGTTGGATCCATTGACAGCTCTATCAACAGCACATTATTTCCCCAAAGCCTCCAAGCAAACGGGGTTAAGTGACTTGCCAGGGTCACACAGCTAGTAAGTGTCTGAGGCCAGATTTGAACTCAGAAAGATGAGTCTTCCTGACTCCAGGCCCAATATTCTATACACTGTGTCACCTAGCTGCCTAAACATAGGATTATATAGATATATATTTAGAGATAGATGGGATCTTAGAGGTAATCTAGTCTAATCCTCTCATTGTATAGTTAAAGAAATTGGTCTTTTCTGCATTTATTGATCTGATTTATAATTTATATTTTTCTTGTCAATATATTATATTTATTTTCTTAATAAGTAGATTTGCATACCTAACATTTTTCCTATGAGATTACTATTATGTTTGCTATATTTTATTTGCTAATGTTTTGCTTAATATTTTTACATCTATATTCTTTTGAGATTGCCTTACAATTTTATTTCGAGTGTCATCTTTATCAACCTTTAGAATAGAGGCTGTATTTATCTGAGAAAAAGAGTAGAGTAGCAATTCCATCTTTCTCTACAATTAGAAAGTCTATATGGCAGTTGCCAGTGATGAAGATCACAACCCACTCATACCTCTTAACCTGTGTAATAATTGTTCATATCCTTCCATAAGTTTGCCACAGAGGGTCCATCCAAGGTATTCAGGTGCTTCCTCGATTTCTCCTGATACTATGAGGATACCAAAGAAGCCCACCTTTTCTTTCTATCATACTTTGTGCTAACGATATCCATTATTAGACTTTCTTTGAATTTTCCTTATTTTTTATATATTATATCCAGTTCATACCCACCTTGAGTCTCACCATTTACCTTTGTGTGATAGTAATTTTTAATCCTTTGGAGACTATTATGTTCAATGACTCACAGTCATTTACAACACTAATAGAATATTGGTGTTAAAAAAAATAACCAAGGGTTTTTATTTATGGAAGAGGTTTGGTGTGATGGAGGCAATCGGATAGAGAGTGGTTGGGCGGTATAGTTAAAAAAAAGCGTAGAGAGCGGCACTTGGAATTAGGAAGCTGTTGAGTCATTTTTCAGTCGTGTCTGACTCTTTGTGACCCCATTTGGGGTTTTCTTGGCAAAGATACTGGAGTGGTTTGCCATTTCTTTCACCAGCTCATTTTACAGATGAGGAAACTGACGCACACTGGGTTAAGTGACTTGCCCTGATATGAGGCCAGATTTCAACTCAGATCTTCCTGACTCCAGGCCTGCTCTATCCACTGTACCACCTACCTGCTTTGGAGTTAGGAAGACCTGAGTTTAAATCTTGAATCATAATTATTAGCTGTGTGACCGTGAGCAAGTCATGAGGCTGGATTCAGTGGACTCTAAGACCCCTTCCAACTTTAAATCTATGATCCTTTGTTCGCTGAAGAGACTTTGCTATTTCCTAAGAGCAACAACCCAGGCTGCTGTCATCCTCCTGTTAAATTCTGGGTCCAACTTGTCAATTTGTACTGTCTTTGAAATGCACATAACTGATGGTAGGCTCTATAGGTTGTCATAATCTAGGCAGCAGACATTTTTCAATTTTCAGTCTTATAAGACTGTATTTCAACAAGTTGTATACTGTAACTATCTACATTATTCAAGATTTCCTGAAAGGTACTACATAGACAACCTTGTTGGACAACGCTCTGATCAGAAATATCAGGCAAGGCATGAAACAAGGGCAGCTAGGTGGTACAGTGGAGGGAGTGGCTGGGCCTGAGGTCAGGAAGCCCTGAGTTCAAATGTGGCCTCAGACGCTTTCTAGCTGTTTGACCCTGGGCAATTCACTTAACCCTGTTTGCCTCAGTTTCCTCATCTGTAAAATGAGCTGGAGAAGGAAATGGCAAACCACTCCAGCATCTCTGCCAAGAAAACTCCAAATACGGTCATGAAGAGTCAGACACGACTGAAAAATGACTTAACAGCAACAAGGCATAAAACAGGGACATATATGCTTGCCAAAAGTATTCTCTATAGTGATGAAAGAGAGTGAACATCGAGTTCAAGTTGAATTGGAATTCTCTATGTGTGGTGGGTTTGTATAGATGTTCTTATTTTTGGATTTCATTGTTTGGGTTGGGTTATTATGGAACATTGCAAGAAGAAATCTATAACCTCTCAAAAGAATTTGACCCACTCAGCGCTGATACTTTTTGCCTATACAAACTGCTTTGGCTATATCTCATAGATTTTCATAAGTGGTATTCACATTATCATCATTTTTGTTTTCTTTTGTGAAGATTTTTTTTTGTTTTTCATCCATTCACTCTTGTCTTTCTTTTTAAGGTGTTTTATTGATGCCTTTTGTCTTTACAGTCATTTCAACTTCTCCTTTTCCCTTCAGGTTGAACCTTCCCTGGTAACAAAGTAAAACAATTTAATAAAAGCATCAGGTACAGAGATCACATCTGACAAATATACAGCCCTATGTACCAGGAGTCCGCCTCCTCTCTTCCAGGAGAGGGTAAGTATATTTCATTATTTATTCTTTCTTTGTTTTTTTGCAAGGCAATTGAGGTTAAGTGACTTGCCCAGCGCCACACAGCTAGTAAGTGTTATGTGTCTGAGAACGGATTTGAACTCAGGTCCTCCTTACTCCAGGGCCGGTACTCCATCCACTGCGCCACCTACCTGCCCCTTCATTATTTATTCTTCAGGACCTTTATTAGTTGAAAAACCAAAACTGAAAAGTTGCTCACTGTTCACCTTCCTTTGAGTGATCTTTTAATTTACATTGAATCATGAATCTTAGCTCTGCTTATTTTGCTCTGTTTCAGCTCACAGAAATCTCACATTTTCCCCAGTTCCTCATATTTATCATAGATATACAACAATATTCCACATTATTATTTCATATATTTATATTATGTCATATACAATATAATATATGATAATATTTCACACTTGCATTCATATACTAAAAAAATTTTTAAACTATCTCTCAATTGGGGCACCCACTTTGTTTATAAATCTGCTACCACACAAGGATTGATAAGTATTTTGGTACATGTTTAACCTTTGTTTCTGTATTGGACTTCCTTAAGGTGTGTATATGTGTGTGTGTGTGTGTGTGTGTGTGTGTGTGTGTATTCTCTTACCATAGTCTTTACAGCATTGTTTATTCCTGATTTTTTTTGGTCATTTTTGCCAATTTACAAAGGGTGAGGTGACACTTGAGTTGCTTTAATTTGCATTTTTTCTTACTATTAATGATTTGGGATACATTTTTTGGTGGTCATTTATAGTCTTCTATTCTTTTGAAATCTGTTTATTTGTATCTTTGGACCACCTATCTATTGGAGAATGGCTCTTAATCTTAAACATCAGGCGCTCTGCCCAAAGAAATATAAATCTTGATTGTTGAAGCCTGCAGGATATCTTGGGGTTTACAGGCTAGATTTCTTTCTTAAGGACCATGCCTATCTGTCCATCCTAGCACATATTGCAAGATATCTGATGATACTAATAATTTTGCTATTATGACCAGATGAAAATTCTCATAATTTGCTGCTGTGCAGATCTTTGTGATTTGCAATACCTTTATCACATCCTGAAGTTCTTGAACCTGCATATTACTAACATGATAGAATGTCACAAATGTATCTTTGACTTTGATTTTCCCTCTTTGTTAGATAAACATCCTATATTTAATTTGTAACTTTAATACAAACCTTGTAGTCTTAGGTAATTCCTTTTTTAAATTTAAAAAATTTTTTTTTGCTTTTTGGTGAGGCAATCAGGGTTAAGTGACTTGCCCAGGGTCACACAGCTGTAAGTGTCAAGTATCTGAGACTGCATTTGAACTCAGGTCCTTTGACTCCAGGGCCAGTACTCTATCCACTAGGCCACCTAGCTGCCCTGTTAATTCCTTTTTTAAAAAATTATTTATATGATGAACTTATGCAATAACATTTTAATACACAAAGAAGAAAAAAGAGTATTGTATATGAAAATGTAAACTTTCATAACAAAGTCTGGTTTTTTAAGTATTAAATTTAACCTAGTAGTAACAAGACAGCTCTGCTTGCCTGGGTTTCCTTCTGAATTTTGCTAGGCTCCTTTCTATTTATTCTTTAAATGTTTCATCAGTGCTTTTTTACTCTTTTCTGTTTTCTTTTTTTGCATCACTATCACTACCCACCCCCAAAACCCCAGAAGTCTTGGACACTATTAATCACCCTTTTCTCCTGGATATTCTTTCCTCTCTAAACTGTCATGACTCTACTTTCCCACTTCCCTTCCTACCTGCCTGGCCATTTTTTCCCAGTCTTATTTGCTGATTTTTTAGCAGGTTATTCGAATTAATTCTAGATGAGCCCCAAGGCTCTTAGGTCCTCTTCTTTTCTCTAAACCAGTGGTTCTCAAACTTTTTGGTCTCAGGACCACTTTACACTCTTAAAAGTCATGGTGGATCCCCCAATGAGTTTTTATTTATGAGTTATATCTATTTTTTATTTATTATTATTATTTTTTGCTTTTAGGCAATTGGGGTTAAGTGACTTGCCCAGGGTCACACAGCTAGGAAATGTCAAGTGTTTGGTCTGAGGCCGGATTTGAACTCAGGTCCTCCTGACTTCAGGGCTGGTGCTCTATCCACTGCACCACCTAGCTGCCCCCCATGAGTTATATCTATTGATGTTTACCATATTAGAAATAGAAACATCTTAGTATTATTATGAAAATATAGTTATTCATGCACATTGCAGGGGTGAGGGGCATGGTTCCTGTAATCTGGAAAAGCCCATGTAAAATTTTTGGTCCTCCCTTCATACCAGAGAAGAAGTCTGAATTTTTCTTTTTCTTTTATGGGGTGTTTACAGTACCTTATTGTAAAATTTGGGCTAAGTATTTGATCATAGGCTTTGTGTCATCTGCTGCTTCCACAAAACTCCCCCCAAATCCCCATTTAATTTCTTATGCCAACCAGTTATATCTCTAAATCATGATGGGGAAAGTCATAAAGCAGAAGGGATAACTGTAGTTTTGACCTCAAAAATCCCGTGAAAGAGTTTCAGGAACACCAAAGGATCCTTGGGACACACTAAGAGAACTGCATCTCTATGTACTATTTCATTTGGTGATCTCCAGTTTTCATCTCTATGCAGATGATTCCCAGATCTATTTATACAGTCCTGACCTCTCTCCTGACCTCCAGTTCTCACATCACCATTTGCCTATTGGACATCTTGAACTGGATCTAAACAGACATTTAAAACTAAACATATCCAAAATACAGTTCATGATCTCTTCCCCAACAGCCTGTCCCCTTCCCAGCTTTTCTATTACTGTTGAGAGCACCACCATTTTCCCAGTCACCCAAGCTTGCAACCTTGGTGTCATCCTCAACTCCTCAATTTCACTCACACAACGTATTCCATCTGTCATCACATCTTATTATTTCACACTTGATCCCATAAATATGAATTCCCACCACAGCTGGCTCCCTGATGGAGACCTTCAAGGATGGGGATGAGGTTCCTAAACCCATTGATTTGGTAGACTGGATTTATGCAGGAGGGTTCCGGCCAAACACTGCCATATACCTATGACCTAACTGCTTCAGGGGCTTTTATATAGTCCCCTTGGGTGGAGCCCCACAAGAATTAGCTATGGATCTCTCTCATAGCTAATGACTATACCAGAGTGGGCTAATTAGTTGGTCAAATTTGAGCAAGAAGTCAGGGTAAGTTGTGACTTGGACAAATACTTCTGTCAGTGCCAGTTGGCAGTTATTAAGCACCTACTATGTGCCACACACTTTACAAATACTATCTTATTTGATCTTCACAACAATCCTGTGAGATAGGTGGTGTTATTATTCTCACTTTTACAATTGAGGAAACTGAGGCACACAGCAGTTAAGGGTCACACAGTCAATACATGTCTGAGGCTACATTTGAACTCAGGTCTTCCTGACTTCATGCCCTTTGTGACCTAGCAATGACATTCAAAGATGTGGCTGTGGATTTTACTAAGAAAGAGTAGGGCTATTTAAGCCCTGGTCAGAGGGAGTTGTAAAGGATAAGATACTAGAGAAATACAGGAACTAGGTCTCTTGGGAATTTGTTTTCTTTCAAGATGAAGCTCAGCTACCACCTTTTACAGGAAGCCTTTCCAGATACCGCAACTTCTAGAGCAGTCCTTTCCTAATTAGCTTACATTTAATTATCTTGAATTTATTTGTTTTTATTCTATTGATATTTATTCTGTATATATTTGTCTCCCTTCCTAGAATGTAAATTCTTTGGGAGTGGAGCTGGCTTTGTTCTTTGTATTTATAGCCTCAGTTCATGGCACTTGATACGGGCTTGATTGACTAATTGGTGGGTGTTTTCCAGAAGGATGCTACAAAGCATTGCTAAAGATTCCAGAGTCTTGGATGGGAAATTGAAGACCTCGGGGGCACAAGTGATGGGAGACACACACAGCCTGCAGATGGAAGGGAGGCAGCTGAGGAGAAAGAAAAGAAAGCAAAAAATGCCTAGTTCATACCAGAATTAGTGGCATAAATCATTCCCCCTTAGCTGTTCCTATTCAGTGCCCTTAGTGGAAGCAGCTGCAAGAAGCATTTCACTCCTGGTGCATCTGGCTCAGGTCATACCAGAGTTCCCCTCAATAGTCCCTCTGGGTCCCAAAGGAAACGAACAAGGTTCTTTTACTGTTCCAGGAAGTCTGTGGTGGTGATGCAGACCTTTATGGGCAATGGAGATTCAGCATTTGTCCATCGAACAAATCACTAGCATCACTTTCCCATTTCCCCAGCCTGCAATGCTGTGGGACAGTGATGAGTGACCCAGAATGCTGTAGCACCTGGAAATCTAGGAGGTCATGGTTTGGAAAATGATTTCATCTAGTGTTGCCTGCTTGATTTGCCTTATTTCGCTGGCTATTCTGCTTAATTAAATATCTGCTTTTTGAGTTAGTGTGTCCTGTGGTTTGGTCTGGTAAAAAAGCTTATGAACTGGAGTTTTGGATAGGTACAGAAGCAAAGTGTGCCTTGAACCTGGGGGTAGTTTTAATGAGTCTATTTAATAAGCAATATTGTTCAAAGAATAACTGTGAATTACTAAGCTATTCTGAGTATTATAAATATTCAAATCAACTACAAAGGAAGGAAGATGTTGTCCAGCTCCAGAGAAAGAACTGATAAATAGAAGTATGCATAGTATGGTTTTAAATATACATGTATACACACACACATAGATATATATTTGTGTCAAATGATGGCCTTCTTTAGTGTAGGGTGGGGAGAGAGGGAGGGAAACGGTTCAGAACTTAAAACATAACAAAAAATAAATAAAATTAAATTTTACAAAGTTGCTGGATACAAAATAAACCCACACAAATCATCAGCATTTCTATATATTACCAACAAAGTCCAGCAGCAAGAGATAGAAAGAGAAATTCCATTTAAAATAACTGTAGTGGGGGCAGCTAGGTGTCGCAGTGGATAGAGCACTGGTCCTGAAGTCAGGAGGACCTGAGTTCAAATCCAGCCTCAGACCAAACACTTGACACTTACTAGCTGTGTGACCTTGGGCAAGTCACTTAGCCCCAATTGCCTAAAAAAAAAAATTAAAATAACTGTAGACAATATAAAATACTTGGGAGTCTACCTGCCAAGACAAACCCAGGAACTATATGAACGCAACTATAAAACATTTTCACACAAATAAAGTCAGATCTAAACAATTGGAAAAAATATTATTTGCTCATGAGTAGGCCAAGCCAGTATAATAAAACTGACAATTCTACCTAAATTAACCTATTTATTTAGTGCCATACCAATCAAACTATGAAAATTATTTTACAGAACCAGAAAAAATAATAACAAAATTCATCTGGAAGAACAAAAGCTCAAGGATATCAAGGGATTGAACCAATGAAAAAAAAATACAAAAGAAGGTCTAGGAAAAAAAAAAGATCTAGAAAGAAGATCTAGCCATACCAGATCTCAAACTGTATTATAAAGTGATAATTAGCAAAACAATCTGGTACTGACCAAGAAATTGAGTGGTGGATCACTGGAATAGATTGGGTAAAAATTACATCATAGTAAATGACCATAGTGATCTAGTGTATGATGAATCCAAAGATTCAAGCTTTTGGAAGAAAAACTCATTATTTGACAAAAACTGCTGGGAAAACTGGAAAATAGTATAGCAAAAGCTAGCTATAGACTAGGGGTGGGGAATATGTAGCCTTGAGACCACATGTTGCCCTCTAGGTCCTCAAGTGCAGTCTTTTGACTGAATCCAAACTTCACACACCAAATCCTTTCATTAAAGACAATATACCAAGATAAGGTCAAAATAAGTGCATGATTTACACATAAAGGGTGATACCATAAGCAAACTAAGAAAGCATGGGATAGTTTATCTGTCAGATTTATGGATAAGGGAAGAATTTAGGACCAAAGAAGATACAGAGAGCATTACAAAATGTAAAATAGGTAATTTTGATTATATAAAATTAAAAAGCTTTAGCACAAACAAAACCAGTGCAACCAAAATTATAAGGAAAGCAGAAAACTTGGGGGAAATTTTTGCAACTATTATTTCTGATAAAGGCCTCATTTCTCAAATATATAGAGAACTGAGTCAAATTTATAACCATATAGGTCATTCCCCAATTGATAAGTGGTCAAAGAATATGAACAGGCAGTTTTCAGACAAAGAAATCAAAACTATCTATAGTCATATAAATGTTCTAAATCACTATTGATTAGAGAAATGCAAATGAAAACAACTCTGAAGTACCACCTCAAATTGGCTAATATGACAAAAAAGGAAAATGTTGGCTGTTGGAGGGGATGTGGGAAAACTGGGACACTAAGGCACTATTGGTGGAGTTGTGAACTGATCCAACCATTCTGGAGAGCAATTTGGAACTATGCCCAAAGGGCAATCAAGTATGCATACCCTTTGATCCAGTA
Source organism: Phascolarctos cinereus (assembly GCF_003287225.1). Classification (NCBI taxonomy): domain Eukaryota; kingdom Metazoa; phylum Chordata; class Mammalia; order Diprotodontia; family Phascolarctidae; genus Phascolarctos; species Phascolarctos cinereus. The sequence goes on along the minus strand of NW_027555847.1, from coordinate 265,404,777 downwards.
ATACCACTGTTAGGTCTATATCCCAAAGACATTTAAAAAAAGGGAAAAGGACCTATTTAACAAAAATATTTATGGCAGCTCTTTTTGTGGTGGCTAAGAATTAGAAATCAAGGGGATGCTCATCAATTAGGGAATGGCTAAACAAGCTATGGGGTATGATTGTAATGGAATACTCTTGTGCTGTAAGAAATGACAAGCAGGATGATTTCAGAAAAACCTGGAAAGACTCACATGAACCAATGTAAAGTGAAATGAGAAGAACCAGGAGAAAGCTGTACACAGTAACAGCAATATTGTTTGATGAAGAATTGTAAATGACTTAGCTATTCTCAGTAATACAAAAATCCAAGACAATCCCAAAGGACTAATGATGAAGCATACTATCCACCTCCAGAGAAAGAACTGATATTGTTTGAATATAGACTGAAGCATACCACTTTTTACTTTCTTTCATTTTTCTTTTATTCAAGTCTTCTGGTACAAAATAATTAATATGGAAATTTTTTACATAATTGCACAGTTATAATCTATATTTGATTGCTTACCTTCTCAGGGAGGAGGGAGGAGAGGTAGAGAGGAATGGAATTTGGAACTCAAAACTTTAAATAGAAATGTTAAAAAAATTGAAAAAATATAAAGATACATTATTGAGAAATATCTGGCGAAATAAATAAAAATACAATAAAACATAGATAATATTACATTTAAGAACTAAGCCAACATGTGACCCACAAGTATCTTTTTTAAAAAATCTTTTTTCTTTTTTAGTGAGGCAGTTGGGGTTAAGTGACTTGCCCAGAGTCACACAGCTAGTAAGTGTCTGAGGTCAGATTTGAACTCAGATCCTCCTGACTCCAGGGTTGGTGCTCTATCCACTGTACAGGTATCCTTTTGTATTGTGTAGTGGCCTCATTTCTATTTAAGTTTGACTCTACTGCTCTAGATTATGTCATATGAGCATCACATAGGAAGGGGGATGTTTACATGGGGAAAAGTAGGGATATGATTGCTAGGTGGTGCAGTGGATAAAACACCATGCCTGGAGTCAGGAAGACTCATCTTTCTGAGTTCAAATGTGGCCTCAGATGCTTATTAGCTGTCTAAGTCACTTAACCCTGCTTGCCTCAGTTTCCTCATCTGTAAAATGAGCTGCAGAAGGAAATGGCAAACTATTCCCAAATCTTTGCCAAGAAAACCCCAAACGGGGTCACAAAGACTCAGACATTACTGAAAACTACTGAACAGGAATGATTGTTATCTTCAGGTCTTTGAAATGCTGTCATGTGGAAGAGAGATTAGTCTTGTTCTGCTGGGCCCCAGAGGGACAAATTAGAGGAATGGGCAGAATTTGCAGAGAGGCAAATTTCAATTCAGTGTCAGGAAAAATTTCCTAACAATAGAACTATTCAAAGTGCCTGGGTTGCCTTGAGAGATAGTGGATTTCCTCTTCCTGGAGGACTCTGAGCCGCTGAGACAGCTATGGCTTAGTTATGTTATTTGCAAATTAAAGAGATGATTATTGAACATCTAGGCATGAGTGATCAAAAAGAACCAGCCTGGTGTTATCAAATGCAAGTCATGCCTGACTAACCTCATTCCTTGCTTTTTTGGGAGCAGGGTTAATAGATGGGTTGATCAGGGGAATGCTGTGGATACAGTCTACTTAGATTTTGGCAAAGCATTCAGTACCGCTTGTGTGTATCATCAGAAGCATTTGGTGCACCCCTCCAAGAGGTCTTGTGTGAAGACCAGATCTTGTTGGATGAGTGCTGATGGCCTCTGCAGTCCCTTCCAGTTCTGAGATTCTTTGAGATTTTCAACAAGAATCTTTGAGATTGAGTCTATGAGAAAGTGAGGATAGCATATTTGTCCTCAGGTTGGGACTTGAACCCAGGTCTTTCTGGTTACAAAGCCAGCTCTCTATCCACTACATTGTGAAACTTACTCCTATTTTATCCTGCTTAGCCTTCTTTTGGAGGTGCTAATTATAGAAACAAGGCAAAAAGGTTTATACCTGCCAGCAGGAGTTTTTGCTATTTGCTATTTTAATTTAAACATTTGTCTGCCCTGGTAAGAGCCAGTGTGTTTTGCTTAGAGATGTCCTGTTGCTCTTTCAAAATAGCAAGTTTTTAAAAACAAGAACCTGGGTCATGACTGAATAGCCATTGATGATGTCTTAAAAATGGTGGAGAACAGGATATTTTTCATAAGACTGGAGATGATTTTCAGAAAGAGAAAGAAGATAATATCTTAAAATTATAGGTAGGTGAGCTTGACTTTAATTCTTGGAGGAATTCTAGAATGTATTTTTAAAGGGGCAGATGGTTTATGAGGCCTTGGAAAGGGAAGCAGCAGTCGCCAAGAGTCTGAATGGCTTCTGGGGGGTTGGAGAGGGCGGGGGCAGGGCACAGGTGGTACAGTGGATAGAGCGCTGAACCTTGAGTCAGGAAGACTCACTTTCCTGAGTTCAAATCTGGCCTCAGACATTTATTAGCTGCGTGACCCTGGGCAAGTCACTTAACTGTTTGCCTCAGTTTCCTCATCTGTAAAATGAGCTAGAGAAGGAAATGGCAAACCAGTCCAGTATCTTTGCCAAGAAAAACCCAAATGGAGTCATGAAGAGTCAGACACAACTGAAGTGACTAAAAAACAACAATATGCCAGACCAACCTGATATCATTTTTTTGACAGCACTACTAGGTCAGTAAATCAGGGGAGTGCTATAAACTTATATTGCAGCAAAACATCTAACAAAGTTGCTCATAACATCCTTGTGGACAAAATAGAGATGAATCATTCACCCTACATTTCTCCATTTTGTCTCTATCAATCAATTAGTAAATGGTAATTAAGCACATACTATGTGCCAGGCCCTACGCTAGGTGCTGGTGGTACAAAGAAAAAACAAAAATAGTCCTTTTCCTTAAGGAGCTTACATTCTAATGATAATTTTGTGAATTAACATTAAGAATAATAATACTAATCATAATAATTTATATAGAACTTTAAGGTTTTCAAAGTACTTTACAAATATCTTATTTTATCCTCACCACAATTCTGGGAGGTAGGTACTATTATTAGCTTCATTTTATAGATGAGGGAACTGAGACAGAAGGAAGTGAAATGTCTTATCCAGACTCATACCACTAGTAAGTTTCTTGGGTTGAGTTTCACTCAAGGTCCAGCCATCTATCGATTGCACTACCTATTCAGATCTTGTTCAACATCCAGGAAAAAAAGTGATTAATGGATTGATGTCAGTCTGGAAGAAGATGGTTAAGTGGCATTCCACAGGAGTCTTTTCATGGCCTTGCTGTGTTCAGAATTTTTCATAAAAGCACAGACAGCATGATTATCAAATTTGTGGAGAACACAAGGGATATGCCTAATAATTGGGAATCCAAAAGATATTGAGGGGTTTGAATGGTGGGTCAAATCTAATAAGATAAAAATTTCATTAAAAAGTCAGTTGACTATAGGATGAGGGAAGTTTGGTTAGATAACAGCTGATGAGAATGGAACTGCATAAAAAGTTAGGGAGTATGGCATAAAGAACAAAGCATTGGCATTTGAGATGAGAATTGAAACCAGGTCTCCTGATTCTGACCCTCGCTAGCTGTGTGATAAGGGGCAAACTCCTTAACCTCTCAAAGCCTCAGTTTCCCTATATGTAAACCTCCCAGTGTTGTTGTGGGGAAAACATTTTGTAAGACTTAAAGTGCTATGGAAATTGAGTTATTGTTATGGCAGTCAAAAAAGCTAATATAATCATAAGTGACATCATAAATGTCCAGAATCCAAGAGGGAAGGAAATGATGGTTGTTCTTTTGACCACGTCTGGAGTCTTTGTGTTCAGTTCTAGTACCACATTTTAATGAAGGCATCACCAGATAGAAGTTCATACAGAGGATGGGGACTTGAAAGAGTACCATGTGAGGACTGGCTGGAGTAGCTGGTAATAGTCAGCCCTGAAAAAGAGGGCATTTAGGGAAGATATCTATCTTCAAGAATTTAAAGGAGATTGAAGCATACTATTTTCACTTAATTTTTTGGTAGTTTTTTCCTTTTGTTGTGTTTCTTATTTCATAGCATGACTAATATGGAAATATGTTTTACATGATTGCACACACATACACACACACACACATATATGTATATATAATCTACATCAAATTGTTTACCATCTTAGGGAGGAGGGAGGGGAAACAGGGAAGGAGAAAAATTTGGAACTCAAAATCTTATAAAAAATGAATGTTAAATTAATTTAACTGGAAAAATAAAATACTATTTAAAAAAATAGCCAGATTAGACTTGTTTTGCTTGGCTCCAGAAAGAGGAACTGGGACCAGTGAGTAGAAGTTGCAAAGTCTAAATTTCAGATGGATAAATGAAAGTGTCCGAAAAACTCTAAAAATGGAAGGAGCTTCTTGGAAAGACAATGAATTCCCCATTTCTGGTCATCTCCAAATGGAGTCTGGATGGCCACTTGTAGGGGACGTTGGGTAGATTTCTGCTTAAGGTATGGCTTAGGCTAGGTACCCTCTGAAATTCCGTGATCACATAGCTAAGTGTAATGTGGACAGGGGCCTTTTGAGATCTCACAGCTAAGTGTAATGTGGACGGGGGCCTTTTGAGATCTCACAAGGGTATACCTACCTAGTCCATTCCATCTACAACCCTCATTCATTAGGAACAGGTAAGAATAAATCAAAGAGGCAGCTGGCAGCAGGATGTCCTTGCTGTCCCCACAGCAGCTGCAGTCCTTGCCTCACTCACCACTGGGGGGGGGGGGAGAGAGAGAGAGAGAGAGAGAGAGAGAGAGAGAGACTCCTTTGACTAGTTATCGCCCTTCTGTTGCACGCTCAGTTCAGGCTCAGCAGCCAACCAAAAGGCCTTATCTTCATCATTGGTGAGTGTGCTTAGCAAACAGTAACAGAATACCTGTAGTCCACCTGGGCAGCTGCCTCAGGCAGAGCCTGCTGCACATGTGCATAGGGACTGAGCTGTCACTGACCAGTCCTCTACTACATTAAGGACCACCTGTCACTTGAGAGCAGCACGTCTCAGTTGTAGAAAAAGCATGACAGATGGGGAAAAATGGCTGATGTTTGCAGCTTCCACATGTAAAGTTATAAACGTCACATTCGTTTACTAGCTTCAACTTTATAGACAATTTCACTACTATTACTAAATTATGAGTAGGCAAGGCAGTAAGAGTCAGTGTGGTAGACTAGTATACACAGAGGCCTGGATAGAGGATGGGCAGAGAGAACTAGGGTCATAGCATCAAAGATTTAGAGCTGGAAGGGACCTTAGTGGGTCATAGGGTACAAACTTAGCCACTTTACAGATGAGGACATTGAGACCCAGAGAGGGTAAATGCTTTGTCCAAGATTAATACAGGTAATAAGTAGCAGAGCCAAGATTTCAACCTGTGTCCTTTGATTCCTAATCCAGCACTCTTTCTGCTTTACCAAAATCACATCTCTTATGTATATCAGCTGTGGGACCGTGGGCAAATTACTTAACTTTGGACTGCCCTAGACTCTCTATAAGTTATAGAGGAGGCACTGGTTTGCATTGGTGGAAGGAGTTTCCAAATCTAGCATTCCCTATCTAGGGATGGGAAACCTGCAGCCTTGAGGCCACATGTGGCCTTTTGACTGAGTCCAAGTTTTACAGAACATATCCTTTTATTAAGGGGATTTGTTCTGTGAAGATTGGATTCAAAGGGTCACGCTTGAGGACTAGAGGTGCCCCACCCCTGCTATACCACTGAAGTCAAGGACCTGAAGAAACAAATCAAAAAGGCGGTTCATTCCTCCTCTCTAGTTATCTGAATCTATGGAGGCATTTACTGCATATTGATGACATCATAGGCCTAGATCAAAAGATTCAGAAAGCTAGGACTTTCTTTGAGCTCTGTAAAATGACAGTTGGCCCATCTTTGGAAATCTTTGAAGGTTTCTCTAAGGTCCTTTTTCTTAGGTCCCTCCCAGGACTAAATCTGCTGTCTCTGTGCTTTCTCCCTGCACTCCCATCAATTTTTAGGAGCAAATACATGGTTTTTAAGATCTGTGTTATTTGTTGTTACTTCTCTTTGGGCAGGCTCCTTCAACAGGAGTTGAAGGTGCTAGTGTTTCACAGTAGCAACAAGAAAGTTAATGAAGGATGAGCTACCAGTTTACTAAAAATAAAAGGAAAAATGCTTAACCACTATGCATACCTTTAAAAAAATACCTGTTCTTTTTGCTCACAGGCTGTGCTAAGGGTAGAAGAATCATGCTGCAGGCTAAAAGTGCCTCTTGAGTCTTCTGTTGCTACAACAATTTGCCTAAATGCTTTCTCCCCCTTTCAGTAGTCAATATATGCTTAAAGGTATTTTTTGGGGGTTTTTGGGGGGGGGGTTGGAGGGGGAGAAATAATGCAAATAACATGGTACTTAGCTCTAGATTAAACAAGGGCAGATGTCCAATATGTGCCTTTTTAAAAGGAATGGACTTTTAAATGGGCTTTTAAAAATTGTGATAGGAATGATTCTATATATAAGATCATAAAAGTTTAGACTTAGCAGAGGTCACCTAGTCCAATCTTATTTTATAGATGAAAAGACTGAGGCACAGAGATGTTAAATGACTAAGTCTTGAAATTTCTCTTTTACTTTTTTTGGGAGAGTCTAGTACTTATCTGGAAAATGTCTCCCTCTTCAACTCCCCCATTCCCATATCCTGGCTGCCTCCCTCCAAACATGAAAAATACCACATCTCCCTCTTCCCCTCCTCCATCCCCAACAACAGGATGTGGCCTGTGGTTCTCTTGTGATCCACACCTTGTGACACATGATTCAGACTACCATTAAACATCAAGGCATTTATTTTGATAACTCTCTAAACAGTAAATGCTTGTGGGTTGTTTCTTAGGGACATTCCCACGTAGGTGGGTCAGGAGTCACTGGGCTAGCGGGATGATGTTCATAGCGCCATGGATGCCCGGAACTTCTGGGTGAGACAGAATACAGCTGCGGTGAGGGCCGTGCACTGGCGCGCTAATAATTTCACACTTAAATCTCGATAGCCTCTCTCACAGGTCAGCTTTGCCGCCTGCACAAACTGATAGTAGGCACAAACAACGTCTCTGAGGTTCACCATTACATCTCTGTGCGTCCTCACGCAGCGGCCACAGTTCGTAAACTGCAAGCACAAGGCCATCAGCTGGATGAGGTTTCGGAAAGTTTCTTGCACGGCACTCTGCATTTCTTCAGGGGACTGGTCGATTTTAATCACATGCTGACAGCTGGACATGAGCTTCTGGGATCCTGCGCAGAGACTATTCCTGTTTTCAGAAAAGTACCAGGCACATTTGTCTTGTGGGTGTTTGTTACCATTTCCCCCAGACTGTTCTAAAAGATCCTGTAATTCCACCACGTGATCCAGGAGCTGGCAAAAGCCATCTGGGGATTTGCACAGTCCAGCTTTCAACTGCTTTGCGATTTTGGCGCAGTACTCGGACCAGAGGCAGTTATTCCTTAGGTGGGGCTCACTGCAGCTGTTGCTCCTGGTGAGCTCGGGTCTCCCACGCACAGAAGACTGGCTTCCTGAGGAGGGGGGGGTCGTGAGTGGGGCTGAGGAGAGGGTCGTTTCCAAATCAGACTTCTCCTCATCGACCTCGGGGTCCGAGCCACGAAAACACGTGGCGTAGGATAACTGACAGCTGCACTGTTCCATCCCGATTTTGGGTAAGATCACGTCTTTCATCCCTGCAAAATCCAAAGAATGATGTGACCTGTGATTCGTGGAAGCATAGGGATTGTTTTTATGAACAAAACAGAGGAGAGGCTTCTTTGAAGAAGGAGGCACAATACTGAGGCTTTCCTTTTCCATTTCTAAGATATCACCACACACAGAGGGAAAATGGTTGGGACACTTCAGTTTCTTTAGGTTGTACTCTGTTCCCTGCCTGAAAGCATCTCCCAGGTGACGTGAAGGTGGATTCTGCGGGGTTTGCCCCTGGTTAAAATCCACAGGGGGAAGAGGGACACTAGGGGGCGCCTTTCCTCTCATTTCATCGTCAAGGTGTTGGGGTACAGAACTCCCTTCAAGACATGTCTGCAAGCCTGATGGGATGGGCGAGCCCGATAAAGGCATCAGGGTCTAAATGCTTCTCTGACAATAACAACTCCTGCTCTCGAGGGAGGCAGGTTTGGCCTATACTAACCAGGAGGGCTGTTTCTCTGCCTTCTTCTTGCATATGCCATAGTGGTGCCTGATGAGTCTTCGTTCCAAGTGTCTGCCACTTGGAGAGAGAGGCTATTTCACCAGATAGATCGTTGTTCTCAAAAGGCAGACTAGCATTAGCTAAGGACTTTTTACTTGTATCATCAATCAGGCCCTCATCCACATCTTTCCTAGGTTCCTCCTGAAATAAAATACCACCGTTGTGGTTGATGTCACAAATAGAAAAACCTGCCTCTTTGCCGCCTCCCAAAGAAGGCTGCATGAGTCGCTCCCCTTCTTGGTCTTTGACAGCAGAAAAAGGCACCTCCCCTCCTGAATTTTTAACGCATTCACTATTTCTGGATTGGTCCCCTGAAGAAAACAAAGGGTCTAAGCATTTTTGGATTGTTTCCTGTATTGGGTTTTCAAACAAATGCCTGAATCCTATTTCAAATTGTGGCTTTGTATTGACCCCTGGGATTCCTTCTATTACTTCCTGTTGTTCTGGGCTGACTGTCAAACTGTCTTTGGTTCCTGGAGGGATATTATAGGAGTCGGAGGGGCAGTCCTGAGTCTCTGCCATTTGGTCTTTGCAAACCCTGACATTTCCACCTTGAAGTTGAAAGACTTTTTCAGAAGGATCTGACTGGTCATTTTGTTCAAACAAACCTGAAGACAGATGATGAGGGACACTGCTTGGAGTGCTGGTCATGGTCAGAGAGGCAACACTAGAATTTTCTTTATTTTCTGGGTCAATCCTGAGACGAACTGCTGAAATGGAAGAAACAAAGGAATCAATGACTGATTTGGTTTCCATTGTTTCAGGTTCCATTTCCATTAAATTTGAGGAGTGGTTTTTACTCTTGGCTTCCCTTGGAGGAGTCAGTAGTCCAAGGGCCTTGGTTTCGAGAAGACCGGGCTCTCCTTGCATGTCTTGTAATGATGACACCGTTGGTGAGTGAGAGACAAAGGAAAGGTAGGGCTCCCTTTCATAGTAGCACACATGGTCTACACTTTCCAGAGAATATGATGGAGCCAAAGGAAAGGTAACCTGAGATGTATAGTCAGTTTGTAAGAAAGACCTTCTTTTTCTCAAAGTCTTTGCATATTTCTTCACCCCCACTCTTCTGTTATGCTCTCTTTTATGTGGTCTGGGTGTCAGGCCTTCTTCTGAGCTCTCTCTTTTTTTAAATTTAGACCCCAGATCACTCCATTCTTCAGTAGGGACCATGCTATGATCTAGATATAAAGAAAGGAAGAAAAATACAAGACAAAGGTACATATCACACATGATGTACCAGAACAACAATGGTTACAATAAATCTGTAGTCTCAGCACTACAGATAAGATTTTTGGTCATTCTCAGTAAGTCTGTTTGTATGGCAGCATCAGATCACTTAACTTGTTTATAGCTGATCTCTGCCTTCTCTAGCTATGTAAAGTTCCAACCTCTTTAAAGGATGATTTTTTTCCCTCCATGTACATCTTTAATTTTTAACAAGTTTTTGTATTTTACATTCACATACTATTTTAAACTTTAATTCTTAATTTACTTAATTGTATTATTTAATAATTATATTTATTTAAATTAAATTTATTTAACATAACAATTTAGTGTGTGTGTATGTGAACATTCTGGATGAATCTTTAGATCACTTGGGTATATGTAGTGTATGTGTATATGTATATGTATATATCTCTCCTCAGCCCCACTCACGACTCCCCCTTCCTCAGGAAGCCAGTCTTCTGTGCATGGGAGGCCCGAGCTCACCAGAAGCAACAGCTGCAGTGAGCCCTACCTAAGGAGCGTTGGGTTAGAGTTAGGGTTAGGGTTAGGGTCAGGGTTAGAGCGTAATTAGGGTTAGGGTTAGGCTTAGGGTAGAAGGGAGTTATGGGCAAAGAGATACAGGATCTGGCAAAATACATTCATAAAGCTCCCAACTTTCTCCACTAAGAGACCCTAGAGCACCCCTAAGCCTTGTGGTACCATTACTAATTAGTAAGTACCTCCTGGGCTCATGGCACTGTTCAATACTCCTTCCAGATCAATGATGACAAATACAACCTTCTGTGAGCTCACCTGAGAGGGAATCTGAGGGTGTCAGCTTATCAGCTGCATCATAAAATTCATCATCTGAGCTGGTGTCTTCAAAACTTGGAGAAGGATTTAAAAGAAAGGATTCTACCACTGGGGATGAAACAGCTTTCCAGACTTTCCCCTCCTGAACTGGCCGAGATGGACCATTTCTAGAACTGTTCTCAGAGCTGTTGCTGAGAATGCTGGCAGGAGAAACATTTGAACACAGACTATAGTATTCCATGCTGCTGCTATCATACAACCTGGGGTCCACTGTGGATGCATTCAGCTCATTCCCGGGCTAGATTTAAGGTCGCTCGGATAGTTGGAGAGCTCAGTCTTTTGGAGTGCGGTGTTGGCACTCTGGGATAACTCTAGGAGGCAAAGGAAGCCATTGGTTTCAATTTGGCCCCTTTCCTCCTTGATGCCCAGAGAAGGAGGCAAATTGTTTTTCTCCAAACTTTCTTTAAAGTTGGGTGTGTGGAAATGGAAAAACTCAGGCCTGCTGGAGGAGCAGGCATCCAAATCATCCTCTTCCAGGGCATCCATTGAATCACTAGAGCCACTGGTTTTGCAGCCCCGGCTCTCCGTGTTCGCCGAATCAGAGCCGTCAGAGGTGTTGTCAGTGATGCTGATAACTCCGTTGCATGTGCTTTTCTCAGCCTCTGTTGGGATGGTGCTCTCATCCTTCTGCTCACTGAGCATTTCCTGTTCTTCTTCTTCACAGAGGGGTGTTATGTGGTCAAATTTCACCGGATGCCTGTCTGAAAGGAACTCCAGGGAAGAATCAACTTCCGATGATTCCTCTGAGTCACTGCAGGCTCTGGATTCGTAACCTGCAAGAGAGAGGTACAACACTGGTTCTTAACCTTGTTTGTGTTATGCACCCTTCTGGTAGTCTGGTGAAGCCTGCGGATCCCTTCTCAGAATCATGTTTTGAAATAATTGAAGGAAATAGTCATGTCACATAGAGGTTTAGTGAAAATAATTTTTTATTTTTTTTCCCTATCCAAGTTCACAGAACCCCTGAAAGTCCCCAACTTACCCTTCAGTAGAGAGTACAGAAAAACAGTGGCATTTCATAGTGCTTTTGAGATTTGCAAAATGTTTTACCTGCATTATCTCATTTAATCCTCGCAACAACCCTGGGAGATAAGTCCTATTATTATCAAGAGAGGTTAAGTGACTTGCCTAGAGCTAATAAGTATCTGTGACAGGATTTGAACTCAGGTCTTCCTGAGTCACAAGTCCAGTCTTCTAGTCACCTATTTGGCAGTATCCAACTCAAGGCCAGCCTAGGTAGGTGATGGGATTCAAGGGGTGCCAGGTAGAGCTCCTCTGACCTCCCAAATATCTTTTTGATTTGCCTTACCTAAAATTCCAGGAGGCAAAGCCTTTTATTCTACAATAAGAGATATGGCTTCAAATCAAAGTGCTTTTTTTTTGGGGGGGTGCAGTACATTATTTAAAATTTAAACTAAGGTGTAAATAACTATTATATGATCTTTTCCCAGAGAACAATGAGAAAGCCTTCTCTCTGGGTGTGGGGGAACAGGGGGAAGAGAGGGAAAGAGAGTACCCAGATAAACTTGTCCACACTACAGTTTGTCTTGGGCCAGATTTAATAGATGAAAAGTCAATGCTGGAGTTAGATAAACCTGGCTTCAAGTCTCCTCGCTATCTGACACAGGCATCTGAGTGCTACAGTGGGTAAGATGCTAGACTTGGAGTTAGGAAGACAGGAGTCTGAATCCTTCCTCAGACTTTTTTTTTTCTGGCTAGGCAATGGGGTTAAGTGACTTGCCCAGGGTCACACAGCTAGTAAGTGTTATGTGCCTGAGGCTGGATTTGAACTCAGGTCCTCCTGAATCCAGGGCCAGTGCTCTACCCACTGCGCCACCTAGCTGTCCCTTTCCTTGGACTCTTACATATGTAAAGTACAGACCTTAAAGCACGAGTTAAATGCTGGCTATTAATTATTATCGGTTATTTTACCATGGTCAAGTTAATGTTTTAGAGCCAATGAGTTGCCAATTTGTATTAATGGAGGGAGTTTCCATACTGGGATATTACCTCCCTTGATGAAATCACAGGCTCAGACCCCTTCTCCCAGAATTCCCCCTTTGTCTCTACTCCAAGGGTCCAGTGGTTAAATGGGAATTCTGAAGCAGATTAAGTCTTATGTGACTAACCCCAGCTATACTGGAAAAACTTCCCTGTTTTGGTCAAAGGCCTCACTACCTTTCCAGTCACTGAAGGTTTGTGACCTTGGTGTCATCTGTGACTGCTCATTCTTGGTTACCCCACATATGGAAGTAGTTTCCAAATCTTGTTATTTCTGTCTCTGGCACATTTCTTGGTGTCCACTGCCTTCTTTCCATTCACAGAGTCACTGCCCCCATCAGGCAGTCAACTCATGCCATCATTGCCTCACCTAGACTGTTGTAATTGCCTTCTGGTTGGTCACCCTGTTTCAGATCTTCCCCATTTTGATGGGCCCTTCACTCAGCTACTGAGTGATTTTCCTAAAGTGTAGTTCTGACTGTGTCAACCCCCTACTCATTCAACTCCAGTAGATGCCTATTTACTACTTTGAGGGATCAACTATAAACTCCTTTGTTTTTCATTTAAAGCTCATCACAACTTAGCCCTATGCTATCTTTTTATTTATATTTTAAAAGGGTTAGGATTTATTTAAACATTTTTTATTAATTTATTTTGATTTATCAACAATCACTTCCATAAGCTTTTGAGCTTTAAATTTTTTTTCCCCTCCCTCCTCACCTCCCTCCCTAAGACAGATTGCAATCTGATATAGGCTATACATATGCATTCCTATTAAACATATTTTCACATTAGTCATGTTGTAAGGAAGAATTAGAACCAATAGGAAGAACCACCAGAAAGAGGAAACAAAACAAAACAGAAGAAAAAAATAGCAAAAGTATGCTTCAATCTGCATTCAAACTCCAAAGTTCTTTCTTTGGATGTGGACAGCATTTTCCATCATGAGACCTTTGGAGGTGTCTTAGATAGCCCTATGCTATCTTTCTAGCATTATTACTTCCTTCCACACACTGTATAATTCAGTCAAACTGGCCTTTTTGCTGTTCCTAACACCTTTGTTCCGTTTTTCATCACCTTTTGCCTGGACTGTTGCAATGGCCTCCCCACATGTGTCCCTGCCTCAAGTCTCTCCTTCCCTCCATTTCATATCCTGCCATATACCTACCAAAGTTATTTTCCTTTTTTTTTTTAATTAGGCAGTTGGGGTTAAGTGACTTGCCCAGGGTCACACAACTAGTAAGTGTCAAGTGTTTGGTCTGAGGCTGGATCTGAACTCAGGTCCTCCCGATTTCAGGGCTGGTGCTCTATCCACTGCGCCACCTAGCGGCCCTCAAATTATTTTCCTTAAGTGCAGGTCTGATCCTTCCCTACTCAATGAACTCCAATAAATCATAAACTATTTTGGTTTTTAAAATCCTTTACAACCTGGTCTCAACCTACCTTTCCAGCTATATTAGTTACTTTTCTTTGTACATGTTAAGGTCTAACCAAACTAGCCTTCTTTCTTCCTTACACATGCACCTCAATTTCCTATCTTCGTGTCTTTGCGCTAGAATGCCTGTAATTCAGTTGCTTCAGTCGTGTCTAACTTTTCATGACCCCATTAGTGGTTTTCTTGGCAAAAATACTGGAGTGGTTTGCTGTTTCCTTCTCTAGCTTATTCTACAGATGAGGAAACTGAGGGAAACAAGGTTAAGTGACTTGCCCAGGGTCATATAGTTAACAACTATCTGAGATCAGATTTGAACTTGGATCTTCCTGACTCTAGGCCCAGTGCTCCATCCACCGTGCCACCGAGCTGCCCTGCCTGGAGTACATTCCTTCCTCACCTGTCTCTGGGAACTCCTGCCTACTTTCAAGATCTAACTCAAACATCCTGTCTGCATGATGCCTCTCCTGATTCCCACAGGTGCTAGAGCCTTCTCTACCCCAAGATCACCTTGCAACTGTTTTATATGTGCCTGTCTATGTATAGATAAGATCCTCGAAGGTAGGAGCTGTTTTGCTTTTCTCTCTCTCTATCACCAGCACTCTCTAGCACCAGCACCTAGCACACAGTAGCACTCAATAAATGCTTGTTGGTTGCTTGGTTGAAAGGAAAATCTTGTCTTCCCTAACTTATCCTTAAACAGGAGATAGTCACCCTTCATAGGGGGCATATTTTGAATACAGTGCTGTCCCCTAAGAGGAATTCAGCATCTCATTTTGAATCATGATTCTCTGAGGCCAGAAAAACAAGCCTGTTGTTGTGACCCTTCTGAGTGGCCCAGAGTCTTACCTTCTTCAGCAGAAATCCGATGAACTTGTTTATTTCTACCCCAGAGGAATATGGAGGCAGTTGAGTCAACAAACAGTCTGTAGTAGCCAGCAATGAGGCAGGCAAGGTCTTTAGCACTATTAGATTCCAGCAACAGAGTGAGAAGCTTCAAAGGTAAAACAAGATCTAATATTTGTATGAGGATGAGAATTTTCAGAAGATAATGATGATGCCTGCATCTGACCCAGAGACTGGCAAGGCCAATACAGTCCATCATCCACTGCCATATTGGTATGAAATGGATGGACATGTAAGGGCACTTGTGGTGGAGGTGGCGGGGCAGGGGAAAGAGAATGGCAAAGTTTTCCCTCTTGCCTCCCTCAAGGTCAATCTCCTTCTTTAACACAAATACTTCAAAGGAATAGCCCCTTTCCAACATAACCACTGACCCTAACGCTCCCTAACTTCTCACTGCACCGTTTCCCTTGAACTGCTGACTCAGAAAAGACAATGGAGTGAGAAGAGGGAGAAGGGAAGGGGATAAGCATTCACATACCACCTACTATGTGCCAGGCTAGATTTAGGATTTCTGAAATAGTGGCAGGATAGCATTCCAAATTAATCTCCCAATTTCAGTTCCTATAACATCCCCAATCCAGCCTCTTGAGCAAGTGATCTGACTCCATGTATATATGATATAATCTCCTGCTCCTCAATGTAGTCTTTACAGCCATATGGCAATTTCCCCAACAGTTTATTTTCCCACTATAATATTTTTGTTTCGGGCAATGGAAACATTTCTGAACCTTCTCAGGGGTTGGTAGACTGTTGTGATAGACACAGTCAGCATTGTGACTAGTGGTCAATGTGATAGACAGTCAGCATTGTGACAAAGTGGTCAACATTTTCTTGGGCACAGATGCTTCATCTTTTATTTTATTTTTGTATAAATTACTTTTTTTTTGGAGGCAATTGGGGTTAAGTGACTTGCCCAGGGTCACACAGCTAGCGAGTATCATATGTCTGAGGTCACATTTGAACTCAGGTCCTCCTGACATCAGGGCCGGTGCTCCATCCACTGCGCCACCTAGCTGCCCCTACAAATTACTTTTTAATCTTAAAGCCATAATATCTCTCTTCTCCACAGAAAACTTATGGGGACAAGTTTTGGAACTTTGATATGCAGAGTTGCTAACCTTAGTTACCTTGACATCCTGAAGATAAATTTTGACCATGCTCACTTTCTCCGACTCTTCCATCAGCTCTACTCGGCTAATATTTGCAAACTCTGCCAGTGTTGACATAATGTTGAGTTTACTGTTAATAATCTGGCTGATTCCATACTTGGCTCCAACTAGAAGGGCGATGTATGATTCTCTGTCCTGTAACTATAAGAGAATAGGAGAATGAGGAGTCACCTTTCTCCTGTGTCCACATTCAGGTCAAGAGAGGAAGGAAGGCAATTTACTTTTACTTAATAAAACATTCTTCATCCATCTAATTGTCAAAATGTCACTTGAGCTGTTTCGTAGTATTTTTTGCTGATGAGAACGTTGTTTGGTTACTATTGATAAGAAGGCTGCTTGATTTCTGTTAACCCGAGGGCAGGGACTGGCTGTTTTAGGAATAAGGTGATGCTTGTGCTTCTTCCCACTAAAAGATACCCACGATGACCTAGCTAGTCATGTTTCCATGGCACCTTTCACAGCATATATTTTAATAGAAAATGCATAAGGGAACCTTGGTGAGTCCAATGTAGACACCTTTGTGTTATTGTTGTTCAGTTGTGTCTAACTCTGTGTCCCCATTTGGGGGTTTCTTGGCAAGGATACTGGAGTAGTTTGCTATTTCCTTCTCCAGCTCATCTTATAGATGAGGAAACCGAGGCAAACGGGGCTAAGTGACTTGCCCAGGGTCACACAGCGAGTTAAGTGTTTGGGGCCAGATTTGCACTCAGGAAGATGAGTCTTCCTGACTCCAGGCTTACTTCCCCTAATTATAGAGACCTAGACAACAACAATTAAAAGGAACAGAAGTAAAGGGGAGATTCAGGAACATCGGCTCTTGCTGAGCAAACAGGACATAAAACACCCCTATACATACTTATTTCATAGCTAGTACTGAGACCGGCAAAGGTTTCTACGATGATAATAATAATACCTCACATGTATATAGCACCTACTAGATGCCAGGCACTGTGCAAAGTGCTTTACAAGTATCTCATTTGATCCCGACGACAACCCTGGGATGTGGATTATCCTCATTTTACAGAGGAAACTGAGGCAAACCGAGGTTAAGTGACTTGCCCAGGGTCACACAGAGAGTGTCTGAGGTCAAAATTGAATTCAGGGCTTCTTGACTCTAGGTCTAACCACTGCACCATCTAGCTGCGCTCTGAATCGGTACAGAATCTGTTAGCTGGGGTTATCTTGTCCTTTCCAACCCCTCCCCCCTCAGCTTTTGCCTTGACACTCCAAGAGACTGGGGAACTGGGGGCTGATGGGAAGAAGGGAGAGGCCAGGGACCAGAAAGCAGGTGAAACGTGTGTTTTGGTGGCTGTCCTTATGTACTCCTATTACTCTTCCACCTCCCGATGTCCCTTCACTCCTCCATCCTTCCCCTCTCAAGCTAATTCCAAATTTCCCCATTCAGGGTTCTCCTGCTCCAGGGCAGCTTCTTGTTCCTTCTCTTCCACGCCATCAAAAATTCCCTTCTCTCCTTCTATCTCCCCGAGGTATGAAGAAAGCAACCTGATTAAACTAACCCCCACAGGAAGTCGGTAGGGAAGGTGGAGCCTAGTTACTTCTCTAGATCCTTCTTCTAGCGCAGTCACAAACTGTCCTTCCCTGTTCCATGCCCGTGCTTTAACTAGATGGAGAATCAGGAAGGGCTGGCTATGATGTTCTGGATTCGGGGAGCCCTTCAGAACATCTTCCTGCTCTACGAAATCACTTCTACACAAGTGACCCCAGAAATGCTTCGTTTATCAGTTCAAAAGTAATACTAATTGGAGTTATTTATATGAATAGCTTCCAATTTATGTCCAATTACTGTGGCAGAGAAAAATGATTATGCACAGCATTAAATGTATTAGATAAACTGTTGTATGTTTTATTTGATTACAGCATTAAACTGTTTTCATGTGCTGTTTTCAGTAATCTGTAGCTTAGCCAGCAACTCACAACTTAAAGGACCAAGCAAACCACACCACATCATGCCCTGGGTTCCTATCCCTACGACTAACCAAGCCATAATGAAATTTTACTCTGCATACTTGTCATCTGGCTTCGACTCTAGATTAAAGCACACCACACAATAAAATGGTATTTTACAGCCTATGCACAACTGGCCTGATTATTTTCTTTTTGGTCAGGGAGAGAGGAGGGACAGATGATAATACTGAGGGGTCATAGGGAACCACATCTGGTGGAGGGCACTCCTGGTGAGAAAACTCCCTCTACCAGTGCAGATTGCTACCTGCTCAGTAATTTTATTATCTTAAGGAGTTGCCTGGGCATGCCAAGAAGCTAAATAATTTGCTCAGGCTCAGATTACCAGGAGGTATCAAAGGCAAGAGTAGAACCCACGAACTTCCTGACTCTGGCTCTTGACTAACTGGCTCATCATTGGCTGGAAATCATGGAAGATTAAGACTGAATTATAGACATAGAATGTTATGGTGGGAAGGGACCTTTTGAGATTATCTAGTCCAGGGCCTGGGATCTGTGAACTTGAGTGTGTGTGTGTGTGTGTGTGTGTGTAGGCAATTGGGATTAAGTGACTTGCCCAAGGTCACACACTAGTTAGTGTCTGATTCAGGCTGTTGCTCTGTTCACTGTACCACCTACCTGCCCTTCTGTGAACTTATAAAAAAATTTTTTTTATAACTATGTTTCAATATAATTGGGTTCCTTTGTAACCCTATGTATTTTATTTTATACATTTAAAAAAGATTATTCTGCTAAGGAGTCCCTATGTTTCACCAGATTGCCAAGGGGGTCCATTACACAAAAAGGTTAACAGTCTTTGCTCTTTGTCCAGCAACCTCATTTCACGGATGAGGAAAGTTGAGTCCCTTCAAACATGGAAACACTTGGTTTGAAAAGTAGCCTCTAATTCCTTATTCACTGTAAGCTTAGATATCCTTGTTCTCCAGAAACTAAATGGAAGAGAAGTAGCTTCCTCGCGTGAGTAAAAAGCCCGGAACAATACCAAAGAATATTCAGTAAAACCCTAAACCATACTGAAATTCATGTGGGTCTGTCACCAAAGACAGACTATTTCTCCCACGATGGCTTTAAAAAAAAACCAAAAACACAAGCAACCTCAAGACCCCCAGCAAATAGCAAGTCCTTAAAATATATAATCTCTAAGGTCCCTCTGAACCCTAACATTCTATGATTATGTTTTCACACAGTGTAAAAATAACATACGTTATCCAAAATGTTTGTATATGGTGTTCTCACAAACGAAGTTACAGGGTAATTCTGGCCATTTTAACTTTGTTTTTGCTTTCCAGAACAGAGTAAAAGAGGGAAAACAAACATGTGTTTTGCTGGTACTGCTGTGATCATGCAAACCATTATTGTCTATAATGATGTTATAATTGTGTGGTTGATTCCCCAGGGGCAGACTGGACAGAGCTGGGAGCAGAAATGATACAAAAGGTTCTCATCATTTTGGTCATCAAACCATTCTGTACCTTAGGGAAGAGGTTACACCCCCGGGGAACTGGAAAGAACACTTGCCCTGGAGTGGCTGAGCTGATCTTCTGCCTGTATGGAAACAAAAACCTGAACGAACACTACTGAAAGGCAGTATGCCTTTATTAAGCACCTGCTATCTACCAGGCACTGTGCTAAGGGCTTTTTTTTTTTTACAAATATTGTCTCATTTCCTTTTCTGGAGCATGGCTAAATTGTAAATTTGTTCTGCATGATTTCATTAACTTTTAAAATATTACTTATTTTATATGAGATATCACTTTTACTTCTATGAGAGTACTCTCATATCTTCAATAATAGTTTTCACATTAAAAATAACAAAAAACTCCAAATACTGTCTCATATGGTCCTCACAATAACCCTAGGTTATATTATTCTTCAGTTGTTTCAGTCTTGTCCAACTCTTCATGACCCCATTTGGGGATTTTCTTGGCAAAGATACTGGAGTAGTTTGGCATTTCCTTCTCCAACTCATTTTACAGATGAAGAAACTGAGGCAAATAGGGGGAAGTGACTTGCCCAGGGTCACATGGCTAGTAAGTGTCTCAGGCCAGATTTAAATTCAGGAAGATGACTCTTTCTAACTCCAGGCCTGGTGCTCTACCCACTGTACCACCTAACTGCCCAAATAACACTGGGAGGTAGGTGCTACTGTTATCTCCATTTCACAGTTGCAAAAACTGAGGCAGAGAGAGGTTAAATGGCTTGTTTAGGGTCACATAGCTAGTAAGCATCTGAGGCTAGATATCAGCTCAGGTCTTTCTTACTCCAGACCCAGCACTCTATCCATTGCACTACCTAGCTACCTCTAAAAAAATCTGGAAGAAGGAACAAATGAGAAAGGCTAAATAAATATGCATGGATGGCAAACAGATGAGCTTTTCCTCTTTCTTCTGCTGCATTTGTAACAGGGCAGCATGGTGCAATGGGAATAGTGGAGTCAGAAGACCAGGGAGTCCATAAACTTCTGTGACGTAAGACAATCGTTTCACCTTCTTGGGCTTCAATTTTCTTAGCTGTAAAAAATGAGGTTGAACTCGATGACCTCTGAATCCCCTTCCAACCCTAAACCTAGGATCCAGTGAACTTTACAATATGTCCATTTTCGTTAACAGAACGAAGCATAATAGTTTGATGACTCAGGTTAACTTCTCCATTTCTCTCTTTTATTGAATGCTTAATGCCACTGCATTATCTGGCCTAAGATATAATTATCTACGTAAATTACATGAAATTACGTAGGCCAAAAATGAATTGTGACTTCCAGCTGATACATACCATTAATGTGGCATTAAAGATTTTCCCGCCATATGTTTTCAGTTCTCCAAGGATTTGTAGATAGTTCAGACGTAGTTGTGCAGCAGATATGAGTTGCTTGAATAATAAAAGAGACAGAGGTTTTAAAGAGAGCAAATCGCCTCAGCCCGAACTAGATTGCCTTGAAAAATTTACAACAGTACTGAATGAATTTGAGAAAAAGCACAAAAATAAGCTCACTGCAAAGATATGCAAGGGGAAACTAGAAAATTACAATGAATGAGAAGGCTATAGGTAAATACTCTGCACAATCACAATGAAAATGTACTTGTATTTATTTTTTTAAAAAATCAACCAATTAACATTTATTAAACATTTACTCTGTGCCGGCCACTGTGCTAAGCACTGGGAATATGAAAAGAAGGAAGACAGTCCCTGCCCTCATGGAGCTTACCATCTAATGGGGAAAATTTGCTAACAAATATATACAAAACAAGTTATATATAGAATAAGTAGGAGATGATTAACTGAGGGAAGGCATTGGAATTAAGAGGTTGGGGAAGGCTTCCCACGGAAGGAGGAATTTTAAAAACGTACAGTATGTTTACAAGACAGAGCATTTCTCAAAAAAAGATTTGTTTTTAACTTCATAAAAATTTCCTTATACGAAACATAATACAAAAAATATTATGTATGAAAGCATGAATGTCTATCATGTACGGCTTGGCTTTTAAAAAAAAGTATTCAAAGCTATCCTATATGTGAGAGAAGTATTTCTAAGTGTATGTAATTATACGTGTTGTCGTTCAGTCATTTTAATTGTTGACCCCATTTGGGGTGTTCTTGGCGAAGACACTGGAGTGGTTTGGCATTTTCTTCTCCAGCTCATTTTACAGATGAAGAAACTGAGGCAAATAGGATTAAGTGACTTGCCCAGGGTCACACAGCTAGTGAGTGTCTGAGGCCAGATTTGATCTCAGGAAGATGAGCCTTCCTGACTCCAGGCCCAACACTCTATCCATTTTGCCATCTAGCTGCACATATACTTTTTTCCCCATACAGTTCTGTAAGGTACCCCAAAAAAGGACAGAATCAGTCAACAAATGTACTTCCCATTCTGCTATGCCTTTTGTTTTTCAGTAACTACAGCCCCTTATAGTTTTAGAGAGATGCCTAGGGCAGAGGTGTCAGGTGCAAGCCGGCCCAAATGCAGCTACAACACCCCCCAGAACAGCCTGAACCTGATTCACATGAAAATGGGAAATATGTAACAAAAATAATAAAATACTATACAACATGGATGATGTTAATTTATGGTTTTCTAGGTCAATTTGCTGCCCACAGGTGTCAGTTTGTATCTGAGTGTGATAACACTGACCCAGGGCACTGTAAGGTTACGGGACTGTGACGGTTTTGTCTTTACAGCCCAGATGGCTAACAGAAACAAGTACACTGACTCAGGAGCACATCTGCCTGAATGACCATGTCACAGGATCTTATCCCTGCCTCCTGCCTTCTCCCGACCCAGGATTCTGCTGCCAGCCCTTCCAAGCCTAGCATCAGTAACTGGTTACAGCTTCTGAACTGTCTTTCTCTCCCTAACCCCACTTCAGATTAAAGTCCTGTGATTCCTTTTCTTCAAAGAGGGCTCTGTTTGATCAGGGGCAGCTAGGCAGTGCAGTGGGTAGAGAGTGTCTGGCCTTAAGTCAGAAAGACTCATCTTGCTGAGTTCAAATCTTGCCTCAGATATTAGCTGTGTGACCCTGGGCAAGTCACTTTACCCTGTTTGCCTCAGTTTCCTCATCTGTAAAATGAGCTGGAGAAGGAAATAGTAAACCGCTCCATTACCTTTGCCAAGACAATCCCAAAAGGGGCCATGAAGAGTTGGACACAACTGAAAATGACTAAACAATAACATGTTCGCTCAGATGCTGCTATGAACACTCAGGGTGGGCATTTTACCTAAATTCATTATCTAATTCTTTAACTACGTTCATTATAGCAGTCTTGTCCAGCAAGTGATGCCTGGTACAGACCTTCCCTAAAGAAACCACAGACATGCAGGTGTGGCAGAGTTGTGAGTTTCCCTAACCCACATGTACGTCACTGCTAGGTTTCTGCAAGATCGTACCTTTTCTCCCTCCATGAACATTGTATGCATGGTGAGAGAGTGGCTCAAGATTTAGGAACAGACTGTGCTTTGATTATCCTTGCTCTTGCTTTTCCTTTTAGTAAATGTTTCATATTTAAGAGTTAATGGCTTCACTGTGACTGATTTGTGTAAATGGGACACACGCTAGGTACTCAGAAGCTAGGCTTGTTTAGTTGTGCACACACAAGGGTTTCCCCTAGAATGCTGACAGTGGGTTTTTAGCATGTTGGCTGTGGCCAGCCCCAGCTCTGGCAAACTCAAGTCTCTTCCCAACTGTAGATTTCCACAATCCTATGAAATTTCCTATCTTCCTGGACACAGTTTATTTTTGTTTTTGTTGTTTGTAATTTCTCTGGAGTACACAAACTAGGGTTTACCAATTCCTAGGACTTATTTGCCCTTAACGTGGGGGGCACTTGCTAAGGGCAGGAAATATCCAACCAGGGTATCCCACCAGTCACTGGTACAAAGGAGTGGAATTTATCTGCTGGAACCCAAAAGACAATATACTTCAGGAGAACCACTAAAAGGAGGAAAAACCATATTTTGAGAGTCTCCCTTTCTAAATATCATATGGGAGGAGAAATTGCACTCTTTAGCTAGAGAAGACATTCCAGGGAGGATGCACCATGAACCACCAACAGGGGTATATTTCAGCACTAACGCTTTTGCCGTCCCCACTGCACCTTCTTTCAATTATCCAGCCTCTGAGAAAGCACTAGGAAGAACAGAATAGAGAGAAACAAACAGAAAGTCACCAACAAAGGAAAACTCCTTGGCTGGGGCAATGGCCTTCATTCCACTATGCTTCCTGCTTTTATCCATCTCAAATTTGATACTTCCCAGAACGTAGGCATGTGATTAAGCTTGTTCACTAATATTTCAATAGGATAGAATGATATTTTAGCAACCCCAAGAAATTTCAGACTAGTGCGGCCCATAACAGGAACAGTAATCCCAGGGGCCATTTGTCTCAATTTACACAATATAAACACAACCCTAAAGGACTCTGAGCATTTTGCTATTCTGAGAACTAGAAAGGCCTGGAGGATTTAACATATCCCCAGTTCAATTCTCAGACATGCCCAAGGGCTTTACTTCACACAAAGGACATTCAAGGGTTCTCAGAAGGGTACATCAGACAAGGTCTGAATTGGGAGGTGAAGCAAAGGCAGTGTGTCTAAAACCTAGAGTTTTTGGCTATTAAAAAGTGAGTCTAATCATAACCATATAATAAAAACAACAACAGCATTTATATAATACTTTAAGGTTTGCAAAGCTCTTTATATATTTTTTTATTCGATCCTCAAAACAACCCTGTAAAGTACACATTATTTTTTCCCTGTTTTGCGGACAAGGAAACTGAGGCTGAGAGGTTGCCATTCCCAAGGTCACATAGACACGCGATGTCTGAGGCAGAATTTGAATTCAGGTCCTCCTGACTCCAACTCTATCACTCTAGGCACTGCACCATCTATACGTGACCATGAGCAGTCAGCTTGTGTCAGGGACAGGATTCAAACTCAGGTTTCCCAATCCCAAGTTCACTCTATGTGCTAGGTTTTAAGTGAAGTCTGAGAAAAATTTAATTAAAAACAAAACAAAACAAAATAAAAGACAACAACCCTATCATGCTTACTTAGGCCTCAATGACAGATTTATCAACAATAAACTGTACCTTTTGCCTGGGCTCCAGTAAGCTCTGATTCCTCTTCATATGGAAACTAATGGCTTTTTTTATATCTTTGCCTCGCATGTTCCGGAGCAAAGTTGGTGATATAAAATTCTCTATTCCCCAGTCTTTCCTGTCAAGAGACAAAGATGATGATTTTAAAGTGCACTTTACTCTGATGAAGAGTGTAATTATATTTTATCCTCTACTTATTGTTCCCACAAGCCTATAATTACGAGACCATTTTGCCAGTGGAGGGCCCATTTAAACCAACCTCCACAGCAATTATCAACAACTATTCAGGAATTAAGCAGCCAGTGCTATTTTCTGCTGGCTAGTCCATTTACTCTATGTTATTTGATACATCCAGTGGGTAGAGATAATACAGACCTAACAAGGACAGAATGGGTGAGTGTTCAGGGCACCAGGTTGAGAAATAGAAGATAACTCTTACTACAACTATCAATGTACCTTCAAATCTGGGGATCACCCTCCAGGCCAAAGTTGTCATCCATCTCCATAAAGGGAATAATAGCCTGTCTCATTGTTTATTAATTAAGCCACATGTGTGGGGCCAACATGTATATATCTGAGGGTCTGGAGACCACTCACTGTTTCCCATGCCTCCCAAGTTAATATGTTCACTACCGTATATTATCCCATAACGATGAGCTTTAGGGCTTCTGACCAAAAGGGAATATGGTTGGAAATAAGAGCAGAAGTGAAGCTATAAAGCACATATTGTACTTTCTTGGGTGTTTTCTCAAATCCCTTCCACATGTGCCATGCAGCACTCAATTGCACCAACAAGTCAATATTTACTAAGTGCCTACTATGTGCCTGGCAGGGCAGCTTGGTGGCACAGTGAATAGAGTGCCAGGCCTGAAGTCAGGAAGACTCATCTTCTTGAGTTCAAATCTAGCTTCAGATACTTACTAGGTTGTGTGACCCTGGGCTAGTCACTTTACCCTGTTTGCCTCAGTTTCCTCATCTATAAAATGAGCTGGAGAAGGAAATGGCAAACCACTCCAGTATCTTTGCCAAGAAAACCCCAAATGGGGTCACAAAGAGTTGAACATGACTGAAAAGGCTGAACAACAACAATTATGTGTCTGGAACTGTGCTATGCTCTTGAGATACAAAAGGAAGGCAAAAAGACAGAACCTGCTCTCAAAGAGCTCATAGTTTAATGGGGAAGAGGATCTATACTTTCCAAAATCATACCTTCAAGGATCAGCACAAATATTATCATTATTGTTCCCCCTAATCAAAAATGATCTTTTCTTCTTGCGAACTCATAAGTGTTCTTGGACATACCTCTCATGATATGGGCCATGTTGACCTGGATAGCAGTCAGTATGTACGTGCTTTTTTGCTAGCAGTACCCCTTACTTGGAAGGCTCTTCCCCCTCACCTTTACCTCTGGACTTCCCGGCTTCCTTCAAGACTCAGCTTAAACGCCACCTTCTGCATGAAGCCTTCTTAGGATTTCCCTTCTCTGTGGTCTCTTTGTGATTACTTCTCATTTACACACACACACACATATATATACCTTGTATGTATTGTTTGTGCACAGTCTCCTCCATAAGAATGTAAACTCCTTGAGAGCAGAGACTAGGCTTCTTCCTTTCTTTGAATCCCTAGTGTTTAGTAAGTGCTTAAAGATAAATGCTTGTTTACTGACCGACATTCTTATCTTCCCCGTTAGAATTCAGTCTCTGCAAAGGGAAGAGATCTTAACAAACAGCCTACCTAGGTAAGCTGGCGCATTGGGCCAAAACAAATATAATAGAGATAAATGTGAAGTCTTATACCTTAGAAGTACAGATGAGGAGGCATGGTTTGAAAAGATCTGGAGGTCTTAGTAGACTGAAAGCTTAATTTAATTTGTGTCATGTGGCAGCTGAAAAGTTAATGTGGTCTTAGTAATTCGGTGGACATCTAATGAAGATCTTGCATGTTGGTCAGGCCCAGAAGCGCTAGGAAATGCTTGTACAGATTCTCCCTTTTCTTCATTAGTTAAAGAAATGAATAAGTTTTTAAATTGAAGACCCATGAGTTCAAAGACCAAGGATAAAAATACCTTCTGGTGGGACAGCTTGAAAGAATTATTGCTAAGGAGTCATCATTAGGAAGTTGTCTTCTTCTATAGTACATTGCAGTGCCATGACTAAAGCTGATTAGAGGCTGAAATGGAAGGAGACTATGGAATCTTTGTCCTTTAGAGCAGGAGTTCTTAACCAATGGGTTATGGGTCCATGAACTTGGGTGGGGAAAAAAACAATTTTATCCTTACTTTCTTTAACCTCTAACTGAAATTGGGTATTACCTCAATTTTTTAAAAACATTATTCTGAGATGGAATCCATAGGCTTCACCACACTACCAAACAGGGTTAAGAACCCCTGCTTTAATTATCAAATTAAATTACCAAATATTACATATTGTTGACTACTTTTGTTACTTTAGGGTTATAGGTCCTAACAATTATCTAACTGATGTTTAGATTGTGTTTTGGTACATAAGAGAAGAAAGTATCTGGGTATCCCACTTACTCTATGTATTTCAAAGAGATCTTCTGTGGCTGGGCACAGGCATAAATCCGTTCTTGAATGTGTAATGCTGCTAGTCGTAATGCAGAGCTGCATTTCATTTCAACTGCAAACCTTTCCTGAAGCACATCGCTGCAGCTCTAAATCCAAAGATATTCAACCAATGAGTGAACAGAGCAGTGGTCCATTAGAGAAGAGTTTTCATGTTCATAGGTTTGAAAGGTAACAGGATACAAAACTAGGGATGGCAAACTGGAATTAAAAGTTAGATAAGGGTTTCTAAGATTTGGAGGCAGCATAATCCTAGGACCTCCTGTTTCTTAATTTATAACATGTGGATAACTTCCAGGCATCTCCCTCAACAATCTCAAATAGGTTAACTGAATTGGACCTATAGCAGTGGGTTAGGATGGGAAAGAGAGCTTAGGCCTAACAATTGTCTTCTTCCACTAATTAACTATAGCAACTTAAGTAAGCTTCTGTGGACCTCAGTTTCCTTACCTGTAAAATGAAGGGATGGAGAATATATTTAATTTTTTTTGGTGGGAAAAAAAACCCTAATGATTTTAAGAAGATTTTAAATCACATCATTTATACAGAATCATTAGCAATTAGACTCCTTTTCTAAGTCTCTGACCTTTCATCAAAGAAACTTTGTTAGTAACACAGGGAAACAGTAAGATTTGGGGGATGGCCAGAATACCAGATTACAGTATAAAAGTCAGAGATTTTGCTGCTGACACATACACATAATGAATGAAGCAATGTGACCCAGGTTTTTCCTTGCCTTTTGTCCTTACTCTAACTTTACGGGCATGTTTTTCAAAAAGGAACTAGGGAATAAGAGAGCTTTCATTACCCCAGTTCCACACAGCTTCTATAGGTTTTATAATGTTGCAATAGGTTTTAGAGATGCAAGACCACAATCAGAGATGTAACAGGAGTATAAAAAGTTTTCTAAGCCTAAGTCAGTCAGTCTGCCACTAAGGACTTGGAATCAGCCCAGGTAGAAAAAAAAAAGACAAGTCTCACCCAGTGGTATTCTTCTGGCTTTTGTAGCCTCTGTGACCTTAGAGTGGCTGATAGCCTTTGGCCATGCAATAAAAGAGCTATTGATCTTTCTGTCAGGGAGAGGCTTCATCATCACTGCACCCCACATAGATAGTAGCAGAGTATAACAGCTGGCCCTAAAAAGGCTGTCTATCTGAATCCCAACTGATGGTTGTTGACAGCATCTTGGTGACCACAGAGAAGCAGGGATACCCAACAGAGATAATGTTACAGAGTCGAAAAGCAGCAAATATTGCAGATGTTATATCCAGAAGAGACATCCAAGGAAGACTAGCAGAGAGGGGTATAGTGAAATCACCAGAGAATGTTAACCATTCTAAAGTATCAGAATTGCCCCAGATATGCTTGTTTTCTACCTATGTGTGTTCCCCTACTGATGGTATGATAATTGGTAAGAGAATGCACCACATTTGTAAATGTGGAGACCTTTTCTTATCACTTTAGCTACTATGCTGGTTGAGTAAATGTTATTTGCTTTGCCTAAACTGGCCTTATGGACAGCTAGGTGGTGCAGTGGATAGAGTGCTGGGCCTGTAGTCAGGAAGATTCATCTTCCTGAGTTGAAATCTGGCCTCAGACACTTACTATCAATTCACTTAACCCTGTTTGCCTCAGTTTCTTCATATGTAAAATAGCTGGAGAAGGAAATGGCAAACTACTCCAATATCTTTGCCAAGGAGATCCCAAATGGGGTCACAAAGAGTCGAACATGACTAAAACAACTGAACAACAACAATTTGTTCTTGGATGCCTGGTAAAAGAAAAATAAATCATGGGTGCTCACAAACTATTGTTCGGAATGGATGCTAACCCACAGAGCACTTTGAACTAGGAGTAGTTTTTCTGGCATCTCAAGTGTGAGAGGGTACACTGAAAAGGGAAAGCTAAGGAACAATCAAGTTTTTTTCCCTTGTAAGAGCAGTTGTGTTTTTTTTTTAATTTTGTTTTGTTTTGTTTTTTTCCACAACAATGTATAAACTGCTTTTCATTATTAAAGCTTAAATTGTTTTCCTATTGAAAAATAACAAATATATCATCTTTAAAAAAATCATCTTTTGAAAGTGCCAATTTTATTTATTTTTAATTAACTTATTTTGCTTTATCAACAATCACTTCCATAAGCTTGAGTTTTAAATTTTTCTCCCACTCCATCTTCACCTCCTTCCCCAAGATGGTGCACAATCTATATCATCTTTTGAGAAGGAAATCTGTCAGTATATGACACAATACATACTCACCTGCAAATAGAGATATTCAAAGGCAACTGGATCCTCTTTCAGGAGATCCAATGGATCCTTTGGGACAAAACACAGTCTAAAAAGGCATCTGTAGTCATGTGACTCTTTTTTTTGTACCACCTACAATGTTTAAGTTAAACACAGTTAGTCATTTTAACTTCAACCCTCTGATTATAAAAATAGCATTTTGAAAGGTAAGGCAGTAAAAGACAGCCATTATAGATCCTAGTCATAAGCAAATGCACAGTCAAGGAGATCATGATCCTCTGGTTTCAATTTTTTTACCAATCCTGACAGGACTAGAAGAAATAAAAAACTTTAATGTTGGAGAAACAGGGAAAAATAAATGGGTTTGGGACCAGAACTCTTCTATTATTAAAAATGCTTTTAAACTTAGGAAACATATTCTGTCTTCTAAATAGGAAAAGACTTTCTTGTTACTCTTCATCAAGGAAATAACTAAGAATGTCAACATTTCATGAATTATGATCAACTTCTTTCCTTCATTTTTCCTCTTCTAATCTCACAGACTCATGCCATTCCTTTTCTAACACAGATTTACAAAGTCCAACAATGGTGGTGCAGGGAAGGTGGGAGAGAATCCTATTATTGACCAATTTTTAAAGGTCTGTATATATAGACAGGAAAAAGAAGGTGTGCTGTCTTTGAAAACAACTACTATAAGAAAGAAAAAGAAACAACTATAAGAAATATCACAGTTATAGAAATGTAGAAGGTTTGACCAAGATAGGGGAGAAAAGGAAGGAGGAGACAGAAGTATAAAGAAAAAAAATACTTAAGAAGTAAAAAGGTCAGAGGAGAAACAAAAGAGGGAAAAGAAACATAGTTTTAAATCAACAAGTACATGTAAACATGATCCATTAATATAGGGGTTCTCAACTTTTTAATGTCACTAACCTCTTTTGCAGTCTAATGAAGCCTATAGACCTCTTCTTGAAATAATGTTTTTAAGTGAATAAAATAAAACACATAGGAATACACAAACAATACATACAAAAATACATAAAAGGCAAAAAAAGCTGAAATAGCCATCAAAATATATATTTTTAACAGTTCACAAGGGGACACAAATAGGACAATTCTATTGCTGCTTCATTAAAGCTTTTATGTACCCCAAAACGTATATAATAGATTATATTTTCATATGTAATACTCTTTTCCCCTCATCTTTGTATATTCAAATGCTTGTGTTTTCTGATGATTGTCAAATTTATAATTTTTTTTATGGCAGGTTCTTCTTCACTTTTTTTTTTATTAATTTATTTTTAGTTTTCAACAGTCACTTCCATATGCTTTTGAGTTTAAATTTTTTTCTCCCCCTCCTTTCACACCTCTCTCCCCAAGACGGCATGCAATCTGATATAGGCTCTACATATACATTCCTACTAAACATATTTTCACAATAGTCATGTTGTAAGGAAAAATTAGAACCAGTAAGAGGAACCACAAGAAGGAGGAAACAAAACAAAACAGAAGAAAAGAAAAAAAGAGCAAATAGTATGCTTCAATCTGCATTCAAACTCCATAGTTCTTTCTCTAGATGTGGATAGCATTTTCCATCGTGAGACTTTTGGAGATGTCAAATTTACAACTTTTTAAAAAGGTAAATGGAGAAGATACAAGTCTATTCATTATTGACTAAGCAGAGTTCTCTCATATCACACCCATTAAGAGAAATAGATGTACTAGGGGTGACATAGAGTTTAACTCAGCAAAGCATTAGGCATTGACTTACCTGCTCGATGAATTCATCTTCATGGAGAAGGTGTAACTTGGAGATATTATACTGCTCCTCCAGGGCAAGAGCAAAGTGGTCAATGCTACGGATAGACAGTTTCTCCTTCACAGTGAGGATGATGTCCTGGTAAGCAAGGAAGACAATAACCACAGATATATTTCAATGATAGCATTTCTGAAAGCATCCTTGCCAGGGAACA
Source organism: Phascolarctos cinereus (assembly GCF_003287225.1). Classification (NCBI taxonomy): domain Eukaryota; kingdom Metazoa; phylum Chordata; class Mammalia; order Diprotodontia; family Phascolarctidae; genus Phascolarctos; species Phascolarctos cinereus. Next base: position 265,373,540 of record NW_027555847.1, on the reverse strand, counting down.
TTAACTATCTCTTTGCCAGAAAGAGATTGGCTTTTGGCTATATGTTCAGGTAAGGTGACAAAGATAACAACTTGCTCTCCTTGTCTGTCCTTAGGGCACAGGTGGCCAAACTGAGATACACGTGCCCCCAAGACTTATACGAGAGGCTTGTCAAGGGTGTATGTGTAGTAGTTAGTAAATAATTGTATTATCCTATTGGAATATTCCAAAAAATAATAGTATTAGTGGGAAAACATGTGTACTAAATAAAGTTTTCTTTATGAAAATTAATTTATTTGATTTTATTTCTTATATGCATATTCATGGTAAAATCTAGGATTTATTTCTTTTCACAGTGAAGAGGATGTACAAGGAGGCTTTACTGAAAGGCAAGGAATACAGGGATGGAAGAAGATTGGAATGTGATGGAAGAAATGATGAGCAGTTCGATTTTAGAAAAACATGGAAAGACCTGCATGAAATAATGAAGAATGAAATGAGCAGAGCCAAGAGAATGTTATATGTAGTAACAGCAATATTGTATGAAGAACAACTGTGAACAATTAAGTTATTCTGAGTATTATAAATATTCAAATGAACCACAAAGGAGCTGTGAAGGAAGATGCTACTCTCCTCCTGAGAAAGAACTGATAAATAGAAGTATACATAGTATGGTTTTACATATGTAAATATAGATATAGATCTATAGATATAGATATCTGTGCCAAATGGTGGCCTCCTCTAGGGCAGGGTCGGGAGGGAGTTGGGGAGACAGTTTGGAACTTAAAATGTAACAAAATAGATTAAATTAAATTAAAAAGAAAAGAAAAAGATTGGGAACTCCTCATGTAGGAAAAAGAAGTCTCTTCATCTAGGAGCTTTGTTTCTTGAGTTGCCAGCAGGATTGTGAGCCATTGGTTTAAAGCAATAATAGCAACAACTATTTTATTCTAAATTTATTGACCATCAATAAAAACAAATATTAAAATACACAAACAACAGTAAAATGATGATACATGAAATGGGTACATTTTTATTAATGACTAAGTTGAAAAATCTGTTTTTCAATTTTAATAAGATTGTTTTTGGAGGGAGAAGGTTGGATTTATTATTTCACCAGTGTGGGAAGCTCCTTCTACTAATATGTATTATATTATATACATAAATTATAGACAACTTATAGTATTATTTAGAGAACTGCCTGAGAAACTGAGAGATGAAGTGATTTGTCCTCTCACACAGTCTAGGCTGGAGGCAGGCCATGGACCCAGATATTCCTGACTCTAAAACTGGCTCTGTATTCACTTAACCCACGGCATGTCCTTCTCTTTCTTTTAAATAAGATAATAACAAAAACCACCTCTTTGTTTTCATGCACTTTATGTATTCTTTAATGCACTTCTATGTATTTTTTCAGACTTTGTTACTATTATGCTTAGTCGTAGTAATATGTATACATATGTACTTATGTGAATATATATTTTTTATTCTGTTTTATTCACTCCCAGCAGTCTCTTCTCATTCTTCACCCAACAGACATCTCTCATGACCCTCCTTTTCTGACTCACTGAACAACACATGTGGTGGGCACTAACAATGACTAACCACTAAATTGTTCTCCAAGGCCTCCTGGGTTGCATAAAAGTTAGATGCAAAATCTTTTGTCTTGAAGCATTCACCCAGTGATTTTTCCTCCCATAAGTTTGAAGACCTAATAGTCTTGCCATCCCCTTCCCCCTTTCTTTTCATTTCATTACTCATGGAAATGATACTAAATAATATGTATTACCCTCTGCCTCGCAGCTGAAACCTAAGGACCACCTGCCCTTCCCACTAGCCCTGAAGCTGAATCCTGCTCTGTGTGATGTTTCCTATAACAATAATAATAATAGCTAACAGTCTATTTGAGGTTTGTAAAGTACTTTGCATATTATTATCTCCTTTGATCCTCACAACCCTCCTCTAAGGTAGATGATATTATGATCCTCATTTTACAGATAAGGAAACTGAAGCTGAGAAAGGTTAGGTTAAATAACTTGCCCAGGGTCACCCAACTGCTAAGAATCTGGGGGGAGCTTCGAACTCTGGTCTTAAGTGCCAGTCATTATTCTATTCTCTAGGGATACAAAGAAAGACAAAGACCGTCCCTGCTTTCAAGAAGTTTTCAGTCTGATGGGGGAGACAATATGAAAACAACTCTGAACAAACAAGATACATACAAGATAAATTGGAAATAATTAATAGAGGGAGGGCATTAGCATTAAGCGGGATCAGATTTTACCTGCGAGCTCATTGAGAAGAGGGATTGCCTTGTTTTTCTACTCATATTCCCAGCACTCAGCATGATTTGCATATGGTAAACACTTAAAATATGGTCACTCTTTCATTCATTTAATCCATTTTGGCCAAATATATCATGGATGACATCCCTGCTTACAGAGGGGAAGTGCAGTCCATTGGACCCGGCATCAGGCTCACATTTTGATTCTAACATAGCTATGTGGCCAAAGGCAGATAATCACTTAAAACTCTGACCTTCATGAAAGGCTCAGAGGCCATCAATTATTGAAGAGTTGTAAACTACCTCGGTGGAAGGAATCCTCACATTGATGACATCTTTGATATGCCTTTGCGTCACTTGTAAGAGGCAGGCAGTGTGCTGTAGTGGATACTGCTGGGCCGCAGTGTCTAAATGTTAGCTATTATAGGAAGAGAATATAAATATATCTGGGTTCAGCTACAGGGCAGATGTACTTAGATAGACCTGCAGCAAAGTCCACCTCTGACACAAAAGCATGTTACTTAATTTTTCTGTACTTCAAAGAACTCTTTAGGAAAAATCTTCTGTTGTTGTTCAGTCATGTCTAACTCTTCATGACCCCACCGCGGGTTTTCCGGGCAAAGATACAGGAGTGGCTTGCCATTTCCTTCTCAAGCTTATTTTGCAAATGAGGAAACTGGGGCAAACAGGGTTAAGTGACGTCGTCTAGGGTCACACAGCTAGTAAGTGTCTCAGGCTAGATTTGAACTCAAGAAAATGAATCTTCCCCACTCCAGGCCTGGGCAATCTATCCACTAAGCTACCTAGCTGCCCCCAAGGAAAAATCCACAAAGACATAAATGGGCTATGATTGGTGTTGATTAAAGGGGGTCCTCACACCAGGAGTTTCTATAGCTCATTCTTATATTCAATCATCACCTTTTCCACTTGGAATGACCATTTTTTCCTAACTCTGAAATTTATCTCATACCAGTGGTGTGTCAATGCTAATAATTTCTTTATTCCATCCAAAAATTCATTAAGCAAAGCATAGTGTCCAGAAAGAGGGAAATAATAATAGTCCTACTTCTAGGCAGACCATATCTGTTCAGTCCTGAGCGCTATACTTTAGGAAGAACACTGATAAGGTGAAGAAGGGGTGATCCAGATGATGGAAGGCCTCGAGGTCAATGACAGCTGAAGAAGCCTGATGGGACCTGGGGGGGAGTCACAGGAGGCAGGGCTAGGAGGAAAGGTTGATAGTTGATATTCCAAGTAATGTCATATGGAAAAGGGAATATAAAACCTTTCCTGCTTTGTTCTGGTTGGTCCCTAAGGGAAAAACTAGGAATGGGTAGAAATTTCAGAGGCAAATCCAGGCTGGGTATAAGGAAAAAAACATCCTTGCAATTAGAGTTATCCAAAAGTGAAATGGATTGCTTCACAAGAGGCTTTTAAGGAAAGGCTAGATGATCACTTATTGTGGGCAATGTAGATGTTAGTTATATTTCAAAGGGTTCAGGAGAAAGCTGGGTAAGCTATCTCCTCAACTAAGGGGAGTTATCCCAAGAGAGATGGGAAATACCCAAGAATGAAATTCTGAAGACACAAATACAAACAATTCCAAAGAAGAGGAAAATTGAGAGATTTATCTAAAGATAGTGATGTGGGTGCATGGGGAACTCACTAACCAATTTAGATTTTTTTTAAAAAGTGGACAGAAGATGGAACCACAACCAGGTGACAGGATGACTATTTCTATGGCGTGGTCCTGTAAAAATAGTGTAAGGAAGCTCAGAATAAGCTGAAGCTGGCCAGGGAAGCTAAGGATTACAAAAAAGAGTTGGACTGATTTAGTTTTGCGGGGCAGGGTTAGTGGAGGAAGAGGATTAAAGAAGGGAAAGGAATTTTTGCTTGAAATGGATGGGATGATAACTAATAGAGCTGCTCATTTCCTGTTTTCTTTCTTTCTTCCATTTTTTGACAAAGGAAAATTACCTTTACATTGGAAATAACTAAACAAAAATAACTAACCAGGATAAGTAAAGATATAGTTAGAGAGCACCTATCTGCCCTCAATGAATTCAAGTCACGTAGCCCAGAGGAACTGCATCCTCTGGGAAAGGGACCACAAGATTAAAGGACAAATGTCCCAATTTAAGAAAAAAAAGAGAGAGAGAGAGAGAGAGAGAGAGAGAGAGAGAGAGAGAGAGAGAGAGAGAGAGAGAGAGAGAACAGATTCTTCAAATTATAGGCCAATGGGCTTGACTTTGATTCCTGGGAACAGTCTGGAACAAATCATTAAAAAAAATGGTTGGCAAACATCTAGAGAAGAAAGAGGTGATTTCACGGAGTCAGTGTGGCCTCATCAAGATTAGGTCATGCTAGACTAACCTTATTTGTTTTTCTGACAGATTGCTAAGAAGATAATTTTTTAGACATAGTTTACATAAGTTAAAGCAAGGCTCTTGTTAAAGTTTCTCTTACAATTCTTGTGGAGAAAATAAAGAGATAAGGATTACATGATACTATAATTAGAGGGATTCAGAACTAGTGGCAAGGCCAGACTCCATGAGTAGTTATTGTTAATGATTTATTGCCACCATGGCAGCAGATCTCTGGTGAAGGACCTCAGAATTCTGTGCATGGGTCCTATGCTGATCAATATTTTTATTAGTGACTTGAATAAAGGCATAAATGGCATGCTCATCAAATTTGCAGATGATACAATGTTGGGAGAGATGGCTGACACACTGGATAAGAGAGTCCAGATCTAAAAGGATCTTCAGAGGATAAGAACTTAGGGCTGAATCTGATAAGATGAAATTTAATAAGAAAAAAATGTAACCTCTTAAACTCGGGTGCAAAAAATCAACTTCTCAAGTATGAGATGGAGCCTCTTGACTTGAGAGGTGATGGACAAAGATACAAATTGAGACAAATATCTTTGGCATTCATTCTGCTTGAATGCATATTTGTTACAAGGGTTTTATTTTTCTTCTTTTCCCCATTTGTGAGATGGGGGGGTTAGGGGAGAGAAAATAAGATTTGTGTTAACTGAAAAAAATTAAATTAAAACAGACAACAATAAGGCAGGAGAGGCATGGTTAGATGGTAGCTGTTCTGAAAAAGGTCTGGGAATTTTACGAGACTGAAAACTCACTGAGTCAGAAATATAATGTAGCAGCCAACCCCCTCCCCCAAAAAACAAAAACAACTAGTTTTTTGGCCTGCCCTAAGAAGGACAGAGCTTCTAGGAAGAGGGAGGTGGTAGTCCCACTGTACTCTGCCCTTATCAGAATATTGTGCTCCGTCCTAGGTATCGTGGTTTGAGAAACACACTGAAAAACTAGATAGGGAGTGTCCAGAGGAGGACAACAAGGGTGATGAAGGGCTGTTGGTCCATATCATATATGGATTAGCTGAAGAAATGAGAAGTTTAGCCTGGGAAAGAGAACATTCAGGGGTGGGGGATTATGATAGCTGTCTTCAAGCCTCTGAAGGGATGCTATATTGAGGAGAATTAGACCAGTTCTATTTGTCCCCAGGCAGCAGAACCAGAAGCAAAGGGTAGGAGCTGCAAAGAGGAAAAGCTTTCTAACAATTAGAGCTTTCCAAAAGTGTCATGGCTGCCTCAAGGGGTACTGGTTCCCACTCCTTGGAGGCCTTTGAGCAGGGGTACCTTATAATGAGGGTTCTGGATATGTTTGAGTGGAACTAGATGGAAACTGAAGTCCCTTCCAACTCTTAAGCTCTCTGATTTTGTCAATTACTCTTTGGACTAGATGCCCCCTGTCCTCCCTTCCAATTTGGAGATTTTATAATCTCTCCACAAAATCACACACAATCTCTACTTTATTTAGTCTAAAACTAACTTAATTGTCTCCTTACTAGGTACTGATATTTATTGGCCATAAAAACCCTTCTCTTCTGGGGTGTTCTCCTTTAGGCTTATGCCCAGCAAAAAGAGAGAATATGGTACCTGCCTCCATGTACCAGCCAAAGAAAAGCTCCAGCAGTGCACATGCCGTGTATATGCACACGGTCTTGTTATATACACGTTGTATACATGTATGTATGTGTCTTGGCCATTGTCTACTCCCTTGAGCTACATAATCCTAGTTAAACCCATTCTCCCACCCCCAAAGATGGTAAATGGGAGCAATGATTTATATTTATCCAGTGGTTCAAAGTTTGCAAAGCACTTTTGTAGACAAAAATTCTGTTTTGATGATGAGTCCTATATACCACAGCCCACCATAGTCTGTAGAAAGAAAAACCAGATCTATGATATGGGAAAAAGAGACCGAGAGGGAAAAATATGCACTGAACCCCTCGAGAAAGAGATCAGTAGAATCTTCCAGCAACCACATGCAACAGCTAAGAGGCCAAACAGGATGCTGAACACCATATTGTCAAAAAACACTTGAAAGTACATTGTCTCATGAAGTTCTCCATCCAGCGAGGCAAATACGATAAACATTACTTTCCCCAGTTTACAGATGAAGAAACTGAGGCTTGGAGAGAATAAATGACACTCTTAAAGTCAAACAGTAAATGTCAGAGGTTGGATCTGAACCCAGGTCTTCTTGCCTTGAAGTCCAGTGCTCTATCCATTGGGCCAAGCTGCCACAACATCTACTCCTCTGATATAACTACAATATAAAGTTAGTCTCCATTTTGTACACTGGAGCCTTACTATTACATTTTGTTTTGGAATGAATGTCAGTATAAGGGGGTTTATCTTGGATTCCACATAGGGTATTTTACCAGCTTCACTATCTTTGTCACCTAAGTGGTTTCACTATATATCCTAAGGCAGAGAGCCCAAAGACACTATTTCTCTTGCTCACAAGTTCACTGAGGAAAAGAAAAACCAAAATAAATTCACAATACCTTCACAGTTGTGTTTTTCTCAAATTTGAAAGCTTTGGTCTGTCCGTTCTCCAAGTATACCTTGAGAACATTGGCATACATAGCAGAGCATTCCCCTGAAAAACAAATCATTAATTAGAAACCAATGGCAGGAAGAGAGAGTCTCTGTTCCTTAATATTATGAAATTTTCAATCAGGTTGATATCTAAAAAGCAATCAATAATTCCAGTTATTTAAAGATTAATTGTAGCACTAAGCCTATGTGTCATATATTATGATAAAGGGGGGAAAAGGAAACATAGACTTCTAATTTTTTAACATCTAAGGAACTCTTAAAGTGGAATAGAATCAGATAAAAATAAGTCATGTAATAGCCAGATTCTATTTCATTATAATACTATTTTCTATATTATTTATTAATCATTGTCTGTTATATTTGACTATTAGTTTGGTTTGCAGTATTGTTTTGTGTGGGTAATTTATAAAAGACAATCTTTGGCTTCCTCAAGGGTTTACTTTTTTAAAAAAAAATTCTCTTTGGACGATAGACTTGAAAAACATCAACAAACATGAACATTTCTATTTATAAACAACAGAAGAAAAGAATTGTATATGAAATCACGAATATACTTTATGTATAGCTATTTAAACATACATGCATATACATGTACAAATACACACATACATGTATATGCACATGATTTAACACAGTTTTCCAAAACTGGTCTGCTTATGCGTATTCTCTTCTGATCCTCCTTTGGCTTCTCACGTATTTAAATAAATGTTTCATTGATGTTCTTTTCTTTCTTTTTCCAAAAATAGTCATCATCACTCAAAACTCCGCTTTCCAAATTCTGCTGCCCATCCTCACCCCCACCCAGCCCTCACTTGTAACAAATGAGTAGTCAAACAAAATACATCCATACATTGGCTGTGCCTGAAAATGCATGACTCATTCAATACCTCTGATCCATCATCTCTGCCAACAGGTGAGAAGCATGAAATATGCGTGCTCTGTGTTTCCCCCTACTTCGGGATCATTCATTTTCCCCTCTATTACTGGCTTCTACTTTCTTTTTTGGAATATAACACCAGAATTTCTTCCAGTATCCCTCCTATTCCCCCTTCTAGAGAGCCATCCCATTTAAGAGGAAGAAGAGACAGAATATCAGCAAAACTGATGAGTACATGAAAAAGTCTGAACATATATGTGGTGTGCCACAGTTGTGGCCCTCCTACCCCAGTAAGGAAGGGAGGTGAAGGGGAGGGTATCTTTTCCTACCTATTCCTCGGGGCCATATTTGTTCTTTGTAATTCTGTGACATTTACTTTTTTTGTGGTTGTTCTTTCCACTTACATTGCAGTAGTCAAAGTGTATGTTGGTTTCTTGGCTCGGCTTACTTCGATCTGCATCAGGTCATGTAAATCTTTCTATACTTACATGCGTTGTATTTGTTATTCGTTACAGTAGAATAAGATTCCATTACAGTAATGTACCACAATTTGTTTAAACATTCCCCAACTGATGAGTATCTATTTTATTTTCAATTCCTTGATATCACAGGACAGGAAGTGCTGCTATAAATATTTTGGTCTATATGGGGACTTCTTATCAATGATCTCCTTGGGGTATGACTAGTAATGGAATCTCTTAAAAAACACAGAAATTTAGTCACTTTATTTATACAAACTGTTTCCTAAAATGGCTGTACTGATTCACAGCTCCACCAACAATGCACTAGTGTCTGCTTTCTAATTCATTCTGCTACATTCCTCTATTTTATGGATGAATTCATACCATTCATATTTATCATTATGATTGTTAATTGCATAATTTCCTCTGTCTTGTTCTCTTATATATTTTCTCTGTTTCCCTCTTGCCCCTTCTTGGCAAAGGAGGTAGAGAAAGAAGGCTATGAACAAGACAATAATTGGTAATTGAAGTGGTTATTTCTCAGTGTTGTTTCTCAGCTTTTTCCCCCCTTAAACCTAGACTCCAGCTTCCAATGCTTGTACTTTTTTTCTCTTTTTAATCTCCCTTTTACGATCAACTCTCCAAAGCTGAAGTTTGTCTTGTTTGTGACTATTTTCTCCCATGTCTTCCCTCTTAAACTTTCTCTTCCCTTTCCCCTTTTTCTTCTCTTTCCTTGTTGAGGTTAATATATTTTTACAACAAACTCATTGTGAATGTGTATGTGTTCATTCCTCCTTTGTCTGGTTTACATATAACTGTGATTCATGAGATGTCTCCTCACCCCTTCCATGTTTGTATATATTCCTTCTTGTGAATTCCAATTATGCAAAATTGGGAGTTCTTCTCCATTCTTCATCACCTCTTTCTTGGTATATTCATTTTCCCTCTATTTTATTTCTTCTTAAAAGTAACAAAACAGAATGAACAACAAAAGCTAACATTTATATAGTGCTTATTATGCGCCAGGCATTGTGATAAATGTTTTATAATTATTTCCTTATTTGGTCCTCACAACAATCCTAGGAGGTAAGTACCATTATTACCCTCATTTTACAAATGAGGAAACTGAGGCAAATAGAAGATAAAGGACTTGCATGGGGTCACATAGCTAGTAGGTGTCTGAGGCCAGATATGAACTTAGATCTTCCTGATGTCTATCCACTCTGCCAGCTACCTAACATAAACCCAAACCACCAGCAATCCCTATGTGTATATGTTATTTAACTCCTGCTGTCATCTTTGCATATAGTGGGATTCTGTACAGATACTCGCCTCTTTTTCCTTATCATAATGTAAGCTTTTCATTATCATTCTTTTTCTTCTAATTGTTTATATCTTTAGCAGGTTTCTCTTGTTTTCTGTGTTTGCACAGCTGAAGTTTCTGCTTAGATTTTGTCTTTTTTATCAAGAATATCTGAAATTCTGCTTTCTTAATATTCCATTTTGGCCCCTATAGGATGATACCCACTTTTGCATGATAAGTTATTTGTGTTTGTAAACCTTCATCCTTTAACTTTTAGACTACCATATTATGAGACTTTTTCTCCTTAAAAGTAGTTGCAACATAATCTTGTATCACTCTGTTTGTTTCTTTGGTTCTTAAAGTCTCTCTCTCTTTCTAGCTGCTTTCAGTGTATTTTTTTTTGACATGAAAACTGGTTATTGGCTATGTTTGATTTTGTCAATGTTTGATCCTATCATAGTCAAAGAGACATGAACTTAGTTACCTTAAAATGATTATTTTTCTATTTAAAAAGATTGGGATAAAGAAAGCCTACATTTTGTACTTAAGATAGACTTGTGAAAAACTAGGTCGTAACTTCACAGTGCTAATGAGAGGTTGCTTTTTGGTCTGCTGGGCAGTATTAGTATTCTTTTCTGAGACTGCCAATGCTTAGGGCTATAACTTTCAACTCCCATCATGCTTTGTTAACTCATGCAAATTATCCTGGAGCTTCACTAAACAATAGTGGAGGATTAGGTTGGACTTGGTAACCTGCATTATTATAGCTACAATTTAAATTATTCTCCCTCTATGCAATGATTGCAGAACTCAGAAAGGTATCATAATGGAGATAGTCATGGCTGATAAAACTCAGTAATGGCTTATGACAAGAAAACTCTTATCTTTTGCCCCAAATAGCAAACTCTTTTCAGTCTTTTACAAAGTATTTGTTACAAAGGAGGGCTTTAGGGGTGGAGTATATTGAATATAGGGGTATAATTTGGGAAGGAGAGGACTGGTTGGTAATGATAATAAAAAAAGAAAGAAAAGAGCATCAATGAAGCAATTTTTAAAAATACATATAAAAGAGGCAAAAGAGATTCAGAAGGGAGTATACATAAGCAGACTAGTTTTAAAAAGAAATATTAAATTTAACATGTACTTTAAAAAATAGCCATACAAAATTAAAGCCATCTATAGTCATGTGAAAAAATGCTCTAAATCACTATTGATTAGAGAAATGCAAATCAAAACAACTCTAAGGTACCACATCACACCTATCAGACTGGCCAACATGACAAAACAGGAAAATGATAAATGTTGGAGAAGATGTGGGAAAATTGGAACACTAATGCATTGGTGGTGGAGTTGTGAACTGATCCAACCATTTTGGAGAGCGATTTGGAACTATGTCCAAAGGGCTATAAAAATGTGCATACCCTTTGACCCAGCAATACCACTTCTAGGACTGTATCCCAAAGAGATTATACAAATGGAAAAGGACCAACATGTGCAAAAATATTTATAGCAGCTCTTTTTGTGGTGGCAAAGAATTGGAAATTAAGGGGATGCTCATCAATTGTGGAATGGTTGAACAAGTTGTGGTATATGAATGTAATGGAATACTACTGTGCTATAAGAAATGATGAGCAGGCAGACTTCAGAAAAACCTGGAAAGACTTGTAAGGACTGATGCTGAGCGAAGTGAGCAGAACCAGGAGAACGTTGTACATGGTGACAGCCACAGTGTATGATGACTAAAGTTGACAGACTTAGCCCTTCTAGGCAATACAAGGATCTAAGACATCTCCAAAGGCCTCATGATGGAAAATGCTATTCACATCCAAAGAAAGAACTGTGGAGTTTGAATTCAGATCAAAGCATACTATTTGCTATTTTTTTCTTCCATTGTGTTTTGTTTCTTCTTTCTGGTGGTTCCTGCTATTGGTTCTAATTCTTACTTACATCACTAATGTGAAAATGTTTAATAGGAATGTATATGTATACCTGTATCAGACTGTGTGCCGTCTTAGGGAGGGAGGTGGGGAAGGAGGGAGAGAAAAATTTAGAATTCAAAAGCTTATGGAAGTGATTGTTGATAAATCAAAATAAATAATAAAAAAAATAACATCAACCTCATAGAACTGTGGTGAGGATCAAATAAGAAAAATAAATCTTACAGTATTATAGAAAAAAACAGCTGTATACAAAATATGTTCATGGTATCATATACGTGTTCTTTTTTCAGTTCTTTGCAAATAGTAACATTCATGTTTGTTATGTAAATTTCAAACTAAAAAATAGTTTTACAAAGTTGTCTTCAATCCTCTATGAACCAATACAGAGTTAAGGGAGGAGAGCTAGGAGAAAAAGTTATATAATGACAACAACATTTTTAGAGAAAAATAACTTTGAAAGCCTTTAGGTCTTTGATAATGCAATGATCAACCAGGAGTCCAGAGACTGGAGGTGAATCATGACATCTACCTCTTGGCAGAGATTAAAAGAAAGATAAAATTTAATTTAATTTAGTTCAGTTCAATAAACATTTATTAAGTGCCTACTATGCACTGGGTTTAAATTCTGAATTTAAAATGAGACACTCATGTTTGGATAAGGCTCTGTGGGAATTTGTTTTGCTGGACCATGGAAAATAATTAAAATAATTAATAAACTCCCCCCACAAAGTAGTCTTTTCCCAATCTCTTTAAAAGTACCCTTATTTCCAGCTTCTTTTGACTTCCTTTGTAACCTATTTTGCTGAATATGGATTCTTTTCTCAGCAATTCAGTACTATCACAAGGCCTTCTCATACTTCAGATTCTGTCACTTAAGAATCTTTCCTTAATTCAGCAATAAATGAATGAGTAAAAGTCGCCAGAAAGTTACTGTCTGAGAACAAGTATAGAGTCTCATGGAAAAGCTTTAAGACTAAAAACCACAAATCACTAAATTGGAAAGTTACTGTATTATTAACCTGTGGTTTATGAACCAAGAGTGGCAATACTTTGTCCAAGCATGTGCCTGGATCTCCTAAAGTGATTTTAAACTAAGCACATCATAAAAATGTCAGCACAAGCTTTACTATAATCCTGCCATTCTCTCACATGCTAATGGAGCTTATGGATATCCATATTAATATGTGAATGTATTCAATGAAATAATGATAATGGCTGGGATCTCTAGGATGATTCACTGCAGTCTCAATGAGTTAATGTTTACAGACCTGAGAATGACCATTCACAAGAACTTCTTCAGCAAAGTGCACCTTAACAGGATTGGTCTTTAGCCTGGCTCTCTTCTCTTCAGTTAGAAAGGAGGACTTAGGGACACCCTGTGGAATAACATGTTAAGAATCACAAAACTGATCTCTGGAATGATTATTTTAGTGATTGACATAGTTATCTTTCATATTATTACAATTAATTTTCTTCACAAACACTGAGAATTTAAATAATACCCACAGGAGAAGATATACCTAATTCAGACATAGTTCTAAAAATATTGGGACTCCCTCTATATTATGCAAATATTGGGACTCAAGTGCCTCCTTGCCCTCATCTTTTTCCTTTAGGGAATATTTCCTCAAGGCCTTGAGGGTGGTGAACATCTGGTAAAAGGCACTATGCCTAGTCAGCTTTGATTTCCAAGTCCAACTCCAGATATTCATGCTTGGGAAAGTCAGGGCTTTCAGTGCTACATGGGAGGAAGGAAGGAAGGAAGGAAGAAAAGGAGGAAGGGAGGAAGGAAGGAAGGGATGAAGTAAAGGAGGAAGGGGAAAAAGAGGGAAGGAGAAAAGGAGGGAGGGAGAGAGGGAAGGAAAACAGGAAGGAAGAAGGGAAGGCAGGAAAGAAGGAGGGAGGGAGGGAGGGAAGGAAGAAAGGAGGGACAGAAGAAAAGGAGGAAGGAAAGAGGGAGAGAAAGAAGGAAGGAAGGAAAGAAGGAAGTAAGCATTCAGTAAGTACCTACTGTGTGTCAGGCACTGTGCTAAGCACTTTACAAATATTATCTCATTTGACACTCATGACAACTGTGGGCGGTAGGTACTATTATTAGCCCCATTTTGAAGATAAGGAAACTGAGAGAGGCAGTGGTTAAGTGACTTGCCCAAGTTCACACAGCTAGTAAGTGCCTGAGACTGGGTCTGAACAGGTCTTCCCAACTCCAGGCCCACTGAATCACCCAGCTGCCACTAAGTCAGGCTCTCTCTATACAGAGAGGTAAGTGACCCAGAAAGTTGTTAAGCAAGCTGTGGGCTATGATCTTATACTGTCCTTTCAACCTCATTAGCTCAGTGCTTTCATTTGGAAAGAAAATGTTCCATCTCCTGCCCCTGGTGACCTGGGACTTAGAGAACCACCTTCTGACTGCGTTGTGTTGTCAGTCTTGAGGCTTGGTGGTGGTAGAAGTGAGCTGTGCCTCATTGATAACTCACTGTCAGCCACCTGATACCTACGTTTGCTCCCTTTATTATCTCCCCAAGTCTACTCTGCACTGATCAGACCTGTCACAGAGTACCGCACTCCAGGCTGGGTACCACATGTTAACTGACAGGCCGAAGAACAACCAGAGGAGGGCAACCAGGAAGATGAAGAACCTTGAAACCATGACATGCAAGGATGGGTTAAAGGAACTAGGAATGTTGGGCCTGAAGGAGAGAGGACTTGGGGAGGAGGTAGAGGAAGAGAAGGCATGATGAGTGATAGTAGAGGAAGGGCTGTCCCGGGGAAGAGGATGTAAGGTTCATTGTCTATTACTCATGCACAGTCATTGGCCCATAGTGTTTTTTTTTTAATAGAGGCATTTATAATGATTTCAGCATAAAGCAATATCTGAAATAGAAACTGGAAGGGTAGATAAGAAATGTTTCATAAATTTATTTTATAGAACCTGAAAAGTTTATTCAGGTTTAATATTAATGAACCATAGTGGATTTCTTTTTTGGGGGGGTGGGGCTAGGCAATGGGGTTAAGTGACTTGCCCAGGGTCACACAGCTGGTAAGTGTTATGTGTCTGAGGCTGGATTTGAACTCAGGTCCTCCTGAATCCAGGGCTGGTGCTCTATCCATTGCACCACCTAGCTGCCCCCATAGTGGTTTTCTTAAGGAAAATAACTGGAAGGTCCTAGGCATGGTAAGATCTCAACAGCATCACAAAAAATGAAACTTATCCTATTTTAGCATGCATGAAAGGATACATTACTGATTAAAAAACAAACAAAAAATAACCTCAGCAAAAACAGACTGAAAAACAAACCAAGGGGAACAGTGAATGCATTCATTCTTCCACCTCAATAAACAAAGGAGAGAGGTACATTTTCTCAAATACTTCTTTAGGGCCAAACTTCTTGACCACTGTAATGGCAGGATGTTTAGTTTCAGGTGTTTTTTTGTTGTTCTTTTCATTTGCATATAGTGCTTATCATGCCACTAAATGGCTAAGGCCTTTGAAGAAAGGAAAGCAAGACTATGGCTAATGCAAATAGGAAGAAAAAGCATGCATTTCTATCACCTCTTCCATCTTCTTAAAGGTATGATAACAATCATATGTTACTATCAACTGGATGACATGCAGTGGATAGACGACTGGACCTGGAATAAGAAAGACCTGAGTTCAAATCCAGCCTCAGAGGTTTAACGGACTGTGTGACCCTGGGCAAATCACTTAACCTCTGCCATCTCAGTTTCCTTATTTGTAAAATGGGTATAATAATAGCACCTATCTCTCTCCCAAGGTTGTTGTGAGGATCAAAGGAGACAATATTGGTAAAGTGTTTTCACACCTTAGAGCGCTATGTGAATGTTAGCTATTATTGCCAGCCTCTTCCTACTAATAACCTTCCACCGTACATCCATCTACTACTGAACTTACTCCCCTCTTCTTGGGAGAAAGACCTAGGATAAGAGCACTCAGCTCAATTCCCTTTTATGGAGTCACTCTTTGATTTAAACTAAGGGGCTTTGTTATTATTCAATTGTGTCTGACTCTTTGGGGTTTTCTTGGCAAAGATACTGGAGTGGTTTGTCATTTCTTCTCCCGCTCATTTTCCATACTCCAGGCCCAGCTCTATCCACTGAACCATCTAGCTGCCAGGAACTTAAGTACTTTCATTAGAAGCTTCTCTCCATTGCAAAAGTGCTGAGTCAGGCCTAGGTGTGGTGTGCAGGTGTGACCAAAAACAGTAGTGAATAATGAATGCAGGGTGAAAGGACATAAAGAGTTCACTGGCAGGAGGGCCAGCTAATTCAATAGATGAGAGAAGAAAGAGAATAATAACAATAACATTAGTTAGAATAGCTGGTGTTTATATAGCGCTTTAAGGCTTACAAAACGTTTTGGACACACAATCTCATTTGAGCCTCCCCATAAGACTGTATAGTGGGTACTACAGCTCCTTTCCGTAGAAGAAAAAACTGTTTGAGAGAGATTAGCAATATTCATATTCATATGCAGGAGTCATAGCACACAGAGTACTGGGCCTGCAGCATGGCAGACTCATCTTCCTGAGTTCAAATCTGGCCTCAGACACTTACTGGCTGTGTGACCCTGGGCAAGTCACTTAGCCCCGTTTGCCTCAGTTTCCTCATCTATAAAATGAAATGGAGAAGGAAATGGCAAACCGCTTCAGTATCTTTGCCAAGAAAACCCCAAATAGGGTCATGAAGATTTGGATATGACTGAAATGACTGAACCACAAAATGTTCACACAACTAATAGTTCTGCATTTTGGTTAAATATACATCAATAGCACAAGTATAAGTTGGAGAAAGGAAGAATTTCAGGTGGAAAAAATCTGGAGATTTTCATTGATCACAAATTTAATGATCTACTAGTGTGGTACACTCAAAAACAAAAACAAAAAAAAAATCTAATGCAACTTAGTGACATTGATAGAAGAATAATGTCCAGATCACAGGAGATAACAGGCCCACCATAGTCTTCAGTGGTCAGATCATGTCAAGAGTACTGCATTTGTTTCTGGTCACCTCAATTAAAGAAGGATATTGATAAACTGCAGGGCACTCATAGGGTAACCAGGAGAATTGAAGGTCAGGAAACCATGTTCTGTAAGAACAGTTGAAGGAGCTAGTGTTGTTCAGCCTTCAGAAGACAAGTCCAAATGGAAAGGCATGTTAGCCAGATCGGATTTAAAATCAGAGTACCTGGGTTCAATTCCTGTTCTTCCTAATACTGCCTGTCAGGATTCTCATGCCAAGACCACCGTCTCTTCACATATACTATTAGGATACATTCTGTTTTCCAGAGCTAAGGCCCAGAAAACAGGCTGCACTCTGAGCTTGGCATAACAACAATCCTTTGCGCTCACCCTCTGGATGATCTCAGCCACAGCAAAATCCCAGAATTGTTTCATACAGCCCTATGTGGTCTCTGAGCTCGGAAAAGCACCTGTAGGACTCGTGTTCCATTCGTGAAGCCCTGCTATGAATCAAACTCGTCTCCTTGTTGCTGGTAGCCCTCGTGGTCAGGGCTACAGCTCCCTGTGTAGCCATGCTTTATGTATTAAGATTTGGCCTCACTAAAGCGGGTCTCTTCCTAGAGGAGGCCTGGCACATGTGTCTAGTTTCCCTCCTCCAATGGAATAAAGAAAGCTTTTTTGCTTATGACTGCTGTTGGCCCTATTTTTAAAATTGTTTTTATTTTATTTGTTAGAGTTAACTATGGTTGTGACGACCTGTGTGAGCTCTTTCGTATTTTTTAGAGTTAATAGCGGTTACATAACCTCTATGACTCTTTGGTCATTTGTTCGCAGACTTGACATACCCATATGACTCCAAGCAAGTTATTTAAGCACTCTGGGTCTCAATTTCCTCATTTGTAAGATAATGTCTATAGCACTCACCTCACATACTTGTGAGGCTCAAATGGGTCACGTCATCGAATGGGTCATGTCATGTAAAGCACTTTGCAAATCTTAAAACACTTTATAAATGCTAGTTATTATTATTATCATTATTACTAGTAACAATAATATTAATAATGATGATGATGTATCTAAAGTATTTTTACAAATCTTAAAAGCTCTGTATAAATGCTGGTGTAATCTGCCTTTCACCCAAGGCTGGAACATTCTGACTGTTGTTACACAGGTGGAAAGAGGTTACTCCTAATGGTGAAGAGAGATTTTTGACTTGATGCGAAGCATATGAGTGAGGGGAAGAGTGGAAAAGAGAGCTTTGTGGAAAGATACACATAGTTCAAGACATTCTTTTGGGGAAAAAGAGAAAGACTGGAAGCTACTGACATGGAAGAGAAGCTGGCACTTCAAGGTGTCCCTGATTTCTAGCTTGCCTCCTTAGTGACTTCATAGGCGGAATTTCCCCTTGGGTAGTATTAAAGCCTCTCTCTTGGGTAAGCTAAGCTCACTGCCATCTACAGAAACGTCACCTTGTGTATCTTCTGGTATATTTTAATCTATAGAACTTCCTTGATTTCTCTTTTCTCAGATAAATGGGTTTATTCACTATTTGCTTCTTCAGTGAAAGTAGCAAAGAGGGCCAAGAATGAGAGTTTTACACCATATGAACAATGACTTAGCCATGGGTATAAAACCCATGTGTATGGAGTCAAGTTGTAAGTACAGACTAACAATTCACTGACATTCGGACCAGTGCCATTTTGGATGTCACTTTCCATAGATATGTGGCAATATTAGCCGACTAAGCATGTATTATCACTAGAGATAGCTAAGGTGGATGTAGATGCCCTGTATCAAAGGCCACATATCTACATGATACGTAGGCAGCTGGGTTGTGAGTAAATGGGAGTACAGCTGAGAGCTTGGGGCTTCCACCAGACAGCTGACCAGCATTATGCATGAACCTAGTTTCAAGGAACTAACCTTTTCTGCCTCAGTTATATCTGTGTGATTGGGAATGAGAGCAAATGGCTGATGCAGGACTGAAAGAAGTCAGAAATGGCAGTGATGCTAAAGGACTCAAGTTCTAGAATACAGAAGGTTCAAACTGCCACACAATGAGAGAGGCTGGGATTGTGTAACAGAGTACTGTACCAGACTGTTACTGATCCCACACATAGTAGCCCCAAGTGAGTGGTGTTAACCGGGGCACGTCACAAAACCTTTACATGATGACTTTGGACATATGGGTCAAGAGAGGGTTCTAGGGCAACTAAGAAATAGGCTTTTTTGGCCCAAGATAGCTACTGATGTGTGTGTGACATCTCATAGCTACTATGAGGTGTGACAGTTGTGATCATTTTGTGCAAGGAAAGATACTACCAATTTATGCTGCATATCCAAAGAATGGAATCAGTAGCAATGCAGCTAGATGGCACAATGGATACCATGCTGGGTCTGGAGTCAGGAAGACTCATTTTCCTGAGTTCAACTCTGGCCTCAGACACTTAGTAGCTGTGTGACTCTGGGCAAGTCACTTAATGCTATTTACCTCAGTTTCCTCCTCTGTTAAATGATCTGGAGAATGAAATGGCAAACCACTCCAGTATCTTTGCCAAGAAAACCCCAAAAAGGGTCACAGAGAGTCAGATACAACTGACAAACAATTAAACAACAAAATCACTAGCAAACTTTTAGAAACTATCTTCACTGACTTTCTGTCTCTGTAAATGGATAGTAAGAACACAAGCTAAATTTTGGTGATAACTGACCATTTCACAAAGTATGTACAGTCATACCCACCCAAAAACTCATAGTCACCCAGCCAGGGCCTGTGGCAGTATTTAAGCGCTAGCCTGACTGAATCTGGCCTCAGACACTTAGCTGTGAAACCATGGGCAAGTCACTTCACCCTGTCTGCCTCAGTTTCCTCAACTGTAAAATGAGCGGGAGAAAGGAACTAGCAAACCACGCCAGTATCTTTGCCAAGAAAACCCCAAATGGGGTCATGAAGAGTTGGACATGACTGAAATAACTGAACAACAACTGGTGAATCCAAGTGTAGCACTGCATGCACTGACTCTCACAAATTCAATGCTCTATCCACCACGCCACTTAGCTGCCCCAACATGGTGCTTTCATAAGCACACATCCCATTTCTCCACCTACACCATTAGACTATAAGAGAGGGCTCATGCCTCATTCTTCTACACATCTGCAACACCAAGCTTATTGATGAACCAAGAGGACTCCATAAATTTGTTGACTGATCTTAAAAAAGCAATTAACTTCCAGAAAGCAATCGTGATCTGCAATTTGCCTTCTTTCCCATTCTGAGGTAGATTTCCCATTCAGTAGGTATTAAAGGTTTCTAGGACCCAAGTCTTATCTCAACAAACACGATAAAAAATTTACCGAAGTACATCGAGCAACAGTGACGGAAAGAGAATCTTCTGTTTCCCTGAAAAAGAAACAAATACATTTAGCTGTTTCAGGTGAAGGAAGGGAGGAATGATATCCTTGGCCAGAGGACTAAAATGATGTATATAATTATAAAGAGACCTCTCTCTTTTCGGTGAGGCAATCAGGGTTAAATAACTTGCCTAGGGTCACATAGCTAGTAAGTATCATGTATCTGAGGCTAGATTTGAACTCAGGTCCTTCCGACTCCAAGGCTAGAGCTCTGTCCACTGCGCCACCTAGCTGCCCCGAAACCTCTCTCTTTTCAATTTGTCTTATTAAAACTTATATATGTAGAGGTTAGGTTTGAAAAGTAGCTCAAACTATACCAGACGTGTTCTTTCCCATTACCAAAATAATATGATCTCAGGGCAGCTAAGGGGCGCAGTAGATAGAGCTCCGGCCTTGGAGTCAGGAGGACCTGAGTTCAAATCTGAACTCAGACACTTGAAATTTACTGAGTGACCCTGGGCAAGTCATTTAACCCCAATTGCCTCACCCCCCCCAATATGCAAAAATTATGTCTAATCTAAAATAAATTTTAAACTAAGAAGAAAATGTTAGAATCTCATTAAAGTTCTGTTTATTGTATAAAATGGAATTCTACGTGTCAGATCAAAAGGGGTGTACCTAAATAAAAAAAAAATATGATCTCTAAGACATCATAGACACAAGCCATAGACTCTTGAGGTGGCATGGTATTCTCAATAATTTGAGCACTGGACTTGGGAAGGGAAAGAAACAAGTATTTATTAAGCACCCCCTGTGTGCCAGGCACCATGCCAAATTCTATACAAACATCCCATTTGATATGACGATCCTGTGAGGCAGGTGCTATTATTATCCCCATTTTACAGCTGAAGAGACTGAGGGCTAGGGAAGTTAAGTATCTTGTGCATGGTCCCAGAGCTAGTAAGTGTCTGAGGCTGGATCTGACTGCAGGCCATCCCTCTATCCATTTTACCACCAGCTGCCTCTAACTGACTTCCTGAGAGTTACTGGATGGGAAGGAATGGGTGAGTTTCATTCAATGGTTTGTTTTTGTTCAATCATTTCAGTCATGTCCAACTCTTTGTGACTCCTTGTGTGGTTTTCTTGGCAAAGATACTGGAGTGGTTTGCCATTTCCTTCTCCAGCTCATTTTACAGATAAGGAAACTGAGGCAAACAGGGTTAAGTGACTTGCCCAGGGTCACATAGCTAGTAAGTATCTGAGGCTACATTTGAACTCAGGAAGATGAGTCTTCCTGACTCCAGGCCCAGTGCTCTATCCACTGAGCTTCCTAGCTGCCTTTGTTCATTGGAGGGAATATTAACATTAGCAAGATAACTGATCCAATAAAACCTCCAAATAAGTTTTGGAAGAACTTGATTTTTTTTTTACCAGTTGCAAAAACACACCTTGGCTATCCATGTACCTAAGAAAGGAGATCACTAACAAACTAATATTGGGACTCTCTTATGGAGCACTCAGGTTTATGAAGCTATCTGAGGTAAGGTGAGGTAAGGTGTGGGAAACAAAGGCAGAGGATAAAATCTAGCCCTATAGTTTCCTCAGTGCAGGCGACTCACATCGGAAAACTCCTCTTTCTGTGCAAACTGTCTGTCACCTGTTCTTAGAGGTGTTTGGGGGCAATGCGGTAAAGTAACTTGCTAATCACAACGCCAACAGGTGTCAGGGGTAGCTCAACACAGTCTCTTCTCTTGCTCTGCTGATTATTTCCCTTACGTATTTGTAGATAATGCCAAAAAGTTTTCAGAACATCTACTAGGAAGGTAAAAGAAGAGAGTGCACATTTAGTACGATCTTCCTGGAGACCAGTGGTTTTCAAAGTGTGGTCCGAGGACCCTCCAGGATTCCCAAGCCTCTTTCAGGCCATTCATGAGGTCAATATTATTATAATAATACTAGACATTTTAATTTCTAATGTGGTAAATATCCATAGATAGAACTTATAGAAACAAAAACTTTTTCAGGTTTCAATCAATTTTAGGAGCAAAAAAAGGCGTACTGAGACCAGGAAGTTGGAGAACCGCTAATGGTGGCATTTTTCTTTTTTCTCCAAGGAGGATACTGCATCAGGAAATCTCTCTGTCTCTGTCTCTCTCTGCCTCTGTCTCTCTCTCTCTCTCTCTCTCTCTTTTTCTCACTTCCTTCAGAACTGAAGCAAACCTCCAAGGACAGCATTACCACGGAAATCTCCAAGGCCAGAGCTCTATTTACCATGCCACCTAGCTGCCCCAGAATATAAACTTCTTAAGGACAGGGACTTGGAATCAGGAGGACCTGAGTTCAAATCCAGCCTCAGACACTTAACACTTACTAGCTGTGTGACCCTGGGCAAGTCACTTAACACCATTGCCTAACCAAAAAAGCAGCCAAAAAACCCCCAACAACTTTATATTCTAGTAAGAGAGTAAGGCAGAAAAGTTAATTTCTCTAGGGACTATTAATCTTACTATGTATAACCGAAATTATAAAAATAAACTAGTTCTGTTTCAACGAAAGAAAGAAAAGTTATGTTTCTTTTGCCCCGTTCTTGGTTTCTCTCTCAGAACCAGCATGACTTCTTTGAAGCTCTGCTAATCTGTATCTGCATCTCTATCTCTATCTATCTACATATCTCTGTTAATATGAAACATCCAATGTTGTACCTTAAAATATCAAGTGCTTGTTCATAGGAAAGGTCTTCCACAGACTGGTTGTTCATTCGGAGGATCTGATCACCTGGCAGAAGTTTTCCGTCAGCTGTGCTTCCTATTAAGATATAAAAATGAGTAACTGTATGTATGCCTTGTCTGCTTCCTGTAACGCAGCTTTCATGGTGCTGTATTTGAACTGGCCAAATGGTTTTACTGCTAAGATTCCTAGATGCCAGGACCACCTCCTTATTTTGTCCTGGATTTATGTGGGTTTCAATTTTCTTGTTTGCAAAATGAAGAGGAATATAGACAAGTGGTACAGCTTTGAAAATAACATGTTGCCTCCAATTTGGGATTTTCTTTTGCTTAGCTATATAAATGCTACAACAGCTTTGTTTCTTTTTTATATTTTTGCTTTAATAACATTTCATTTTTCCATATTAAAAACAATTTTTAACATTCATTTTTAAAGGTTTTGAGTTCTAAATTCTTTCCTTCTCCCCTCCCTCCCCCCTCCCTGAGATGGTAAGCAAATCGATATAGATTATACATGTGTAATCATGCAAAACATATTTCCATATTAGTCATATTGTGAAAAAAGACACAAACCCCCCAAAAAACCATGAAAAAATAAAGTGAAAAATAGGATGCTTCAATCTGCATTCAGTCTCTATCAATTCTTTCTCTGGATGTAGATAGCACTTATTTCTTTTTCAATGGGAGAAGGAAGAGAAGGCATATTTTGGTTAATTAAAAATTAAGTTAAAATTTTAAAATGGTTATCTGCTAAAATGTTTAAATAAATGCCTGTCAAATAGAAAAGAAACATGTTAAATTTGTTGTGCACTTGGAGGGAGAAGCACAGTGCAGATTCACATATTTTCATATATTCACATATTTTTGCAGATTCACCACATTCACATATGGTACAAATTCACAGATTTCTGTCCTGCTTCATATGTGAAATGTTCATCTTGTTTGGTGTTTGTTAAATTCAGAATAAAAATAAATTCTAACTCTCCCTCCCCCCAACTTCCCCAATAGGAAGAAAAGCTTATGTTACACATTCATCTAGCTATATGAATTTCTAGGGAAGGAATTCTTAACCTGGGGGTCCATGGATAGAATTCAAGGAGTCTGTGAAATTGGGCAGGGAAAAAATTACATCTTTGTTTTGACATTTCTTTCAATGATTTAAAAACCTTATTTTCAGAAGGGATCCATAGTCTTCACTAGAATGCCAAAGGGGACCCCAACCCAAAAAAGGTTAGAAATTCTTGTTCTAGGCAGATTGCTGGTGTATGCACACATTGTTAGCATTATAAGCATCTCTACCCCTAGCCAGATCCTCTTTTTGCCTATGCAGCCTGTGTTTCACAAATGGCAAAATCAATTAAAAAAAAAATCATTATTCCTCATTACTGACTCACTAGAAATGATTCCCAGGACTGGGAGTGGGATAGGTGCATGACTATGCATGAGGATATTCCATGGTACAAAAACACTTTTGGTGAATCCAAATACGTTCATTAAGTCAAGATGATTGATAACAAGCTTTGAATAGGAAAGGCCCCCAAGGCCAAGCATGTATTTCATGACCCAAGAAGAATGGGTCCTAATACAAAATAATAATAGACATTAATATAACACTTTGGAGGTTTACAAAGTTTTACATACATTATCTGTTTGGGCCTCATAACACCCCTGTGACATATGTACAGCAGGTACATATTGCCCCCCCATTTTACAGATAAGGAAACTGAGACTCAAGGATAGTGAATTATTTTCTTATGATGAGCTAGCTAGTAAGAACTGGATGTATGATTTGAAACTAGCTCTTCTTGACTCCAAGTCCAACATTCTGTTCATCATATTGCAATGCTTCTCAAAGACCCATGCAATTCCTTTTCTCTCCTAATGCTACTGGAACACAGAAGGAAATGTACAAAAGGAAAGAGAAAAAAGTCAATATATTAATTCCTATCAATCAATCAAAAAACACTTATTTAGCCCTTACAATGTGCCAGGCATTTTGCTAAGCACTGAAGGATGGAAAGAATGGCCACTAGGAAAGAATGGACATATCACTGGGTGTGGAGTCAAAGACCTGAGTTCAAATTTTGCCTCAGGTACTTAATAACTCTGTGACCCTGGGCAAGTCACCTAACCTCTGTCTCAGTTTCTTCAGCTGTAAAACAGGGATAACAACAGTCCTTAACCTCTCTCAGCCTTAATTTTTCCCATCTGCAAAATGGGAATAATAAGAGCAACTATCTTACAGAGCTATTGTGAGGATCAAATGAGATAATACATGTAAAGCACCTGTCAAATCTTAAAGCACTATAAGTGTTAGTTATTATTATTATTCTTTTAAAAACAACACTGTCAAGAGTTATTGTTATTTAAAACAACACTATGAATGTTGGTTGTTATCATCATTTACAACAATAGCACAGTATAAATATTGAAAAACACTATGAGTGTTATTATTACTATAGTTTAAAACAATAACAGTGTTATTTTCAATAATGACACATCTTAATTATGACGGAGTCTCTGTTTTCATGGAACTTACAACCTAGTAGTAGTCTATTGAATTAAGTTGGATTTTTTTTTGGGGGGAGGGGACTTGGCAATCAATCAAGACCCCCCCCAACCTATTTTTTCCAGTTTTATTTTCTTTTAGAAAAATCTTCTTTCCAATTAATTAGCACTATAAGAGTTGTTATTATTTATTATCATTTAAAACAATAACACTGCAAGCATCATAATTTAAAACATCACTTTTTAAAAGTTATTGTCATTTAAAACAGTAACACTGTTATTTTTTAAAGCAAAACATCAACACTGTATTTAAAATAACACTGTTAGTTATTATTTAAAATGATGTTTTAAGCATTAGTTATTATTATTAATAAAAATAGTTCCTGCCCTCCAAGCCCTTACATTACAACAGGAGAGACAGTATATAAATAAATAGGCACATACATGACATAGACACAGATCCTACCTGTGATAACTGAGGAGATACTCAGGGGGAGGCTCTGTGAAATGTGAAATCCGTAGTCACCCAGGAACACATCTCTGTCTATTTTTACAGTATGCTTCACGGAGGTCAGCGTTTGGGTAAGGCCCCCAGAGGAATTATCAGGTAAGGAAATCCTTCGCCTGGAAGAGTAAGAAAAAGCATCCAGTCAATAGATGTAGAGAAAGAGGCAATTCTCAGCATGTTTACAAAAGCAGTCAGACTGACCTCCTCGCTGTTCCTCAAACAAAACACTCCCTTTCCCAATTCCAGGCCATTTCCCCCAGTTGTCTCCCATGCCAGGAATCTTCTCTCCTCATCCACAGCTCTTGGCTTCCCTGACTTCCTTCAGATCTCAGCTAATGTCCCACCTTCTGCGGGAAGACTTTCCCCGTCCTCCTGAATCTTCGTGCCTTCCTTCTGAGGGTACCCCCAATTTATCCTGTTTCTATTTTGTTTGCACATAGTCGTTCGCTTTTGTCTCCCCCATTAGACCTGTGGTTGTTGTCACCCTTGTTTGGCTCTCTTTGTATCCCCAGTACTTACACAGTGCCTGGCACGTAGTAGGCACTTGCTAGTTGACTGCTTCTTGATGTACTCTCGGAATCCCCTTTCTCCAAACTAGATTCCCAATGTCCTGCCCCTCTCTGGATCATCCCCGCAGACATTGTCATATATATATAGGAAATGGTCCATGCTCTAAAATTACCTCTATCTTCCCTCCCTCGCTCATCAAATTCCTATTTCCTCAGAATTCTGGGAACCTCAGATCCTTGCTCACTAGTCAGATATTGTCCATCACTGGCTTAATTTCATTCCACCCATCACAAATTTTCTGAAATCTCAACATTTCCTGAAATTGTTTTTTTTCTCAAATGATGTCTGTTGGCTTCCCAATCCCCAGCTGCTAAAACAAACATATTTAACAGATCTCCTACCTAAGTGACAGCTTTCCCAGTGTCTCATATATCCCTTAATAGACAAAACCTTCATGGCTCCCCTTTTGCCAATTCAATTAAATATTTATTAAATGTCCACTGCCTAACACATGTGAGAGATACACATTTTAGTTATAACAGAATCCGTTTTCATAGAACTCACAACCTAGTAGTAGTCTTGAATTAAGCTGAATTTTTTTGGGGGGAGGCTTGACAATCAATCAAGACCCTCCATGCTTTGGCCCCTCAACCTACTTTTTCCAGCTTTATTTTCTTAAAAAAAAAAACTTCTTTCCAATTAATTATTTATCTTTTCTCCCTCCCATCTCCTTGGCTCCTGGGGGAAAAAAAACAGCAAAACCCTTTATTTTGCACTACTCTCTGAAACATACTCTATGCCATGGATGGGGAACCTGCAGCCTGGAGGCCATGTAGCCCTCTAGGTCCTCAAGTGCAGCCTTTTGACTGAATCCAAACTTCACAAAACAAATCCCCTTCATAAAAGGATTTGTTCTGCAAAACTTGGACTCAGTCAAAAGGTTGCACCCAAGGTGCTAGCAGGCCACATGTAGCTTCCAGGCTGCAGGTTCCCCACCCCTGCTCTAAGCTGTACTCAGATTGGACTTCTAGCTGTTCCAAGAACCTATTTCTTACCATACGTGCTTTTCTACCTCTCTAGTTTTACTCACGTTGTGCTTTCCACCTGGAAAGTCTCTCTCTGCCCCTCTACTACCTTTCCAAAAGCTACATACCATTTTTATCTCAAATGTCACTTTCTTCTTGAAACCGTTTTTAATTCCTTCCTTTCATCCAGATATAATTTTTTCTCCCTTTGTATATATACATAGTCTGCCTTGCAAAATGATTTTGTATACTTAGCACATTCTTTTCTATACACTATCTTATATGCTATTTTATTTATTTATATTGCTTTCCTGTTTTATATAGTATAAACCAGGCCTGTCAATTATCCTCCTAATTTTTAACTTATTTTTAACATTCATCTAAACATCTGAGTTTCAAATTCTCTCCCTCCACAACTCATTGAGAAGAAAAGCGATATGTTATCAATTATACATGTCATTTACTTTTCAATCTCTATGTACCCTCATAGTGCTTTACACACCTAAGGTGCTTAGTACATATTTATTGCTATTGTTATTGTCTATTGGGGGAATCCTCACCCCGGTGATTCCTTTGGAGCCAGGGCACTCAGAGACAGATGTTAAACAGATTGTCAGAGCTAAATTTCTGCTACTGTGGGCAGAATTATAACAAAAGTATGGGTCTTGTGGCAGAAAACACCCTGGGATTCAGTGAGTGAGGGTCCATGAGGATTCTAGGAATGCTATGTTTTGGGCACCAGACTGGTGGGAGGGAGATTCTCATCTGCAGGGAAAAATAAGGAACTGCCAGGTGGTACGCTAGACCTTCAGTATGCCAGACTGAAGGAAAAGTTGTAGAAAGCAAGAGGTAAGGGTAAATAGCAAGACCAGAAATGATGACTTCTGATTTTTCCTTTCTCTCTCTCTCTCAATTTCTTATTTCTTCCCCCTCTTTTCTCCCAATACCTCCTCCTCTCTCCCTTAACATGGAACTGAAGTTTCTCTTATTTAAAATTTCAATTATACTTATGTGGAATTTTAAAATTTTTCTCAAAAAACCAAAAAAACCTCAAGCCAGTTGTAACCTTCCTTTCACTTGAGTTTGGGTCCTTGGTGGAAAACTTTAGACGGTAAAGGTGGGAATAGATCATGGAAAGCCTTAAAAGAATGAAAGAGTTCAGTATTTTTACTATAGATCCTGGTGATACAAGACCGGGTAATCTGTGACTTTTGCAATTAATTTCATAATGTCTGATTTGTGGATGCTTCCCATAATGTATAGAAGGACACATTTGCTTTTTAGGATTTTTCTAACTACAAGTGTCATGTTTCCTTTATGAAAATAAATGAATTAACGTTGCTTGCTAGAGAATATATGCATGTATACACCCATTTACACATAGTTATATGGATAGTGGAGGCCCTTTCCCCCTAAACAGTCAACAGTAGTAACAGTGGCAAGAACTGGGCTAAGCCCTGGGGCTACAGACAAAAAGTTAAACCTCCCCTTAGGGTGCACACATTCTAATGGGGGAGGAATTGTGGACATATGTAATTAAATAACCTGATATTGGGACCAATCTCCCAACAAGTCATAGAGTGGTTCCAGAATCATTGAATGGAATTTTGGAAATTATCCTCACAAAGGACAAGGGGAGTTCCCTTTCCCCAAAATGTCATCCCTGCCTCCCACCTGAGGGGAAGGATCATGAGATTGGGGGAAGACCTAAGCTGGAACAGCTGAGCTTGAAACTCAGTGCATATTTGGAGAAAATTAAGTTTGGGGGACTGTGGAATTCACATCTGGGAGAAAGAGATGCTCCAGCAGGGGCTTTGAATGGAGACTAAAACTGGAAGTATTGATACAAGCAGAGCTGATGTGTTCTTGGTTCCTGAACCCTACATGCTATTCCTCAGCCTCCACTACTAGGACTCTAGGAGCTCTTCTGAGCTTTTTGCTGAGAAAACCATCACCTGAACAGGTACAGTCACATTGCATTGGGCCTCAGTTCCCAGCTACATTATATTTTCCTAGATGGAAAGGTGAGAAATAGTATGGATTAATGGATAGAGGACTAGCCTTGCAATCAGGAAGACTTGGGTTCAAGTTCTATTTCTGACACATACAAGATGTAAGATTTAGGACAAGTCACTTAATTTCTCAATGGCCCTAGGTTAGTGAGCTCTCAACTTTTTTTGACTTTGTACCTCTAGCAGTTAAAAAAATTTTTTTTGAGCATCCATCCCCAATAGATGTATATGTACTTATTTATATAAACATTATTATATTATATATAATAATATATTATATATAACATAATAATATATAATAATCATATATAACATATGTTATTATATTCTATATAAAATATAATAATTATAGATAATATATAACAGTAATTTTAGATATAATATATTATATGCATATTATTATATTATTTATGCATATTATAATACACAAAAATAGAAATCATTTTTGTTGGCAATTAAATATTGTTGATTAAATAGGCTTGATCTCATCAGTT
The DNA here is from genome assembly GCF_003287225.1 of Phascolarctos cinereus. NCBI lineage: Eukaryota > Metazoa > Chordata > Mammalia > Diprotodontia > Phascolarctidae > Phascolarctos > Phascolarctos cinereus. The sequence goes on along the minus strand of NW_027555847.1, from coordinate 265,343,656 downwards.
CACATGGTGGTAAAAGCTCCACAGTGGAATCAAAGGTCCAGATCCCTCTCACAAAAGATAAGGTGTATTACACTTAGCAGAATCTTAATGTTTGTTGAGGCGAATGCTTGTTTTTATTCTCCCTTAGTATATGACCTTATAAGCATATTTTCTAGGGAACACCTCTATTATGTTTATTGTGGAATCCCTGGAAAAGATAATGGGGAGCATTAGGGAAATAAAATATGTCCATAAGAAATCACTTATATATATATATTATATATATAATACTTATGTAACACACACATACACACACACACACACACACACACAACACACACACACATATATACTAAGTCCTCACTCCACACATGTAGTCAGTGTATATTTCATACTGACACTGCAGCTGAATAAATGTAATATGACAATGCTGTTCATCCATTGTTCTTGAAGAGCTCAAGATGACCTCATAAGGCTGCTATCTTGGCTTGCTCATGAATTGGATTTAAGTCATCAGCCTCACTCTCTCCTCTAAAGTCACTGAAACCCAGTAGCTAAACAAAAGTCAAAACAAGTGTCAATGGCCCAGCATGCAGTGGATGACCTTGGTCTTTCTAAATTAAGGTCTTTCCTAATGTGGAAATATGTTTACATGATTGTACATGCATAACCTATATGTGATTCCTTGCCATCTTGGGGAGGGGGGGACAGAAGGGAGGGAGAAAAAATTTGAAACTGAAAATCTTACAAAAAATGAATGTTGAAAACTATCTTTACATGTAATTGGAAAAAATAAAATGTTATTTGCTCTTAAAAAAATAAATTAAGGTCTTTCTCAGGCCTCAGTTTATGCCAATGTGAATCCTAAGAATCTGATGATAGGGACTGCCTAACACATCTTTGGAACCAGGTTACAAAGCCAGAGTCCCAAAGTGTGTCAGTTTAAGATGGACTTGGGATAACAATTTAATAGAAGTATTTCAGGGCAGCTAGGTGGCCCAGTGGATAGAGCACTGGCCCTGGATTCAGGAGGTCCTGAATTCAAATCCGGCCTCAGACACATAACACTTACTAGCTGTGTGACCCTGGGCAAGTCACTTAATCCCATTGCCTAACCAAAAAAAAAAAGAAGTATTTCACCAGATGGCCAGTGGATGACCAGCTGAGTCAGGGCAATAAGTTACTGACAAACAGGGTCTCACAAATCAACCAAATGCTGTTTCTGAAAAACGTTAAAAAAAAAAAAGTATGACGCTTTTAAACTCCAATGTCTCCTTATACTAAAGGGTGCCAAGAAGCAGTAGTGAATAGAGTGTTACAGTCAGGAAGACCTGGGTTGAAATCCCACCTTTCATACTTCCTACCTGTGTGACTATGGACAGACCTGTCCAAGCTTCAATAATTGCCCTAAGACTTATCCATCCAACTTCAATTCCACATGGTAACAGTAGGACAGGCCTTGTGGAATAGCAGAATCACGAGACAAAGATGAATAAGTGAGGTATAGTGAGAGCAGTTTAAGAGAAATCAAAGGAATCCAAATGAGGAAAGGATTACCTGTCCAAGAGAGCCCTATGATAGGAAACGTCACTGGAAAAACTCAACATAATCAGTTAAGCTTAGTCAACTGAATTTAAAAAACACAAAAAACAATCCAGCTGATGGCACTATTTTCTCCCACTAATTTGGTCCATTAATGCAGTCAAAAAATGGTGAAACCAGCTGTGCCTGTGGATATAGCCTGCATTCTGCATGGACAGTGTTCTGCTATTATAGTAATGGCTTATTCATCTGATATTGTGGGGAAGGGAAGAGGAAGGGAAAGAGCACCTATCAATGCCAGGCAGTACACTAAGCACTTTACAAATGTAGATGAAGTACTTCACATAGTAAATTCCCAAACTAATTCATGTAACGAATATTTACTGAAGATCTGCTCTTGGTAAGGCACTGGTGGGGTGGGGAGGGGGTTAGGGGGGTAGTGGATGGGCCTAGAGAATGAACTGAATTGCCTTGGCCACTTCCAAGGAAACATGTGCTTGCCTCTGAAAGAAATATTGTTTTGGACCCTGAGTGGTCTGCTGGATCCCAATCCTGTGATAAGTGAAAGTGGAATGGGGAGGAGAGGCTGTGTCAAAGCTAACTCAGAACCAGGAGAATACAGTTAACAGCCATGTTGTGTGATGACTGACTTCAATAGACATATCTCTTCTCATCAATGCAAGGATCTAAGACAACTCCAAATGACTCATGATGGAAAATGCTATCCACACACAGAGAAAGAACTGTGGAGTCTGAATGCAGATCGAAGCATACTATTTGCTTTTTTGTTTCTGCTCTCTTGTGGTTCCTCCCATTGGTTCCGATTCTTCTTTATATGACTAATGTGAAAATATGTTTAATAAGATTGTATACGTAGAGCCTATATCAGATTGCACATCATCTTGGGGATGGGGGAGGAGAGTGAAGCGGAGAAAATTTAAGCTTCTGGAAGTGAATGTTGAAAACTAAAAATAAATTAATTCAAAAATTTTTTAAAAAGCTAACTCAAATAGGATGGGTCACTAAGCCAGAAAGCAAGGAATATTAAGTGGGCTTTCAGTGCCTTTTTCTTCAACTCAAGGTGTGGCAAATATTCCCACCCTTTCCCGAGCTTCCCAAGAAAAATCTTGGGGCAGCTAGGTGGCGCAATGGATAAAGTACCAGCCCTGGAGTCAGGAGGACCTGAGTTCAAATCTGACCTCAGACACGTAACACTTACTAGCTGTGTGACCCTGGGCAAGTCACTTAACCCCAATTGCCTCTGAAAGAAAGAAAGAAAGAAAGAAAGAAAGAAAGAAAGAAAGAAAGAAAGAAAGAAAGAAAGAAAGAAAGAAAGAAAAAATCTTGAACTGCTTGTAAATGAGGCTGGATCTCAAAGACTGCTTCCTGTGATTCATATTCTTTCCCCTGGACACAGGTGATCAAACAGGGATCCCAAAATGCGCATATTTAACCCTGATTGCAATCTTTTTTTTTTTTCCCTTGGTAGCAATCTTGTGAGGTCTAATGAGGTCCATCCTGGGTCCTCAGTCGGTGCCAAGTGAACTTCAGGAGGTAGTGCTTCTTTAGAAGATAACCACAGTTGGAGAACGAGCCCTGTTTGGTTTCAGTTGTTGGAGGGAAGTGTTGTGAAGGTAGAGAACTGAAGGGGAATGTAAAATGCCTATTTAGCAGTCCTGAAATCTTCATCACGTCGTGATGTTTTGAGCATCGGACACCTTTTGGAAAAATATAAGAAGTTATGCTTTGGCTGCTGCTTGTTTTAAGTTTTTCTGTTAATTAGTGCTTGTCCTTTATATTTAGCATTGGTTTTGGATCAAAGTAATATATAGCTGTGTCACACTAGATTTGGGGCAGCTAGGTGGCACAGTGGATAGAATGTTAGGCCTGAAGTCAGGAAACACTCATCTTTGTGAGTCCAAATCTGGATTCATACACTTAATAGCTGAAGGACCCTGGGCAAGTCACTTAACCCTGTTTGCCTCAGTTTCCTTATCTGTAAAATGAGCTGGAGAAGGAAATGGCAAACTACTCCAGTATCTTTGCTAAGAAAACTCCAAATGGGGTCACAAAGAGTCAGATACAACTGAACCACAACTGAATACCTTTCTACTGCCCACTTCAGGACAGCCCTTGACATAAGCCAAAAGAGCTTTGAGTAATTTTCCCTAAGACTAAGGTAGAGATATAAAAAGCCAAAAAGTAATAACTAGACAAAAGAGCCTGTCTATTTTTTTTTTTGCATTGAATATGGTGACTTTATTGATGGTACATAATATAGAACTCAATGCTTCACGCCCCATTACAGGGGTGCTTTGGGGCAAGGACTGTGAAGGGGGCATAGGATGCCCAATAAAAGGAAATAGTTTAGGGATGCGGGTTCCCCAGTGTTAGAACTTCTCTTTTGATTGGGGATGAAGATCTATGGCTTTCCACTTTACTCCTTGGTGGCCATGTAGGTCATGAGGTCTATTACACGGTTGCTATAACCATACTCGTTGTCATACCAGGAAATGAGCTTCACAAAATGGTCATTGAGGGCAATACCAGCACCGGCATCAAAGACAGAAGAGTGGGTATCAGTGACAAAGTCAGTAGATACAACTTGGTCCTCTGTGTACCCCATGATGCCCTTTAAGGGTCCCTCTGCTGCCTCCTTTATTGTCTTCTTGATATCATCATATTTGGCAGGTTTCTCTAGGCGACAGGTCAGATCCACAACAGATACGTCGGGAGTAGGAACACGAAAGGCCATACCTGTGAGCTTCCCATTTAGCGCAGGTATAACCTTGCCTACAGCTTTAGCAGCACCAGTGGAAGCAGGTATGATGTTTTGGCCAGCACCACGTCCATCTCGCCACTGCTTGCCAGAGGGGCCATCTACTGTCTTCTGGGTAGCAGTAGTGGAATGGACTGTGGTCATGAGTCCTTCCACAATGCCAAACTTATCATGAATGACCTTGGCCAGGGGCGCCAAGCAGTTGGTAGTGCAAGAGGCATTACTGACAATCTTAAGGGAATTATTATATTTATCATGGTTCACTCCCATCACGAACATAGGGGCATCAGCAGAAGGGGCAGAGATAATGACCCGCTTAGCTCCCCCCTTCAAATGAGTCTCAGCCTTTTCCATGGTGGTAAAGACACCAGTGGACTCTACCACATAAGTAGCGCCAGCATCTCCCCACTTAATATTGGTGGGATCTCGCTCCTGGAAGATGGTAATGGCTTTTCCATTGATCACCAGTTTTCCATTCTCAGCCTTGACAATGCCCTTGAACTTGCCATGGGTGGAATCATATTGGAACAGATAAACCATGTAGTTAACATCAAGGAAGGGGTCATTAATGGCCACAATGTCCACTTTCTGTGAGGTGACTGCAGCCCTAGTCACCAGACGCCCAATACGGCCAAATCCATTGATTCCGACCTTCACCATCTTGTTTCAGTGATGTGGCTACAGCAGTGGGTCCTGGCACCAAGTTCTGGGTGCCTCTTTTCTTTTTACTGGTCAGCCCACAAGTCAATATATGTATGTCCAGGTCCCTTAATAGAGAGGAATAGGGTGACTACTTTAGCCTCTTGGGTAATTATTGTTACATCACAATAGGATATGATGTAAAGGGTGATACCCCTGGTCAGACTCCCCAGATGCGAACCCACAACCAATATATATAGGTCCAGGTCCCTTAATAGAGAGGAATAGGGTGACTGCTTTAGCCTCTTGGGTAATTATCATTACATCATAATAGAATATGATATAAATATAAAGGGTGATACCATAGCTTTATTTATTTCTCAAATACACAGAGAACTGAATCAAATTTATAGGAATATGAGTCATTCCCCAATTGATAAGCAAAGAATATGAACAGTTTTCAGTAGAAGTCAAAGCTATCTATAGTCATGAAAAATGCTCTAAATCACTACTGATTTGTTGTTGTTCAGTCATGTCTGAATCTTCATTACCCTCTATGGACTTGTCCATGGGGTTTTTCTTGGCAGGATACTGGACTGGTTTACCATTTCCTTCTCCACAGTTACAGTTGAGGAACTGAGGCAAATAAGTGTTAAGTGACTTGCCCAGGGTCACACAGCCAGTAAGTGTCTGAGGTCATATTTGAACTCAGGTCTTCTTGATTTCATGTCCAGTGCTCTATGTACTGCATTACCAACTGTCCCTCACTATTGATTAGGGAAATGCAAATTGGAACAACTCTGAGGTTATCACCTCACACTCATCAGATTGGTTAACATGACAGAAAAGGAAAATGACAAATGTTAGAGGGATGTGGAAAAATTGGGACACTTAATGCACTGTTGGTGGAGTTGTGAATTGATCCCACCATTTTGGAGAACAATTTGGAACTATGGCCAAAGGGCTTATAAAACTGCATACCCTTTAACCCAGCAATAACACTACTAGGTGTGTATTCTAAAGAGAATTTTTTTAAAGGAAAAGGTCTTATATGTACAAAAATATTTATAATAGCTCTTTTTTGTGATGGCAAAAAATTGAAAATTGAAGGGATAACCATCAGTTGGGAAATGGCTGAACATAAGTTGTGGTACATGATCATGGTAGAATACTACTGTGCTATAAAAAATAACAAGCAGGATGCTTTCAGAAAAACCTGGAAAGACTTACATGAACTGATGTTACAAAGTGAAGGGAGCAGAACCAAGAGAACATTGTATACAGTAACGGCAATATTGCATGATGATCAACTGTGAATGACTTAGCTATTCTTAGCAATACAATGATCCAAGACAATTCTGAAGGACTTATGACGAAAAGGGCTATCCAACTCGAGAAAAAATTGGAGTTTGAATGCAGATCAAATGCAGTCTGTTTTTTTTCACAACATGGCTAATATGGAAATATATTTTGCATTACTATACATCTATAATCTATATAAAATTGTTTGCCTTCTCAAGAAAAGGGGAAGAAGGGAGAGAATTTGGAATTCAAAATTTTAAAAAATGAATGTTAAAAATTGTTTTTACATGTAATCTGAAAAGATAAAATAGAAAAATTCACATAAAAGCAACAGAATATGATGGAATCATATTCCCTTAATTAGCACAATTACTTCTACAAGTAATTTTAAAGTGACTTTAAATACTTCGTAGACTTTTAAAACAGAAAATATTGAAAATAATTTAACTTTTCCTTGATATGTCAGGATACTCACTGATTATCAAAGCATGTAGAATAGCCAATCAATGATAGTCTAAAGGGCTATCTGTCCCTACACTAAATGGTCGCAGGCTCTTACACTTTTTGAGTTTTTATACTTTTTCTAGTTTGACAGATACAATTTCCTGTTTCTCTCAGTATTATTACCTGTCTCTAGTCATGACTCCTTTTAATAAGTGATCTCCTTAAAGTAAGGCCACTTAACTTTGGTTAAAAACTAATGAATATATCTAGAAATTAAGAAACTTCTCTAGTAGTTGTGCTTAACTATACTTTTTTTATTATTAATTTTTCCTGTAAGGGGAGCTATGACTTCATAGCAGGCAGGAAAGAAAGACAAAGGTCACCGACCTCTAAATCCCAGCAGCCACTTTCAGTGAAATCAGATGAATAATTTTAATGACCTAGAGAATGAGATTGTAAATGAAAGAAATTTCTGACCTTAGCTCAAAGATTAGGTAAATTCAAGGAGTTATAGCTCAGGCAAAAGCAATGTAATTAAAAACACATACATAATGCCTAAGGCCTTAGGGGGAGAGAGGTTTAGTAGGTCAATGAGACAACCCACCTGGGGTTATGAGCTAAAAGAACCAAAATTCCCCCTCCTCTCGAAGGCCGTACGTGGGCTGTAATTCAGCACACTACCAGCAGATGACAGTGCAAGAGAGAGAATAGATCAGGAGGGGGCTGTAGAATTTTCAGAAGCAGAGAAGGCAACTCATAGCCCAGTGATATCATCAGGCCAGGATCTACAAGAAGCATCACTGGAGGCACATGGGGGCTCTAGCAGGGTCACAACCATCGACATGTGAGATACCCTGCTTGGACATGTTTCCTGGTCATGTGTTTTTCCTGCCTTTGTATCTTTTCCACACAGGTTCCCTGCATGTATTCCCTGCATACGTGTTTGTTCTCCTACTAGTGATGGAGTAATCTGTGAGAGATGGGTACATTGAAGGAGGAGGGAGTATCTACATGGCCATTGATTTCACTGCTATTTCCTTAAACATCTTTTTGCCTTGAACTAGCACATCCTCTTGTTTTTCTGATAAAAAAAATTGAGGTTTGTGAGCTGTAGTTTCGAATGGATGCTGATCCAAAGTGTGCCTTGAATCTGAAGTCATTTTCAAGAGATCCACACTAAGACAGGCTTGAGCTACATTTCAAATAGTATCCTAGGGCTTTGGGTTATAAAATATCTGGTCAAAGGCTGAAAGATTTGCCCACACCACATAGCAAGTATCAGGGCTGGAACTCTATCTCAGGCCTTCGGACCCCAAGACCAGCGTTCTTTTCTCTGTATTACATCCTTCAGTAAAATATTTACCATTGGTATAAAAAGAAAGATGGTGGAGTAAGAAGTTAATTGCTCTTCCCCTCCCTCACTGACCTCTGAAAGGCCAGAAAATATTAACCCAGGAAAAACTGGGAGCCAACCAAAAGACAGGGCACAGCCCAGGAAGCTTGGGGGATTAACTCTGTGGGGGTGGGGTGGGGAGAGCAGTACAGGACTGGAGGCAGCCCAGCAAGCCAGTGGCAAGCCCCACGTCAATACACCAGGGGACATCCTGAGACCCAGGTTGGTGGAGCAGGCTAGTGTCAACACCAAGACCCCCCTCCCTGCCCTGCCCCCTGAGCAGGGGCCAAGAGCCTCAATACAGGCAGGGGAACCAGTAGACACCAGCTCAGAAAACCACCACAGGTGATGGCTTTCTTCAACAGCAAAATCCCTGGCGCCTCAGCACAACTTTGGGAAGCACAACTCTAGAAGGCAAAGCTTCCAGGTTGACAGAAATCCACCAGCAGAGAAACATCCCTGTGCAAGGTCCAGCTGAGCAAGGAAAGAAGCTTGGGTAAGTGCCCCCTTCACTCCAGCAGGAGAACTCAACATTTTTTTTCAACATTTTTTTTAAAGTCAGGAAATAGGCAAATACCATGAACAAAAAGCAGAAACAGAAAATGACCATAGATTCTTATTTTTAGGAAAGGGAGGATCAAGGCACAAATTCAGAAGAGGACAACATTATCAATATACTCACACCTGAAACATCAAAGGGGAATGTGAACTGGTTTCAAGCCCAAAAAGCCTTCTTGAAAGAGCTCAAGAAGGATTTTAAAAGTCAAATAAGAGAGGTAGAAGAAAATTTGGGAAAAGAAATGAGAGGCATGCAAGAGAGAATCAACAGCTTGGAAAAGGAAGGACAAAAATTAACTGCAGAAAACAAGTCCTTAAAAAGTAGAATTGGCCAAATGGAAAAAGAGGCACAAAAACTCACAGAAGAGAACTCCTTAAAAAGTAAAATGGGCCAAACTGAAAAGGCAGTACAAAATCAAATAGAAGAAAACAATTGCTTAAAAATTAGAATTGGGCAAGTGGAAGCTAATGACTCTATGAGAACGAGAAATCAGTCAAACAGAAACAGAAGAATGAATAGATGAAAACATAAAATACCTCATTGGTAAAACAAATGACCTGGAAAATAGATCCAGGAGAGACAATTTAAAAATTGTTGGTCTACCTGAAAACAATGACTAAAAAAAGAGCCTGGACAACATCCTTGAGGAAATCAAAGAAAACTGCCCTGAGGTCCCTAGAACCAGAAAGTAAATTAATCATCGAAAAATCCACCTATCACCTCCCAAAAGAGATCCCAAATTGAAAACGCCAAAGAATATAGTAGCTAAATTCTAAAACCACCAGATCAGAAAGAAACAATTTAAATATCATGGAATCACAGTCAGGATTATGTAGGACCTTGCAGCTTCTACATTAAAAGATCGAAGGGCGTGGAATACAATATTCCATAAGGCAAAGGAGCTTGGATTACAACCAAGGATCAATTCCCCAGTGAAACTGAGCATAATCTTTCGGGGGAGGAGATGGATATTCAAAGAAACAGGGGACTTCCAAACCTTGATGAAAAGACTCCAGAACTCAACAGAAAATTTGACCTTCAAATACAAGACTCAAGAGAAGCATAAAAAGGTAAACAGGAAAGAAAAAAAAACATTATTAATAAGGGCAAACTGTTTACAGCCCTACAAGGGAAGATGACACTTGTAACTTTTTTTTGGCTAGGCAACAGGGTTAAGTGATTTGCCCAGGGTCACACAACTAGTAAGTATCAACTCCACTGTGCCTCCTAGCTGCCCCAGACACTTGTAACTCTTGAGAGTTGTAATGTCATTATGCCGTTTAAAAGGGTGTATATTTAGACAGAGGGTGTGAGTTTAAGTTGACTTTGATGGGATGGTAAAAAAATCTAAATGGTAAAAAGACACAAAAATCAAATACAGTAGAGAGAAAAAAGGGAGGGAGATGAGCAATTGTTTGAATCTTACTCTCATCAGATTTGGTTCAAAGAGGAAATAGTATAATCAGTTAGGTATAGAAATCTAACTTATCCTATAGAAAGTAGAAAGGGAAAAGAAAAGGGAGGGAGCTAATAGAAGACCCCAGATTCTGCGATAAGAACTCACTATTTGGTAAAAAACTGCTGGGAAAACTGGAAAAATGTATGGCAGAAACTGATATAGACCAACATTTTATAGCCATACCAAAATAAAGTCAAAATGGGTACAGATTTAGTTATAAAGACTGATACTATAAGAAAACTAGAAGAGCAAGGAATAGTTTACCTTTCAGATCTATGGAGAAAGGAAGAATTTATGACCAAACAACAGATAGAGAACATTATGAAATGCAAAACAGATAATTTTGATTACATTAAATTGAAAAGTTTTTGCACAAAGCCAATGAATCCAAGATTAGGAGGGAAGCAGAAAACAGGGAAAGAATTTTTACAACCACTGTCTCTGATAAAAGCCTAATTTCTAAAATATATAGAGAACTGAGTCAAATTTATAAGAATATAAGTCATGCCCCAATTGAAAAATGGTCTCAGCAATACAAGGATCTAAGACATCTCCAAAGGCCTCATGATGGAAAATGCTATCCACATCCAAAGAAAGAACTATGGAGTATGAATGCAGATTGAAGCATACTATTCGCTATTTTTTTTCTTCTGTTTTGTTTTGTTTCCTCTTTCTGATGGTTCCTCCTATTGGTTCTAATTCTTACATCACTAATGTGAAAATGTTTAATAGGAATGTATATGTATAGCCTCTATCAGATTGTGTGCTGTCTAGGGAAGGGACGGAGAGAAAAATTTAAAACTCAAAAACTTATGAAAGTGATTGTTGATAATTCAAAATAAATTAACAAAAAATAAATGCTATTTGATTAACTGACATTGTGTTCAAATAATGCAAGGAGGCATGTAATATACTTCAGAAATATTTAGATCTAAAATAATAATAATTTTGTGCCTTAAGGGCTAAATTTCAATTGTCTGGACAAGTCACATCTTTGATGAGGCTAAATTATGATGAATCAATTTATTTAGTATTTATCAAAAAACTGGGGATCCAGATAAATCACTGTCTTACATTTTTTTCCCAAAGAAGGCTATACTTTTAACTTTATTTTATTTTACTATTTGTTAAATAGTCTTTATTAATTTTAATTTTAGTTGATAAAGGATTATGTAGGTATACAGTTAGAGGAAATGATGTTTGTGATAGCATTTTCATATTCAAAGTACTCAATAAATATCAATAAGTAGTCATCTAACTTCATATTTTATCCTGAATTTACTGCTTACACTATAAAACTGATGTTATTCTCCTATATTTTTATAATGGAAAAGTACAGATTCATTTACCATCCTAAAAAACTATTCTGAAAATGACATTAATTTTAGGTTAAGTCCTTAGCTTTCTTCTCTATTCTCTCTGTCTTTCCTTGGCAAGTTAATTCAACTCACAATTTCAACTGCTACTTCTAAGCTGAGATCTCTAGTCCTGACATCTCTTTGAGAAAATTAAATTGATATTTTTCTCCATTTTGGTAACTGATTCTGTTCTGTATCTCTGCCAACATCTTGTACACTGCCTAAGTCAATGTTTCTTTGCCTCTGAGTTAAGTTCATAAGTTCAACTTTCTTTTCTGAGTTAAGTAAGTTTAGAAGTTCAGTTTTCTGCTAACCAATGTTCTATTCTATTCTTGTGTCAAAGAAATCTGTTATTCTCGAAGGTTGCAGGTGGATGTCAGGGAGTCTGGTCTGTTATCTCTGAAACACTGACTGTCCTTCAAGAAAGTCTGTTCTCAATGTCTTACACCGTATACCAAGATAAAGTCCAAATGGGTATATGATTTACACATAAATGGTGATATCATAAGCAAATTAGGAGATCAAGAAATAGTTTACTGGTCAGATCTATGGATAAAGAAAGAACTTATGGCCAAACAAGAGACAGAGAGAGCAATATGAGATGCAAAGTGTGGATAATTTTGATTATATTGAATTAAAAAGGTTTTGTACAAACAAGACCAATGCAACCAAGATTAGAAGGAAAGCAGAAAGCTGGGAAACAATTTTTTACAGCAAGTGTCTCTGATAAAAGGTCTCATTTCTCAAATATATAGAGAAACTAAGTCAAATTTATAAGAACACAAGTCACTCCTCAATTGATAAATGGTCAAAGGATATGAACAGGCAGTTTTCAGATGAAGAAATCAAAGCTATCTATAGTCATGTGAAAAAAAATGCTCTAAATCACTATTGACTACAGAAATGCAAATTAAAACAACTCTGAGGTACCATCTCACAACCATCAGGCTGGCTAATATGACAGAAAAGAAAAATGATAACTGTTGGAGGCAATCTGGGAAAATTGAGACATTAATGCATTGTTGATGGAGTTGTGAACTAATCCATCCATTCTGAGGAGCAATTTGGAACTATGTCCAAAGGACTACAAAACTGTGCCTAGCCTTTGATCCAGCAATACTACTACTAGTTCTGGATCCCAAAGAGAAGCAAAAACAAAAAGGGGGGAAAGGATCTATTTGTACAAAAATATTCATAGCAGCTCTTTTTGTGGTTACAAAGAATTGGAAACTGAGGGGATGCCCATCAATTGGGAATGGCTGAACAAGTTGTCTTATGTGAATGGAATGGGATACTATAAGAAATGATGAGCAAGGATGCTTTCAGAAAGACTTACATGAACTGATGCAAAGTGAAGTGAGCAGAACCAGGAAACATTGTATATAGTAACAGCAACATTGCATGATGACCAGCTATGAATATCTTAGTTCTTCTCAGAAATGGTCTAAGACAATTCCAAAAGACTCATGATAAAAAATGCTATTCACCTCCAGAGAAAGAACTGGTGGAGTCTGAATACAGATTGAAGATACAATTTTCATGTTATTTTTTCCTGTTTTTTTCCTTTCATTCTGTTTCTTCTTTCACAACATGACTAATACATTTTACATGATTGCACATACATAAGTTATATCAAACTGTTTACTGTCTTAGGGAGGGGGAAAGGGAGGGAGGAGAAAATTTGGAACTCAAATTTTAAAAAATATTAAAATTTCGTCTTAACATGTAATTGGAAAAAAAATACTCTAAAAAAGAAAAGAAAATCTGGTCTGTTATCACTGTGGTATCAACTAGTAATGTTGGTGGACACCATCAATGAGCTTTCCATAGCAACAAGATGGAAGAAAGGGTTGTTGTTACTGAGGAGCTAAAACTCCCTTTTATTGGTAATTGCCTTACCAATAAATTGAATGTACTCAGAACTTTGTGCTTCAGTTTGCCTTAATTTTGATCATAACATCTTGAATGTCTTCCATCTGGAAGGCACAATTATTGGCACTAATGATGGAAATAGGAACGTTCAAAGGAAGAAGAGCAGGTTTGAGAAGAGATGAAGTTTGGTTTTTGATGTCTAGCACTGAATCTCTCAACTCTTACTTATTCAGGGCAGGTCAGTCCCAGAGGGTAGTTGGCTACTCCTCACCTTGAGTCTTTGGGGTAACTATGAGGAGTCAGGGGGTTCTCTAGTACTGCGAGCTTCCACTGCTATAATCACAAATTACTTTCAGGTGATATCATTAATGTTAATTAGAGTTAATTAGAATTTGGAAGCCTCTGATGGCAGAAAGAAAAGAAGAATTGTGAAGCCTCTTGATGAAAGTCAAAGAGAAGAGCATAAAAGCTGGCTTGAAACTTAACATCAAAAGCACTAATTCAAATCTGACCTCAGACACATAACACTTACTAGCTGTGTGGCCCTGGACAAGTCACTTAATCCCATTGCCCCATTTAAAAAAAATACAAAAAAACACTAAGATCATGGCATCTGGTCCCATCACTTCCTGGCGAACAGAGGGAGGAGAAATGGAAGCAGTGTTAGATTTTATATTTTGAGGCTGAGTTCACTACAGATGGCAACTGTAGCCATGAAATTAAAAGATGCTTGCTCCTTGCCAAGGAAAGCTATGGCAAATCTGGACAGCATACTAAAAAACAGAGACATCACCTTGTTGACAATGGTCCATTGAGAAAAAGATGTGTTTTCCAGCTGTAATGTATGACTGTGAGAGTTGGACTATAAGGAAAGCTGAGCACCATAGACTCATCTCTTTCAAACTGTGGTGCTAGAGAAGACTTTTGAGAGTTCCTTGGAAAGCAAGGAGATCAAAATCAGTCAACACTCAATTTATTGGAAGGACAAATACTGAAGCTGAAGCTTAAATACTTTCGCCACATAATGAGAAGATAGGACTCATTAAAAAAGACTCTGATGCTGGGAAAGATTGAAGGCAAAAGGAGAAGGGGATGTCAGAGGATGACATGGACAGAGAGTGTCATGGAAGCAACAAACATGAGTTTAGACACAGTTCAGGAGATAGTGGAGGACAGAAGGACCTGGTATGGTATTGTCCATGGAATCACAAAAAATCAGACATGACTGAACTACAACAATATTGACTAAAATAATATAACATTTGGTGCCAAAACATTCCCCAAAAGTCTGGGATATACTTTCCTACAGATACATGAAGGGAATCCAGGGGAGAAGAGATGCAGACTTAAAGCTCATGTGGCCAAAGGGTAGACTCTTGGCTCCTGATCAGATAGAAGGTCTTTCTCCCTTCCTGGAGTCCTCATGAAGTACACCCCTGGGCTGGGTGCGGTTATTGGCTGGGCTCCATGGATTGAAACTCTTCAAGAGTTCTAAAGTTTTCTTTCTTCATCTGTATCTGGTATGTTTTCAGGACACTGATCATAAATTGGGACTCTGCTACCATTGTCAATGGGAAGTCTAAATCCTCCAACTCTTTGGAAGATTTTCCTCTGGTTAACGGTAGGGGAAAGAAACTGAAACATCCCCTCAGCCCCAATCCCTCTTCAAGGGAGGGGACCATTATGTTAGCCTGATTCCAAACCAGCTTGCTGTTTTTATCCAAACCTCACAAGGTGTGGCTGATTCCTTTCAACAAATCCAAATATAGTCTATGTATTATCACATTCAATAGTCAATAAACATTTATTAATCACCCATTACATATCAGGCATTGTGTTTAGCCCCGGCATACAAACATGAAAAAAGGAAAAAAAACCAGTCCCTGCCCTCAAGGAACTTACAATCTAATGGGGGAAAACAACACACAAAAGGAATCTGAAAGTGGGGGGAAGGTACCCAACTCAGGAGGTTTGGTGGAGAAGTCTCCAGAGAAGTTCCAAAGCAGCACAGCCAGCTAAGAAATGAGATGTCTGCGCTGAGGCCTCTCCTTAAATAGCAGGATTGAGTTGATGACCCCACCCCCTAATTAGAGAGACAGAAAGTAATGTTGAGGTGGAGTACAAAGGCAAAGCATTTCATTCCTTCCAAACTGATTAAGGACTTTCAGATACCTAGTTTACTATTGATTAATTCAATCGCGGTATCTAGAAATTGTTTACACCTGTTTTACACCTTGGAGTTACTGATTTTGTAACTGGAGATGTTCTCACCCAATATCAAGGTGATCTTGTTAGTTACATTAACTGAGATGGGATGTGTTCAATTGCAATGGGAAAGAAAGAAGGGACTGTGCTAAGCACTTCACAAATACCACGTTTCATCCTTACAACAATCCTAGAAGGTAGGTGCTCTTATTATACCCACATAGATGAGAAAACTGAGGCAGACAGAGGTTAAGTGACTTGCCCAGAAGTGTCTGAGACTAAATTTGAACTACGGTCTTCCTGATTCTAGGTCTAGTGCTCTATCCCCTGAACTACTTGGCTGCCTCCAGTGGGATAATTTTCCACTTAACCTGCATGTGGTAGTAGGACATCCAGGATGAGGTATTCAGGAATGCAACAATTTGTGTTTGAATTATACCATGTTATCTATAAATTTTGTATTTCAGTTTAAAGAACCTTGTCACATTATTGAAAACACACTTTAAAAGTTATGGCATAATAAATTAGGGTACTTCCAAGCTCATTAAAAGAAAGCAGGATAAATCAAAAGATCTGAGTTTACAATTTTCAATTTAGTTCCTAACTGTGAGTCGGAGAGCATCAAATGGCAACATGTTAAGAAAGATTAAGAGAAAGGAAAAAAAATCCTCTTGTAATAAAGGAAAAAGCAATTCTTTGGGTTTTACACTAGAAAATATCAAGATGAAATATGAATGTTCTCTCCTCCCCTACCCCCTTTCTGGTTTCTGATCACAGAAAGAGCCCTGGGAAAAGGCCTAAGGAGTAGAGAAGAGGAACTTTCTAACTGGTCAGAAAATCTAGGAAGGCCAAATAAAGCCTTGACACTTAGTTGTTTTATAGCGATTTTGACAAGAACCAACTTGGAGCAATTCAAAAGCAGCAATCTACTACAGTCTTGGGGGGAACAGGAAGGGAAGGTTGAGAACCACAGTTATGTTAGTGTTTGATGACAGCCAAGGAGAAGTGAGAAAGATACCAAATCATACCCAAGGCATCATTCTTTAAATCTTGCCCTATAAATATTACTTTTTCAATATAACATTTAAAAATGTTTTTAGCTGCTCTGAGTTCTCTTTTTGATACAAAATGCAACATTGGGTAGAAAAATAGGTTATACACACACACACACACACACACACACACACACATATCTCAGTGACAAAAACATAACCAAGCGATGACTGCATACCAGGGACAGATTAACTTTTAAGTCAAAACACCTAAAAAAGAAATGAATACTTTGCAAACCCAAAGCCCTAAGTAGCAGCTAATACCATAAAAACAAACCAAAAGGCTAGATTGTATGGCATATAGGTGACATTTATGTACAATTTAGCTTGCAAAATGCTTTTACATAGATCGGGGTCCTCAATCTGGGGTACATGAACTTGTTTTTAAAAATATTTTGATAACTATTTCAACATAATTGGTTTCCTTTGTATTTATCTTATATATTTAAATACAGTATTCTAAAAAGGGATCCGTAGGCTTCATCAGTCTGTTAAAATCTATCAAAGTCATTCATGAGGCAAAAAATAAATAAGAAACTTTGACATAAATGACCTCTCGTGAGCCTCACAACAACACTGTAAGAAATGTACTATAGGTATTATTGCCATTTTACAGATGAGCAAACTGAGGCTCAGAGATTTTCGCTGATTTGCTTATGGCCAAACACCTATTAAGCAAGAGGCAAGATCTGAACACAGGTCTCTTTTTCTCTTTAGCCAAGTATTCTTTCCTCTGTACCAGGTTCTCTGTATAGGGCATTAAATTATTCAAAAAGCATTAATTAAGCACTTACGTTGTACAGGGCACCAAGCTCAACACTTGGATTCAGAAAACAAAAACAAAACATTTCTTCTCCTAGAGAGCTTACATTCAAATGGGTTTGGTTATGACTTCTAAGCCAGAGAAAACTAAGAAACCACTCTGATTGATTTCACTGCAAATGAATGTTATCTCATCTCAACTGGGCCTTCCTTCACTGCAGCAAGGTAAACATTCTATTCCTTCCTAATTAAGCTAAGGAGGCCGATAGTGGGAGGCATCCCAGGCTGGGGCTTAGTAAGGGGTGATTGTCCACAGGACAAAGGGCCATGGGATTTGGAGTAGAGGCCAAGATAGAGAAACAGGAAGAGTGTAGCTAGTGCAGAATGTAATGGTCTGGGAAAAGAACTGAGGGGGACAGGGAATGGAGGTCACAGGGGAATTGTATAGATTGAGCACTGCGGAAATTCAGATCTGAGGGGCATCGATCATTCTATTGGAGTCCTCTAGTAATAGGAGAGAAAGCCTGTGAGCCAGGCACTAAACTCATCGAGGAAGGCAGGAGCATGTTCTAATGTTTAACAGAACAGTCATCAGCATCTAGATTGGATGATATTTGGAGAGCATGAACCTGAAACGAGGAGACGTTATTTCTGTTCACATCAATTGTACATTTCAAGTTGAGAGAAGAGGAAGCATGACCATTTGACTAGCTCTCACCAGAATTTTTCTCAAATCCAGTTTGATGATAAGGAAGAGGGAAAAGAAAATAATGCTAGCCATGACTTCTAAAATTATGATTTGTTCAGTCATGCAAAACATATTACCATATTAGCCATGTTGAATCATAGGAGTTTATTAAGTAGAAGGGGGAGGGGCATGGCTAGACATATCCTTTAGGAAAATCATTTTGACAGTTATATAGAGGATGAATTAGAATAGAGAAGGGAGACCAATCAGAAGGCTATAGCAATAGTCCATGTGAGAAATGATGAGGATGTTGGTTTTATGGCTGGAAAGAAGAGGATGAATGAGAGGTATTGTGAGTCATGAAATGACCAGATTTGCCAAGTGATTGGACGTGTGGTGGATAAAGCAAGCAGCTGAGCAGGACATCAAGGTTTCAAACCTGGGTGACTGAAAAGATGGCGATAGGCTGAACAGAAAGAGAAGACTTTTGGAAGAGGGTGGATTTTGGAGGAAAGATAAGAAGTTTTCTTTCAGATAGCTTAAGTTTGGGATGACTATAGGACATCCATTTTGAAATATCCAACAAGTCAGGTATGAAAAATTTGTCTATTCATTCCTTGAATCCATGTGCTGCTTTTAAAAAATATATATTTTTTTAATTTATGAAATGAAAGAAGCATTTCCACAACATGTAGAATAAAAAAAAAGATTGCACATGAAACTGCAGATATATTTTATGTATAACCTGCTATTCCTCTTAAATATATTATAAAGTTATCATGTAACTTTCTTTTTTTCCTTCCCTCCCCCACTCCTTGTTCTAGAGATGGCTACCATTACATATATATATATATATATATATATATATATATATATATATACACACACACATATATATACTACACACACACACACACACACACACACACACACACATATATATACATATGTAAAACCATTCTAGACTTCATCGATTTTTTCACTGGGTACAGATAGCCTCTTCCTTCAGAGGTCTTTTGTAGCTAATTTGGATATTTATAATAGTTAAAATGACTTAGTCATTCAAAGTTGTTTCCCCCCCCTTTTTTTTTTGGTAAGGCAATTGAGGTTAAGTGACTTGCCCAGGGTCACACAGCTAAAAAGTATCATGTGTCTGAAGTTGGATTTGAACTCAGGTCCTCCTGACTCCAAGGCAGCAGCTTATCCACTGCACCACCCAGCTGCTCCTCAAATTTGTTCTTAAAACAATACCATTACTCTATACAGCATTCCCTTGCTTCCCCTCCCATTTAGGGTCTCAAGAACCTTCTGGGAGGTAGGGTGATAGCATGGAATGCATACTGGCTCTGTGGTTAAAGGATTAATACTTACAACCTGTGTGATGCTGAGCAAATCCTCTCTGAGCCTCAGTTTCCTCATCTGTAAAATGAAGGAGCTGCACTAGACAGCTTCTGAAGTTCCTTTCCCTCTCTCTAGATGTACACTCCCCTGCATCTGACCATGAACCAGAGAAGGCTACACGAACCCTGAGGCCACACAGAATTCTGGCCTTGGTGCTACCTGGGGTGGTGGTGGCAGTGTTTAGGAAGAAATGAAATAAAGCAATTGAATCACTGCTATATTATGCTGGAATAATGCTCAATCTTACTAAACTTCCCTACCAATAAGAGGTAGTTAAAAACACAATATAGTAAATGCTTATGTCAGTAAGCTTTCATTCTGGATTTTTACCGAGTCTGTCACTGGGAGTGCAAAAATACCTAGATATCAGCATTATCTATAATTCATATAGATAGTCCATATCGATCTGGAGTCAGAACAGCACATCACAATGCAAAGTATACTAAATTAAGAGTCTATTAAGGACTACAGCTCTGCTACTTAGTAGCTGTGAGATTGTTGGCAAATAATTTCCATCTCTGAGGGTCTTCTCACCTATTAAATGAGAGAACTAGAAAAGAGGATGTCTGGGGTCTTGAATATGAATGACTGAACAGAAACACTAAATCCTGTGATGTAAATGGGATAACTAGGGTCCCAGGTTTGGATACAGATCAGGGACTGAACTGAAAGAGAGTAACTCAACACTGATTGTGGGAAGCAATGGGAGGAGAAACTTGGAGAGAAAAAAGGAAAGCCATCTGAGCTGTTTAGTGGTCTCTGAGAGAAGACTTGGGAGCCACATCTCCAGGCCATTTGGGGATACGACTGAACATGACTCCACTTGATACAGACACTAATGAAAACCTTGTATTTTTCCCTGTTTAGTGAGGGGACAGAGGTGCTTCATATTGACTGATTTTGTTGTTCAGTCATGTCTGACTCTTCGTGACCCCATTTGAGGTTTTCTTGGCAAAGATACTGGAGAGGTTAAGTGACTTGCTCAGGGTCACACAGCTAGTAAAGGTCTGAGGCCACATTTGAACTCAGGAAGATGAATCTTCCCAACTTCAGGCCCAGTGCTCTATCCACTGCACCACCCAGCTGCCCAGATTGACTGGGTCTGGCCACTAAGTCACGTACTGGCTTCTCTAATCGTATTTTCAATCCGGCAAGTTATCTCTCTGAAAATATAAATTCAACTGATTCCCATTTGGGATCTAGTGTTTAGGATCATAGAATGAAAAGAAGCTTAGATGTTATCTAAATACAACCTGCAATTAATTCTCTCTCCTCAAGCAATAATGAGGATAATTCTGGCTTCAATTTTTAAAACTGTTCCTGTTGGAGCAGTCTTTTGTAAAACAGAAAGGAGGTGAGGAATATGGTAGCCTCCCCTACCTGCTAAATGAAGGAGGGCAGGACCCAAAAACCACCTGAGTTACCCTGACAGAGGAATAGCTGTACTAATGGTGATGTTCTCTTTGCTCATATGCAAGGAATTTAAATATCTACTTACTACCAATTCTCCCATGTTCCCTCATGTTCCCCCAGGCCTAAGTCAGCAGCAGTCCTGAACTTGGACCTACAATGCAGGTCCAACTTCTCTATTCCCTGCCCCCAGGGCCTTCAGATAAGAACCCTAAAAAAACCCACTCTATTTTACCTAACTCCATCCAGGGCACCATGTCCATCTTCCCTTATCACATCTTCATTTAGTATCTCCCCTCATTAAAGCTTGCTCAGTTCACTTTCTCTCTATACATTCCCTTGCGCTGGATTTTATCCTGTGGTACCATGCCTCCAAGTCACACAAGTTTAAGATCCTCAGAACCAGTCACTTCTTAGGAGCATGAGCCATCACCCAGAACTGTGACTAACCCTTTCGGCAGCCACACCTACATGCCAAGTCTTTGACTTAGGGAATGTAGAGCTCAAGGGCTAGATCAGAACCATGTGCCTGGACAGCAGGGTCCCTCCCCTTCTTTCTCCTCAAGATGAGGGCTGTGACTTAACCTCAGGCTTTTTCCCCTGGCAAAATAAGTGGCATTTAAGGGAGATTTCTGTCTTCTCCTATCCTGACTTTGGTATTCTAAACCTTCTTAAGTCTGCATTGAGACAGGCTCTTAGAGACTAGCTTTTGGGAAATGTGGTCTCAAAGAGTCTGTTGTTTTCTTTTTGTCCTAGGAGAGACTCAGAGACTCCCAAGAGTCTGGGCAGAGCTCCAGGGCAACAGCACAAAGAAGCTGGAGTTTGGGAGTTTCACTTTGGGTCGGTGAAAGGAGAAGAAGCTGAGCCTGGAAAATGAATGGAGTCAAGAGAGAAAGCAGTTCTGGTCAGCATTTTGCAATGAGTACCTAGAGTCTGGGGACCTGAGCTTGGAAGAAATGTGCTCTGCATGATAAGCAGCTAGTATGGGACAGCTGGAAGGATTCGAGAGTAGGTGTGGAAGCATATTTAAAACATCTTTTTTAGTTTAACCGAAAATGTTAAGAAATAATATTTTACTCAGTTTAAAACCCTTTCTAGACTTTTCCCTTTAGCAAAGTGAGTAAAGCACAGATCTGACCATGTCACCCTACCCTACTCAATAAAACCCCAGTGGCTTCCCATTTCCTTCAGGATGAAACATAAAATCTTCCACTTGGCATTTAAAGCCCTTCACAACATGACCCCTCCCTACCTTTCCAGTCTTTTTACATCTTACTGCCTTCTACCTTACTCTGTGATCCAGTGACATTGACCGCTTTGCTGTTCTCAACAACACTCTCTGCCTCTTACTCCATTCTTTTTCACTGGCTATCTCCCATGCCTGGAATCCTCTCCTGCCTCATCTCTACCTCTTGACTTCCTACAAAGTTTCAGGTAGACTATCTCCTTCTGCAGGAAACCTTTCCTGATCTCCTTTAATGCCTTAATAAATGCTTGCTGACCTGATTTGGGTAGAAAAAGCTATATGGTCCCAGAAAGAAGGTTAATAACCAAACTTAACCCTGTCAAGATCAGTTTACTGCCCCTCCACACTGCTGAAGTGGTTAGTGCCATTACCCATCTAAAGACACTGTCCTCTTTTCTATTCAAGGTTAAGATATTGATCATAGAGAGGAGGTTCCTTTGATTTACTTCAGGAGAATCAGAGAGTAGGGGTCAAGGAAGAAACTGAGAAGTGACTGTTGTTTTATAATGTTAACCCCAAACTGCATTTTAACATATTGTGATGTTTTCCTTCTTCAAGATTCCTATAAATGTTACCTGAAATCATTTTGGATAGAGAGATATATGTGGATATACGGTTTGGGGAAGGGCAGGATCATGACAGTCTGGACATTTCTCCATTCTAGAAATACTTGGACCTAGGAAATTAAATTGCTTTTGGTAGATTTGTGCCTAAAACTCTGAGTACAATATTAATATATTTTTTCTTTGACAGGTAAAATAAATATCAGACTATGAAGTAAGATTTCTCATTATTCATTCTCCTCCCTCTCTAATTGAAGAGGCAGACGCAGATCCCAAAGGTCATATCTGTTCTCTAAAGTTTGATTTACAATTTCTGGTTAAGTTGCTTGAATTTGCTGGGTGTCCAACAGACATTAGATGTTCCTGGTTGTGTTTTCATTGTTTGTGAAGGAGGATCATGATGGAAGGGGCCAACATGGCAGGGCATTATGCAGAGGCAAAGAAGTGAGCAGAGTGCAAAGATCCACTCCGCCTGGAATCTTACCAAAGTGAACCCAGTTGGGGACTTAACTTATTAATAATTTTTATTAGCTTCCTAATATCATAGAAAGATTAAGCCGTAAGAATATAGACATTTTCTCTCTCTCTCTTCCCCCACCACAAACAAACAACTGCCTCAGAGGTAATTAACATCCATGGTCTTCTCCTAGTTCAAAGCCCTCCATCAGATCTTGAATGAAGGGAGGTCATACATGGGGGCCATTGAAGGGAGGAACTGGGAAACGGGGACTCAGCCCACATTACAAAAGGTTGGGGCTACCTAAGGTGTGGGTGATGTATGTAGCTGGTTTGTCTGTGATACTATCTCCAAGCCCACACTCTTCTATAATGTCACTTCTATTTTTCTGAAAAAGGACAGGGCTTTAATATTTTTTTAAAAATGATTTGGAAACAAGATAATAGTTTTTGATTGCCTCAGAGAAATGGGTACTTCAGAAATACTTGAACAAGCTGTATTTCTCTCTTTGGCAAACAAGGCAGAGAATCTGAGTAGGAAAATTAACACCATTCAAAACTGAATGCATTCAAACATTCTGCATCAGTAAAATTAGATCAGTATCTATCTGCTTTTATTTTAGGATGTAGAAGACACTGTCTGAAATAGTAAAAGGGTCCAGGAGGAAGAAAAGAGCTGTCGAAAGTCAACACATACATGAAAGGGATGTTAAAAAGCAAATTGTTTGGATACATAATCATGCTTTTATCTTCCCTCCAAAACCTATCCTTTCTAACCTTCCTGGTTTCTGGCCATCCAGGCTCTAAATCTATAGTGTGGTTTTTTGTTGTTTTTTTTTTTACTTTCACCTCTTCTACCACATCCTATGAGTTGTTAAGCCCTGCAAATTCTACCTCCAGAATATCTTTTTTTTTTGTTCTTTTCCCCCCTACCAATCGACAGTATCTTATTTTTTCCAATTACATGTAAAGACAATTTTAAACACTTTTTTATAAAATTCAAGTTCCAAATTTCTCATTTCCTTCTGCACCACCCCCCGCAACCCACCCCAAGATGGTAAGCAATTTGATATAGGTTATATATATTCAATCATGTAAGACCTATTTCCATATTAGTCATGTTGTGGAAGAAGAAACAGTTTGCAAAAAAATTACAGTTTGGCAAAGGAAAAAACCACCAAAAAAAGTGAAAATAGTATGCACTTTGATCTGCATTCAGACTCCATGGTTCTTTCTCTGGATGTGGATAGTATTTTCCATTCTGAGTCTTTTGGAATTGTCTTGCATTATTGTATTGCTGAGAAGAGCTAAGTCATTCATAGTTGATTATCTCACAATGTTGCTGTTACTGTGTACGATGGTCTCTGGCTTCTGCTCACTTCACCTGGCATCAGTTCACGTAAGTCTTTCCAGGTCAGAATATCTCTTGCATCTGTCCCCTCCTTTCCACTGCCACCACTCTAGTTCTGACAGTCGACCTCATCCCTTTCTATCTCTCTGTTGCTTAACTGCTGACCACCCTCTCTTCCTGGATACTCTGTCCTCTCTGAGCTTTTGTGACCCTGTTCTCTCCTGGCTCTCCTCTTATCTGCCTGACTGCTTCCTCTCAGTCTCCTCTCCTCCTAACTCTGGGTGTTCCCCAACTTTCTGCCTTAGGCCCTTTTCTATACTCCGAGCAACTTCTCCAGTTCCTTTGGGTTTAACTATTATGGCCATGTAGACGACTCACTGATCTATATATCTGGCCCCAAGTCTCTTCCCTGAGCTCAGGCCCAAAACACCAATGACAGTCAATCAATGAATAAACATTTAATAAGTGCCTACTATGTGCCAGGCATTTCAGAGGGTCTTAGAGACATCTCAAACTACCAAGCTAAATTCACTATCTTTTCCCCCTAAGCTCTCCCTTCTTTCCTACTTTCCTGTTTTTCTTGAAGATAATACCTTTCTTCCAGCCTCCTCAGGTTCATAACCTTGGCATTATCCTCCACTCTTCACTCTCCCTCACCCCATAGCCATAGTGGAGAAAGCACTGGAGTTAGAATCAGGAAGACTTGAGTTCAAATACTGTTTCAGATACTTATGACCCTGAGCAAATCACATAAATTCTCTCAGCCTCAGTTTACTCATTGGACAATAATAGCACCTATCTCACTGGGGTTCTATAGGCATCAATCAAGATGATATATGGGAAGGGCTTTGCAAACCTTAAAGTACCATATAAATGTTAGTTTTTATTATTACTCATTCAGTGGCTAACTTTTGCCTTTTCTATTTCCACAATATCTTTTGCAACTAACCCCTTTTTCAACTCACACAACTATCATTTTTGCAACTGCCTCTTCATTGGTCTTTCTGCCTCAATGTCACTCCATTCAGACATCCTACACATTCCTGCCAAAGTAATTTTCTTTCATGCAGAACTGACCATGTGACTTCTCATTTTCAATCAAGTCCTGCGGCTTTTTATTACCTCTACAATAAAGTAGAAACTCCTCTGTTAAGCCTTTCACCACCAGGCCCCAACCTATCTTTCCAATCTCAGTGAAATCAGTGACACCGTTCTCAGAATAAAACACTCCACCTCTTAACTCTGGGCATTTTCTCCATTCAACCCCCATGACTGTCCCTCCTACCTACAATGTTCTTCCTCATCCCTATTACCTGGCTTCGCTGTATTCCTTCAAATCCCAGTTAAAATTCCACCTTTTACATGAAGCCTTTCCTAATACCTCTTGATTCTCATGTTTTCTCTCGGTTCATCATTTCCTATTTATCCTGTATATAGTTTTTTGGGTATATATTTGGTGTCTCCCCCATTAGATTGTGAGCTCCTTGAGGGCAAGGACTGTCTTTTGCCTCTTTTTATATCCCCAGTGTTTTTAGCACAGTGCCTGGCATATAGTAGACACTTAATAAATGCTTACTGACGAACTTTAAGAGGTACAAGGAGACCTGAGATAAAAAAATTTTAAGAGCATATAAAAGCAGCAAAACCTTCAGATGGCTTGATATTGTTGTGATCCCAACTCTGAGCAAAACATTTATAAAATAACATCTCTGTTAAGCCTTACCTGGGTGAATTATCCCGAGATCGTCGGAGCCATCTTGCCACCATTTGTTCTATTCTGTGTGCTTTTCTTGTCTGTAATAAATTGTTCTCCAGATCTTCCATTTACCTAAAAATATAAGAAATAGGAATTTTCATTTGGAAACAAAACAAAATACATCACTAAACTATGTTCAGTCAAAACACTAATGTTTCCGGCAAAAAGTGTTTTCATTTTGCATATTTTGAATGTAGATATTGACAATGACTAATGTTTACATAGCACTTCAGAGTTTACAAAGTGCTTTGTGTATATTGTCTAAGCTGGATGGCACAGTGGAGAGAATGGTGGACTTGGGAGTCAGGAAAGACCTGCATTCAAATTTTCAAATTCAAAATTCAAATTCAAATCACTCATTAGCTGTGTGACCCTGAGCAAGCCACTTAACCGGTCTGTGCCTCCGTTTTAATAATAACAATACCCATTTCCAAGGGTTGTTGTAAGGATAAAGTGAGATAATATACGTAAAATGCTTTGCAAACCTTAAAGTCCTATGTAAATGCTAGTTGTAATTATTATTATTATTGAGCCTCACAAAAGCTTGATGAAGTACCACATATATTATTCCATTTTGCACTTGAAGAAACTGAGACTCAGGTAAAATAAGTTGCCCAAGTTGACTTAGCTAGTAAGAATCAGAAATGGAGTTTCAATCCAGGTTTCCTAACTGCAAATACAGCACTCTTAACCATACTATGTTCTTATTCTGACTGAATTACAGTTACCTCTTCCACATCACAGGGTTAGGGGCATAGTGCCCTCCACAATCTGGAAAATCTGCATAAAAGTTTTTGGCACTCTCTTCATACCAGAGAAGAAGTCTGAATTATTACAGTATTAAAAGATAAAAATATATTGATATAATACAATGCTACACATATATTTTATGCATTTCTGAGTTTTTAAACCTTTTTCATGTCGTCTGCTGGCCTTCACACGTCATCTGTGGCTCCTGCAAAACTCCCCCCAAATTCCCATTTAATTTCTCATGCTGACCTATGATATATCAAAACCACGATGGGTAAGGGATAACTGTAAATCATTAAAATAGTTAGCTAAGTTTCCTTAACTAAGGTTCTCTTCCAAATGCCTCATTGTTAAGGTGGGTCCTCAAAGGATGCTGACAAATCTCAGCAACTTGGAAAGGCCTCACAAGGTGCAGTGGAAAGAATGTTCCTCTTGAAACTGGAAGACTGTGATTTGAATCCTGGTTATGCTTACTACCTATGTGACCTTGGGCAAAGTCACTAACTTCTCAGGGCCTCACTTCACTTATCTGAGGGGTAGCACTAGATGACCTCTGAAGTCATGTTATTTATAATCCTACTATTTTTACATAGAAACAGTGCTATAAATATTGCTTCCATAGAGATAATTTATCCTTCGAAGTGTTATGAACAGTGGTCAGGATCTATGCTTTTCAGTTGAAAGGGACTTTAGAGATCATCTGCTCCAACCCTCTCATTTTATAGATGAGCAAATGGAGACTTTTTTTTTTTGGTGAGACAGTTGAGGGTTAAGTGACTTGCCCAGGGTCACACAGCTAGTAAGTGTCTGGTCTGAGACTGGATTCGAACTCAGCTCCTCCTGACTCCAGGGCTGATGTTCTATCTACTGCGCCACCTAGCTGCCCCAAAATTGAGACCTCTTAAGAGACTCACTTAGGTGAGTTGTTCAGTGAGTACATAACAGGGTTGGCCTATGTTCTTGAAAGCTATAGTTCAACTACGTTATGGTTTAAATGGGCTGGTAAGGGATATCCTGGGAAACCAAATAGCATTTAGAACTTGGATTCTAAGGGAAAAGAGCATTCCACATTTCAAATGACTAAGAAAAGAACAGCAGTCAGTTATCACCTTGGGACTACCTGTACTATTAGAGTATCTCTTCACCATTGCTACCAGTATTTTTGAACAAGGGAGACAGTTACTACGCAATACTTTAGTTTGAAGGTGAGGATGGAGGAGGGGAACTAAGTTACCTGGACAGCATTTTGGTGGGACAATAGCAATTATGACTCTGTAGTGCTGTCTTACTTTCTGTATCGTACAATTATAGGGGATGGGTTCCCATACATTTAGCCAATGAAGTTAGGCAAAATACATTAATACCAACCTATAGGCTATCTTTTCCCCACCTCTGATAAAAATTTTCTGGCCCTAAGTTGGGACACAATTCCAAAAGGAAGTGGCAAATGAGGGTGATTTTTTTGGGCTAAAAGTTACTTAATTTTGTTATCTTGTAAGCCTCTTTTCCTCAAGAGAGCCTAGTTGAGACATTGACACAGATTTTTTTAATGCTTTGAACACTTATCTAAGCATTTCAAAGTGTTTATATAGCACTATGTCCCCAAAGGCCTGGCAAGCTGTGGCCCCCGGGGTCAACAAAGAGTCAGACATGACTGAACAACATGTCCCCAAAGATGTTTGTAATGTAAAGGAGTAAGAATATATAAATGTTATTTTTATATTGAAATCAGATTAAGAGCTACAAGGGTTATTGCCACACCTAGAAAACAAATAACAGTATATACATATGTTTCCTGGCTTCTCTCTTCATCTCTGGTATACATTCTCATCCGTGTGGTTTAGTAATTGAAAAGCATATGTTTTCAATCCAATCTGCATTCCTTAGACTTGAAGAAATGTTCAGCAGTGGAAGAATCCCAGGCTAATCACCCCTGAGATGATTGGTTGCCAGGAGTTAATAACCACAGTGATTGCTCTGTCAATTGCCAGAAGGAATTTAAAGGAAAAGGCTATGCGATGCGCACAAAGATAGATTATGTTTACAGGTTCATAATATTATAGATATGCAGCTGACATGGACCTTAGAGGGTGCTTCCAAGCATTTACTATCCTCCCATCTTTCAGACATCTTGAAAATTAATCTTTCAACAACCTCAAAAGTCCCCTAGAAGACTAGCAGCTTTCCCCATCTTTCTTTTCTTTGGTGCCATTTCTACTTCCCTTTTTAAGGAATGAGATGTTACAGTCTAACTGTGATGGACCTACTCTTATTGATGGAGAAAAGATATTACTATATAAATGTTTACAGGTCTTTTCCAATTTTTTTCTGTTCCTTGTCATCCTTCCAGTTTCATCTTTAAATGCTCTAAGGATAATATGGCTTAGTGCAGTCTTTCACCAATCTCTTTTCTTTTTCTCCATTGTTTCTTACTTGTTTTTTAGGCAATGCTGCTCATAAGCTACTACCACCTCCCACTGTTAAGACTTTCTAAGCAAGATTATATTCTGAACTAGCATTACTCTTCCCAGCCATCCTTCTCTCTCCATTTGGCAAGGAGATCAAGCATTTCTTGGCCAATGTAGTTTCTAGGGTTGTTCCCCTCCTCCATTGTGATTTACATCGTGTTAAACTTCATTAGGAAATGGTAATAGTCTGTGTTGATGTTTGTTCTGTTATTCATTTCCCAATTATTGCCATAAAAAAGTGAATAGAAAAGGAATGTAGCTGAGGAGGGAAAGCCAACTCAAGGTGGACAGTGAAGATGGATTCATGGGAGAAAGATGAAGAAGAGAATTGTTATTACTTTACAAGGGAGATTCAAGAGAGAGATAAAAGGCCCCAAATTCCCACCTTTGGGTCTTCTCCTTTGCACGCATTTATTTAATTAATATTTTTGTATTTGTATCTTCCTTCATATCTCTCCTACAATATTCCCTGAGGGCACAGACTATGTCATTTTTTTCATCTTTGTATTCCTAGAACCTGGCATTAAGCCTTTTCACATGGTGGGTGTGGGTTGAACTGAACTGCAAGTATTGTACGTTCCATCTCTTATCTCTCTGTACTTTGCACCAACTGTTATCTGTGCCTAGAATGCACCTCATTTCTCACCTCCATATCCTAGAATCTTTAGCATTCTTCAAAATTTAACTTAGCAT
Source organism: Phascolarctos cinereus (assembly GCF_003287225.1). Taxonomy (NCBI): domain Eukaryota; kingdom Metazoa; phylum Chordata; class Mammalia; order Diprotodontia; family Phascolarctidae; genus Phascolarctos; species Phascolarctos cinereus. The sequence continues at coordinate 265,313,529 of NW_027555847.1, read as the reverse complement.
ACCTGCTATAGGAAATCTATCCTGACCCTATCCTCCCCTAGATATCAATTCCCTCCTCCAGATTTTTTTTTGGATTGGGCATGATTTCATTTTCCCATACCCAGTGGGGAAATCCCTTTGACCTAGCATATGGCACCTACTCTGAACTTGGAGACTTAGACAGTTGTCTCTATAAGTTGAGTTTTGCATATCAGAGGTATTCAGAGATATCAAAATAAGATATTCCTTAAAATCCTCTGATTACAGCCTACTTCACAAGTACTGAAGTGCTACTTAATTAGGAAAACAAGATACAGTTTTAAAAAATCACTCATGCAGAATTCACTGGTTATATAACTGAAACACATCTTTCAGTAAGCTCTCCCACAAGGGGAGCTGTTACATCCACTTCTCCTTTGACTGTTCCTGCTAGTGATAGATGTGATGGTAGACAAACTTATGCTTTTTGTAAACCTTAAAGCACTATATAAATGCCAGTTATTAATGGAATCCTCTACTACTAGAGACACAGTAGTCAAGCCATACTTCTAATGATTCCAAGAGTAGGACATATCTAGGCAGCTTGGTGGTATAGTAGATTGAGTACTGGACTTAGAGTCAGAAAGCCTTGAGTCCAATCCTGCCTCAGACACCTGGACAAATAACTTTTCTCAGCCTCAGTCTCCTCATCTGTAAAATGGGAAGAATAATAACATGTAATACACAGGGTTGTTATAAGGTTCAAATAAGATAATGTATATAAAATACCTTACAAATGGGAACTGGTTGAACAAATTATGGTATATGAAGATAATGGAATGCTTTTGAACCACAATAAATGACAAAAGGGATAAAGGTGTTGAGAGAAACCCGGGAAGATTGTATGAATTGATGCAGAGTGAAGTGAGCAGAACAAAGAGAATAATTTATATAATAACATTTGTAAAGACGAATAACTTAATAAAAAGACTTAAGCTCTCTGATCAATGACCAACCATGATTCCAGAGGACTTATGATGATCTGTGCTACCACCTCGTGAAAGAAATCAATAATTCAAGACACAGAGCGAGACATGCATTTCTGGACATGGACAATGGTGGAATTTGTTTTGCTTCATTATGCAAATTGTCACAAGAGTTTTGTAAACTAGTGGAGTGGAAAGGAGAGAAAATAGAAGGAAGAGGAAAGGAAAAGCAGGGTCACCAGATGCTACAGGGAGACAATGCTTTGACAAAGCATTTCTGTCTATTTGCTTTCTCATGCAGCAATTGCCTAAAGTCACTAGTCTGAAGAAGCTATTAAAATAGTCAACAAAGGCCAGAGTGTTCACTGAGGCAGTTGAAACATTGCTCTTGGCCCCCAGCTGTAGACAACGATCAGAACCATAGACAGATCTTGGTTTCTCCCAGCCATCACAATGAGCTATTGTAGAGCTAACCTATGGTGGTAAATGATACTAGAAGGCATAAAGATATAATGTACTTATGGTCCTGACAAATATAGTAACTATTTTCCTTTCAACTCCAGAATTCCCACCCCGTTGTTCTTATTGGTGACTACAAGTGGCCTGATATTTCAGGCCAGATTAGCTCCAGCCAGGCCTCACTTTACTCTCCCTTCCTCCTACCATTCCCCATCCTAATGATTACTCAGAGTAAATGCAAATAGTAACTGTTTCTCTTTTGGCCAGCAATCCTGAGGGTCTTCCCCTCCCATTCTGATTTTTTTTTTTAATTGAAGGGGCCATCCCTTGACTCACTTCTTAAAGAGGCCTATTCACTGAATGGGTATTACCTCACTCAAACTGAGACCCTGAAAAGACCTTAGCTTAAAAGGGCCACGGTCTCCCATTGCATCCTGGGCCACCTCCAGTCATCCTGATGACTATCTGGCCCCTGGACCCAGATGGCTCTGGAAGAAAAAGTGAGGCTGGTGACCTTGCACAGTCCTCCCAATTGCGAGTCATGTCATCATCAACACAACACGACAACAACAGCAATAATGATACTCCCCATACACTTTCCAGTTCTGGAACCATAATCGAATCAATACCGCCATTGCTACTGAAAAAGAGTGAGTCAATATACTGCCATTGCTACTGAAAAAAAGTGTGTCAATATACTCCTCTATGGCACTATTCACCATCATCACAACTTGCTTTCCAAACCAAAATACCCTTTACGGAGACTGAATAGGAGGGGGATCTTGGGGCAGTCAATGGGTGGTCTGATTTGCACCCCTTCCCTCCCCATCCCCCTTACCAATATGGTAAATATGGTAGGAAAGTTTGCTGAATGTGTATACCTGGGTTAGATGAAGTTTGCTAAGTGGATAGTTGGCTAATGTGCATTCTTATCCCTAAATAAACATAAGGTTATTTGGGATGGTCAAGAAAATGCTCTTCTAGGCAGGTGAACTGAGCTTTGAAGTCAACTTGAGATTTGAAGGAGTAGAAGTGAGAAAGGAGTACATTCCATCCAAAGAAACAGGAGATGGAGTGCCATGTGTAAAGAATCTTGACAAGGCCAGTTTTGATGAACTGAAGAGTGGGTGAAACGGAGGCTTGTATAATGAGCCTGGAAAGGTAGGATACAGCCAGATTGTGAAGGGCTTCGGATGCCAAACAGAGGAGTTGTAGTTTATCCTGCAGGCATTAGGGAGCTGTTGTGGTCAGACCCCTACTATAGGAATGTCATTTGGGGAGCTGTATGGAGGATGGATTGGAGAGAGGAGAGATGTAAGCAAAGAATCAAATTCAAAGGCTGTTGCATCCAGACATAATAAAGACCTGAACTAGCGGGCTGGTGTAGAAGTGGAGAAGAGGGGACAGATTTGAAAGATGTTGTGGAGCTAACAACCGACTAGATGAATGGCGAAAACAATATTAGTTCCTGTCCTCAGGAAACTTACACGCTACCGAAGGTTGATGGCTTGTATCCAAATAAGTATATTCATGATAATCTGAAGGGCAGCTAAGTGGCATAGTGGATAGGGCTCTGGGCATAGAGTCAGGAAGACACATCTTCATGAGTTCAAATCTGGCCTTAGATACTTACTAGCTATGCGAGCCTGGGCAAGTCACCTGTTTGCCTCAGTTTCCTCATCTATAAAATAAGCTGGAGAAGAAAATGGCAAACCATTCTAGGATGTTTCCAAGAAAACCTCAAATGGGGTCATGGGGAGTCAGACACAACTAAAAAACGATTTAACAACAACAACAAAAGATGGTGAGTAAGAGTGAGGAGTTGAGGATAGCATCAAGGTTGGGAACCTGGGTGACCAAAGGGATGGTGGTAATCCTGACAGAAATAGGGAAATACAGAAGAGGGGTAAGTTTGGGGGAAATAAAGAGGACAGATTTGGGCTTGTTGAGTTTGGGATGCCTCCAAAGACATACATGTCCAACAGGCAGTTGCTGATGCAGGATTAGAACTCAGGAGAGATGGCAGGGCCAGTTAACAGATCTTAGACTTGTGAGGATAGTTGAACCTGTGACAGTTGGTGAGGTCACCAAGAGAGTCTGGAGAGAGAAGAGAACTCAGGACAGAACCTGACACTCACAGTTGAGGGGGATATTATGTGGATGATAAACTAGCATAGGACACTGAGAAGGAGCAGTCAGAGAAAGAGAAACAAGAGAGTGGAATGAAAAGTTAAAGAGGGGAGAGTGTCCAAGGAGAGGGTGGTCAACTATGTCAAATGCTGCTGAGGCTAGAGGAAAAAGGGAGAAGGGAGAAGAGAAGAAGAGGGGAGAGAAGAGAAGAGAGGAGAACAAAAAGGGAAGGAGAAAGAGGAGGGGATAGCAGGAGAGGGGGGATGGGAGAAAAGGGGAGGGGAGAAAAGAGAGGGGAGAAGGGGATTATGTGCTGTGCTAACCGCAGTGGCAAATTGTTTCTCTGGCATGTCACTGGGCTGCTCAATCAATGGGAATAGAGGATGGACTTACGGACATTTGGCTTATGAATACCTCCTTATCATGCTTCTCATGGAATGGGAAGACAAGGCTCCTTTTAAGAAAACTATCATAGATAGGGTCAGAGATTTAGGGCTGAAAGGGAACTTAGAGGTCATCTATTCCAACTTCCTCTTCTTTTGGATAAGGAACTAAAGCCTAGCAGGGGTGGGGAACCTGCAGCCTGAGGCCACATGTGGCCCTCTAGGTCCTCAAGTGTGGCCCTTCGACTGAATCCAAACTTCACAGAACAAATCCCCTTCATAAAAGGATTTGTTCTGTAAAACTTGGACTCAGTCAAAAGGCCACCCCCAAGGACCTAGAAGGCCACATGTGGCCCAAGGCTGCAGATTCCCCACCCCTGGCTAGAGAAATGAAGTTAGTCAACTAGCATCTATTATCTTTGTTGTTGTTCAAGTCATTTCAGTCATATCCTACTCTTTGTGACCCCATTTGGCATTTTCTTGGCAAAGATACCAGGCTGGTTTGACATTTGCTTCTCCAGCTCATTTTACAGATGAGAAAACTGAGGCAAACAAAGTTAAATGACTCACCCAGGGTCAGCCAGTTAATAAGTGTCTGAAGCCAGATTTGAATTCAGGAAGATGAATCTTCCTGATTCTAAGACCACTGCTCTATCCACTGCGTTACCCAGTGCCAGGTGCTGGGATAAATGTTGGGTACCAAAAAAGGGCAAAAACCAAATATAGTTATCCCTTCCACATTACGACTTTCCCCATTGCAGTTTTGATATATTGCAGGTTGGCATAAGAAATTAAATGAGAGTTTTGGAGGAGTTTTGTGGAAGTCACAGATAATAGGCGAAGGTCAGCAGATGACACAGAAAAAGTTTAGAAACTCAGAAATGCATAAAATATTTGTATGGTATTATATAATATCAACATATTTATCTTTTAATACCATAATAATTCAGACTTCTTCTCTGGTACAAAAAGAGGAGCAAAAATTTTTACATGCATTTTCCAGATCCCCAGGACAGCACTGCGCCCCTAATCCCTTTGATGTAGAAGGGATAACTATAGGCCCTGCTCTCAAGAATCTCAAAGTCACTGATGCTGAGTGAAGTGAGCAGAACCAGGAGAATGTTGTACACAGTAACCGCCACATTGTTCAATGACTAACTTTGATAGATTTAGGCCTTCTCAGCAATGCAAGGATCTAAGACATCTCCAAAAATCTCATGATGGAAAATGCTATCCACATCCAGAGAAAGAACTAGGAGTTTGAATGAAGATTGAAGCATACTATTTGCTATTTTTTTCTTCTGTTTTGTTTTGTTTCCTCTTTCTGGTGGTTCCTCCTATTGGTTCTAATTCTTCCTTACAACATGACTAATGTGAAAATAAGTTTAATAGGAATGCATATGTATAGCCTATATCAGATTGTGCACCATCTTGAGGAGGGCGGTTGGGGAGGGGGAGAAAAATTTAAAATTCAAAAGCTTATGGAAGTGATTGTTGATAAATCAAAATAAATTAATAAAAAAAAAAGAATTTCAAAGTCTAATGAGGTGACTTGACAGCAATCACACAAGTAATAAGCAGCAGAGTTGGAACATTAGTCCATTTCCTCTGATTCCAAATCCATCACTCTGTCTACTCTACTATGATATCTCTCTTAGAAAGGCAGGCTGGTGTTGTACCTAGTGTACTGGCCTTGGAATCACTAAGACTTGGGTTCAAATTTTGCCTCAGAAACTAACTAGTTGTATGACCCTGGGCAAATTATTTTAATCTTCTCAGCCTCGGTTTCCTCTTATGCAAAATGAGTAGGTTGGACTACATGACCTTCAAAGTCCTTGCTGCTTTAAATCTATGTGGCTATAAGAAAATCCTCTAGAAATTAAATGAAATAAGAGAGAAAAAACGAAGAAGCAAATGATCATCACTGACTCTTATGGTTGGATGGCTTGCTGGGAGATGCCTGAAGGGGAAGCCTACTTTAACATCATGCACCAGGCAAGGCTTTCATAGTCCACTGCACTGTCCTGATAAGCTGTGGGAAATGAGCAAACAAAATGACATTCTGTGGTCCCTAAAGAAAGAAAGAAGAAGAAAAAACCCTGCCTAAATGTTAAAGAATGATTACTGCCCAAACTAGAAGGTGAAGGAGAAGATAGTGAGTGTCATACAGTGGACCAAAGTGAAAACAGTGGTGCAGTATGGCAGGGCAAACTGTTGAAAATTCCAAGACTTAGTTTCGATTCAAATTCTAGTTCTATCATTCTGTAAGATTCAGGTTTTCTCTATGGCCAAGGTCTCAGCAACCAACATGAAAGAAAACTGTGGCAAGCATCCAGATAAGTCAGGAAAAATTACTTAGGTCGAATAGAGAGTGATAGTGGACTCTCTCAATCAGTCAATCCCATTTAAAATCCTATTTAAAGTAACTAAACAAAATGCTATACCCTGACACCTTTATTGGGTGAGAACAAATCTACCGAATCAATCAATCCGTCAGGGTCATTAAATTAATGTAGGCCCTGTCATAACCAACAGATCTGTTTTATAAAAGCTGCAAGTTAGTTTGAAATTGGGCATTCCAGTGTCTGGCCAGCAAGTTGTGGAAGCAATCCTGGTTGAGTCCTTCATGTGAGTTGACATCAGGCTGAGCATGCTGTGCATTCCCTGAGGCCATTGGCCAGACCCACTGTACACCTGTATTGCATGGATAATTCCCTCAATCCTCTGCTTGGCTTGGGTTGAGGCGACCTGACTGACTCTCTGTGCCTATTTTTTTTTCCCATTAGGGAAGGATTTTAATTAATTAATTGATTAATAACTAGCATGTATATAGCACTTTAAGGTTTGCAAAGCACTTTGCACATTTTTAAAATCATATTTTATTTTTTCCTCAATTACATGTAAAAACTAATTTTTAACATTCTTTTTTCCTTAAGTTTTGAGTTTTGAATTCTACCCCTCCCCACCCTCCCTTTCCCCCTTCTCAGATGGTAAGCAATCTGATATAGGTTATACATGTGCAATCATGTAAAATATTTAAATGTTAGTCATTTTGTGGAAGAAAATTCAAACAAAAGAAAGAAACAGCTAGTATGCTTCAGTCTGTATATAGGTACCATCCGTTTTTTCTCTGGAGGCAGATAGCATTTTTCATCATGAGTCCTTTAGGGTTGTCTTGGATCATTATATTGTTAAGAATAACTAAGTCACTCACAGTTGTTCACCACACCATACCGCTGTTACTATGTGCAATGTTCTCTTGGTTCTATTCACTTCACGCTTCATCGTTTCATGTAAGTCTTCCTAGGTTTTTCTAAAATCATCCTGCTTGTCATTTCTTACATCTGTGCCTGTTTCTTACTTGCAATGGGGTGTAATGGGTATTGGAATTAAAGCAGTACCTCGAAATCAAATGAAAAGCACCTTCCATCACTTGACTGTATTATTGCTGCCAAGCTGGTAGGGGCTTTGAAATCTAATAGCTTCTTTGCCATTGTATTTCACTCCTCCTCTTGACCACTTCTTGCCACATTTAGTACTTTGGGGGCCTTTGCTTGATGATTCACCTTTAGAGACCACTACTTAAAGGGTAACATTATGAGCCTAATCAGGAAAGTCCATCAGTAAGAGCCACCTTGCTCAGGCTCTCCCTAGAGAACCAGCATTGATCATTAATAAGCAACACCAATAATACCTTTTTGTAATATACTATTCACTATTACTCTTACTAACACATTCATTAGTTTGGAATTTGCCATACTGTATCCTTAAAAATATATATACTGTGAAGCGAGGACTTGCAGGTAAGATGGTAGCATGAATGTGTATATATAGATAGATAGATATAGATAGATAGATAGATAGATAGATAGATAGATAGATATAGATATACACACACACATACATACACACATATACATACACCTATATACACACACACATATATACACACACATATACACATACATATATACACAAACACACATATATACACACATACACACATATACATATATACACACAAACATACATATATACACACATATACATATATACACACATACACACACATATACACACATGTGTATACACACACATATATACACATATACCCACACATATATACACACATATACACATACACATATATACACACATATACACACACATATATATACACACACACACATATATATACACACACACACATATATACACACACACACATATATACACACACACACACATACACACACACTCCAGCAAAGACCTAAAAAGAGCATGAGATCAAATAATTATCCGGAAATCCAAAGAGAAATAACATGAAATCCAAAGAGAAATAAGTGTGTTTTTGTCCAGGCCAACACTGTACAAAAAAGCAATCTAGAAACTAATAGGCACTGGGTAAGAGATCCTGCCAGGGAAACCAGAGTAAACTCAGATGAACAATCCAGAATCCTGCAGTTCTCTGTTCTGTGGGGGGCCTGGCCTGCTCAAAGAGAGTTTTGGGGAAGGGAGCTCAGAAACCCACAGTGCTCTGACATAGGCATAGATAGTGGCCAGAGAGCTGATAGCAGATTTACTAGGATGTCCCAAAGGGACTAGAAGTACACAGTGCCATTGCCTGAGATGCTTCAGAGGGTCCTAAACTAGACTACAGTGATCTGACCTGGGAAAATCCAAGGGAACCTAAAACCTGACAACACTTTGGGCACAGAAATTCTAGGAGAGATGGAAGCCAGCATAAGGAGCCTAGAAAATAGAGATAAAAACCAAACCAGGTCTGACCACCCTATTTAAGAGCAAGTGAGTAGGTAGAACCTGGTCCTAACACAAAGTCTCAAATTAGAAATTAAGGCAGGAGATATGACTAAACAGAAGAAGGCACTAAACTTGTGAAAAATATTGTGGGCTAAGAGACACCCAGTAGGTTAACTCAGAAGAATGTAAACTCTACAAGAACTATAAGTAAAGCCTCAGAGAAAAAAAAAAGTCTTAGAAGAATTTTAAGAGTACTTGGACAAAATGGAACATGAAATTATATGCTGAATAAAAGCTCCAGAGGGAAAAAATGAAAGGAGAATAGTTTAGAACAGAAGGTAGAAAATCTTACTCAAATAGTAGACTTCCTGAAAATAGAATAGAGCAAAAAGAACTAAATGATTCCATAAAACAAAAAGAAATGTTAGAATGAAATTCTGAAAAATTGAAACTGCAAGAGGAAATGCAAGGCATTTACTATCAATTGCAACTAACAAAGAAAACAGGTCAAGGGAAGATGATTTAAAAATCATCAGAATCCCCAAAAGCCATGACCAAAAAAAAAAACTGTTATCATATTTCAAAAAGTCATAAATAAAAACTACCTTGATTTAAAAATGAAAATAGAAAGAACACACCAATCACTCTTAAAAACCCCCCACCAAAAATGAAAACTTATATAGCTAAAAAAAATCCTTTTATATCAAAAATTCAGATTTTTTCCATTTTTTACAAATTTTGAGTTCCACATTGTCTCTCTCCTTTCTCTCCCCCCTCATTAGGAAGGCAAGCAATTTGATACAGGTTATACATATTTAGTCATGCAAAATATATTTCCATATTAATCACGTTGTAAAAGAAAACAGACAAAAAAGAAAAAAAGTATGATTTGATGTGCACTTGGACTTCAGTTTTTTCTCGAGGTGGATAGCATTTTTCATCATGAGTCCTTTGGAAATGTCTTGGATCATCCTATTGCTGAGAATAGCTAAGTCATTCACTAACAGATGATCATTGTACAATATTGCTGTTATTGTGTACACTGTTCTCCTGGTTCTGCTCTTTCACTTTACGTCAGTTCATATAAGTTTTTCCAGGTTTTCCTGAAAGCATCCTGTTCATCATTTCTTATAGCACAATAACATTCCATCACAATCCTATACCCCAACTTGTTTAGCCAGTGCTCAATTGATGACCAATTTCCCATTCTTTGCCACCACAAAAAGAGTTGCTATAAATATTTTTGCACATTGAAGTCCCTTTTCCCTTTTTTGATCTCTTTGGGATACAGACTTAGTAGTGCTATTGCTGGGTCAAAGAGTATTCAAAGAGTATTGTAGCCTTTTGGCCATAGTTCCAAATTGTTCTCTAGAATGGTTTGGAATAATTCTCAATTCCACCAACAGTGCATCAGTGCTTCAATTTTCCACATCCTCTCCAACATTTGTCGTTTTCCTTTTCTATTATTTTAGACAATCTGTTGGGAATGAGGTGGTACCTCAGAGTTGTTTTAATTTGCATTTCTCTAATCAATGGTTATTAAGAGCGTTTTTCACATGACTATAGATAGCATTGATTTCTTCATCTGAAAACAGTCTATTTATATCCTTTGACTATTTAATAATTGGGGAATGATTTGTATTCTTATAAATTTGGCTCAGTTCTCTACATATTTGAGAAATGAGGTCTTTATCAGAGAAACTTTCTATAAAAAATTTCCCCCAGTTTTCTGCTTTTCTTCTAATTTTGGCTGCACTGAGTTTTGTTTGTGGAGAACCTTTTTAATTTAACGTGGTTAAAATTATCCATTTTACATTCCATAATGCTCTTGTATTTGTTTGATCATTTCTTCCCTTATCTAAGGTTCTGACAGGTAAACTATTCCATGCTCCCCTAATTTGCTTGTGGTATCACCCTTTATGCATAAAACATGTACCTAAAGTTTGGATTTTCTAATTCAAAGAAAAAAACTATACAAGCAGACAGAAAGCATTTAAGTACTTAAGAACCACAGTTAGGATCACACAAGACTGCAGAAATTATTCTAAAGGAGAAAATTTTGGAATACGACATTGCAGAAAGCAAAAGGTAGAGTCTTATAACCAAGAATAACATACCCTGCAAGGCTGAGTGTAATTTATAATGCATTTTTTCAAAAGAACCTTGAATGGAATAGAGGGCTTTCAAACGTTCATGATTTTTTTTAAAGAGCTGAAATGTTTGAAATGCAACCAAAGGAGTAAAAAGAAACCTGGAAAGGTAAATACATTTGAGCAATTTGAAGTGGCTAAACAATAATGAAATGCTTATGTTATAACAGGGAAGAAGAACCAAGCATCCCTCTTTAGTATCCTAATGTCTTTATGGGTGAGAAAGTGAGTAAAATAAAGCAAACAGAAGGATTAGGCATGGTTTTGTGCTGTTTTGATGTTCTTAAGAGGAAAGAACAGGAAGAAATATCCAAGGGAAGAAATGAGAAAGAAGGTAATGAATTTGACTATTTTTCTTAATTGGGATTATTAGAGACTATGTAAAAATGGAGGGAGTGAAGTGATTAGTATCACATAAACCTCACTCTTATCTGACCCAGACAAAGGAGAGTTGAACACACACATATACATATATACACTCACATCTAGTATAGTGTAGAAATACATTAAACTCAACAGGGAAATAGGTGGGGACAGAAAAAGTAGAGGGAAGGGTTTAAGAGGAAGGAAAGTTTGTGAGGGAATAGTCACAAGCAAAAGAAATTTCAATTTTGGATGATGGCACATAAAGAAAAAAATATATAAGTAGGAGATTAAGAAAAGAAAGGGTAAGAATCCGTGATTCTAGGTGAGTGTACTGATGGTGGTGACATGGAATGGAATCAATTACCAATTACTATTCTTGATCATATTCCTTCAGAGAAAAAGGGTATGACAGGTATCATGGATGGAAATTAAGAATTCATAACCACAATTTTGAATGGAAAAAATCACTAAAAACGGATAAGAAAGCAGAATCCAACATGTTATTTACAAGAAATATGTTTAAAACAAAGAGAGTTAAAAATGGACTAGAATAGATCTTATTAAGTATAAGTGTACTCAAAAAAGCAAGGATAGCTATCACAAACTCAGACATGACAACAGTTTGAAAGTGATAGATAAGTTTGAAAGTGATAAACAAGAAAACTACAATATGTTTACAGACACCACAGAAAATGAAATAATACCAATACTTAATATATGTACCAAATGTCAAAACATCTAATCACTTAAAGGAAAAAGTTAATCTAATTAACTAGAAAAATACACAGGAAAACTGTAATAGGTACTTCAGTGTATCACTTTCAGATCTAAACAAAGCTAACAAAAACAAATTAGAAGTTAAGGCTTCGAATAGAACTTTAGAAAGCAGCTTTCTGGCTATTATTGAATGGAAATAGAAAAGAGTGTACAAATCTCTAAGCTGTGCTTGGCGTCTTTATAACAACTGAGGGCCTAGGACATTAAATGCCTTATAAACAAATGCAAAAAAGTAGAACTATTAAATATATCCTTTACTGACCATATCATGGTAAAATTTTTTTTAAAAATAGCCTTTTGTAAAAAGGAATTAAACTTAAATGGAGACTAAGTCCCAAAGAATTGGGTGGGTTAAAAAACAACATACCCAAACTGTTGGGATGAAGTCTATAATGGTCTGAAAAGTCAGACCAGTTCTCTTAGTTTCAGTTCAATATAAAAATGAAATGAGACACTCATTTGTCACATTCAGCAGTTAACAAAAGGAAATTTACTTAGCTGTAGCATAGAAAGGATATTCAATATGATGCTGCAGAAATTAGCTTGGATGAATAAGGCTCCCCCTTGCTTTTATACTGTGCCATATCTGGTAAACACGGCAGTCAGATATTTACCAAGTCTAAAATGCCCTGGTGCCATGTGGGTAGGCCTTTGTTTTGCCTTTAGGTGACCCGGAAGTCACATCAATACATTCAGAGGCCACCAGGAAGTTGTCCATTATCACATCTATCATTTCATATAGTTTCAGAAATGCTAGTCGTAGCAATAATACAAGAAAACAAAACTGAGTGAATAAACATAGTCACAAAGGAAACAAAATTCTGCAGATGACATGAACACTAGAAAGTCACCTAAAAAATTAATTGAAACAATAACTTCAGCAAAGTAGTAGAATAGAACATAAACATTTCTGTATATCATAAACAGAAACAAATACGAAGAGCTAGAATGAAGAAAGCTAGGGGTGCCATGGATAGAGTACTAGACCTGGAGTCAGGAAGATTCATCTTCCTGAGTTTAAATGTGGCCTCTGCTACTTACTAGGTGTGTGACCCTGGATGAGTCACTTAACCCTGTTTGCCTCAGTTTCCTAATCTGTAAAACGAGCTGGAGAAGGAAAGGGCAAACTGCTCCAGTATCTCTGCCAAGAGAACCCCAAACGGGGACACAAAGTGTCAGACATGACTGAAACGACTGAACAACAACTGGGAAAACTGGAAAAGAATCTGACAGAACCTGGGCTTAGAGTGAAACCAACATCCCACAACACATACCACAATAATCTCCAAATGTATGTATGACATATATATAAAAGATCACATGATAAACAAAATGCAAGAGCAAGAAAAGTGACACCTTTTGCAACTATGCAAAGGGAAAGAGTACTTGATCAAACACAGGATGGAGAGAAGATCAAAGGAAATAAAACAGACAGTTTTGATGACATAAAAACAAAAAGCTTTTCTCAAGAGAAATCAAGGATGTTCAACTTTGAAAGGGAACAGTTAACTAGGAAAAAATATGCAGCAAGTTTTTCTGATAAAGGTCTGATTTCCAAGAAATAGAGGGAACAGATTTAAATATGTATAAACAAAAGCCATTCCCCAATTGATAAATGGTGAAAGGAAATAAATAGGAAACAGTGAAAAGAAAAAATTTAAGTGATCAACAGCCATACAAAAAAATGTTCCAAATTACCAATAAGAAATGCAAATTAAAACAACTCTGATGTTCCAACTCACTTGCATCAGACTGGCAGTCAGTCAATAATAAATAAATATTTATTAAGCACCTTTTATATGTCAGGCATTGTGCTAAGCTTTGGGCAAAAAAATAAAATCCCTGCTCTCAAGGGGCTCACAGTCTAATACCAAAACCAACTATAATGAACAAGATAGATTCAGGATAAATTGGAGATAATCAACAAAAGGGCATTAAAAGGGATGGAAAGGATGACAAAAAAAGGGAAATGACAGTATCTGAAAGGCCTGTGGGAGGATAGGCACACTAAAGCACTACTGATGAATTGGTCCAGGCATTCTGGAAAGTATCTTGGAGCCACACTCAAAGTCATTAAACTATGCATACCTTTGGATCCAGTGATACCACTACTAGACTGACATCCCAAAGAGATCAAAGAGAGAAGGAAAGGCTATATATGTGCAAAATATTCATAGTGACACTTTTTGTTTTAGCAAAGGTTTATAAGTTAAGTATTAACTATAAATTAAGGGCAGCTGGGTTGTATAGTGGATAGAGTGCTGGGCCTAGATGCAGGGAAACTCACCTTCATGAGTTCAAATCTGACCTCAGATACTTGGGGTTGTGAAAAATAGGACACAATTGAAAAATGACTGAACACATAAATTAAGTGACCACTAGTTGGAGAATGGCTGAACCAATTATGGTAAATTAACATGAGATATTGCTGTGCCATAAAAATGATTAAGGGGATACATTCAGAGAAATCTGGAAAGACTTACGTGAATTGATGCAGAATGAAGTGAACAGAATCAGAATAAGTTGTCTTTGTATCCCTGGAGCCTAGCACGATGTAGTAGACATTTGATAAATGCTTGTTGAATAGCTGTTAGCGATTAAAAGGGAAATAAGAGGACTGATGAGTGTGATGGCAAACATTCTCATATAAAGGAGGAGCCTTCATTTTTAGTTCTGCTTTCATGGAAATCTGACTTTATGGTAACATAACGTGTGTGTCTGTGTGTGCATGTGAGCATGCTCAGTTAACTTGATAAGCTAACGAACATGAGGAGCCTTCTTGCCCTCAAGGTCTATTGCCAGGGAGTAACAAATAAATAGAAAATTAAGTACAAAATATATACAAAGTATGGGGCTGGGAACTATCAACTGGGGAAATTAGCAGGTTTTCTGTAAGAGGAAACAGCATTCACACCCAGCAGAAAATTACTTGCTCATTTGAAAACTTCTGCTGATATGCTTCAAACTTCAAAATTTCAAGACATGAACTCTCACTAAGAACAGATTAAAGGCCTCTTCCATCATGATAAAGACGGTACAAGGAAATTCCTTGGACAAAGTAGAGGTAAGAAAAAGCCACTGAATGTACAGCATCTTATACACCTTGAGCTGGAAAGGCTTTTAGAGGTCATCCAATCCAGTCTGCTCATTTTGCAGATGAGGAAACTAAGGCTTAAAAAAGTTACATGACTTGCCCAAGGTCACACAGGCAAGAAGGGGAAGAGTGGGGATTCCAGCTCAAGTACCAGGGCAGGGGACTCTAAGTTTTATACTCTCTCCATAGGGCCACATTGTCTTTTCCCCTTGACATTTCAATTATTTTTGTGCATCCGACTGACTCAAATGACAGGACTGTCAGAATATATTCACATTACTTGGGGGATGGGGCAGCAGGGCAGAACCTTTGATGGCTCCTGTGGAAACCCAAATAGCAGAAAATTCCCCTTCTACATTTACTGGCCTAAACAAATCTAACAATGTTGGCAATCTCATCCTTCTCTCTCACATCCTCACACCTGCTTATTTTCCATAAGCATGCGTGCTGTAGCAACAGAACACAGGCAGCCTTTAAATGAACTAAATTATTTCCCCAAATCCTCAAAGCAGGATGAAAGAGAGAGCTTTAGCTTCCAGGACTATGGATTCAAATTAGAAGACTCTTTGCAGATCACCTAATCCTCTCCAATTCTCATTATGTTGCTAAAGAGGAAACCAAGGCCCAGATAAGTATCTTGGCCAAGGTCACACAGCAAAAACCATTCCTTGAAGCTTTTCTCAGCATGTAAAGAGCCAGGAAGCAACACTTTGGCATACATACTAAACAGCAGATGAGGTGAGGGAGAGAAAAGCCAACTAAAACTACTGCTACTGGCAAGAATAAGTGAGGCTTTTCATCATGGAGATACAGCTGCCCTGCAGATGTTTTTTTTTTCTTCCAGTATGGCCAGAAGTTTCCTATTTTGGTTGGATTGAAAGAGAAAGGAAAGGAAGGGTATGGAAAACCTTCAGTCAAAAGTGGCCTAATTAGCCAATTTTCTAGATACTTTAAATAATATTTGGGAGGAGCAACAATGATTGAATGATTTAGTACTTATTAAGAACCTCAACTTCACAATGTGCCTTTTTTTAATGTATTTGTGCCCACAATTTTGAAGTATAAGTTTGTCTTCTGGGTACCTAGCCTCTCCTCCTTTCTGAGTCCTTTTCCTTCTCTGGGAACCTCTCCTTATGTTTTTCAGATACCAAAGTGTCCTTTCGCTCTCTCTGTTTTTCCTTCATCCAAAACCTGGTTGTAAGAAGGTAGGAAGCTAAAGATTATAATAATGTTTGTACATTTGTACAGCATGTTTTCAAAGAGCTTTCACAGATTATCTCCAGAAAAGATCTGATAAACTCATTCACACTAATTTGGTGAGAACTGATAAGGCTTAGATTCTTGAGGTATTTTCAATTTGTTAGAGATCCAAGCCTTAAACTAAACTCAGACATTAAGCCAGTAGAGGGGATATTTCAGAGGTGATCCATGGGGTCTCTCTCTAAAATGGAGGAGATCCAAATTGACCTATCCTTAAACTTCCCTTTGCCTAGAAGCCCCGCCATCATACATAGCAAATAAGTAAATCTGTTTCACATCAACTAAAGCTACTCTTTCAGCTTGAGTCACACCCCAACACCCTGTCTATAAATATTTATAGTTACTATTCTCTTCAGTTTCAAAATACTCCTATGGGTTAGATCCATCTAAAGTAGGGTTTCTCAACCATTTGCAGTCATGGATCCCTTCTCCGGAATAACTGAAATATAATTTTGAATAATTGAAAGAAATGCTAAATTTCAGTTAGTAGTTAAGATGTAATTTTTTTCCCTATCCAAGGTCATAGGCCCCCTGAAATCTATCTGTGGACTCCTTGAGGATCAGTGAACTCCAAGTTAAGAACACCAAAGTTTCTCCTTCGACTGCCCTATTCCTGGTCATGAGTAATGGTCATTTA
Source organism: Phascolarctos cinereus (assembly GCF_003287225.1). Classification (NCBI taxonomy): domain Eukaryota; kingdom Metazoa; phylum Chordata; class Mammalia; order Diprotodontia; family Phascolarctidae; genus Phascolarctos; species Phascolarctos cinereus. The sequence goes on along the minus strand of NW_027555847.1, from coordinate 265,296,568 downwards.
TTTGCAGAAATCACCATGCAATGATGATTATTATTTATTCTCACCTAGGGATTGTTTTACAATGTATTTTCAAGGCAGAATTCTTTTGGCTAGGAATTCCTCCCTCCAATTCTCTTTAGTCATGACTTACTGCACATCTGAGCATGTGCATCTCTGGAACAAGAAAAGGGTGCCCTGCAACAGAGAAAAAAATAAGGAAAGATAAAATGGAAATGAAAAGAACAGAGGCCTTGTGACATAGGAGAAAGAGTCCTGGACTATCGGCCAGGAGATCTGAGTCTTGAATACCTGCTCCCACAATTCAGTAGTAGTATGACCTTTGAGTACAGTCACTTTACTTCTGACATCTGCTTCTTTCATCAGTAAAATGGGATTGCTATACTTATCTACCTCAGAGGATTTTTGTAAATAACTAGAGAATCATGAGCTAATCTAGCATTAATAAACACTCTTCCAACACTGATCCAATTCCTCTGCAATAACTTTGGTTGTTTAGTTTAGAATGAGGCTTGAGACTTGCCCTTCTGGGGCACTGCATCTTTTCTTTAGAAAGCTACAAGTGTTACATAAAAACTTTGGTAATGGCCAAGGTAAATATCTGAACAATTGATACAATACATTCTATGTATTTTATAGGACAGTAACTATTTAAGTAAACTCTGTTTATGGTAGCTTTGGGGGCAGGGTTTGTGTTTTTGTTTTATAATCCCAAATTCCATAGAATGAAAATCTGGGTCAGTGCACACAGAAGAGAAGAAATGTTCTGACATTTGAGTGCTTACCCAAATAAAAAGGAAGCTAATGAGGTCAGGTGCTTGTTGATTTATTAGAGTATCTGTAGCAACTCTGGGTAAGCTTAGTTCATGAAACAAAAGTTAGAAGTTTTTTTTTTCTTCAAAATCAATCATTTGATCTGGAAACAGAGATAATAAAACTTGCAACTACCTATTTCATAGGGTTGTAGTGAGGAAGGAGCTTTATCAAGAGCTGCATAAAGGTGAATTATTTCTGCCTCCAAAACGTTCTCAAATCATTCCCTTCCTTCAATGCCCTTCTCCCTTCTTGCCACCTGTCCAAATTCTATCCATTTTCAAGGGTCCCCCTACATGTATCCTTGATTCTATTCCCTTCCTTCCCCAGCAATCTCCTCTTTTCTATCAGCTACACCTCTCCTTTATAGAATAGTTGGTTTGACTGCCTAATAAAAAAGTTGACCTATAGGTCATGTTGGTGATGACTTTATCTAGATTTCTGATTCTTGAATCGTGTTCGTTGGTTTCTGTAATCTTCAGTCATTCCTTATCTACTGGTTCCTTTCCAGACACCTACAAACACTCCCAAGTCTCTCTGATCCTTAAAAACTCCTCACTAGACCCTGCCATCCCCTCAAGCTATTGTCCTATTTCTCATGTCTCTTTTACAGACAAATTCTTGGAAAAACTTGTCTAGAATCACTTTCTCTTTTCTCACCCCTCTGTACTCTGGCTTCACCCCTTATTCACTCAACTAAAACTGCTTTCTCCAAAGTTGTCAATGACTTCTTAATGGCCAAATCTATCCAGTTTTTAAAATCAATTTTTATCAAGTAACTTCTCTCCAGCATTCGACAGTGTTGACTGCTTTCTTCCTCTGGGTACTCTCTCCTCTCCGGGTTTTTGTAATACCAATTTCTCTTGATTTTCCTCCCATTCCTCAGTCTCCTTTGCTGAATCAACCTCCCTACCATATTTCCCTAACTGTGGAGGTACCTCAAGGCTCTGTCCCAGGACCTTCTTCTCTTCTCTTGATACTCTCTCATTTGATGACTTTGATGATCTGTACCCATAGATGTAATTATCATCTCTGCTAATGACTTCCACATCTAAACATCTAACCCTGCTCTCTCTTTCTGAACTCTAGTCCCATATCACCAACTACCTATTGCACATTTTGAACTGAATGTTCCATGAGCATCTCAATTCTACTTGACCTAAACAGAACTTATTATCTTCTCCTCCCCCATCTCAATTTCTAGGTACCCAGACTCACAACCTTGGTATCATCTTCAACACCTCACTCTCACTCAACCCCACATATCCAATCAGTTACCAAATCTGCCACCACGACACCTCTACCATCTGTTCCCTTCTCTGTACTCATGTGGCCATCACCCTACATCAGGCCCTCATCACCTCTGACCTGGACTGTTAGAAACGCCTCCTAATTGGTTGTCCTGCCTCGAGTCTCCCCCTCTTCCCAGCCATCCTCTGCAGTCACCAAAGTGATTTTTCTAAAGTACAAGTCTGATCACATATACCCCTGTTGAATAAACTCCAATAGCACCGTATTACGAACAGGAACAAATTATAAACTCTTCTGTTTGACATTTAAAATTCTTCAAAACCTAGCCCCTTCCAACTTTTCTAGTTTTCTTGTACCTTATAGCTAGCTTTTTTTCAACAGGGAATGAAGGATGTACTAAATACCCTGATGCTGGTTGATCAAAAGTAGGACAATCTGGGTTCAAATTTTGCCTCTAACCCTTACTACCTGTTTGACCCTCTGACAAGCCACTTCACATCCCTGGGTTTGTTTCTTTGTCTATAAAATGAGAAGATTTGACTAGATGGCTTCCTTTCCAACACTAAATCCATGGTGCTACGATCCCTTGCCATCCTCATCCCCTTTTACCTCCCCGACCTGCCACACCTTTTATAGAAAAATTTGTTTGAAGGCCTGACAGAAGCTGCTAAGTTTCTTTCTGCCTTCTGAAATCACTAGCACACCCTGGCTAATGTGTTAATTGGTCTCTAGAAAGCCAGTGAATTCAACTTATAGGGAAAACAACAGGTGATCAGCCAAACGCGGTTACAGAAGTGTTTTGAAACTAGACAGTGGGGTTCAATCATAATGTATCTTATTAGTAATGCTGTTTTTAAAATGATGTTAGCATGCACCAGCTGTGCTGACTTACCTATTATTGCCCCCAAACAGCAATCTAGAACTATAAATTGCAAAGTGAGTGCTGATTTGAATTGGTAAAGAAAATTCCCTCACTGTGAATTCCTACATGAAAATGAAATCATAGAATTTGGAACTCAAAACTTAAAAAAAATATTTTAAAATTGTTTTAACATGTAATTGGGGGAAAATAAAATATTATATTTTTAAAAAATAAAATCAGAGGCCAGGACAAAAAAATGTTATTAAACAGTGTTGACTGGGGCAACCTTGCATAGAATGTGCCTGTAAGAGAGTTTTAGCCACCAGTGAACTCGGTAATAGGATCAAAGATTTAGATTAGAAAGGCTCTTCAAGGCCATCAATTCCAGCCCCCTCTTCTTTTTTTAAATAGTATTTTATTTTTTCTAATTACATGTAATGACAATTTTTAACATTCATTTCTTTTAAAATTTCCAGATTTTCTCCCTCCCTCCCCTCCCCCCCTTCCTGAAATGGTAAGCATTGATATAGGTTATATATGTGTGAGCATATAAAACATTTCCATATTAGTCATGTTGTGAAATAAGAAAGTTTGCAAAAAAAAATTCAGTCTGTAAAAGGAAAAGAAAACTACAAAATATAAAGAAAGTGAAAAAAGTATACTTTGATCTGTGTTCAGGGTCCACAGTTCTTTCTCTGGATGTGGGCAGCATTTTCTATCATGAGTCGTTGGAATTGCCTTGGATCACTGTATTGCTGAGAAGACCTAAGTCTGTCAGAGTTGATAATTGCACAATATTCCAGCCCCCTCTTCTTACAGTTAAGGAAACTGAGGCACGGGGGGTTAAGTGACTTACCATGGATCATACAATTAATAGGTTGTCTATAGCAGGATCTGAACTCCGCTCTTTCTGATTCCAAGTCTAGTGCTTTTGCCACTACTACGTACTGATCACCTCATCTCACCCACAGGGCCAGCACAGGAAGCCCCATATAAAACAGAATTCCGAGCCCAGGAGGAGCCTGTGCTTTCAAATTTGCTTAACTGGATTAGATTCAATTTAAATAGGGCTTAACCTCCCAATCACCCTTTCAGCCACTTATTAAGGATCACTACAGATGGCCTCAATTCAGTCGCTTGTGTGCTTGTCCCCAAGCAGAGCCACAAACAAGGGATTTATTCTGTGTGTCTCTTTTGTTGGTAATCTGAAGTTCCCCTGACCCAAATAATTTCCCTTTTTAAAGCAGTCAAACAGCTGGATGTAAAAGCCAGCTGTTTAGTAAGGCGGGCAAGAAGCCCAAGAAAACTCCTATCAAAGAATATGGAGCAATGAACTAGCCAGCTCAAGTGGCTAACTATGACGGATATTGAGTATATTATCCACCCAGCTGTCAAGGCCTAATCCAAACACGTCTTTTGTTTATTGAGGCCATCCAGGAAATGCGGTCCCTCCCCCCACCTTCCAACAACAACTGCAAAGAACATTCACCATTGTGGATGGCTACACTGGGTGTCTCACTACTAAGCCAGTCTGGGTGGGCAAAGTCTCTTGAACTCAAATTTGGCCTCACTAGCTGATTGACTTTGAAAAGGTCACCTAACCTTTGAAGTTCAGTTTCATTAAGCAAAAAGATAATTACAGTTATGCCTTCCACATCTCAGGGGTTAGGGGTGTAGCACCCCCAAGATCTGGAAAATCCACTTAAAATTTTTTGCCCCTCTCTGTACCAGAGAAGAAGTCCGAATCATGATATTAAAAGATAAAATATGTTGATGTCATATAATACTATACATATATTTTATGCGTTTCTGAGTTTTTAAACTTTTTCTGTCATCTGGGGCTTCCACAAAACTCCCCAAAAATTTCCATTTAACTTCTTATGCCGACCCTCGACATATGGAGACTTCAGTGGGGAAAGTCGCCATGTGGAAAGGAAATTGTAAAGCGGAGCTGAGAAAAGTGAAAATCACCACATGCATCTTCCTGAAAGGGAGGGGTTATGGGGAAAGTCCACACAGACCTTTGCCACCGAGACTAGATGATCTAAGGTCCCTATCTGCTCAAAATGGTATGATTTTATGAAAAAGAAAGCATTAGACCCTGTCTTATGCTGTCTGACCTGACGTGTCCCCATATTCATGTTCTCTGAGCCAGGGTCTTGCTGACTTTCTGAAAAACACACTTCTAAAGTTAATCTGAATTACTCATATTTTCTCTATCATTTTCTTTAAGTAGCCAATCAATGAAACAAAAAACCAAGTCCTGATTTGTAGCATTTGCTGATTTCTGAGGTGTAAATGCTCACATTAAAATAGCAGAATAATAGTTGACTCACAGACCCCTGGACTGTTCTATCAAGAAGGTAAGATTTCTCTGACTCTCAGCATAACCTCTTCCCACAAATAGTTCAAAAGCAGACCTGGTCATCTTAGTATCCTTTTTACCCCAGTCTTTTCCCGCCCCAAACAGAAACACAGTCCCTGACCTCAAAGAACTCATTTTCTAATATAGGAAAGAACGTGTAAATAACTGGGTGCCTACATTATATATATGTATATGTAACTAACTCTAATGCTAGAAATACAGGACTGAGAGGGATTTTTTTTAGTTTATTATTATTATTGTTATTATTTTAGTTTATTATTTTATTTTTTCCCCAAATACATGTAAAACAATTTTTAACATTCATTTAAAAATTTTTTTTTGTGTTCCAAATTCTCTCTCTTCCTTCTTCCCTGCCCCTCCTCATTGAGAAGTAATTTGATATAGATTATACATGTGCAGTCATGCAAGACACATTTTCATGTTAGAACTGAGAGTTTAAAGTCAGGATTAGAGACATAAGTCCAGAAGCCATAAATGTACAGCCAGTTGGTTCTTAGCTAGAGGTGCCATTCTCTGTGAACTGTGAATATTTGCCATCAGCCATCGTATGGGGAGGTCCAGGCCTGGGCGCTGGCCCAGGATTTGGTCATTACAAAAGGGAGAAGATGAAGTTTCAGATTTCTGACCTTCGTTATCTTCCATATTCATTCACCCCTTCCAGGGGAGTGTTATATGTTTTATTGTTCATTGTATATTTGTGATTATACCTTTTGAAGAAAGTATTTCTGTGTAAATGCTAATCTTACTGTTGGTAGCTAAATGGAATGAGGGTAAAGGGGACTACTATTGAGGGGTCACCATCAGTGCGGATGTGGCCTTTGCAGAGGGTCTAGACACTCCCCAATTCCATTAAAGGTACTAACTGACCTGATCTTCAGGCAGTGAGGGCCCAGAAAATGTACTTTTCCCATCACCTGCTTAAGTCTAAGATAATCAGTGAAACAAGAAAGCAAGCACTGATTTGTAGGATTTGATGATTTCTGAGGTGTAAATGCTCATCCCTTGCTCCTGAGGTCTCTCCCCTCCTGACTGAAGAAGATGGAGAGTGAACACTAGAGAACTCCTCCCAGATCCTCCACAATTTATGAAGGGTGCCCAGAGGATTTACCTCATCATTTCCTCCCCTACTACTTTCTTGGACTTCAAGATCTCCAGAAAGTCATCATTCTGCAAGGTGAAATCAAATCTGAAATTCTCACATCCTCAGATCATTTCCTAACCTGGCTATCTACCCCACTCCTAACCCCAGCAGGGTAACCTTCCCCACCCCACACCTCCCTGTTCAGCTTCTTCTTGTGCTGTCTTCCTCTATTAGATTGCAAGCTCCTTGAGGACAGGGATATTTATGTCTTTGTTTGTCTCTCTGGTGGGCACAGTACTTGATATATAGCAGGCGCTTAAATGGTTTTTTATTGACTGGAGACTGAATGGGCTCAGAGGACTGAAGCTAAAACCACTCAGTACTAAAGCCAGCCCATGAGTAGTTAGGGGCTACTCTTTCAGACTTTTGACCAGAAGACCATGGGCCACACAAAGGTCAGGGAAGCTTTGCTTAAATGAATCAACACTGTATTCTTGCTTTTCTCCACGTTAGAGCTAAGTAAATTTCCTTTTATTAGCTATTAGTTGGTCTATACGTGTGTCATTTAGATCCTATCCTGAACCTGAACCACCAGTCTGGCCTGACTCAGGCATGGCCTACAATAATATGGGACAGGGGTTACAGACCTGGCAAACTGGGAGGCCCATCCAGAAAGTTGATACAAGCAGGAAAGAACCCAAGAGTGGGGCAGCCAGGAAGGTCTTGAGAGCCAGCTATTTGCAGACTAGTAACTCCGAAAGTCAAGAAAAAGAAAATGCCTCTAAATCCTTTTTGCAATTTACAGTTTGTAGCTTCTAATAGCTCCTAGATTTATCTGAAGCTTAAGGACACTGCTATGTAGTTTTTGTCCTCTTTAATTTAGAGAGAAGGAGGCTGGCTTTAAATCACTTTGAGAAAAGGAATTGCCTCAGGGAAAGACAAGCAAAATATTTTTTTTTGATGGAAAAAAAAAAGGCAGAATTTCATTTTCTACAAAGGGTTTGATTTGCCAGACCACAGTGAGCTTCTCTGATGATCTGGCAGAATTGTCTAGTCAATTAGAAGCAAAATCTCCTAAAAGAAATTAGAATAAATCATGTATTTTCAAATTCTTAATGAAAAAACCAAATGGCAAATGTTTTACATGGCCACCAGGAAGAAACTGCAGTAAATTTAGCTGTTTCACCTCAGATCGCCTAAAGGCTGAGTATGGGGGTGGATCTGAGATGCAGAAGGAAGGTGTGTTTAGTTTGCAAGAGAAGAAAGTTTCAATGGAGAAAAAGAAACTAGTTCTGAAAAACACAATCTGAAACAAGATTTGAAAAAGGCAGAAAAGCATAAGTTTGAGAAATGAACAGTATTAGAAAGCAAAGAGGAAAGCAAAATATTAAGTCAGTATGAAGCAGAAGGCAATTCTGTGATCTGCAGTAATTAGCCTAGGTTCATCAAAATCATCAAAAAAAAAAAAAGGGAAAAAACCAAGTTTTTAAGCCAGTTTCCCCTGACCACACAGACTTGAAGGTCAAAAATAAGAAATATATAACGATGTGCTTGAAAGTAGAACATTTTAAAAAATATGATTCTGCATATGGTAGTATTAACTCATCTAGAGCTCAGGTAAGTGGCTTCAATTTCTGCTGCACCAACAATAAAAAAAAATAGAATTAAAGACTTGTCACTTAAACAGGGACTGATATAAGGTCTTCACATTTTTTGCCAGCTATCATAATAATCTCTAGCACAGTCCAAGTAAAAAAGGGTGAAAAAGAAAAGCCCAGGAAATGCAGAAAGTAGAAGTGAAATTTTAAGGAAGTTTTGGGTTTGTTTGTTTTTTTTTAAAGACCTCATCGAGATAAGAGAAGAGCAAGACAGAGATTGCCAGTGCCTGTGGAGCTGTGAATGCCACTTGGAGGGGTGCTTGTCTTCCTTCCCAAAGAGATGGGAGTTCATTTTGAGATTTCTGATGACTCTCCAGCTTAACTTCACAGAGAATGGTATTCTTGTACCTTTGGAAAAGTATTTGGATTAATGTAACAAACTTTACAACTAAATAAAAAATTTGAATTTGTAGAACATTAATAAATTATTTAGGGACAGTTATTGTTGTTGAATCATTTTAGTCGTGTCTGACTCTTTGTGACCCCATTTGGAGTTTTCTTAGCAAAGACACTGAAGTGGTTTGCTATTTCCTTCTCTAGTTAATTTTTACAGATGAGGAACTGAGGCAAACAGTGTTAAGTGACTTGCTCAAGGTCACACAGCTAGTTTCTGAGGCGAGATTTGAACTCAGGAAGATGAGTCTTCCTTATTCCAAGCCCAGAGCTCTATACACTGGACTTGCCCTTTTAGGGACAATCATCATTCACAAACAGTTGATCTGTGCTTTACTTAGTAATTGCTGATGCCATATGTTTGTACATTAAAAGTGATAACTAACTCTAAGCTGATTTCTGAATGTAGTAGCATAGAATGCCAAAGTTGATAGCCAAATGTGATGTTTTTCAGTTACAATTTGGAGAGGCATTCAATTAGATTAGTATTATTGTGACAATAAGTTTTGTTTTACATTCAATGTTTTAAGTCTGTGATTTTTTTTTATGTCAGTGCTGTGGTTATAAGTCTCTTGCATTACAATTTTGGAAAATACCGTATAGAAGTACTGTAATTTAGGGATCCGTTATCTGGTATGATGCATGTAAGATAAGTTATATCCTCCTCGATCTGAATGCTGTGGTTGATTTATACTATTACAATTGCAGGGACAATTATCTTGAAGACACAGCCAATATTGCTCCTCTCACTACGAAAGTATTCCAAGGTGTATCATTCATCAGTTAATTTGGGGTTAGTAAACAGTGCAGCAGATGTCAGGAAGTTGGAAGTGCTATTAGAAAACATAGTTTGAAAGCAGTCAATTCGCAAGGACTGAGGATATTTTGTAAGTTATCAGAAAATGAACTACACTGTAATAAATTTGGTGATTACTCCTTTGAAAACTAAAACCATATAGTTGTAGTCTATTCAGATCTTGCTTGTTTGTAACTGCCTCATTTCATTCTCTGTTATTTCTGCTGGCAGACTCCTTATTGATGTGAAACATTCCAACATATGAAGTTTTGGGAGGCCTCTGCCCAAGTGAGTGTGAAACGTGTTTGAAAGAGACTGGTTGGGGCAGCTACATAGATAGAGCACTGGGCCTAGTGTCAGCAATAGCTGGGTTCAAATCCAGCCTCAGACTCTTACTAGCTGTGTGACCCTAGGCAAGTCACTTAACCCCGACTACCTTCAAAAAAAAAAAGGAAGAAAGAGAGTGGTTCAGGAGGCTAAAACATGCAGGGTATGAACAAACTCTGGCATCTTTGTTTCTGCAGATTCATGAAGCTAAGTCCAAGCAGGGGGGTTTTCAGCAGTACTATCCAAAGCCAGGAGGGCCAGAAAATGTAAAAAAAAGATCTGGACTGACTCTATGGCCAAGATGGGTGATCTCTAACCTTTCAAAGAGAACCATGATGACTTTATCTAACTTCTCCCACAGCTTTTATTAGCTAGTCAAGAAGACTTTATTCTTCTACCAGGCTAGCTCATTTACACCTTCCTAATCTTAATCCTGTGTTATGGCATAATTGAACAAAGGGGGAGACAATTTTATGTTAATTGGTTGTTGCTTCAGTCCCGGCTGAAATTTTTCTTTAATAACCCAACAATATTATTATACTTGCCTCATCAGCAAGGGATGTGATGTTCGAAAACAAAAACCAAAACAAAGAGAGCAGCATACACGGTAAGTCCTTTTCTTTTGATAAATATACAAGTTTACTTTATTAAAATAAAACAATGGGGCAGCTAGGGGGCACAGTGGATAGAGCACTGGCCCTGGAGTCAGGAGACCTGAGTTCAAATCCGGCCTCAGACACATAACACTTACTAGCTGTGTGACCCCGGGCAAGCTACTTAACCCCATTGCCTAACCAAAAAAAACAAAAACAAAAACAAAACATAAAATAAAACACATTCATCATTATAACATCTAGGTGATGGTATCTTTGTTGGACTATATATGGTTTTAAGATGAATTGAAGTTTACCTTACTGCTAAAAAAGACTCCAAAGCAATCACAAAGGGAACTGCTGGAAGGCTTTATAACCAGATTTGCTATTAACCACTAAACACTGCTGGGAGATAGGATCTTCAATACCCAGCTCTTGTGTACCAACGTAAATACCACTGTGCCCATAGAGTTCAAGGCAAAAGGACAAAGCGATGTACTAATTATTTTCTCCTCTACTCCAAAGAAGAGGACTTGTCACTCCAGAGCATGTACCTTCTTTTTTAAAAAAATTGTTTAATAAATCAGAATAAATTTAAAAAATTTTTTAAAAATTAAATTTTTATTTTCCCCCAATTACATGAAAAAATACTTTTTGGCATTTGCTTCTTAAAACTTTTAGTTCCAAATTCTCTCCCTCCCTCCTTCCTTCCCTCCTTCCTCCTCTCTTCCCCCCCATTGAGAAGGCAATTTGACACAGGTTACATATGTGCAGTGATGCAAAACATATTTCCATATTAGTCACAGAGCATGTACCTTCTGTTAGTATGTCTACCATCTCAAGGACAAAAAGATCATACATTAATTCCTGATGAATGACTTTCTAAAAGGAGCTGTGAAATGTGTAGCTGGGAAAGCTGAGATGTATAAATTCTATTTTGGAACATCCAGATGCATGTATGGTTCTGTCCCTTTGCCTGCCACTCTCTTCCTATCTCGGTGACCACAAACATATTCTTTAAGAAGGCATTTTTTTAAAGCGTGTGTACTAGCATACAAAATGTCTGTGATATACAAATTCACAAATCCCTACCACTGAGGACCAAATAATGATATTGCTGCATTTTGTAAGGTAACAGGATTTAGCCACGTTTCCTAGTACTGGTGATCTGGACAAGATACGAACATCTTTAAATTTAAAACTGGGAAAGAAGGTAGATTGTTAGGATTTTTAAAAAGTCACCATATCTGTGATTCCCTAATAGTTTCATTGCTCAAAGAGGTCAGCTTTCTGACTGATATAACTCAGGAACTTGATTTTTTTTTCTACCTGTATATGTTGTCTTTTGTAAATGGCAATTAAACTTCTAATCAATTGTTAGGAGTGTATATGCTTAAACTTGTTTTCCCAGTAGTTTTTGGTGGATTCATGTTGATGTCTTCACACCTTGTCACATTGCTTTCTTTGACTTAATGAAAAAAAAACTTCTTTATTTCGATGAGATAAATATGATTCTAGTCCCTAGGTTCATTCCTCCATAGCAACTGAATATCCATCACTTCTAGTTTCAAGCTTGGCTGATGTTGTTCTAAAATCTACCCAGTCACTTTCTATTCTCTTATCTTTCTGGGTTCAGACTCTGGCTTCTCTCTGAGAGTAGCCCCGCCTTAGCTGATAGTAAACCAATTCTCATATTTGGCCTATAGTAAGGTAAATTACATTTGTCCTATAATCAATCTTGTCTGATGTCCATGTCACTCCACTACACTAGAGAGACTTGATTAGCACCTGAATGTTCTTACTGCCTAGGAAAAGTAAGCAAGATTAAATTGGCCACCTGTATCATGAAGCCAACATGGCAGTTTCAGTCTGGGATGTACATGAGGGACTAAAAGAGATTACCGGTTGATTGTGATTAGAAAAAACAGGAGCTTTATATATCAGCTCCAGAGAAGGCTGGGAGAGCTCCACATCATTTCTACCTCTCTGCCTCAGATCTCTCCCCATTCTAATCAATCCTTCACTCAGCTGTCCAAGAGACCTTCCTTGAAACACAGTTTTGACCACGTTCTTCACCCCCCTTCAATAAACTCCAGTGGCTCCCTATTGCCTCTATGATTAAATATAAAATCCTCTGTTTGGCATTCAATGCCCTTCTTAGCCTGGCCTCTACCTACCTTTCCAACATTCTTAACGACACTGGTCTCTTTGCTGTTCTTGTTTAAGACTCCCAACTGTCTATGCATTGGCTGTCCGCCATGCCTGGAGTAATCTTCTTCTTTATCTCTTCCTCCTGGGTTCCTTCAGGTCTCAGCTAAAATCTCACCTTCCGTAAAAAGCTGTTCCTGGTCCACTTTAATACCAGTACCTTCCCTCTGAGATTATCTCCAAATTATCCTGTAAATGTCTTGTCTGAACATAGTTGTTTACCCATTGTCTCCCCCATTAGATTATAAGGTTCTTGAAGGCAGAAACAGTTTTTGCTTTCCTTTGTATTCAGAATTATTCCTGACCCAAAGTAAGCACTTAACCAATGTTTGACTTATACTAGGCAATCACATGAGAACTTTCCTTTGCATTAATAAGTAAGATTGTCTAACAGGCTGGGATACACCAATGCCACAGAGCATCATGCTCTGAGGTCCAGAATTTTCTTGAATCACCAACCATGGACCATACATGATAACTTCACTCATGAACACTGGCCTGACAGTTTAAAACAATCAATGATTCCTTCTGAGCTATGGCTATGGAGTTATGCTTGGAGGTTCTCAGGTTGGGAGTACAGCTACTTGCCATATACCTTCCATACATAATGCCCCACTGAGGAAGTCTGGGTCCTGATACAGGGACCCTGGAAAGAATGCATGTAGAACTGAATAGTCTATCCTGACATGAGAGAGAACAAGCCCCCGAAAAAGCCTAATCTATTTATTAGTGCTCCTGGAATAATGCCAGATATTTGCCATAGAATAGAGAATTAGTGGACTTCTTTTGGACCTTTACAATCATTCAGTTGCAGTGCATACAAAAATATGAGATGAAGTTGTAGCTGCAGTATATTAAAAGATTTGTTGAGCTGAACAGAGAATTGAAAGTCCCTCTCCAGATCAGAGATAAAGGATAGAGCTCTGGTCATCAAGTCAGGAAGACCTAAATTCAAATTTGGCCTCTGACACTTAATATTTGTGTGACCCTGGGCAAGTCACTTAATTTCTGCTTGCCTCAGTTTCCTCATCTGTAAAATGAGAACAATAATAACAATGTGGGCAGCTAGGTGGCGCAGTGGGTAGAGTGCTCAGAGCTTGGAGTCAGGAAGACTAATCTTCCTGAGTTCAAGTCTGGCCACAGACACTTACTAGCTGTGTGACCCTGGGCAAGTCACTTCACCCTGTTTGTCTCAGATGACCTAGAGAAGGAAATGGCAAACCTCTTCAGCATTTTTGCCAAGAAAACCCCAAATGGGGTTATGAAGAGTCGGACTTGACTGAAATGACCGAAAAACAACAAATAGTATTTTACCTCCCTGAATTGTTGAAAAGACAAAATCAGCTCTATTGAATGAGTCACCCAAGGACAATTAGGTCAGCAGATTAAGGGGCTAAAGACTCAAGTATATCTTAAATGCTAAGATTGGTCTTCACCTACTGCATTGTTTTCTGTACCAGTTCAAAGCAGAGTGATCTAACTATGTTACTTGGCATATTGTTATGGCATCTAGTATGGTTTTTGTCCCTTCATTGTCTTGCTGCATCTGATGTATTAAAATAAGATGCAGAGAACACCATAATATGGACCGAGATGATTAGTATGTTTTGCTTCTGATTAGCAGGTACAAAAATAAGATCCTCAAATTAATACAGATTCTGCTTCAAATGGTTGTACTCAGCACAAAATAGGGGAAATGTGGAAGCATGTTAAAAACTATTTTAGTTCAACTGAAAATATTAAGAAATAAATATTTCTCTAAGCTAAAGACTTTTCCCTTTGAGAAAATTTATAAAAGGTGGGCCAAGGGCCTGGGAAAATGGAATAAGACTGTTTACCAAAGTTAGAACCAAAGATAACTTTAGTCTAGGTAAAGCCATTGTCCTTACATCCCCAGAAGGATTAAGGGTTATGACCCACTCAAGGGCAGTATCCTCTTTATCCTCTGTTAAGGGATTAGAATATTGATCATGAGGAGGAAGTCACTTTGATTACATAGAGGAATGATCAAAGAAGGGACAGAGCAGTCTTAGAATATTAAGTGATGATTATTCCATTAAATGAGGCAGGGTGAATTTTAACTACAAACTGTATTTTATTATATTATTCCCTTTCCCTTATTCAAGATTCCTGTAAATGTTTTCTCAAGTTGTCTTGGGGGACAGAGATGTATAGGGGCCATGACTAAATTCAGTATGCAGTAATTTCTTCTCTAAGCTATAAATACTTGGATTTAGAATGTTAGATTAATAAAAATTGTTTCTGGCAAACTTATACCTAAAATGCAGAGTAAGGTATTATCCTTGAGTTCATGGCATGTGAGGATTGCTTGAAGAAACTACATTTAGCCTAGAGAAGAGGTTTGGTGGGGAGAGGGGGGAAAGGGAGAAGGCGATGGGACATACCTGTCTTCAAGTATTTAAAGAAAAAGAGATTTGATTTCTTTCACTTGGGGAGAAGGCAGAAGGCAGAGCAATGGGCAAAGGTGCAGAGAGGCAGATTTAGGATTTACATAAGAAAAAGCTTTTCAGCTTTCTAAAAATCAAGCTGTTGTATACTTTCTAACAATTAAGTGCAATGAGCTGTCTTGACAGGTAGTGAATTGTTCTTCAAAAGCAAAGGCTCAACTATCACTTACTTGTTAGGCCTAGAATATTAAGTGATGATTATAGAGGGGATTCTGTTCACATCTGGATGGGATAGACTCTGTGGCAGCTGGGGGAGACTGGAAATACAACTCCTCCAGCCTTCTCATGAAAAACAATACAACTGACCCATCCTGGGACTGGACCTGGATCCTTTTATGCATCTTCAATAGGTTCTGACCACTTAAGCCAATCGTCCAAAACCCTAACCAAGATTATATTACAGATGAGCAAAGAAACAAAGCCTCCTAGATGTCCTTAGGCTTGAAGAACACATTTCTTTAAAAGTCTAAATAAATTGATGAGTACTATCTAATCTATCTCTCCAATGTTTGTACCTAAAAAGAAAACAAAATTGTAAGAGCAGAAAATCCTTGATAAAAAGATTTAGACCCCAATGGATCTTTTTTATTAATTTATTTTGATTTATCAACCATCACTTCCATAAGCTTTTGAGTTTTAAATTTTTCTTCCCCTCCTTCCCCAAGAGGGCACGCAATCTGATGTAGGCTCTACATACACATTCCTATTAAACATATTTTCACATTAGCGATGTTGTAAGTAAGAATTAGAGCCAATAGGAGGAACCACCAGAAAGACCAATGGATTTTTAAGGAAGAAATATTGTGATATTATGAGAGGCCCAACTTGGCAGAAACCACTGATAAGCACTCATTTTTTCTTCATATTCTTCCAAAGAATGGCTTTCAGCAAAGTGTCCTACAAAGTAAATTTCTATTAAATGAATTATATTTTACTGGTTCCCATTCAAAGTGATGTATGTGCCTGGGGTGGGGGTGGGGGGGCAATTATTCCTTGGGTGTACATTTAAGAATAAAGCTCTTAAAATTGTATACTTAAAATATACATTATGTATATAATTTTTAGAAAGGAGTAAAAAATCTGATAAAGCTTTAACAATGTTACATAAATATTAAAAGTTAATGTATTTTCATGGCTAATGTAGAAGTATGTTTTGCATAACTTCATATGTATAATAGGTATCATATTTCTTGCTTTCTCAGTGTGTGGGGGAGGGGGTGGAGGGAGGGAGAAAATTTGGAACTGAAAATAAAAATAAAAATTTTGAAGTTCATGTATTTTACAAATATTAGTAAGATTTTCTATATTCTAACTAAGCTACATTTTTAAAATTCTCAAAATGAAAACTTAGTACAACACCAGAAACTGTGCCTCAAACTTAAAATTACAGAGGCAGCCCACCATAAAGTTTTGGCAATTAGACTGTGTTATGTTTTCTTTTCTTTTGTTTTATTTAAATGAACCTCCAATTCTCTTAACATTTCTAAGTCTAGATGAAGGGGCCTATTTATTTCTTCCCAGTGATAATCACCCCTTAAATCACCCAGCTGCTTTTAAAACATTCACAGAATGAGACAGTAGAAAGTTGAATTTGGAGTCAAAGGACCTGGATTCAAATCTTACCTCTGCTACTTACGTGTTTTTGAGTAAGTCACTTAACCCCTTATTAACCAAAAGAGACCCCTTCACACCCTCCAGGTCTCAGTTTCCTTCTCTATAAATGAGGAGAGATTGAAGTAGATAATTTCTGAATTCCCATCAATTCTTAATATTATTACAGAGGCTAAAATTTTGCTCCTAACCCTGGAATGAAGTAGGAAATTAACTGTTAGAAACTGATAGGCAAGCAGGCCTCCTAGGCTAAGAAGACTAAAGAGCTACACACTCATAGTGGACTGATAGGGAAACAGTGCTTTAAATGAACTTTTGGCTTAACACTGAATTCTCTTACATGAATTTCTGCATGTTTATTTTGAAGACACACTACAGTATAAACATTTACTTAATAGGATGAATACTTTAACTTTAGTGGGACTCAGTGGCCCAAAGCACATTAAAAAGCAAAAAGAGTTTTCCTTTCTAGATAATATTTCCAAACTAAATAGTAAAAATGGTAACTGTAGGATGGAATGTGGAGGGGGAGGAGGAGTATCAAACTAGAGTAAAACAAAACAAAACAAAAACAAAATAACAAAATAACTGATGGATACCAAAAAACCATAATACTACTGTTCATATTTTCTAAACTCCAATTCTGCTATTGTGTGTGACCTTGGGCAAGTTACTTTCTAATCTCAGATTCCTTGTTTGAAAAAGCAGGGAGGAGAGGTGTCCAAGATAATCTCTACGGTCCCTTTCCTCTCTAAGTCCTATGACCCTGTAGAAATATGCAGGTAGTCTAGTTACCCAGGAATTTATAATAGAAACATACAAATCATCACATCCAACTTAAATGTAAGAAGGAACAATGAAGTTGCAATTCTGATAATTACAACAGTCTGTTTAGAATTCACAAATAATATATAGCCTAAATATGTATGTAAGTTTTAGAAAGGACAAGGCACCTTGGGTACAACCTAAAAGAGAATGTCAGAACATTAAAGATTATTAAATAATGGCAGTCAGCTTACCCCATAGATGTTGACTGAAGGGTCTTCTCAAAAGGGAGAAGAGAAAACCTTACTCCTAGGGTCATTTGTGTCCTTGAACCCCACACAAGTTCTAGAGGGGCTCTGGTGTAGAAGCTAATTTTAAAGCTAAAAGGTCACATTCCAAAGACTATAACCACAAGTATGTCAATGTCAAATTACTTTCTTATATTTAGACAACAAAGTACAAACAAAATTGATGATTTTCCATCTGGGAAAACTTTGGTTTACTATGAAGAAGTCATTTCCCGTGTCTCCAACTGGGTCTACAACTGAGTCTACACATCTGAACTCAGTTGAAGCTCTCTCTTGCTGTATTTGAAATGAAGCAAAACAGTGTTCATATAATGAGGTTTGGCTTCCTGCCTTTAATTATCATCTTTCCCAATGTTCTTCTGATTACATTCCAATTATCATGATAGCTGGGTTTGGTTTTTTTTTTTTAGCCATTTGAACAATCTAAAAGGAAAAAAAAAATCTGGCCAGAATCATCTTCTCTGTCCATTCTATACTATAATTCAGAAAAGCACATTTTAAGTGGTTACAAAATGAATACATTCTAAGAGAATCAAGTTTAATTTATCAAGATGATATTGTGCCATTGTTGCTGAAGAGTCTCTTCCAATAAGGTTAATGTTTATATACAATATCAATATCTTACTAAGCCTCCCAACATCCCCATGCAGTAAGAAAGCTCAAAGCACATTATCTCTATTTAGAGGATTGGGTGATGACGTTCATTACAGGAAGATTAAACAACGTGTCCAATGTCACACAGAAAGCTAGAGATGGAATAGGCAGCCTCTCAACCTTTCTGACTGCTCTTGAGTAGAGCTCTGGACTCAGACATTTCTTTTCTAGAATCCTGCATAAGGTAAATTGCCAAAACATAAGCAAGGGAAAAGGTGAGATAAAATAAATATATAATGAATTCACCTACAACATAGCTCTACATCTACAACACAGATCTATGATACAATGATATTTCCTTCATACCTCTTCTTCCTCCACCTCTTCCACAGAAGCAAAATACTAAGAAGATTATTGATGCCCCCAAATTCAATGAAATTAGATGTGTGCACTAAGACAATATAACTTGTAGGATGACTTGAGATGCATAGGAAAGAAAATATCCAACAAATGACATGTCTCTTTCACTTTTAAATTTGATTTGGAGTCAGGAAATGTCCTAAATTTGTTGTTAATATACTTTATATCTACTATATTCTGTCACCAAATGGAGACCATAATACTTTCCAAATAATTATTACAGAAGAATGTGAAAATTAATGATGAGGTAATGTCTGTGAGGTGCTCAAATCATTTTAGAGAGTTATGGTAAAAGGTAGTGTTTTAATTAATATTTAAAGATATTCTACCCAGATCTGAGCTTCTCTTCTCTGCAGAATAATTTCATATCCAAAATTCATACTAGCTTGTCTATTAAATAAATTCATGTTACCAAGAGCATGCAAAATAAGCAGGGTATGCCATTCTACTTACATGTGGATGATTATGCCTACCATTAGCTAAATGAAGAAGCAATTTATTAAGTTGCACTCGCTGATGACTTGGAATCATAGGTTAAAACATGAAAAAGAGGAGACCAAATTTCAGAAGGCAGTCTTTACTAGCATTTATACATTGCAGCCCCGTTTGAAAGATTGGGACAAAATCCAATAAGCATTTCCAAATGAAATGACTTCAGTGGCAGCCACATCCTAAGCCAGTTAACATTTTTAGTCCTAAAGTCATGCACAAGGAGGGAAGGAATAAGAATAGCTACTTGGGTCCTATTACTAATGTGCTATAAAAAATAATTTTAAAAGTTCAAGGGGAAAAAATCAATTGTTTCCTTCCACAAAGCTTTCATTTCTATAAGTATACCTGCAAAAAGAGACTAAAGGCTTTTCTTCATTTTGAGAACATTACCAATGTAATATACACAAGGTTTAGCATGCTCTAGTCTTTACCTCAATGTCTTTCAATTTTTTTGCCTACAGAACAGTTTTACTTAGTTTTAAATTATGTAGCCAAGATGATTTTCTCGTCTATATAGTAACCATTTGTTGCCATGCAAAGCCCTTCACTATTTGTCCATACCTTCCCTATTCAACCATATCTTCCCCCAAACTACTCAATGCATAGCTTCTATCCTATCCAAAGCAGTCTCCATATCATTCTACACACACACCATGCCCATTTTCACAACTATACCTAGATCCATGCAATCTCACCTTTGGGTACACTCTCCCCTTCTCCTTTCTGCCTATCAAAAATCTTTTCAAGACTGATCTGATCTAAGATGTCAAGGAAGAGAAACTGAATGGAATCTGTGTTCTCATATAAACTTATCCAAATCTCTCTTTTTCCAACATAAATACCAAAAAATACTTAAAATACAAAACAAAAATGAGCAAAGAAAAGCACCAATGCAATCTAAAAAATACTAGAGCACAACATTTTAATATAAAAATACTATAGAATAAGATTGAAGAATAGTTAACATATTGTTCATGTTCATATCAAAAAATTTACAGAAAGGTTCATGTTGGATGAACCCCCTATGATGAATATATCAGAAACTATGGACAGACATAGATGAGTTATGATTTGCAAAATTGGAGAGAACATTCTCACTGATGAGATCACATCAGAGTATCAAAGTTAAAACAAATGAATCAGGCAAGTACCAGAAAGAATGCAGCTGGCATAAAGAAAACACACAAGGTACCCCCAAAACAATTCTCAGATAGATGAATGACACATTCATAGAAAAATAAGAATTTGCAAGGCTAAGAACATTACAAGGACAAATAGAACTTGAGGAAAGCAAAAAAAAAAATCACCCAAGGAAGTTAGGTGAGGATTAAAAGAAGTGAATAAAGAATAGGCAAAACAAGGAATAAATGAAGGTTTAGTGACATTAGTAGAAAATCTAAAGAATTTCAAGGAAAACAGAATTACAAATCTGTGAAAACAGGCTAAAAAATCACTGGCATTCAAATTACTAGAACAAAGTGACAGACCTAAACTAAAGATTACTATGCAGAAAACTCAGTACTACTGCATATTGTCAGATATTTAGCAAAATAACAAAAAAATTTAAGTACCGTGTTTAAGGAAATTCAAAGAAAAATTTCTCAAGTTATTTAAAACAATTGGTGATATACAAGTAGAAATAATCCACAGTACACTGACAAGAAAGAACTCAAGATTCCATATGCCCAGGCACATCATAGCTAAGCTTCTAACTGCTAGAATAAATGAACAAATCACTTGGCAAAACAAAACAAAACAAAAACAGAATCACAGAAATCTTTTCAAGGAGGTTATGTGAAGATAGCAGAAATTAGAATATGACATTTACAAAACTAAGAAGCATGGACTATGAATCCAGAACTATTTTCTCAGTGAAACTTAGCAAGATGTACAAAGATATGTACAAAGTGATGAATATCTGAAAAGCAAACAGACTTTTAAAAGTTTACAGACAGATATAGCCACTTCAAGGAAGTCTTCAAACAACAGACAAGTCTCCCAATCAAAAAAGATAAGTCTTAAATGGAAGGGAAAGCCTGGGGAATAAGCATGTATATAGGACCAACTGTGTACCAGGCACTGTGTGAAGCACTTTTACAAATAACTTCTACAAAACAAAACAGAAGAACACTCATGACATTGTACCAGCTAAATCACCAAGTTTCAGAGGAGTGTTTCAGATGAACGAAGGGGGGAAAAATCAATTTGGGGGAAAGAGGTGGGGACAGGGCAATCCCAAAGTGAAGAGCCTATCTCTGATAAGGTTAAGTCCAAGTTAAAGTAATGTACATATTTAACATAAGACAGAGGAACTTTTGTTTCTAGTGGTTCTGTTAAGTTTGAAATAATAATAGAAAAACCCAAAATTATACTCATAAATATAAATAGGCTAAACTCCCTAATAAAAATAAAAGAGAATTAAGGAAGGCATTGGAAAGCAGAATCTAACAATGTGTTGTTTACAGGAAAACATATCTAATTCACAAGATCTGTAGATTCAAATTTAAAGGCTATTCTGGTAGATTGAAGCATACTATTTTCACTTTTTTTGTTTGTCTCTTCTTTCTCATAGTTTTCCCCTTTTGTTCTGACCCTTCTTCTACAACATGACTAATGTGGAAATATGTTTAGCATGACTGTACATGTATAACCTAGATTAGATTAATTGCTGTCTTGAAGAGGGGGATGGAAGGGAGGGACAGAGAAAAATTTGGAACTCAAAAATTTGCAAAAATGAATGTTGAAAACTATCTTTACATGTAATTGGGGGGGAAATACTTTTAAGGAAATCAAAAAAATGAAAAGTTTTAAAAAAGGCTATTCTAAAATTGACCATGCTACATTAAAACACAAAAAGCAGTAGTGGTACTAATGATGTTAGATAAAATTTAATTCAAAACAGAAAACAGCAATAGAGGAACATTACATAACAGGGACTGGCACATGTGCAGAATATATTTGTGTTTCCCACATGAAGGAAGTTGGGGAGAGGGAGAAAGCTGCTCTCCCCTAGTATTCCTCCTTTCCCTCCCTACTCTAAGTTTTCTCTTTTAACAGAAGATATTGTAAGGGAAAAAAAGAAAGGAAAAAGAATCAACAGAACTGGCCACTTAGCTACTCAGGGATCTCCCCACCCCTGCAAAGTTCGAAGGCATCTTCTCTGGTGCCATGCAGAGGCAGTTGGTGGGGCAGTGCATAGAGTGCTGGGGCTAAAATCAGGAAGACCTGAGTTCAAATGGGATTCCACACACTAAATGTGTGACCTTGAGCAAGTCACTTAACCTCTGTTTGCCTCAGTTACCTTAACTGTAAAATAGGGATAACAATAGCACCTACCTCTCAGAGTTATTGTGATGATCAAATAAGAAGTATTTGCAAAAAGCACTTAGCAGAATACCTGGTACATAGCAGGTGCTATAGAAATACTTGTTCCTTTCCCTCTTCACATTTGTTTCTTTGTAATTTTGCAGCATTCACTTTTGATTGTTTTGCGGTTGTTCTTTCCATTTACATTATTGTACATACATGTCTGTGTGTCCCATATATATATAGTATATATGTTTACATATACTGCCTATATGTGTGTGTGTGTATTCACATACACACATACATACTATTTTCTTGGCTCTTCCTTCACTTAGCATCAGTTCCTGTAAATCTTCCCATGCTTCTCTCTATTCAGCATAACCATCATTTCTTATAGCACAGTAATAGTTATTCCTTTACATTTGTGTACCACAATTTGTTTAGCCATTCCACAATCAATGGGTATCAACTTTGTTTCCAATTATGTAGAATTGACCCAAGAGAAAATATGCTTTTAAAAATGTCACATTTTCTGTAGCTTGTCCAGTAAGGTACAGTGGAAAAGAACACTAGCTTTAGAGTGCAGAGGACCTGGATTCGAATCCTTGCTTTGCCCCTGTGTGCCTTAGGCAAGGATCGTCTCTCTTAACCTCAGACTCTTCCTCATCTGTAAAACAAAAGAGTTCAACTATATGACTTCTAAGGTCTCTTCAGGTTTAAATCTATAATCCAAATCACTAGACGTTCATGGACTAGACTATGGTATGATTCCAAGGCATATGTGCTCAGCCAATTGGAAGGTAGGAAGATGGGTCACATCGCACTTTCCTTCAGATGGTTAAGAAGGAGGGTGGGATGTCTTCTCCATGGGGCCCATATCCAAAGCAACCATATCTATCCTTCACCCATTGCAACCTAACAATCTACTCCCAACTGCTACTGTGCAAGCTGCCCTCATGGTAGTTATAACCCAAGCCTGAAAACATCAACCATAGCAGCAGGTGTGCAGGTATCAGTGGAAAATCCCTTTCCCCTCAATACATGAACCCAATTCCCCTCCCCTTCAGATCACCTTGTGGCTTTGGCAGGGATATGGAAGGCTCTGACTAGGCAGTGAACAATGAACAAACCTCCACTCCCACCTTTTCCATGGTGAGACACAGTGAGTCACACAGGATAAGCAGGTATGGATGAGCTGGGATCAGTTGAGGATTTCATTACATTATCTTGTCTCCCAAACATACCTCCTCTTGCAGATTTGCCTATTACTATAAAGGGCACCTCTACTTTTCCCTTCAGCCAGGTTCACCACCTTAGCTTTATCCCTGATTTACACTCTCGTCACATATCCAAGCAGCTTCCAAAGCCTGTCATTTCTATCTCTACAACATTCCTCATATCCCTTTCCCTGAGTCTCTCATCACCTTTCTGTCGGACTTTTACAATTGCCATTTAACTGATTTCACCTCTCAAGTATTTCCAATCCCACTCCAGTTCAAGTATCTCCCTAATCTAACCTATGCACTGGCCTGCCCACTTCACCCTCCCCTACAAACCCCCATCTCTCTATCAACTACAATGACTTCTTATTACCTTTTAAATAAAATAGAAACTCCTTTGTTTGGCATTTAGAGTCCTTCAAACTTAGCCCCAACTTACCTTTCTAGACTTATATTACTCCCCTTCCCGCACGCTGCAATCCACCCAAATTGGCTTCCTCCTCATAGTCATACAAAAATACAACGAAAATATCCAAACATGAATAGATAATTAAAGCAGGATGCCATCCATTAAGCAGAACCACGTAAGGAAAGATTGATACTGAAAGCTTCCTGAGTTGAAATCAGAGATAACATACTTTTGATTGTTGTCTTTTCACGCATATACAAGTGAGTATCTATACACGGGAACACATGACTCCTGCTGAAAAACTGTTATGTTCACAGACTGTTATGATTTTTGTTTGATTGCTGCATTCTGAATCTTTGGGTTTTAAAATATCTTTTAAACATTCACTGGTTCGACTACCAACATTGGTCAAACTAACTGAATAATTAATTACTAATAAACAATTATTATTTTTACAACTCTGTACCATGCTTAGGACCTTAACAAGAGATTTTTCAAAACAATGCAGTACATTCAATCACATTGTTCTAAAGAGCAAACCAGGTTTTGGGGGTTTTTTTTGCACCATTAGTAAATTTTTTAAATGTTCATTTCACCTCTCACTCCTTTTTGTTGTTCAGTTGTGTCTGACTCTTCGTGACCCCATTTGGGGTTTTCTTGGCAAAAATACTGGAGTGGTTTGTCATTTACTCCTCCAGCTCATTTTACAGATGAAGAAACTGAGGCAAATAGGGTTAAGTGACTTGCCCAGGCTCAGACGGCTATAAGCATTTGAAGCTGAATCTGAACTCAGGTCTTCCTGACTCCAGGCCCAGCGCTCTATCCATTGTGCCACCTAGTTGCCCAACTCTTAAATATTTATTTTTGTAAAATTTTATAATGTACATAATGTGTTAGTACAATGGTATATAATTTATAACAAATATACATCTATTGGAGGTGCATGCCTCCAATTTTATTTTAAAATTTTTTTTAGTCAATAAAGTATATAAGCCTGATCAAGAGTTTGGAAACCACTGCACCAGACTACATTTTGGAAACCACCAGCCTTCTCTCCTTTGCTATCCCCTCCCCCCCCACCTTGTAATGTTTTCTTTTACAGCCTCCTAACAGACTTATGCATAATTTTTTGCATATTATAGTGACCTTTGTTTTCCTTTTCATCATAACAAACTGTAAGATCCATGGGGAAGAAACCATGTTGTATCAGAGGTATCAGAGCCAACAACACTCCCAAGTGCAGAAAAATTAAGACTAAAATGCAATTGGGAATAATAAATAAATACAATACAATAAAACACAAACAATATTACATTTTAAAAATAATTCAATATGAAGCACACAGGGATCCTTATGCACGGATTAATGGACCCCGATTTCTATCTGAGTTTGAGATAACATTGTTTTATTTTAACTTTTGCTGTCTCCCCCATTTTCAGTACCTGGCACAGTGCTCTGAACTAGTAGCTAATTGAATTGAACTGAGAAAAGGGTTGGGGCCTAAGCATGTGGCCTAATGTGCCAGCAGATTCTATTAAATTTTACTTTCAATTCAAACAAGCATTTATTCAAAACAGTTTCAGTCTATTACCTAATGTTTATAGATCGAGGCACTTGGGCACAAAGAATTTCAGCAGAATTATACATGAGTAATTCATTGGCAGGACTAGGAAGGGACATCAGAAAGCCAACCTTCCATCTCTTTGGCTTCTTGTCTTTATGCAAAGCAGGTTCTCTGTAAGATTTTCCTGGAAATAAGAACTGGTAGTAAATATTTTAATATTTACTGTACCTGTTTTTCCAGTATTAAAAAAAAAGACAACTTCATGAAATAATCTGATGACAGTTTCATTAAAATGATTAAATAGCCAAAAATCCTTTGGGATTTTCTGTGAGGTTGGTCCTCTTGGATTTGGAGGCAGCTGTAAGAGCCTAAAATTTATTGTGGAAATCACTTCACCTTTCTGGGTCTCAGTTTTCTCATCTGTAAATGAAGAGGGTCAATTAAATGACTTATGAATCTTTTCCAGCTCACACATATGATCCTATGATCAGGTTCCTGAGTTGGTCCTCATGGCCACCCACTGCTGAAGCAATCTCTCTCTACAGAGTGTAAACATCCTTATTAATACCACATTTAGGAACAATTGATTGAGTCAGAACTAAGTCATACAAACTGGGCCATGTCTTTGGACCTAGTTCTTGAAAGGGAGAACAAACAGAGATGGGGAGGACCTGAAAGCCAGAGCAGAAGCCTATACATCTTCCAGGCTACCACAGGGTCCCTGAGGCCTCAGAAATGGCAGTAGTGGTGGGGTGGGGGCAGCATTCCAGTGGTAATGAGTTCCTGGACAATGTGAGAAGCTGCAGGAATGAGGGCCAGCAGCAGAAGAAATCGTTGTGGAGTGACAGGAGCTCCAGGACAAATAGAGAATCTGGGACCAAGCCTCCTGGGTGTTAAAGAGTAATTCTAGATAATACCAGGCTCCTGGACCATGTCTCCTGAAGAGAAGAAGATGCTGAATTCCTAGACCAAGCAGGAGCTGGGGCCAAAAAATAACCAGTCACAGCATATGAGAGCAAGCCCAGACCTTGTTCTCTCTAATCTACTGTAATACAGACTGTGTAGGTTTTGGGGTAAGGGGAAGGATGCATTCTTTAGCAACCCCAAGTATTTTATTTTTGAGAGGGACCCCAAAAAGCCTAGTACTAGAATCCTGAAATCAACTGTATGAGTCTCCGGGAAGATGAGGCTAACTGGAAGAAAGGTCTATTCTGTATCAGTCCCAAATGCTTTTCCCTTGCTGTTGGGGGTGGATGTGAGGCTTTAATTTTAAAGTAATCCCTCAGGAGGATGAAGACCAAACCAGAGAGTAAAGGAGAGCTGTCTTGATTGCTTATAGCAGAGATTCTTAACCTGGGGGTGTTCAGAACTATTTTGATCCCTGTATTTCAATACAACTGACTCTTTGTAACCCTATGTATTTTATTTTATGTACTTAAAAAAAATCTCTGAAAGAGTCCATGAGTTTCACCAAACTGCCAAGAAGAACTCATGGTTTATAATCTTTGGTGTAAGCCTTCTCTGTTTTAAGAGTCAGGTTATACAAAAGGAAATCTGTGTGTAGAGATATAAGCTAAGAGGATACCTAATGAAACAACCCAAGACTGAACCTACTATGTGTAAACTCAAAGTTTTGGCTCCAGACTACAGGGTACAAGTGAAATCATGATTATAGTGAAGAAGCCAGTAGAGGATAGATAGATAGATAGATAGAAAGAATAAGATGATGATGAATTAAGCATACTCAATTACAAAGGCACTGTGTAACAAAGTGTCGAGTGGTATAGATAGGAAGTTCCAAGGTTCCTGTTCTTTGATTTAGAGCTCTTGTTCTGCCAACAGGGATGGTCAGAGAGAAGGCTTGGTGGGCTTTAGACTTGGCCCTACAGAATGAGTAGGATTTGGACAGGCAAGTTATGTACCTACCAAGTGAAAAAAAAGCAGCTAATTAACACCACAGATGTAGAACAAAAATTTATAATTTTAGAACAAGGGAATCTTACAACTGAAGCCTGGGAGGTTGTGGCTTGCTCAAGGTCACATAAGCAGCAAGAATAAAGTCTTGAAGTCTGGTCAACTGATTCCAAATCTAGTTCTCTTACTGTGATTGTCCGTTGACACAAGTTCTGATTTTCTTCAACATAGGGTGAATCATATAAACTCTTTAAACGCAAGTTTTCTCAGAGGTATAACCTTAACTAACTTGGGTTTGCCAAGGGATATTTGGCGATAGATTAGGAGGTGAGGTAGGGGAAGGGAATGGGGGTATAGCAGGAATAAACATGTTTTTAACTTTCTTTAAATTCCAAGCACTTAGTACTTAGTAAAAGTGCTTGTTGGCTCACTGACTACCAGAAACAAGGAAATTAGGACAGGGACATAGTATGAATAAGCTCCACCTAATTGGAATTACAGGCATTAACACATATTTCAGGGCTTCATTGAATCTCCCAGGTTTTCACTGTTGATTTTTGAAAGGAAACCAAAGAAACCACCTCCTGACTTTTAGCTGCAATTTTAATGATCTTTACAAATAATGACTGATACTCCCTTCCTCTGCCCCTTCCCAAGCCATTTTTTTCCTGTTGCTTTTTTCCCTTGAATATCCTGTTGCCTTTCTTTTTAAAATATGGGGAAAAAAACCAAAATGAAAAAGTAATTCAGTGAAGTATGCAAAACCAGAAAAACAATATAATTCAATGATTCAATGTAAATGGAAAGAACAAGAAAAGAAGCAAACTGAGGCTATGTAACTATGAGCAAGGTTGCCACCCTCCCCCACCCTAAGGCATGACAGGCACACCTCTCTCCCCCTTTCTTTATAGAGAAAGGAGACTATGGATGTGGAGCACAGCAGATAATGTTAGAACTTGGGTTTGGTTTTTTTAAAGTACTAATCATTTAGCAGCTAGGCTGTGACATTCTGAAAGACACTTCCCCACTGGCCAAAAAAAAAAGTCTAAAATAGCAGAACAACCTGTTCATGGAAGTAACAGTAGTGCATTTTGCAGTACTGACCCACTGACTAGACATATACTCAGAGTACCTTTCATGCACCTCTTGAGTTAGGTTGTGAGACAGTCCTCACTTTTGGAGAGTCACATTAGAGCAACTGGCAGCTGAGGTGACACAGTGGAGAGAGTGCCAGTTCTGGAGGCAAGAAAGCTTATCTTCCTGAGTTCAAATCTGGCCTCAGACACTTGGCCATGTGATGCTGGGCAAGTCATCTAACCCTGTTTGCCTTAATTTCCTCATTTGTAAAATGGAGATAATAATAGCCCCTACCTCCCCAGATTATTATGAGGATCCAATGAGATAATATTTGTAATAAGTGCTAAGCACAGTGCCTGGCACGTAGTAGGTGCTACATAAATGCTTATTCCCTTCTCTCCCTTTTAATAGCTAAAAGAATTACACTAATTATTTAAAAGCATTCTGCAACAAATAAGATCTTTTGTAAAGTGAAAAAAAAATCTGTCTATAAGAATAATAATCTCCCTAATTTATATGTTTATATAAGTTAGATGTTTGCCTTTTTTTTTTTAAGGAGGACACAATTATTGAAAAGCAAAATCAAGACTCTTCTTTGGGATAGCAACAGTTCTTTTATACTAGGCCAAGATCCAACTAAAATAATCTTGATTTTTAAAAATTAAATCAGTGGGTTTCCTTGGCATCAATATTCTTAGATGACAGGGTACACGGAACAAGAGTGCAAGTCAGAGCAACCAATGTTACTTACTATCTGTCTGGTCTTGGGCAGGGGCCTTAACCTCTCTGGACACAGCTCTTCTTCTATAAAATGAAGCTGTTGATCTCTAGATAGTTTCTAGGTTCTTTTCACTAGGCAGGTAGATGGAGCACTAGGCTTGGAATCAAGAAGACCTGAGTTCAAATCCAACCTCAGACATTTCCTAGCTGGGTAACCCTAGGCAAGCTACTTAACCTGTTTGCCTCAGTTTCTTCATCTGTAAAATGAGGATAATAATAGTACCTACTTCCCAGGGCTGCTGTGAGGACCAAAGGAGAGAATAATTGTAAAAGCACTTAGCACAGTGACTGGCATACAGTAAGTGCTACATAAATGTTAGCTATCATAAGTATTGTTACTATCATCATCATCATCGTTGTCATCCCAGATCTAAAGTTCTAATTCTTTTGTAGTAGGGAGCCTGGTGGAGGCTCAGCTGATGAGCCTCTCCACCTGGAGGAAGCTGGGGAGTTTGGATCCAGGAGAGAATCATAATGTATAGGGGAAATCCCCTGGAGAGACTGTGGAACACACAGATATTCTGGAACTGATTCTGGTTGACCAACCACACGGTGGATGGGAGACTCTAGCCAACGCCTTTAAATGGTCTTAGTCTGCTTCTGCTATTGTTCTTTGCCTCTCTTCAATTCATTTGGTCACTTTTAAGAACAACCAGGTGGTGCAGTGGAAAGGGCAATGGGATTGGAGTTAGGAAGAGCTTGGGCACTTACTAGCTGTGTGATCCCGGGCAAGTCATTTAACTTAGGTCTGTTTCATTTTCCTCAAATGTAAAATGGGCATTACAGCACCTACCCCATCGAGTTGTTGTGAGGCTTAAGTGAGATAATGTTTTTTAACTGCTCAGCACTTAATAAATGTGATTAATAAGTGCTTACTCCCTTTGCTAACAGCATCTAGTGAGAGGTCTTATAGTAAGGAGAGAGGACTCAGTGCTTTCTGCCCTTTCGGAGGGCTCTTTTGCCCTGTGACTCCAAGAAGGGCCCCAGTCCTTGGTGTCTCTGTCTCTATTAGACTGTAAGCTCCTGGAGGGCAGGGACTGTCTTTTGCCTCCTTTTTTGTAGTCCCAGCACTTAGTATAGTTCCTGGCACACAGTAAGTGCTTAATAAATATTTGTTGATCGATTGGTTGTCTGTTTCTACTCCAGATGGATGTAGCAGAGCACTTACTACTTTGAGGGGTCTGGTGGGCTAGGTTTGGCTTTGTGGCCAGCAGGCATCGATGCCTCCAGAAGCAGGAAGTGTCCTTCTAAACCTATGCCAATGAAAGCTGAAACAAGGACTCAGACAGCAGCAATGCTGTTTTGCTTATGAATTCAGTGAGACCAATGTTATACAGGAAATGAGCTAAGTTTTAAAGAGGCTAAAGTGACAGGAGAGAAAGTATAGTCCAGATGTATTGGGGGAACTGTTTGCACATTTGTTCTTGCTGTGTCACTGAAGTAAATATATCTTTGTAAATTGTTATTGATGTTAAATGGATAAATGGAATGTGGTGCTAGTAGCCCCTAACAATGGTGGGAGGGGGCACAGACAGGGGTCCCTGCAATCCTGTGAGGGTAGATATAGCAGCCTGGCTCTGAGAGAGAAGCCAAAGTATCCACATTATACTATGATCAGAGAGTCAGCCTGGGCTTTTGGCTCAGAAAGTCACACAGCTAATGAGTACCAACCTTGAGGAGAAGAATGCTTAAATGTATGGTGATGGAAGGCAGAGAATCTCTCTGTTACACCTCTATTTTGGAAGCTGCAAATCAACAAGCAGCATCATTTCAGGGGTGCTGTGCCTTCCTAAATTCCAGAACATTAGACCAATTCACTGATACCAGATTGCCAAAGTCCCTGACTGATTTTCCCTTATCTCACAGAAATTCATAGACTATCAGAACTGGAAGGAACTCATGGAATCTGATATTCTCATTTAATGGGCATAAACTGAGGTGGTACAATGGATAGAGTGCATGACCTCAGGAGTCAGGAAGACTCATCTTCCTTAATTCTGGCCTGAGACACTACCTGTGTGACCCTGGGCAAGTCACTTAACCTGTTTGCCTATTTTCTCATTTATAAAATCAGTAGAAGAAGGAAATATCAAGCCACAGCAGTATCTTTGCCAAGAAAACCACAAATGAGGTCATGGCAGAGCCAGACATGACCCCGAAAAAACAACTGAACAACAACACTGAGGCCCAGAGGTGAAGTGACTTGCCCAATGTCACACATGAGCCAAGCCCTTTGACTCCCAAGTCCCAACCTCTGAATTACACCATATTGCTTCCCACATCCAACTTCTGGCACTGCTTGGCACCTGGAAAAGTGTGCAGTAAGAACACTATTCTTCAAGACATATTGAGACAAGGGGCAGGTAGGTGGTGCGGTGGATAGAGCACTGGCCTTGGATTCAGGAGGACTTGAGTTCAAATCCAGCCTCAGACACATAACACTTAACTAGCTGTGTGACCCTGGGCAAGTCACTTAACCCCATTGCCTAACCCCCCCCGTGAAAAAAAAAGACATATTGAGACAGACAAATTAAATGTAGATTCTTAACAAAAGAAAAAAAAATCATGGGTAGGATGAGATCCAAAGTGTGAGATTGTTTTTCCACCTTTTGGTAAGATTCCACCTCTTTTATTATCTAACATTTTGAGTCTCATCCCATCTATAAGATGTGCTAGAGAGATTCACCAAGTCTAATAAGTCCCCTGAAATATGATTCATGCACTAAAAGAAGTACATTCAATAATCCTGGTTAACGTTAGCAAATAATAGCCCAAATAACCAATGGATAACAAACCTAATTTATTTTAGTAAAGGAGATGCTATGTGTTTTTTTTTCTTATCAAGTTCATCTTTACAATCATGTTTTGCTTCGTTTAAAGTGGAAGCTACCTTGAAATAAAATCCATTCTGCATATGTTTGATTCACCAGTCCTCACACAGATAATTGAGAGTTAGCTATAATTTTAGAAATTATACCCTGGTAGCCTCAAAAAGACAAAGTGCAAAACTGGGGGGGAGTGTGGGGTTATGAGTTTCAGAGAAGCTATGGTTTTCTAGATTTCCTTCGTGCAATAGCACAAAACCCTAAAATTCAAATACATGGTTGGATATTATGGCAATATCTTAATTTTTAACCATGCATTTATAATAGTTCACATTTTATCAAGTCTCCCTTTCCATTGAATCTTTTCTCCTCCTATTCAATTTTCCTGACTTTCCCTTTTAAATTTCGTTTTCATCTTCCTTTGAAACATCTGTAAGCTCATTCCAATTTATATAATAACAGAGGGTAAAAAACAAACAACCCAAGCCACTATAGTATGTGTATGTAAACATGTATATACATATATATGGAAAGAGAGAAAAAGAGACAGACATACACACACAGAAAGAGAGAGAGAGAGAGAGAGAGAGAGAGAGAGAGAGAGAGAGAGGGAGGAAGACTATACCTATATAATGTATCTTCTTTGGAGAGGGTGTAGGGTAGGGAGACCTCCTTCCAGATCCTCTATTTAAGTAGGGGGTCCAGAGCATCCACCTCATTTCCTACCTGGCTAAAGGACTTCATCACACCCCCATGAGCAGGTTGTAAATCTCGAACCAGATTTAAACCTAGGCCCTCTGACTCCACCCTTAGTGTCTTTTCCATTAAGCCACAGTTGACCTAAGATGATCATGTTGACAAATAAGATGGAAAAACAAATCGGTGATTGGGAAGAAGTGGTTAAATTTTAATACATCTGATTAAAAAACATTTTACTGCAAGATCTTGTGCATATGAAATATCCTTGGGTTCAGAGTTTAATCTGGAGGAGGCAAGAACCCCTAAAGTAGCTACCTAACACAAACATTATTATTTTTTCTGCTGTATTCCTAAAAGCATTTTCTTATTTTGTCCTTTTAATTTCATCGAGTTCACAACTCAAAACCAAGTGATCTAAGAGAGATAAAATCATTTTCATTAGCATTTTCTCATAATAACATATTTCATGTACACGGTGCTGAGCTGCTTATCCAAAGGCACAAGGGAGACCAGAAATGCAACTTGAGAACTAAGATAATTCTGCAATATTTCAGGACTAGACTCATTTGCTGCGGCACAGTCAGAATTTACCTACTGTGTGTAAAGACAGATTGGCCACATTTCATGGACTAGGCAATGCCACAGGAGCCAGAGAGGCAGAAAATGTTTTTAAATAGTATCAATTGGAAAGCATTTCAGAAATCACTTTATAGAATGGCAGGACAGCTGCAAGGATGCCATATCCATAGCCTAAGCCAAAGGCCCTCCTCAAGAACAATAAATCTTTTCACGAGCATACTGTTTCAGGGGTGCTTTTTTTTTTTTTTAAAAAGTGGCCGGACACCACAAACAAACAGAAATGCTTCCTGATCTATAAAGTCACTTTGAAAACAAATCATTAAGGCTGCTGAATATTTTATGACGACCCAAATCACTAACAGAGCCAGTGGCTCAAAAATTCTTGCCATGCCTATTTTGGGTTTTCTAAAACAAGCACGCTGCAACTACATCTTTTTACTTTATGTTAAAAGGGAGACAGGTTCTCCGTAAAACATAGCCAAGGACAGGAGAATATCAGTCTCTCCACACCACACACACACAGACAGGCAGGCATAGATATAGACAGACAGACAATCACACACTTTACATATATAGACAGTGACAGGCAAGGTATTTATCCAGAAAGACTCCTGTCTTAGGACATGTTTCTGCAGATGTGTTCATCGTCCCACAGAGCTAAATAGAAAGAAGCTGACCCAACTACAGGAGCCCAGAGCGCTGAATCTTATGGAGGTTAACGATGTGCTTGCCACATGAGATCAACATATGTGCAGTCCCATCTTTCCCATACAACACGACAGACAGACAGGCAGGCACCCCCTTTAACGACTGGTGCAGCTCATTGCAGGCACAGACTCTCCCGAGCACTGGGGAATGGCAGAGATGCTCAGGCTCCCAATCCAATTGTGAAAACTTTTTTTTTTTAAAGCCGGTTTTGCAAGAGAAATTTAACTGTTAAAAGGCCCAGCTTTCTACTTCCAGAAAGCCACGTCCGGCCCTGTAATTGCTGAATCGATACATTCTGTGGACATGGGGCAAAGTACAGATCTTTTAGGAATGCCTCCAGCCCTCACCCTGACCCCAACCCCGCCGGCCTTCCCAGGGTGGGGGCTGGCTCCTCGCGCTGCGGAACTGGGGAAAGCCGGCTCCCATCCCAGACCCACCCAAAGGAAACCCATTCACCGAGCGCCGCACGGGGAAAAGGGAGGGAAAGGTCTTCCAGCATAGCATCCCCCCCCGTCCGAGAGGCACTGGGGCCCAGGGCAGAGATGTTGGCCCAGGAGGGGCTAAATCTCATTTCTGCTTTCTTCAATGTCCCATTCCAAGTCCGAGAAACTTTCCCCAACCCAGACCCCCTCCCATTAGTGCTTCCCTTCTCTTACCTGCAGAAGAGACACCGCCCAGGTCTCAGCTCCGCGGAGGGGGATCACTGGCCACTAGACAGGTTCCAGAGCCAGGCCACCCCCTGGCCCAGCTGCTCCAGCTCCCGCCTCCTTTTTCTTCCTCTGTCTTTTTCTCCTCCTCCTCCCCGAGCCACTGCAAGCAGAGGAGGAGTAGGAGGGCGGGCCGGGGGGCTGAGCTGAGGCTGGTGGCAGGTGCTGAGATTCAGGCTCAGGCTAAGGCAGTGTTGCGACCACCGGGCCGAGGCTACAGGAGGAGGAGCCAACCCCCCGGACTCACCGCCTCCCAGACAGGGGGTAAGCTGGGTGGCAGCGAGGTGGTGAAGCCCCTCCTGCAGCTGTCCGCCCTGGGCCCTGGAAGAGTGGAGCCCCGCCGCAGTGGGCGTGTCTGCCCCCTCCCCGCACACACACACCCCACCCAGGGGAGAGCCCTCCGACTGCCCGCTGGTACCCAGCCTCCAGCAATTCACAGCCAGCGTTCTCGCCCTGACAGTCTGCCCTTAGGAATTCCACATCCCGGGGCTTCCATCCATCCCCTAGATGCCTGACCCACATCTGCTGAATTCTCCTGATGCACATCCCTTCACCGAAATTCACTCGAGTTGTTTCCCCACCCCTTCTCAAAAATTTTCTGAACCCAAACTTGGTTTCCCTCTTTCAATCAGTTTTCCCATTCCCACCCTTCCCTGTCCATTGTAGCCCAAGATACCTAAACTTCCTTAGAATCAACCCCTTAATTCTAACCTCCTTAGCTGCACCCTCTCAAATTTAACTCAAATCCTTTCCCAAGTTAACTCCTACAGTGAAAATGTATTGCCAAACAAACTGAATAGCTTCAGGGGCCACTGAAAACCTAATAACCCCTTCTATTTTTATAGAGTGTTTTATAGTCTATAAAATGCTTTCAGGCATCTCATTTGATTTTCACAATACTGTGAGATAAGCAGAACCCCCCTCCCCCACCTTTCCCCCATTTTACAGAAGAGGAAAGTGAGATCCAAAGAGGTTAAGAGGTAGGGGAAGGGAATGAGCATTTTATAGTTCCTGGCATACTATATGCCAGTCACTTTCACAAATGTTATCTCATTTGAGCCTCAGGACAACCTTGTGGTGTAGGGTGCTGTTATTATTCCCATTTTTACAGTTAAGGAAATTGAGGCAGAGGATAAGTGACTTGCCCAGGGTCATACACTAGTTGGTGTCCGAAATTAAAATGGAACTCAGGTCTTCCTAACTTCAGGCCCATCAATCTGTAACTTGTCCATGTTTTTTTTTATTCCATAGTTTTTCTTTTTCAAAAAAATTAATTTATTTTGATTTATCGACAATCACTTCCATAAGCTTTTGAGTTTTAAATTTTTCTCCACCTTCCTCTCCCTCACTACCTCCCACCCCAAGATGGTGTGCAATCTGATATAGGCTCTACACATACATTTCTATTAAACATATTTTCACATTAGTGATGTTGTAAGGAAGAATTAGAACCAATAGGAGGAACCACCAGAAAAAGGAAACAAAACACAACAGAAGAAAAAGAAATAGCAAATAGTATGTTTCCATCTGCATTCAAACTCCATAGCTCTTTCTTTGGATGTGGATAACATTTTCCATCATGAGGCCTTTGGAGATATCTTAGATCCTTGTATTGCTGAGAAGGGTTAAGTCTATCAATATTAGTACCTAACTGATTATGTTACTCCCTTCTTGAGCCAAATCTGATGAGAGTGAGATTCAAACAATGCTCATCTCCTTCCCTTCTTTCCCTCTGTAATAGATTTTTGTGCCTTTTTCTGTAATGTAATTTACCCTTGTCTGCCTCCTCCTTTCCTTTGCTCTCCGTATATTTTCTTAGTTAGATCAGATTAATCCATTTAACCCACTTGATTAAATTTTTTTTTATCATTACATCAAAATCAACTTATACACACGCCCTTTATGTATACCCCTTTAATGTGGTGTAATAACAATACAGTTCTCAAGGGCTACAAGTGTCATCTTCCCTTGTAGGGATGTAAACAGTTTGCCCTTATTAATAACTTGTTGTTTCTTTCTGTCCTGTTTATCTTTTTATGTCTCTCTTGAGTCTTGTATTTGAAGACCAAATTTCCTGTTGAGCTCTGCTCTTTTTATCAGGAAGGTTAGGAAGTCCCCTATTTTGTTGAATATCCATCTCCTCCCTTGAAAGATCATACTTATTTTTGCTGGGCAGTTGATCCTTGGTTGTAATCCAAGCTCCTTTGCCTTAGGGAATATCATATTCCACATCCTCTGACCTTTTAATGTGGAAGCTGCAAGGTCCTGGGTAATCCTGACTGTGGTTCCATGATATTTAAATTATTTCTTCCTGGTTGCTTGCAGTATTTTCTCTTTGACCTGGTAATTTTGAAATTTGGCTACTATATTCCTTGGCATTTTCAACTTGGGATCTGTTTCAGGAGGTGACCAGTGGATTCTTTCTATGGCTATTTTACCTTCTGGTTCTAGGACCTCAGGGCAGTTTTCCTTTATGATTTCCTGAAAGATACTGTCCAGGCTCTTTTTTTCATTGCGATTTTCAGGTAGACAAATAAGTTTTAAATTGTCTCTCCTGGATCTATTTTCCAGGTCAGTTGTTTTACCAATGAGGTATTTTACATTTTCATCTATTTTTTTCATTCTTTTGTTTTTGTTTGAGTGATTCTTGCTTCCATTTGCCTAATTCTAATTTTTAACAATTCCCTTCTATTAGATTTTGGCTAATTGTATTTTTTAGGGACTTGTTTTTTACAGTTAATTTTTGTCCTTCCTTTTCCAAGCTATTGACTCTCTCTTGCATACCTCTCATTTCTTTTCCCATTTTTTCTTCTACCTCTCTCATTTGACTTTTAAAATCCTTCTTGAGCTCTTCTAAGAAGGCTTTTTGGGCTTCAGATCAATTCACATTCCCCTTTGAGGTTCCAGATGTGGGTTTGTTGACAATGTTGTCCTCTTCAGAATTTCTGCCTTGATCTTCACTGTTCCCATAATAAGAATCTATATTATGTTTCTTTTTGCTCATGGTGCTTGCTTATTTCCTGGCCTTTAGAGAGACTGAGTTCTCCTTCTGGGAAGCAGGCAGCACTGATCCAAGCTTCTTGTGTTGGGAGCCTACAGCCTGGTCACTGGCTTTGTGTGCTGGGGCCTCTGATGCTGGCAGTTAGAGGCTGTAGGGTTCTGGCAGCTTACCTGGTATTGGGCTTGAATCAGCAATACTGGAACTCTAGGGGTAGGATTGGGTAGTGTGGGTCCTGGACACTTCCTGCTCACCTGGGGCCTTTCCTTCCTTTTGCTTTCTTCATCTCCTTTCTGATGGATGTTGCAAGATCATAACTTGTCCATGTTCACGCAGCTAATAAGCCAAGTCAGTCTTCTTGTTGCTCAGTAGTGTCCAACTCTTCATGAAACCATCTGCGGTTGGTAGAGATACTGGAGCGGTTTGCCATTTCCTTCTCCAGATCCTTTTATAGATGAAGAAACTGAGGCAAACAGGGTTAAGTGACTTGTCCAGGTGTCATACAACTAGCAAGTGTCTGAGGGCACATTTGAACTTAAGAAGATGTGTTCTTCTGAGTCTAGGAGGGGATCTCTATCTACTGTGCCCACTCGCAGCCCCAGAGTCTATTCTAATTATTTCAACACCATGATCTGCCCACAAATTCTGCCCTCACTATTTTTAAAGGTTTTGTCCTAAAATCACCCCTCCTTTCTTTTTTTCAGCTTTAACTTCACTCTAACTCACTTTTCAGATCTTCTTTATTCTAATTTCTCCCTCTCCCCCCCAACTTTGAGAATCTTTAGGCATAAGGACAACAAACCATCCACGGCAATCAGTGCCTTTCAGGACCTGAATTAGTACAGCAATACATTCATTTTGGGTTTTTCATGACTTGGAGTGATGGATGTCAAAGTGCTTTATCATCAGTCTGTGAGAAGGTTAGACTAGAGATAATCCTTAAGGGCCAACTGTGAAGTTTGAGGGTTCCTAAAGCAATGTACTGGCACCAGAAGAATGGGACTTCCCAACTCTCAAATCTAAGCACCTTATGGGTCTTCTCCTCATACTTAACTTCCCTAGACTTAGAGCCAATCTACTCCATCCTCCCCTCTAATCTTCTCATAAGGCAGATGAGAATGGGAGAGCCAGTGAGTCCATGTCTTGCCCAAGGTCATACGTATCTCTCATGCAGCTGCATTCATTTTGGACATCTTTGAGTATTCTACCATGTCCCCAGTAAAATCATTGGGAAAACTCACCATCTTGCAAGATCCAATCAGCCCTGAAACTCACGCCCCATCTTCCCTCAGCCCCTCTGATTGAAGGGTGGAAGCATGAACTCCTCAACCTCCAATTAAAGAGAAGAGAAAGGAGAAGCATCTCAACTTCTCATTTCCCATCCTGCTACACTCATTTTGGACTTCTTTGGTTTCTCCACCATGCCCCTTCCCCACCCTCTCCCACTTTTCAGCCTTCTTTTATGTGTTTTCTCCACCCCTCCCCCTTTGATTTGTAAGCTCCTTGAGAGCAAGAACTCTCTCTTTTAAAAATATTTGTGTTTAGTACCTGCCATCATTGTAGGTACTTAATCAAAGTTTACTGACTAATGACAACGTCATACAGATAGTAAGTGGCAGAATTAGAAGGTGAGTCTGGGTCCTTTGAATCTAAACCCAGCTCTCTTTCCACTGTACCATAATGCTTTCCAGAATGTCAGCAAGAATATTGCTGAGAACATTATGCTTTTTAAACAACATAATTTTTTTAAATTGCTAAATGCCTACTCCTGTGCAGAGCACTGCTACATGTTATTTTTAAAATCACTGATACAATTTATCTTGACACAAGAGACACTTTCCAACAAATTCCCTTACAAAATACGTTGCTGGACAACAGTTTATCAGTTAATAGAAAGCAGGGATACATCTTTTAACTTTGACAGAATGTCGCTAACAATGACTATTGCATTTAACTGGGAAATTTTATTTTCAACAATTTTTAAAGTTGTTCATAATTTTGACTTTCCTTTCTGTGTTATAAAAGCACTGTCTTTTATAGGCGTCCTACCAGATCTCTGCTGTTGAGTCAATACTGGGAACAGGCAAGGAGGAGGAAACCTTCTATATGACTAAAATTAATTGTAATAGAAATTACTCTGTGTAAAGTCTCTACTTTGGAAATTATACTGCCACCTTCACTTAAGTATTTACAGGGCACAAAACACTAAATTTTTTGGAGGGGAACAAATATCACCTTGAACTACAGCATCCCTTAGCATTTGTATACAACTTTTACATTTTAATTAGCAATTTTTAGGGCAGAGGATCTCTGTGTTCAAATTCTCACTTTGACACTTGTCCACAAGCATTTAACCCTCTAAGCCTCCGTTCCCTTCTCTCTAGAATGGGGATAATATTATCAGTAGTATTGTCCTTGTTATTTGTCCTTCATTCTCAAAGAGGACCATAACATCAGGGAGCTGATGACATGGCATGCAAGTTAATTGGATTTAAGTGAAGGAGGGCTGTGCAAAGTCACCAGCCTCACTTTTTCCTCCAGAGCCATCTGGGTCCAGTGGCAAGATATAGATCAGAATGACTGAAGATGGCCGAGGATGCAGTGGGGGGCCTTGGCCTTTTTAAGCTACGGTCTTTAACAGGTCTCAGTTTGACTGAGGTAACACCCATTCAGTGATTAAGGCTAGGTAAGAAATGAGAATGAGTCCTGAGTCCAGGGAGTGCTCTATCCACTGCACTACCTAGCTGCCCCTTAAATTTGATTATCTTTTCTTCTAGCATTCTCTGTGTTATATTAGGAGAACAAACCCTAGGTGATTTCAATTCAGCAGCTTTGGAGGCTAGAGAATAATTCTTTTTTTCCTTTGATGACTAGTGAGTTTTCTTTTTCAAAATATCTGATATAGTGGCAGCTAGGTGGTGCAGTGGATAGAGCACTGGCCCTGGACTCAGGAGGACCTGAGTTCAAATTCAGCCTCAGACATAAAACACTCACTAGCTGTGTGACCCTGGGCGAGTCACTTAGCCCCATTGCCTAGCTCCCCCCAAAAAAATCTGATATAGATTTGATGACATGCATACGTTGTTAATGTGCTGCATGGTAAGCACTTTAGTTATTATTGCTTTTACACAGCCCTGGTGAATTTTTATTATTTTTTAAAGTTACTTTTAGAATCCAAAATACACTTTTTAAAAAAGTGTATAAAACACAAGTCCAGGGGTTCATACACAACATCCTCTCTTGTTCTTATTTGTTCTAAGGATAGTGTTTATTACAGATTTTTCAAAATTTGAATTTTGTTATTATGAACATCAACAAACATGAAATTTCTACAAAGAAAAATAGAAAAAGAGTACTACATACAAAACCATGAATCTCTTACATATAGCCTGTTTTTAACATGAAATTTAACCAGGCAGTACCAACACTGTCCTGCCTATTCTAATCTATTCAGAGTTTCCTTTAAAAGCCTCTTCTTCTTCTTTTTTTTTTTTACTTTTACATCTGTGTTCTTGTCTAAACTTTCTTCTGCTCTCTTCTGTGTATTTTTATTCCCTTTTTATTATTATGAACTAAACAAACATCAACCAATATGAACATTTTATAACCTTGAATATGAATGGGAAAAACTTACTAAAACATAGGAAGCTAGCAGAATTTATTGAAAAGGAGAATCCAATAGATATTACATACAAAAAACACACTGGAAACATACAGTTTCAAAAATGAAGGACTGGAGCAGAATTTATTATGCTTCAGAAGAATCCAAAATAGTAACTGGATAGTAATCATGAACTCAGATGAAGTGACAATAAAAATAGATATGGTTAAAAGAGATAAGTAAGAAAACTGTTATATTTAAAGGCTGGCTCGGTAGTGAAATACTATCATTATATTCACCAAGTACATAGCATCTAAGCACTTAAAGGAGATGCTAATTGAACTATAGAAAAAATAGACCACAGTTGGGGATCCCAGCACGCCCCCTCTCAGACCTAGACATATACAACATAATGATTAAACAAGAAAGAATTTAAGGACCTAAATAAAATTTTAGAGAAATTAGACACGATAGATCTCTGGCAATTACTAAATGAGAACTGAAAGGAATACACATATTTTACATCTTTGCAAAAAGTAATTTTTATACTTTATAAAACATGATTAAGGACTAGAAGATAAGCAGTTTATTAACAAATGCAGAAAACCACAAATGTTTGACACATCATTTACTAATCACAACACAATGACAGTTATGAGCAATAAGGAACATTTGAATTAAGGATTTAAACTCAGAGAGACATACATAATATAATCCTAAAGAATTTGTGAGTCAAAGAACAAATTATGGTGACAATTTTATTAAAGAAAATGATAAGACATCGTATCAAAACATTGGAGATGCAGCCAAAGTAGTCCTTAGACAAAAACATTGAATGGTTATATAAACAAAAAAGAGGTTAGATAAATGAGTTAGACATGCAAACAAAAGAATCAGAAAAACAATTAATAAAAAAACTCTAAATAAACACAAAAATAGAAATTCTGAAAATCAAAAATAGGATCAATAAAATTCATAGGTTATTGAATTAGAATCAGAAGAGACTTTGTAGGACACCTAATCCAACTCCCTCATTTTATAATGGAGGAACTTAAGGCCTAGGAGATTAAGTGATTTGACAAGGTCATATTTATAACCAGAGACAGACAGAAGATTTGAACCCACATTTTCCAACTCCAAAGCCCACTGTCCTGTTGAAAGAGGAATTTTAGGAGCTGAAAGCAGTTTGCTAAGAAGCAACATAACTAATTTCATTTTCTACTGTATTTGCCTTTTTTTATTTTTTCTTTCTTTCCTTCCTTCTTTCTCTTTTTCTTCCTTCCTTCTTTTTCTTTTCCTCCCTTCCTTCCTTGCTTCCTTTCTCTTTCTCTTTCTTTTCTTTCTTTCTTTCTTTCTTTCTTTCTTTCTTTCTTTCTTTCTTTCTTTCTTTCTCTTTCTTTCTTTCTTCTTTCTTTCTTTCTTTCTTTCTTTCTTTCTTTCTTTCTTTCTTTCTTTCTTTCTTTCTTTCACTTCATGATGCTTCTGCATGTGCTACATGCAGAGACAGTTTAAAGAAAACTGTCTTTTCCAATACCTCTTTTCCTCCTAATCCTTTCAGAGGTTCCCAAAGTGGGCAATACTGCCCCTGGGGGAGGCACTGGCGTGACCCGGGGGGCAGTAGTAGCCTCTTTTGTTTATGTAGCTATTTAATATATTTGTCTAAGGACTATTTTGGCTGCATCCCCAGTGTTTTGGTATGATGTCTTATCATTCTCTTTAATAAAATCGTTTCCATAATTTGTTCTTTGGCTCACAAATTCTTCAGGATTATATTATGTATATCCACCTAAGTTTAAATCCTTACTTCAACTGTTCCTTATTGACTATAACTGTCATTGTGTTGTGATCAGTAGTGCAATTGGGGGTGCTGAATAAAAATGAGGGGGCAGTGGAAGCATAAGGAAAGAAGAGGAGATAAGAAAATTTTGAAAAACCATTCATATATGTTTCATCTGTTGTGTAACAGAGTTAAAGTTGTAGTAATCACATTATTTTCCAAATAAACACACAAAATGCAAGATATAACTGAGCAGCAGTCAAGTCAGCAAACAAGTCTTAAAAAGCAAGTGTTGGCAGGCAAGGGTATCATGCATTGTTGGGAAGTCCAGCGTGTATTGGCAGGAATATGATACTATACGGTTATATGACACAATATTGCATCACCAAAATTTCAATGCAGGAAAAACCTCACAAATTTACAATAACATTAAATTTAAGATGCATCTTTTTAAAAAAAATTTATATTTTTTTGAAATGATGCAAATTTTTAAAAAAATTGTTAAAGGGTTAAAGAAAGTAGATTTCCAGGGGATCGCTGAGTAATTTTTTCTTTTTATAAGAGGGCGGTAGGCCAAACAAGTTTGGGAACCTCTGCTTTAAGACTACCTAAAAAAACTCAGAAGACTTTGATAATTCAAGAAAGTTGTCAGCTTCTCCTTATTGTATATTACAAAGCACATAGTAGGTACTAAACAAATGCTTATTGACTGGTTGATTGATATAGAAGATACTGTTTTCTTTGGTCTAGTGCAGGGGTGGGGAACTTGCAGCCTTAAGGCCACATGTGGCCCTCTAGGTCCTCAAGTGCAGCCCTTTGACTGAATCTAAACTTCACAGAACAAATCCCCTTAATAAAAGGATTTGTTCTGTAGAATTTGGACTCAGTCAAAAGGCCACACCCAGGGGCAGCGAGGTGGCACAGTGGATAGAGCACTGGCCCTGAATTCAGGAGGACCTGAGTTCAAATATGACCTCAGACCAAACACTTGACACTAGCTGTGTGACCCTGGGTAAGTCACTTAGCCCCAATTGCCTTAAAAAAAAAAGGCCACACTCAAGGACCCAAAAGGCCACAGGTTCCCCACCCGTGTTAATGTAAATGGCTATGTTAACAAAGACATCCACTTTTCCTGCCTTTTGGTCTACCTGCTCTCACTGAAGTACTCAGTAAAAAGCC
This sequence comes from Phascolarctos cinereus, assembly GCF_003287225.1. Classification (NCBI taxonomy): domain Eukaryota; kingdom Metazoa; phylum Chordata; class Mammalia; order Diprotodontia; family Phascolarctidae; genus Phascolarctos; species Phascolarctos cinereus. The sequence goes on along the minus strand of NW_027555847.1, from coordinate 265,252,202 downwards.
TCTCTTCTTTCTCTTTTTTTTGAATTTATTTTTTCAAATTAATGAATTTATTTTTTGTTTTCAACATTCACTTCCATAAGATTTTGAGCTTTAATTTTTCTCCTCCTCCCTCCCCTCCTTCCTCTTCAAGATAGCATACATATACATTCATATTAAACATGTTTTCACATTAGTCATATTGTAAAGAAGAAATGGAACCAATGGAAGGTACCATGAAAAAAGAAGAAATAAAACAAAACAAAAAAAGAGAGCAAATAGATTGCTTCCATCTGCATTTAGTCTCCAAAGTCTTTTCTCTAGATGTGGATGGCATTTTCTTTTTCTCTTTTAAATTTTTAAAATCTATTTATTTTTAGTTTTCAACGTTCACTTCCACAAGCTTTTGAGTTTTAAATTTTCTACTCCTCCCTTCCCTCCCCACTCCCCAAGGTGGTGTGCAATCTGATATAGACTCCACATATACATCCCTATTAAACATATTTTCACATTAGTCATATCATAAAGAAGAATTAGAACCAATAGGAGGAACCACAAGAAATAAGAAACAAAACAAAAGAGAAGAAAAAAAGAGCAAATAGTATGCTTTGATCTGCATTCAAATTCCATTGTTCTTTCTCTGGATATGGATAGCATTTTCCATCATGAGATTTTTAGAGGTGTCTTAGATCCTTGCATTGCTGAGAAGAGCTAAGTCTATCAAAGTTAGTCATCACACAAGATGGCTATTACTGTGTACAATGTTCTGCTGGTTCTGCTCACTTCACTCAGCATCAGTCCATACAAGTCTTTTTTCTCAAGTCTGCCTGCTCATCATTTCTTATAGCACAATAGTATTCTATTACATTCATGTACTACAACTTGTTCAGCCATTCTCCAATTAATGGGCATCCCCTCAATTTCCAATTCTTGGCCACCACAGAAAGAGCTGCTACAAATATTTTTGTACATGTGGGTCCTTTTCTCATATTTATGATCTCCTTGGGATACAGACCAGAAGTGATATTACTGGGTCAAAGGGTATGCACAGTTTTATAGCCCTTTGAGCATAGTTCCAAATTACTCCTCAGAATGGTCAAATTAGTTCACAACTCCACCAACAATGCATTAGTGTCCCAATTTTCCCACATCTTCTCCAACATTTATCATTATCCTGTTTTGTCATGTTAGCCAATCTGATAGGTGTCAGGTAGTACCTCAGAGTTGTTTTAATTCACATTTCTTTACTCAATAGTGATTTAGACCATTTTTTCTTTTCTTTTTTTTTTCGAGCATTTTTTCATATGACTATAGATAGCTTTAGTTTCTTCCTCTGAAAACTGCCTGTTCCTATCCTTTGACCATTTTTCAATTGGGGAATGACTTGTATTCTTATAAGTTTGACTCAGTTCTCTATATATTTTAGAAATGAGGCCCTTATCAGAGATACTGGTTGTAAAAATTATTTCCCAGCTTTCTGTTTCTCTTCTAATCTTGGATACATTGGCTTTGTTTGTGCAAAAACTTTTCAATTTAATGTAGTCAAAATTATACATTTTACGTTTTGCAATATTCTCTATCTCTTGTTTGGTCATACATTCTTTTGTTCTCCATAAATCTGACAGAGAAACTATTCCTTGCTCTCCCAGTTTGCTTATAGTATCAGCCTTTATATATAAATCCTGTACCCATTTTGACTTTATCTTGGTATACGGTATAAGATGTTGATCTATGCCTAGTTTCTGCCATACTATTCTCCAGTTTTCCTAGCAATTTTTGTTAAATAGTGAGTTCTTATCCCAGAAGCTGGAGTCTTTGGGTTTATCAAACAGTAAATTAATATAGTCATTGACTACTGTGTCTTGCATACCTAACCTATTCCATTGATCCACCACTCTATTTCTTAGCCAGTACCAAGTAGCTTTGATGATTGCTGCTTTATAATACAATTTAAGATCTGGTACAGTGAGGCCACCATCCTTTGTATTTCTTTTCATTATTTCCCTTGATATTCCGGACCTTTTGTTCTTCCAGATGAATTTTGTTATTGTTTTTTCTAGCTCTATAAAATAATTTTTGGTAGTTTGATTGGTATGGTGCTGAATAAGTAAATTAATTTAGGTAGAATTGTCATTTTTATTTTATTAAGTTGGCCTACCCATGAGCAACTGATGTTTTTCCAAATATTTAGATCTGACTTTATTTGTATGAAAAGTATTTTGTAATTATGTTCATGTGGTTCCTGGGTTTGTTTTGGCAGGAAGACTCTCAAATATTTTAAAATGTCTACAGTAATTTTAAATGGAATTTCTCTTTCTATCTCTTGCTGTTGGGCTTTGTTAGTGATATATAGAAATGCTGATGATTTATGTGGCTTTATTTTATATCCTGCAACTTTGTTAAATTTGTTTATTATTTCAAGTAGTTTTTTTACTTGATTCTCTAGGATTCTCTAAGTATATCATCATATCATCCACAAAGAGTGTTAGCTTTGTTTATTCTTTGCCTATTCCAATTCCTTCAATTTCTTTTTCTTCATATCTTCTCTTTTGTTACTCACTGTGGTTCCTGTAGTTTTGGAGGGAAGAATATACAAATGTCATCTGCCCCAGTTATCAGGCATGAATTTCTATCAACTGCTGCTGGGGGTGTGTCACATTCTAAGTGTAAAATGTAAAACTGCAGTAAAATCTGTCTCTGATTTGTGCTGGTTTATTGGCATTAACTAGTCAAATGGATAAGAAAATTTGTTCAGCAGCATCACGTTGCCTATTAAAAATTGAAAACAAAAGGAACCGTCCCCCTAGAATTGGGAAAACTAGGAGCTTGAAATTAGATTGTGGGGGTTTTTTTGGGGGGGAGGAGTTAACAACAAATAAGTCACTACCTAATTTGGTGAGAAAGTGCACATGCAAAACCAAATTATCAAAGCAAAAAAAAAAAAAGAAAAAAAAAGAAAAAGAAAAAAGAAAGTTCATGATAGAGGAGGGAAGAAATAAATTGTTAGAAGCCATTTTATCCAAATATATGCCAACAAACCTGATTAATGAAATAGATGAATATTTAAAATACCAAGACTAATAGAATAAGAAACAGAGAATTTAAATAAAAATCTCAGAAAATGAAATTCAACAAGCAATAAATGAACACCTGCTCCCCTCCAAAAAATAAAAAAAATTAACCTCAAGCCCAGCTGGATTTACAAGTGAATTCTACAAACATGCAAAGAATAATTAAGCCCAATATTCATAAATTATAAAAGTAGAAAAAGATAGTGTGATAAAAATTATCCAAGGGTCCATTGATTAGATAGTGCTGTCAATCACTGAATCAACGACATAGAGTTTCTGCAGTTTTATTATCCTCAGAGTGCAGGTTTCACCAAACATAAAGTCAGTGAGCCCAGCACATCAGTTTCACCAACCTCATGTAGAATGTGAATACATAAGCAGAATGAGAACAATGAAATTTTACAGAGAGCTGAAGGGGAAAAGTAAGTAAATAAACAGCAGAAGCAGAAGATAAAGATGCCCTGGCATCAGAAAGGCCAGGGAACTAGTCAGTCAAAACTGGAACTGAAGTTTGTATCCCAGGCTTGATTTTTCAGACTTTAGCAGGTTATATCAGTGACCTGTTTGTTTCAAGCAAACAGTATCAGGAAGCTCATGATAAAGTCTGGAGCAATTTTTCTTAGCACAGTGGTAAGCAAGAGACCTGAGCTAAAAATTCTGTTGTCACAATAGAATCCTAAGAAACTCTTTCCATAAGATAAATATGGTACTGATATTCAAACCAGGGAGAGACGAAGTAGAGAAAGAAAGAGAAAGACCAATATCTCTAATAAGTATCAATTTAAAAACGTTGAACAAAATATTAGCAAAGAGGTCATAGAAATATACTAAAAATAAACATTTCTATACATGGCCAGTGTGTTGATTTGTTTTGGTTGACTCTACTTATTTGTTTACAAGGAAGGGCTTGTATTTGGGGTGGAAGTGATTTGGTGAGTAGTGATAGTAATGAAAAAGAAAGAAAGAAAGAAAAGAACATCTACAAAACATTTTTAAAATACAGAGAAAAGAGTAGACAGAAATTCAGAAGGGTACTTAGTAAAGTAGGGCAGTTTTGAAACTACAAAGTTAAATTTTACATACAACTCTTCTAAAGGAATAAACAATAACTAGAGTTCACGGTATCATATGCAATCCTATTTTCTGTTCTTTGTATATTGGAATGTTCATACTTGTCACTGTTGGTTAAGTCCCTAGTTCAAAAGAAAATTGTACAAAAGCTATCTGAAAGAAAAGAACACTTGGAAACACTTGAAAAAAGTCACGGACCTTATTATTTTGAAAAGGCAAACAAGAAAATATCAGTAACTACTGACCCATATGACTTTTTTCCATCTCTAAAATACTCTTAAGTAACCTACAAACACAGTAAGGTATTTTTAATGGAAGTTTGAGAGATGATCATACATGATTTTCAAAAAGATATTCTATAGTATTTTTACAGTCACACAATGGACTGAATGGTCTATGGAATACAAGATCCCACTGTGTTTATTGTTTTTTTACTTCTCTACCCACACTCATTTTGGACTTTTTTGAGCTCTCCACCATGTTCTCTTTTTTCTTTTTTTTGGCTAGGCAATCGGGGTTAAGTGACTTGCTCAAGGTTACACAGCTAGTAAGTATTGTGTGTTATTTGTCTAAGACCGGATTTGAACTCAGGTCCTCCTGACTCCAAGTCCAGAGCTGTATCCACTGTGTCACCTTCCACCATGCTCTTCAGCCAAGTACCTTTTCCTCCCCATTCCCACTTTCAGACTCTTTTATGTGTTGTCTTCTGCCACTAGCTTGTAAACTCCCTGAAGGCAGGGACTGTCTTTCTTTTCCTTATGTTTTTGTATCCCCAGTGCTTAGCACAGTCGTTGGCACATAACAGGCATTTAATAAATGTTTATTGACTGTTGATTATTTATTGACTGTTTAAGATTCTTTTCCAATAAGATGTTTTGCATGAATATTCCAAAATCACAGGCTTCTGCGGAAACACATTAAGAACCTCTTTTTTAGTGTAACTTAGAATACTAAGAAATAAATATTTCTCATTTCCAGACTTACCATGCTCTCAAGCCTAAACCTTTCTTTTAGGAAATTATACAAAAGGTTAAGAATAAAAACTTAAGGCCCTGGAAAATGGATTAAAGTTGGTGACCAACCTTAGAACAAGAAATACCACAGGTCTAATTAAGATTATTGCCTTCTACTCACCCTGAAGAGATTTGAATTATGACCTACCTAAGGGTAATAGTATTCTCTTTCCCCATCTTAGAAAGGTACCTTTGATTTACCTTATTTCAGGTCCCATATAACCAGTGGCTGGGGGCTCGTTAAGGAGACTTATCAAAAAGAATGAGAGGTCTTAGGAGAATGATTCTTTATGGGCATTTCCTGAAAGATTAAGTAACTATTGTTCTTTTAGAGGCAGAATGTTAACTCAAAACCATGTTTTTTTCATATTGTGACATTTTCCTTGTACAAGATTCCTAAATAAATGTTTCTGCAAAATATCTTGTGTTAGAGAGATGTCAGAGAGCCGTAAAGGAACTATGCCAGTTTGAACATTTCTCCAAGGAGAACAGTGTTTGGATTTAGAATAATGCTAAATTAATGAAAAATGTTTCTGACAGACTTTACTTAAAATGCATAATATAATAGTAACATTTTTCTTTGACAATTCCTTGAAGAACATTACAGAGAAAATATTGTTTACCAACCAATTGATTATTAAATATCGAGTCAGCCATAATACAGGGAAATGCTTTTTCACCAAAGATGGTCACCACTGTTGAATTTCCAACACACAATCCAAATGGCCTATATAGATAATGAGGTCCTCCAGATGTTAATATTTATAGATGATACTGAACTAGTTTCATCAAGCCCTTAAACATTGCACAGCCTCCTAAACCAAAGCTGTGATCACTCAAAAGAACTCAAACTAACAGTATACACAGGAAAAACCCAGTAGATGATAAATGCAATTGTCCAGACTATGATATATATTTGGATAGACAAGACACAAAGGCGGTTAGTTAGTATATGGTTCTTGGATAGACATTCCAGATGGACAGTGGTCCTAGAATTGAATAAGCAGAAAAGAGCAAGCTAGATTGAATTTGGGACATTGTGCAGTGATCTTAAATTACCCCAATTTTCTCCCTGGCAAAAACTCATTTTTCCAACATAAATACTCTTTCAGGTATGCTATATGGTTCTAAATCTTGGAATACCATAGTGTCTAAAGAATGAAAGTTGTAGGCCAACCAAAGGGAAATGGGAAAGCGTATGGTGAGTGTAAGCATATTATCAATTATGAATTACACATTATCAAGGAGAAACAACATAAAGGATTTCTTCAGAGCGAGTTGACCAGAAAGGGAAGTGAGCCCGTCATACAGCAAAATCTAAGATTAACTGATAGGATTGAGTGTTCTGTTCATATTCCCATAATGGGAGCAGATATAAGAAAAGATCCTTCCTCTTCCTCCAGCATTTCTTTTTCATTAGTGATTTTAATGACTTTTTTGTATGATTTTTGATAGCTTATATTTCTTCCTGTATTTTTCTCGGAACTTTGTTTCTTAGTTCTCTCATTGCTTCTAAAGTTTCCAAGCCTTTTCCCAGATGAGTTGCCTTTGATATTATTTTGTTACACATTCTGCCACCTTCCCCAATTTGCTTTCCAGTCTGCGAATGTTTTGTTTTCTATTGATTCCATTCCTTTGTTCAATTTTTGAGGGCACTTTTCTCCATTTGGTGACTTTTGCTCTCAATTGGCTTTGTTCTATTTCTACCATCATCTTGTTCTAATTCTCTCATTACAAATGACAAGTCTTCTTTTACTGACATTGGATCCTCTCTCATTTTCTGGTTGCCATGTTTATTCTCTAATTTAATGCGTGTTGTACTAGGTCCAGATTCTTTTCTTGGGTAATTGTCGAAGTTAATTTGTTATTTTATCCTATCGGTAACTTCTTTCCAGGATCTTTAGCCCATAATATCTGCTTTTTCATTTCCTGGCCCTTTCCTTACCTGAGATACTATTTTGTTTTAAAAGTCCTTAGATACTCTCATAAGTAATTTTTAAATACTTATTCTTTTAATTGAAGGAGATTTTATCTATTAATGATAGATAGGGAAATGAAGAGATTAATTATTTTGCAACCTCTCATTTTTCCATCTTGCTAGAACACCTATTTTGTTAGCTAGGCTGGTGTGAGAATAAATCTGTTACCATTTATATTTTTTTCCTCCAGTTTTAAATCCAAGAGTTCTAAAGCAGCATTGACTTACAGTTAAATTCTAATCATCTCTTTTAAAGTGTGGAGATATACTTAGGTTATCAAAAAATAGTTTAACCATCATCATTTCATTGTAAACAACTTTTCTTACCTCGTTTTACTTGTCATTTTGAAGATTCTTTCCATATGTAAGGACAACTTAAAATCTGGTACTAATAAAGAACAGAACTGAAATTTATCATATTATAATTTTGTGTTGTCCTGTCCCCATCAGATGTTTGTTTTAAAAAACATGTGATTGATCATAATGAAAAGACTCCATGCATCATAACAGTAATTCCTGCCAGATGGATCTTAAATGTATTTCCCATAAATAATATTTCTTTTTTCTCAGTTAATAAAAATTCTTTTCTCTTCTTCCTACCTCCTCTACCCCACTGAGAAAGATAAAAAGAAGAACAAAACTCTTATAAGAAAAAGGCATAGCTCAGCAAAAAAAAAATCCCTCATTGGTTATGTTCAAAAATGTATGTCTCATTCTCCATCTCGATTCCATCCCCTCTGTCAGGAGGTAGGTAACTTGATTGATCATTGAATTGATTAGAGTTTTTAAGTCTTTGAAAGTTATTTGTCCTTACAATGTAGTCATTAGTCTATAATTTTTTTCTCCTAATTCTGCTCACTTCACTCTGTATCATATCATGCAAATCTTCACAGATTTCTCTGAAACATTCCCTTTCATCATATCTTATAGCACAAATCAATTATATTCATATACTATCCATTTTCAGTCACTGCCCAATTGATGGGCGTACCCTTAGTTTCCAGTTCTCTGTATCACAAAAATAGCCACTAGAGATATTTTTGCACATATGGATCTTTTTCTTCATTCCTTAATCTCCTTAGTGTAGAAGTAAATGATATTTCCACAAATTGTTTCCCATAAATAATATTACATTTAAGAAGGATCTAAAAGGACGCAAACCAATCAAGTGAGAATGAAAGAGAACTTGAATGGTATACTGATACTTCCAATATATATTTTATATATATATATATGTATATATACATATTATATATACATATATATATATGTATATATACATATATATTAAAACAATTCATATATGGCCTCAAATATCCTCTATAGGGGTTTTATGGAAAGATATAATAGATAGGGTGAAAGGGGATATCATCTGCATCAGTAAGAGGAATTACCACATCAGTGAAATCACAAATCCATTAAGGTATCAAAGCAAGGACATTTCAGATAAAAGTTCTTTATTTAAATAAATACCATTTGCCAACCAAATGTTTTAGATAAAAACTAGCTTTATTATGTATGTATTAATCTTATTCACACCCCAATAAGGCTCATAGCCAATAATACTGATTTTTCTTTAAAAATATCTGCTTGATGTGTCTAATTCTTTCAGATTTCATTTCTATTGCTCAGATTAATACTTCAAATTTGAAAATTCAGTTTTACTTATAGGAGTGAATTGGCACAAATTTCTTTTCTTCCACAGGACAATTCCATTCCATAAGATTCAAACAAATAAAAAGTAACACAATTATTTTTGGTATGTACTATTCTTGTTTTTAATTAAAAAGTGGAAAAGCCTTTAGTTTGTAACACTAGATTATCTCAGTCAATTGGCAGTCTTAATGGTGTCATAGCCAATCACATACATAATTCTTAGACAAGTCAATAAACATTAATTTAAATAACTGTTAGTACTATTAATTGGCTATCTTTGTCCAATGACCCACTAATTGGCACTCTATTATAGGAGATGAACCACATCCATATTGATATTTTAACTATTAGTGAAACCATAAGGCATAAATAAGTTGTTACTAAATGCAAGGACAGCTAACAAGCTCTCCTTGAGAGACAAAGAACATTGGTTCCACTGTACACCCAAAGGCAACAAGAAATCATTTAATGGGACATTTTATTGTCTCATCTTATGCTATTCACAACAAATCACTATGAAGATAATTACAATTTACACCCAAAACTCCACTTAGAAAAAGATGAAATGGAGAAATATCATGAAAAATTTCACAGTACTTAAAAATATACAAACACGTATCTTAATACTCAGTAATTTTAATGCCTTGGATCTGACCATGTCACCTCCCGCCCCCAGTGCAATAAACGTGGCTCCAGGACCAAATGTAAAATCAAACTTCTGGGATCAAACATAAAAGCCACTGTTCAGTATTCAAAGCCCTTCTGACCTTTCCAGTCCTCTTCTACCTTACTCCCCAACAAAGTTCTCTGCAAACACTGGCCTCAAACCAAGCCCTGTATCTACTAATTCTATGTGTTTTCACTGGCTGTGCCTCATGATTGGAATTCTTTCCCTCCTTATCTCCATCTCCTGGCTTTCTTGGCGTCGTTCAAGTCCCAGCTAAAATCATATGTACCGGAAGCCTTTCCTGGTCTTCCTTAATGTGAGTGTTGATCATTTTCAATCATGTCCAATTCTTTGTGACCCCATTTGAGGTTTTCTTGGCAAAGATGCTGGAGTGGTTTGCCAGTTCCTTCTCCAGCTCATTTTGCAGATGAGGAAACTGAGGCAATCAAAGTTAAGTGACTTGCCCGGGGTCACACAGGGAGTAAGTGTCTGAGGTCAGATTTGAGCTCATGAAGATGAGTCTTCTTGATTCAGGCCTGGTACTCTATCCACTTCATTGCCTAGCTTCAAGTGCCTTTGCCAATTGATGATCTCCACCTTTTCTTGTATAAATTTGTCTTGTTTTGTTTTGTTTTTAGGCAATTGGGGTTAAGTGACTTGCCCAGGGTCACACAACCAGTAAGTATCAAGCATTTGGTCTGAGGCCGGATTTGAACTCAGGTCCTCCTGACTTCAGGGCCAGAACTCTATCCACTGTGCCACCTAGCTGCCCCTCTTGTATAGATTTTTATTTGTATATTGTTATTCAAGTGTCGTCTCCCCTATAAAACTAAGCTCCTTAGGAGCTGGGACTTTTGTTTTGTTTTGCCTTTCTTTGCATCCTCAGCACTTAGCACAGTGCCTGGCACATAGTAGGCACTTAATAAATGCTTGTTGACTTGCTGGTGACATAGGTCAAGCAGGAGAGCAAAAACTCACGCTCCTACTGATGGATTTCCTCCACCAGGGCAGATTAATACCTTTTCTGAAACTTCTAGGCAAGGTTTAGCATTACTTGGGACACTGGGAAGATAAGGGACTTATCAGGGATACAAATGGCCAAATGGAGGGGTAGGTCTGTTCAGATTCATAATGTCTTGTCTTTGTATTTCCAAACTTAGCCAATTAGATATAGATATTTACATGCACACATACATACATATATACTACATGTAAAATACATATAGTATGTGTGTCTACTATATGTATTTTACATATAGTATATTTGTATACTATATGTAACCTTTATTAGTGGAAATCATTGCCCACCTCCTGCATGAGAGGCAGAGGTGGAATTGGTGAGAGGGAAAGAGAGAAGAGCTTTTCCCCAGGCTCTTTTCCTTCAGCAACCTGAAGTGCGGTTGGCATCTTTCACCTTTTCTCTCCGAGCTGGAAGGCAGTGGTGCCAGAAGCACCAGAAGCACCTGAAGAACCAGATGAAGAGACGTGAAGAGACTGGAGCTCTCCTTTCCATCACTGTCGCCAACTCCAGCCTCCCTTCTCCTCCACTTGACCCCTCTTGGAGGTGCCTGGGATTGATCCCCACCATTAAGGAAAGAGTCTCACCTCAATGAGGGAGAGAAAGAAATAGGAAGGAGGAGGAGGAAGAAGTGTGTGTGGGGGACTGAGATGTTTTATGTGTTTTTGTATGTGTTGATGTGAATTTTTTGTGTCATAAGTAATTACCATGATAGAGGAAAGAAATGGTTATCTGATATCTAATACCTAGATTGCACATCAAGTATCTTTTTTAGAAAGGATCCTGTTACTCACTTTAGGGGAGATCCTAGACATAAACCTTATATAAGCTTTGGTGAGGACAAAGAACCAGTGAGCAAAACTTGACAAATAGGTATTTGGAGTCAGGGCATTTAGCCCAGAATGAATCAATGCAATAGTACTGTCAGACACTGGTGAGAGAGGTCCCCTGGGCAATACATTACACAAATTAATTAAAAAAATATAGAAAATAATGCAAAGTAATTTCTAAAAGGAGAGTGCAAGTAACCTGACATAGAGATGGAATGTCACATATGGCGAGAAGCTAACAGGTGAGTTTGACTGGAAAAAAGAGTATGTGAAAGCTAATAATATGAAAAAAGACTAGAAAGTTTGGTGAAAGTTAGATTGTGGGGATTTTTTAATATCATACTGAAGAGATTGTATTTTATTTTAGAGGCAATGGGGAGGTATTGAATGTTTTGGAGCAGGGAGTTGGTTGACATTATATTTTAGGAAAATCAATTTGACAATTCTATGTAGGAAAAATTGGAGAGATATTTTATGCATGCATTTGTTTTGCACCAGATTTCTTTTTCTGTATTCTGGAATTTGTTGGTAGTATACAAAAAGCTTATCTATCAATTATTCTCTCTTACCCCAGAGAAAAGTTTTGAAATATGGAAAAAGGGGTCCCATAAAAGATCTCCATGTCATTAGGTGGAGCCTCTATCGAGGATTTATAAAAAGATACAGACAGGTGGAGCCAAGATGACGGAGGGACAGCAGTGACTTGCTTGAGCGCTCCCCCAAACCCCTCCAAATACCTGTAAAAAATAGCTCAAAACAAATTCTAAAGCAGCAGAACCCACAAAAAGACAGAGTGAAGCAAATTTCCAGCCCAAGACAATATGGATGATTGAGCAGAAAGGTATATCGTGTGAGGCTGGAAGAAGAGCACAGTGCTGCATAGGCGTGCAAGCCACAGTGAACCTGGAGCAGGCCTCAGAGGACTGAATCGCAGGCAGCTGTGGTGGTTTCCAGACTTCTAAACCCAGGAATGCCAAAGACAACTTAGAAGGTTAGTGGGAAAAGTCTGTTTCTGCGATACTGTGAGAGGAGCGCAGGGTCTCAGCTCCAGTTGCCCAAGAACACATGGAGCACGAGCCCCAGGGCAGCGGCTGCCTCCTGAGCTTCCGGCCCACAGACTGAGGGGGAATACAGTGGCTGATCAGAGAGGGATCACAGGGATCTCTTTGCCAGTGCTGAGGCAGGAATCTCTTGCTTTGCCCTTGCTTGCATCTGGGTCATAGTTCTGGGTGGTGGGCACTGGTGTAACGAAGCTTATACTGGCTGTGGAGAGAAAACCCTCCTCATAGTTCCAGGACAGAAAGGAGTGCTTGTCATCACTAATAGACTAGAGCACAGGCCAAGAAAGGAGTAAACACCTTGCCCCTTATCATACCACCTTGGAAGAACTGAAAATTTATAGGTCCCTACAAGTATCTCTGAAAACAGCTTAACAAAGAGTTTAAAACTCAAGTAATTGGCTGGGATCACAAGCAAGCAGCGTGAAAAGAGTCAGACTATATTATCTTACTTTGATGACAAAGAAGATCAAAACATAAAACCAGAAGAAGACAACAAAGTCAAAGCTCCTATATCCAAAGCCTCCAAGAAAAATATGAATCAGTCCTAGGCCTTGGAAGAGCTCCAAAGGGATTTTGAGAAGCGAGGAAGAGAAGTAGAGGAAAAACTGGGAAGAGAAATGAGAGTGATGCAAGAAAATCATGAAAAACAGGTCAACAGCTTGCTAAAGGAGACCCAAAAAAAAAAATACTGAAGAAAATAACACCTTAAAAAATAGCCTAACCCAAATGGCAAAAGAGGTCCAAAAAGCCAATGAGGAGAAAAATGCCCTAAAAAGAAAAATTGGCCAAATGGAAAAGGAAGTCCAAAAGATTACTGAAGAAAATACTTCCTTAAAAATTAGAATAGAGCAATTGGAAGCTAGTGACTTTATGAGAAATCAAGACACTGTAAAACAAATCCAAAAGAATGAAAAATAGACAAATGTGAAATATCTCATTGGAAAAACAACTGACCTGGAAAATAGATCCAGGAGAGAGAATTTAAAAATTATTGGACTATCTGAAAGCCATGATCAAAAAAAGAGCCTAGACATCATCTTTCAAGAAATTATCAAGGAAAACTGCCCTGATATTTAGAACCAGAGGGCAAAATAGAAATTGAAAGAATCCAGATCTCCTCCTGAAAGAGATCCCCAAAGGAAAACTCCTAGGAATATTGTAGCCAAATTCCAGAGTTCCCAGGTCAAGGAGAAAATATTACAAGCTGCCAGAAAGAAACAATTCAAGTACTGTGGAAACACAATCAGGATAACACAAGATTTAGCAGCTTCTACATTAAAGGACCGGGGCATGGAATATAATATTCCAGAGGGCAAAGGAGATAGGATTACAACCAAGAATCACCTACCCAGCAAAACTGAGTATAATCCTTCAGGGGAAAAAATGGTCATTCAGTGAAATAGAGGACTTTCAAGCATTCTTGATGAAAAGACCAGAGCTGAATAGAAAATTTGACTTTCAAATACAAGACTCAAGTGGAACATGAAGAGGTAAACAGGAAAGAGAAATCATAAGAGACTTATTAAGGTTGAACTGTTTACATTCCTGCATGGAAAGATGATATTTATAACTCATGAGATCTTTGTCAGTATTAGGGTAGGTGGAGGGAAAAAAATTGTATGTACGTATGTATATATAGTTAGATAGATACATATATACATAGAGGGCACAAGGTGAGTTGAAGATTAAGGGGTCATATCTGGAGAATAAAATTAAGGGATGAGAGAGGATTATACTAGGAGAAGAAAGGGAGAGGTAGAATGGGGTAAATTATCTCACAAAAACAGAAAAGAAAAGGCTCTTACAGTGGAGGGGAAACGGGGAAGGTGAGAGGGAATGAGTGAATCTTATTCTCATAGGATTTGGCTTAAGGAGGGAATAACATACACATTCAATTGGGTATGGAAATTTGTCTTACCCTACAGGAAAATAGGGAGAGAAGGGAACAAGAGAGCAGGGGGATGATAGAGAGGAGGGCAGATTGGGAAAGGGGGTAATCAGAAGCAAATACTTCTGAGGAGGGACAGGGTCAAAAGAAAGAATAGAATAAATGGGGGGGCAGGATAGGATTAAGGGAAATAGAGTTAGTATTTCACAACATGTCTACTAGGGAAGTGTTTTACATAACTGCACATGTATAACCTATATTGAGTTGCTTGCCTTTTCAATGAGGGTGGGTGGGGAGGGAGGAAGGGAGAAAATTTGGAGGCCAAAGTTTTTAAAACACATGTTTTAAAAAAAATGTTTTCACATGCTACTGGGAAATAAGAAATACAGGAAATGGGGTATAGAAGTCTATCCTGCCCTACAGGAAAATAGAAGGGGAAGGGGATAAGAGAAGCGGGGGAGAAATAGAAGAGAGGACAGACTAAGGGAAGGGATATTCAGAATGCATGCTATCTTGGGGTGGGGGAGGGGTGAGATGGGGTGAAAATTTGGAACTCAAAATCTTGTGGAAGTAAATATTGAAAACTAAAAGTAAATAAATTTATATTAAATTGAAAAAAATAAAAAATTTAAAAAAAGATACAGACAGGAATTGCATAGGATGGGAAGAATTAGTAGATTTGTGATATATATCATTGTTATCATGATGTTAATATTATAGATCACCTTAAATGTGCGATTATATATAAAATATATATGTGTATATAGATAAGTAGATAGATACATATAGTGAAAAGTACACTAGCTTTGGGGCAGCTAGGTGGCACAGTGAATCGTATATTGGGCCTGAAGTCAGGAAGACTCATCTTCCTGAGTTCAAATCTAGCCTCAGATACTTACTAGCTGAGTGACCCTGGGCAAGTCACTTAACCCTGTTTGCCTCAGTTTCCTCATGGGTAAAATGAGCTGGACAAGGAAATGGTAAACCACTGTAGTATCTCTGCCAAGAAAAGCCCAAATGGGGTCATGAAGAGTGGCCACAACTAAACAATAACAACAAAACACTAGCTTTGGAGTCAGGTGACCCTTGTTCAAATCCTCCCTCTGATGTTTACGACTTATATGACACTGAGCAAATCACTTAGCCTCCCTGGTCCTCAGTTACCTTGTTTATAAATTGAAGGGTTTGATTTAGATGAGCTCTGAAGCTCCTCTATAATTCCAAATACTTAAAATATCCAATTAATAGACAAGAACAAAGCCCAGGAGCTTTTGAAACCAAATCTAAGGCTTAGATCTTTGTAGTTAAAGAGGTCAAAGAGGAAAGGTACATCAGTAAAGAGTCTGTCAAAACAAAGGTATGAAGAGGGCAATCAAAGGGCATTAACTCTACAAAACAGGTACACAAAAGAAAGCTGGGGGAATCAATGTAGGTGTAATGTAGTCTGCCGGGAGCCTCATACCAATGGTCTGCATACCAGATACTGAGAAATTAGATAATGAACATCTAGCACAGTACATTATGCATAATATGTATTTAATAAATGGTTTTGAATGAATGAATGGTTTCTTAATAAGTCATTTTAATGGAATTGACTTTAAGAAAAATGGTAATTTAAATATAAACTGTTTACGCTGAATGGTTAGAGAATGAGTTGTTCTGTTTCATTTAATAACCTGGTTAGTAAAGATTGGTCATATACCACATATACTGCATATCCATTTTCAAGGGCTTATAAAATCCTTGGCTAACCACGAAGAAAAAGTGTGAGGTAAGCAAGGAGCCCTTTCCTCACTCCCAAGATACACAAACTGGCACAAATGGAGCAGATGCACTGGGGTCTGAGTCATTGGGCCCAGCCTAGACTGACTGACTGAACTATGCCTCTTTCTATGCTTTTGGGGGCTTTTCTCACCTGCTGTCTGGGGATAGGCTTGAACCACAATTCGGGGAGAAGATAATGAATTCAGTTTTGGACATGTTGAGTTTGAGATGTGTATGAGGTATCTAGTTCAA
This sequence comes from Phascolarctos cinereus, assembly GCF_003287225.1. Classification (NCBI taxonomy): domain Eukaryota; kingdom Metazoa; phylum Chordata; class Mammalia; order Diprotodontia; family Phascolarctidae; genus Phascolarctos; species Phascolarctos cinereus. The sequence goes on along the minus strand of NW_027555847.1, from coordinate 265,235,957 downwards.
ATCGTCCAACAGGTAATGTAGTTGGTGATGTGAGATTGTAGCTCTGGAGAGGAACAGGGGCTGGATAGAGGGATCTGCTAGTAAATTTTTAACAACTGGCTCTCCAGGGGAAAAAAATGAACTCCTGACACACGTTCAAGTTGAATCTACATTAGCATTTTTTCCACTGAAGTCTAGACAGTCAACAAAACAGTAAATCAAACCCTGGTTTGTGGGATTTGCTGATTTCTGAGGTATAAATGCTCACATGGAATATTTAGCCATCATTTCTGAAAGTGGTCGGCTCCAGCACACTCTTGGCTAGCTATAGGAATCTTCTGTATAGAGAAGATAACGAAACCTATGGATGCTGATAAGAACACTGAAACAGAGAGAAAGTGTAGAAAGAAAATGGAAGAGGGTCCAGGGCAGAACCTTGGGATATATCTACTGTTAGTGGGCATTATAAGGATGGTGAACCAGTAAAGGAGATCAAGACAGAAAAGTCAGACAGGCAGAAGAGAAACAAAAGATAACAGCATCAGAAAAACCACCCAGAGACGGAAAAGTATCCAGGAGGAGAAAATCCAGTGTCACAGGCAGTAGTGAGGTCAAGAAAGATGGGAACTGAGAAAAGGCCTTTAGATTTGAAAACTAAGAGATCATTGGTAACTTTGGTGAGAGCAGTTTCATTGAGTAATGAAATTGGAAGCCAAATAACATAAGAATTTAGGACACAAAGGTAGAATTTCACTGATAACTTCTGAAAGACAAAGAATCCAACTTATTATCAACTTTTGACTGAAAGAAGCCAAGTGTTCACTAAAAGTCTATTATCTTCATTCTTAGTAAAGGGAGAACAATTGTCTTCAGTATATTTAAAATGCTGTTTGTCTTTGTTTTCTTTGTTCACCTTCCTAAATGACCATCTGTTCCTACTTTTAAAAAAATTTAAAGCAATACACCAAAAAAATTACAAAAAACATTCACATTACTTTTTGAACTGTTGCGCAGTAGTATCTGACTCATTGTGATCCTATTTGGGGTTTTCTTGGCAAAGATACTGGAATGGTTTGTGATCTTTCTTCTCCAGCTCACTTTACAAATGAGGAAACTGAGGCAAACAGGGTTATGTGACTTGCCCAGGATCACATAGCTAGTAAGTGTCTGAGACCAGATTTGAACTCAGGAAAGTGAGTCTTCCTGATTCCAGGCTTGGAGCTCTATCCACTGCACCACTTAACTGCTCCCGCATTTTGAATTACTTCCACTCTATGTTCTGATTGCAGGGAAATCAGCCTTTTTAAGAAGCCATAAAGCATGTAGTCTTCATGTACTAAGCCCATGAAGAGGAATCCTCAGAGAGTCAAACTCTGTTACATAAAAACTTGCTTTCTTTTCATATTCTTTCTGGCATCTCTCTGTCTTTATTTTTGCTCTCCTATTACATTTTGCTAGCTGAAGACTCTGGGCTTCTTCATGGTAGAACATAACTTTTTGCTTTCTCAACCTATTCCTTTCCTACTTAGAATTCTTTCACCATATCTAATCATATTCTCTGCTCTTCTATGAAACTAGGAATTTAAAACTGTTACTAAATGCACTGATTTTATATCTTGATTTCAAATATATTGTGGTACAAAAGCTGGGAACAATTTTTACAAAACCAATTTACATGGGAGGACCACAGGCAAATCACTTTACTTCCCTGAATGTCAGTTTCCTAATCTGTGAAATGTGAATAATAAAATCTATAGCGCTTAGCTTACCAGGTTGTAAGGCTCAAATGATATAACATACATAAAGCACTTCGAAAACTTTAAAACACTATATAAGTGTCAATTATCATCATCATCATCATTATTATTAGCTCAGGGGATTCCCAAAGAACTTCAGTCCAGACAATCTATGCCCTTTCCAATACAGTTGGTACAGTTATCCCTTCCACATTGCAACTTTCCCCATCATTGTTTTAATATACTGTGGGTCAGCATGAGAAATTAAATGGGAATTTGGGAGGAGTTTTGTGGAAGCTGTAGACGACATGCAAAGGCTAGCAGATGACACAGAAAAAGTTTAGCAACTCAGAAATGCATAAAATATATGTATAGTATTGTATAATATCAACATGTTTTATCTTTTAATAACATAATAATTCAGATTTCTTTTCTGGTATGAAGGGATGGACAAAAATATTTACACAGATTTTCCAGATCACTGTGCCCCTAACCCCCACAATGTATAAGGGATAGCTATACACTTCTAGATGCCCTAAAAGCTCACTATGTTTTTGTTTGTTTGTTTGTTTTGTTTTGCTTTGCTTTTTGGTGAGGGAATCGGTGTTAAGTGACTTGCCCAAGGTCACACAGCTAGTGAGTGTAATGTGTCTGAAGCCAGATTTGAACTCAGGTCCTCCTGACTCCAAGGCTGGTGTCCTCCTGGCTCCAAGGCTGGTCTAAAAGCTCACTATAAGGCTGGTACAACTCTCCCACTGAGGAATTGAAGTGGTCTTCCAGATCCAAGTCTTTCTCCTTTCCAATCCTTCCTCCACATAGATAACAAATTGATATTTCTAAGGGTCTGACCATATCACTCTGCTGCTTAAAAAACTCTAGGGGCTACTTATTACTTTTAAGGTAAAGGACAAACACTTCCATTTTGTACTGAAAACCCTTCACTGTCCGGCCCCAGCCTATCTTTCCAGGCTTACTGTACTTACATCTCTTCACGTACTCTATCAGCCAAATTAACCCTCTTGCCCTTACCCACACATAACAATCCATTTCGTCTCCATTCCTTTGCAGAGGCAGTTAGTTCCTCATGCCTAGGATGCAGATCTGCCTCACTTTCTCTTCTTAGAATTTCCTAGAGCCCTTGAAAACCCAACTCAAATGCTATTTCCTATGTGAAAATTTCCTGGACTCCTTCCCCCTACTTGATCCCTGAAATGTTTTTCTTTTTCTTTTCTTTTTTCTTTTTTTTTTGCCTACAAATTGCTTTGTATTTACTCGGTATATATTTTGTAGGCATATGTGTACTTGTTGTTTACTCTGATCGAATGTAAGCTCTTTTAAGGCAGGGAGGTTTTAATTTTTCTGTTTGTATGCTTAGATCCTACCACAGTGCCTACTATATAAATACTTCTTGATTGACTAATAGCTCTCCAGACCAGGTATTCTCCCCTAAATTCCTTAAAATTGGCTCTGAACTTTCCCCTTCCCATGTTTCTCACCTTTTCATCTACAATGCAACTTGTTTACCACATACAGAAGGCCTAGGTGACTCCATGATGTTGCAGGTCAGGAGACTATGAGAGAATTCCCAAGATTCACACTGTATTCCTTTCCCATCCTGTAATCCCTTATGTAGGGATGTGACAATGTGGAAGAGCAGAAAATGATTTCAGGTTAAAGTACTGACCAGCTGACTGACCTAGAATTAAGAGAGACCTGATTTGAAGACTGCCTCTAACAATTGTTTGCTGTGTATCCTTGGGTACCTCACCTGTATAATGAGGATGATAATACTTGCATTTCCTCCTTTACAAGGTAATTGTTATAAAATACAGTGTCTTTCAATATCTACTTAGTATTATTAAACTCCCTAAATCTCAATTCATAGAATCTTCAAGTTGGAAGGAACCCTTAGGATCTCCTAGTCCAACCTTCCATCCAATGTAGGAATTTTCTTTGCAGTATCCACTGTGGGCAGTTGTCCAGCTTTTGTATGTATACCTTTAATTATAGGGACCTCCATTGCTTACCAAGGCAGTCCATTATATTTTTAATAGTTCTGATAGTTAAAAATTAAAAATTCTGATGGAATTCTGTTGTGCTATGAGAAATGATGAGCTGGTTGAGTTTAGAAAAACGTGGAAAGACTTCCATGAAATAATTAAAAGTGAAATGTGCAGTGCCAAGTGAATATTATGCATAGTAAAAAAAAAAATTTTCCTAAGAACAACCGAATGATTAATTCATCTTGAATATCATACTCAAACCAACTATAAAGGATCTATGAAGGAAGATGCTATCCACCTCCAGAAAAATAACCTATAAATAGAAGCATGTATAGTATGGTTTTATGTGTGTGTGTGTGTGTGTGTGTGTGTGTGTGTGTTTAATTGTAGCCTTCTCTAAGGTGGGATGGGAGGGAGGGAGAAAAAATAGTACACAGCAGAGAACAAAACAGAACTTAGAAGGAAGCACAGAAAAACAGGGTAATTTTGAAAACAACTAAATTTGTGGTATTTAGTACATAATTTTTGCAAGAAAAAAAGTAAACGGTCTGAAATGGAGATTCATGTTCACACAGTGAATCCTCTCTTTATGTTATGCTGTGTACATGGAAATTTTTTTCTCTTTTTATATTTAAGTTCCAAATGAATAAAAATTTGTTTTATAATTACTTTATTCCATTCATTGGCTTTGGTTCTGTCTTTGGGAGCTATACCAAATAAGTCTTCCTTAAAATTTTAAGGAAAACTATCATATTTTCCCCATAATCTACTTATTTCTATTTTGTACTTTAACTTTTTATTTTAAAGTTTTCCCACTTGATCAGTCATTTGTTTGTCCATACATTCATTCTTGTATTTATTAATTCATTTAACCAATATTTTAAAGATATAATTTGTTCACAATAGCTTACATATACAGCTTGACCTGTGATTTCATTGTTGTATGAAGCTCCTGGAGAGGAATTTCCTTTGGTAATACAGATTGGCAACTTCTCTGACTCTCACTGTCTCAGAAAGTCATCTGGGAGGGGCAGCTAGGTGGTGAAGTAGATAGAGCACAGGGCCTGGAGTCAGGAGGACCTGAATTCAAATCCTGCTTCAGATATTACTAGTGACCCTGGGCAAGTCACTTAAGACTTGAGAGAGAGACAGAGAGAGAGAGAGAAAGGAAGAAAGGAAGGAAGAAAGGAAGGAAGGAAGAAAGAAAGAAAGAAAGAAAGAAAGAGAGAGAGAGAGAGAGAGAGAAGGAAAGAAAGAAAGAAAGAAAGAAAGGAAGAAAGAAAGAAAGAAAGAAAGAAAGAAAGAAAGAAAGAAAGAAAGAAAGAAAGAAAGAAAGAAAGAAAGAAGAAGGAAGGAAGGAAGAAGGAAGGAAGGAAGGAAGGAAGGAAGGAAGGAAGAAAGAAAAAGTTTTCTGGGATACATTTCCCTCTCCTGACTTGGCAACCATTCCTCAGCTGCCTTGTCACTCCAGACCTTTCCTCAGCACTTGGGACCTTTTCAGCCTAAAACATCCCTTTGCCATTCTGGCTCCCTTCTCCCAATGGTGATTTCCTTCCAGGGCCTCCATTTTGGGGATGGGCCCAGGGAAGCATTGCTTCACTTACATCCTGACTGTTCTTCTCAGTCTTTGGATTTTGTTATCCGTTCCCTCTCTTGGTCCCCTCTCCCCTGCCCTTCCTCTTTTTAACTGCCTTCTATGTGATACCTTCCCCCATGATAATATAAGCTCCTTGAAGTCAGGAGCTTTCTTGTTTTTAAATTGTATTGATATCCTTGGTGCTTAGCACAGCGCACACAGTAAGCACTTAATAAATGCTCGTTGCCTCCTTACATGCCTAAGAAGTCAGGCAACTTTCCCGATGTCACTATGTATCAAAGGTAGGAAGCAAACACACATCTTACCGACTCCAAGACCAGCTCTTTAGTGCATCTCAATTAGATTCTCAGTGCAGTTCAAACACTGTCAACTCAGATGGTATAGTTCAAACACTACCATTTTCTTGTCAAAAAAATGAAGAAACTGCGCCTTAGAGAGGCCAAACAACCTGTTTAAGCTTCCACGGCTCTCAAACAATGCTTTTAAATCGGCTCATCCTTATCCCCAGTTTGGGTGTTTTGTTTTGTTTCTAACAGAGACTGATTCAGAGAGCATGGTCCTTCCTTTAGAAGAATGCTGAAATCACCATAAAGGCAAGCTCATATAAAGACAGATGACTACCTATAGATGGCACTGAAGAAAACTATGCTTTTTCATTATCTAGGAGCAACTTTAATCCATGGAAAATGTCAGAGTACAATAAGATGATTAGAATGCAACCCAGCAGCAAGAAAGCTCATAAAATATATTCATTCTATAAACTTAATCTTTAGCAATTTGAGAAGACTAGTTTCCTCTACACAAATAAAACAAAAGTCACCGGTTTTGAGAGGCAATATAAACTTTCTTCCTTAAAATACACATCATTATGTACTTAGGTGACATGACAACTAATAGGATTATTGGTAGACCCATAGTACAGTGAGGTGTTTTACCATATACTGAAGTCATGCTAGATTTCACATAATAGTTTAAAAATTGTTGCTATTTTCCTTGGATTTCAGTGTAAGAACATTCCAGGGCATATGACACCATCAGCTGATTCTAATGTGTCCATTAGTGTAGTCCCAGTGGGAATTCTAGTCTATGCCTACAGAGGGATCACTTGGGAGATGGAAATAGCTCCAAATGCATCTCTTTCACACTATCTCCTTTTCTTTCCTTATTGGAGAAGAAGTCTGCGTTAAGGGCCTGTAAAGCCTCTGAGCCTTCCCTTCATGGGGCAGAGGAAGATTAGAGAGGGTGTGTCTCTTCTGTTGGACTGTGTGCCATGTTTTTCTTTGCCCCAAGTATCTACAGGGCTTTGTGAGCCTGAAGGGTGGTGGCAGAGAGGGGAGGCAGGTCCATTGCAAGGTAGTTTCAGTGTCTCTGTTGATCTCTACCCTCAGCTATGCTTAAAGTGAGTGCTAGTTTTCCCCATTAGAATTCATTGAGAGATGTAGAGGCTGCTGTAACTGCCTGGGTAATGTCTTTTATACAGGTATCATTTCGTCTACCTATATATATGCCTGTGGAAGAAAAAAATACCTGACCAATATCCAAACAATTAAGCACAGCAACAGCTAAATAAACATAATTTTTTTTATTGTTCAGTTGTGTCTAACTCTTCATAACCCCATTTGGAGTTTTCCTTGGCAAAGATCCTGAAGTAGTTTGCCATTTACTTCTCCAGCTCATTTTACAGATGAGGAAACTGAGGCAAACAGGGTGAAATGACCTCTTCAGGGTCAAACAGCTAGTAAGTGTTAGAAGCTGGATTTGAACTCAGAAAGATGAGTCTTCCTGACTCCAAGCCTGGTACTGTATGCACTGTGCCACCTAGCTGCCTCCAAATAAACATAATATTATGTAACTAATATCCTGGTTTTATGCAAAGTACCAGACTGTCTCCAGAGGTCCCTTTTCATGGAGGACATTGTGTTGAGAGGCAGTGTGGTGTAGTGGCTAGAGGAAGGAAGACATTCCAATCCTACCTCTTACAAGTGTATTGTGAGCCTGGTCAAGTTGCTTAAAATCTTAACACCCTCAGACAGCTCTGTGACTATATTTAAATTTTTAAAAATTAAGAACTTAAACACAAACATTGCAATGTATAAACAGTGCAAAAAAGAGGATTAAAAAAGAGGAACTTCTGTTTCATAGAATATTTTAGTAAGGTGTATATTAAGTTTAACAAGGTAATAAAAAAATTGTCATCTGTTTGTGTCCCTTTCTGAACTTTTTGTTTTCTTCTGTATTTTTTAAACGTTTAATTGAAGCCCTTTTGGGGAGTAATTTATCACTCACATAATACCCTCTGTTGCAACAAAAGTGCAAATTCAGGCAAAACAAGATAATATATTGTCTATATCTGAAAATGTATGTCTATTTCTGCACCTCAGTCCATCACCTCTCTTCCAAGAGGTGAGAGATATGTATTACCGTCAGTTTCTAAGAATCTCAGTTACAAAATTGTTGCTAATCTGCGTTGATAAAGGAGATTTTCCCCCTGGGAGTTCCCTAGACTCATGAAATCACAAGATCTGGTCCAAAAACTATGCTATTGCTCCAGATCTTGGAACATTGCAGGGTCTCCATAATGAAGTTTACAGATATGAATATAATGAGTATGGCCAAAGTGGAGCCATAACCAGTCTTTTCTGTTGTCTTATATTTCCCAGAATGCCTGGCTCCAGAGAAGAATCATTCACTGGAAGGAATTCCTAAGGCTTTATTTCCTATGAAACTGTGTGTCTGCAGTGCTATGTGATTTTTGTCATGGGGAGACAATGGGAGAAGGACTCTAGGGTTTGAGTGAGGAAGCATATGAGACAGTAATTTAGGGACCTCAAACTCAGGAATTCTGGCGTATTCCTGAAACCCTACGGAACAAGAAAATATGGTTTCAAAAGATGGAAATGATCTAGAAGAGTATGATACTGGCAGGAGAAATCTTCAAACAGTTAACGGCGGGGATATGGGTAGAGAAAACTACTCACCATTTTCCTTCTGCTTCCAGAGAGAGATATTGCAAAGAGACCTTTCAGTATTTCAAGGTGAGTCTTAGAGACATTGATTCGCTAGACTGCTCTGATGAGAATTACATATGAAGTTGTAACTATTCAGGGTTGTTGAACTAGGGTTTTCTAATGCTTTGCTTTTTAATTCTCTGATGATGGAATATTTTTACTATTTTAGTAGACACTAACAGAGAATAGAAATAGCATTTGATCTTATTGGTAAAAAACAAATTTAGGTAACTTTTGAAAGTTCCCAGGAAATTGGAGGTGAATCAAACCAGGAAGGATAATTATTACACAAAACATCCCTTGATAATGAGTCCTTGATCTATGTGAATCCAGTGTTAAATGGAAAACAGCTACATACAGAAGAAATTGGTCCACCAATTCACACTAGAAAAATTAAATGGGTGAAGAAGGTATATTTCCCCACTATGAAACACAGTTGATGAGCATCTCATTGCGTTCATTCATAAGAATTCACATTTGGAAAAGTGATCCAGATGGACAATGAGCTGGGCCATCAGAATAGAATAAGAGGAGGAGATTGAGCTGGATTATATTTGAGGAACTGTAAAATACTTTTGATGACCCACCCAAAAAGTTCATTGACATAAAAATCTATCTTTTTAACACCAATATTCTTTTGGTGATGCTGTATGAATGTGAATCATGGCATATCACAATCTCTGGGTAATTAAGTATGGATGACCCATAGGACAATGGAGAAATTCATCGTAGGAATAAGTAGACTTTAGCATATCACCAATGATGACTTGCAAATAAGAAGTTCCATAAAAGACACCATTAAGGACATGTAGGTGCCCAGGAAAGTGATGGATTAATCATATTGAAAGAGTAAGGCATAACAAATGAACAGCCTAAGTATTACATTAGTATCCATTAAATATAAAATAATGTAGTAGAAGGCCTCCTGCAAATAAGTAGATAAGAATTGAATGAAGTGAGAAAGTAGGCCTGGGTTACCATCTGCACTTGGAGAGGAAGTACTCACATCAATGAAACCAAGGCTCTTCCAAAGTATAGAATGTCTAACAACAACAACAAGAAGTAGTAATGATAACATACTTTAAACAGTAGCTTAAAGCTTACAAAACACTTTGTTCACAACCATTTTGTGAATTTAGGTTGCATAAATAGTATTACCCCCATATTATAAGTAAGGAAACTGAAAACGGCTCAGGTTAACAAACTAACCACAGCTAGTGTCTGACTTCAGCCCAACTCTGTGAATCCAAGACCAAGGTTCTTTCCACTGCATCACAAAGTATGTTATCAGTGAATTATCTGAGATTTCACTATGTCAGTCAAAATTTGGTAGGCAGATAGTTCAATGCAAGACATCATCATCGTATGACTCTTTGATTCTAATCCATTAACATTCTTCCTATGAGGAAGACTCATCTTTCCTACTTCAAACCCAGTCTCAGACATTAGCTGTGTGACCCTGGACAAGTCACTTCACTCTGTTTGCCTTAGTTTCCTCATCTACAAAATGAGTTGGAGAGGGAAAAGGCAAACCACTCCAGTATCTTTGCCAAGAAAACCCCAGGTGGGGTCATGAAGAGTTGGACAAGACTGAAAAAAACTGAAAAAAGAAGTCCTTCTCAGGCTAGTTAGTGGTGGATCCCCAACACCTCATATTAACTTAGAAAACCACGAATTTTATTTTTTTTTTGGGCAACTGGGGTTAAGTGACTTTCCCAGGGTCACACAGCTAGTAAGTGTCAAGTGTTTGGTCTGAGGCCAGATTTGAACCCAGGTCCTCTTGACTTCAGGGCTGGTGATCCACTGCCCACCTAGCTGCCCCTGAAAACCACAAATTAACATGATCTATGGGACACTGTATTTTTATTTACTTTGTTAAATATTTTCCAATTACATTTTAATCTGGTGAGTATGGTTGATAGAATGCTGGACATGGAATCAGGAAGATCTGGGTTCAAATTTTGCTTCCAATGGCTTTGAGTGTAGGCCTAGTTATGGATGATATGTCTGTCAACTGAGGATTGTGCTAGCAAAGTTTGGAGAGGATTGCCATCAAATTGACCATAGGTTCAGAGGTTTTTCAGGCTTAGAAGCTTTATACAGTCATCTACTAAGTCATAAAAGGGTTGTAATCTATATCTAAACATGGCACAGTGGATCTGGGGTCATAAAGTTTTCAGTTGTGACTGACTCTTCATGACCCCATTTGGGGTTTTCTTAGCAAAGATACTGAAGTGGTTTGCCATTTCCTTCTCCAGTTCATTTTACAGATGAGGAAACTGAGGCAAGCAGGGTGAAGTGATTTTCCCAGGGTCACACAGCTAGTAGGTATCTAAGGCCAGATGTGAACCCAGGAAGATGAGTCTTCCTGCTGCTCAACCCAGCACTCTACTATACCATCTAGTTGCTCTACCCAGAGTCAAATCCAATCTCAGACACTGGTTAGCTGCATGACTCTGGGAATGTCACTTAACCTCTGTTTGCCTCTTGTCCCTCAACTGTAAAATGGGGATAATGATAGCACCTACCTCTCAAAGTTGTTTTGAGGATAAAATGAGATAATTCATGGAAAACGGCTTGCAAACCTTAAAGAATTTTATAAATGTTAGTTGCTGTTTTTATTATTGTTATTATTATTATGAGTACTGCAAGCAATTAAATTGCGGATGCTTGAAGTATCCTCCGGGAAGTTGGCATATCATTACAGATAGAGCTCTAGACTCGGAGACAAGAAGATGTGGGTTTGAATCCTACCTCAGATTCTAACTGTGAACTTCTCTCCGAGCCTCTGTCTCCTCATCTGTAAATATGACCGTAATAACAGCACCTACCATACAGAATCGTTGTTAGAGTCAAACAAGCCTATCCTAACACAGACCCAGAGCTGGCATGGGCCTCAGAGTTCATCTAGACAAACTCCCGTATTTTATGGATGACAAAACCAGGAAACAGAGTAGCTGCCTTGCCCAAGGTCACACTGGTGGTGTCAGAGGTAGGATTTAAACGTGGGTCCTTGGATTCCGAAGCCAGTGTTCTTTCCATTGCGTCATGCTTAAAAATCATATGAATGTTCACTATTAGGAGTTTTCCAGATCTAATATTCTGTGATTCAATTTACTTTAATTTAATAAGCAATTTACCAGGCTGTGATGTATGTACCCTTTCCTCTAGACACATCTCTCAGGACAGTACTGCCATGTTCTGTCTACTGGCAGAATTTAGAATTGACTTCAGATCTAACCGGGTTGGTGTTAACGAATTTGCCTTGTCCTTATGTAATGGGGGCTTTCCTATACATGACAGAGGGCATTACATAGTACAGTTAACCAAGATTTCCAATAGCATGAGCCATCCCAAGCTCAGCCAAGCCTAGGGTGTGCTGGCATCTGGCATCTAGCTGCTGACTAATAAAAATAACAAATCTTACCCTAGGAAGTCGCAGGACTTGACCAACTAAGGAACTTACAGGACTTAGCAAAACCATCACATTTCATGAGGAAGAAAGGCCACTATTTTATCTGTATCATAAGTGGAGAGATTGAGGCCCAGAACAGCAAAATGTCTATTTTGGTGGAAGGTGGGGGAAGGAGGACATAGCTGTTAGGTCTGGATTTCCTAAAATATTGGTTCCAAGATAGCACTTCTACCCCTAGGATGAACTAAGAGCAGAGGGAATCGTGCCTCAGCATACAAGAGGAAAGATTTACTGAAATGATTCAATGACATTTGTTGCTGTTCAGTCATTTCAAACTCTTCTTTGCCCCATTTGGTGTTTTCTTGGCAAAGATTCTGGAGTGGTTTCCCATTTCCTTCTCCAGCTCATTTTACAGATGAGGAAACTGAGGCAAACAGGGTGAAGTGACTTGCCCAGGGTTACACAGCTAGTAAGTGTCTGAGGCTGAATTTGAACCCATGAAGATAAGTCTTCCTGATTCCGAGTCCAGTGCTCTAACCACTGCTCCAGCTAGCCGCCTTAATGAAATATACTCAAATTATTTATAGAATCACTAACCTGGGAATTGGAAGGACCCTCACTGGCTGTCAGGTCAGACTCATTCCCAAAAGGAATCTCCATAACACAGGTGATAAGAGGTCATCTGGCCTCCATTCAAAGACCTCCAAAGAAGGGGCACCCACCTCCTCTCCAGGTGGCCCATTCCACTTTGGGACTAATCATTAGGAAGCATTTCCTGACCACAAGCCTAGATTGGCCTCTTTGATACATCTGCCCATTGCTCATGGTTCTGCCCTCTGGGGCCAATCAGAACAAGCCTAGTCCTTCTTTATACAATAGATCTTTGAATTCTTGAGGGCAGCCATCATGGTTCACTGAGTCTTCTCTTCTCTAAGCTAAACATGCCTTCAGGCTGTCCCCACATGATATAGACTCAAGGCTTTCCATCATACTAGCTGCCTTCTTCTGGACACTCTTCAGCTTATCAACGTCCTTCTTATACCATGGTTCCTAGAACGGAACATAATAGTACCCTAATTTTACCGATGAGGAAACAGACTGAGAGAGGTCAGCTGTTGTTGTTCAGTCATTTTTCAGTTGTGATCAACTCTTCGTGACCCCATTTTGGGGTTTTCTTGGCAAAGATACTGGGATTCTTTGTTATTTCCTTCTCCAGCTCATTTTACAGATGAGGAAACTGAGGCAAACAGGGTTAAGTGACTTGCCCAAGGTCACACAGCTCATAAGTGTCAGAGGCCAGACTTGAACTCACAAAGATGAGTCTTCCTGACTCCAGGCCTAACATTCTCTCCATTGCGCCACTTAGCTGCCCAGGTTAACTTTTACTATATTGAAAAAAGTGATGCTATTTAATGAGTACCTTCCATTCCCATTCTCTTTCTTTTCAAAATCCCTTGACACCCTCTCCCGCTCTCTCCTTCTTTTGGCTAGTTTTTGACAAAGCGATGGCCCTTCTTCTTGGCAAGGCCATCCCCTCTGTGTCTGCACTTGATACTCTCTCTTTCTGTCTTTCCCAGCAGATTGAACCCTCTGTTCTTCTCTCCCCAACCTCAGATCTTCAGTCTCTGTATTGATCCATCAGCTGGTTCTTTTCCATCTTTGAAAATATCCAAGTCTCCTCTGTCCTTAAGAGATCTGAACTAGAACCTACCATCCCCTCAGGTTATTGTGCTATATCTCTCCTCCCTGTCTTGGAAAAACTCCTAGGAAAAACTGTCTGGACTTGCTGCCTTTATTTCCTTTCTTCAACTGACAACTCACTTCTCAATTTTTCTTTTTCAGTAACTTATTTTATTCTGAATTTTTAAAGAAACAAAACAAGCATTTCCTTAGCATAGTACAATTAAAAAGATGATTGCACATGATATTGCAAATCTGCTATGCACAACTTGCTATTCCTTTCAATTATACAACAAAATCATCATGTACATTTCTTTTTTTCCCCTTTTTTTCTTCTCTCCCCCTACTCTCCCTAGAGATGGCTACCATTAGACATAAATAGTTATATATGTAAAATTATTCTATACATGCTTCTGTTTATCAGTTCTTTCTCTGGATGCAGATGGCATCTTCATGTGCTCTTCATAGTTAATTTGGGTATTTATAATAGTCAAAATAACTTATTTGTTCAAAGTAGTCCTTAAAACAATATTGCTATTACTGTATTATACTATGTTCTCTTGGTTCTGCTCATTTCGCTTTTCATTATTTCATGCAAGTCTTTCCATGTTTTTCACTCACTCCTCAAACTCTTGCAGTCTAGCTTCCAGTTCCATCACTCAACTAAAATGCTCTTTCCAAACTTACCAAGGAAATCCTAATGGCCAGATCTGATGGTCTTTTCTCAGTCCTCATCTTACTTCACCTCTCTGCTGCATTTTACATTCTTGGCCACCCTTTCCTCCTGGATACTATCTCAACTCTAGGTCTTCCTGAAAATTCCTCTTTATCCTACATTTCTGACCAATTTTTCTCAGTCTCCTCTGTTACTTTGTCATCCATAACATGCCTCAAACTGTGGGTATTTCCAGAGGGTCTGTCCTAGGCACTCTTCTCTTCTCCCTCTCTATCTCACTTGATTTCATCAGCTCTGTGGGTTTAATCTTATCTATGCAAATGAGTCCCAGATCTAAATATACAGCTCCAGGTTGTCCAAATCTGAGCTCATTATCTTTCTTCCCCAATTCTCCCCTTTTCCAAACTTCCCTATTTCTGTTGAAGATATCACCACTTCCCTAGTCGCCCAGGTTTGTAACTTCAGGATTATTATGGACCCTCACTCTCCTTCACCCAACAAATCAAGTTAATTGCCAAATCTTTTCATTTCTACCCCAACAATATCTCCTGTGTCAGATTCATCTTCACTCACACAACTACCACCTTAGTTTGATCCTCTCATTACCTCTTGCCCAGATAATTGCAACAACTTCCTAATCAGTCTCCCTGCCTCAGTCCGTCCTACACACTGCCAATTTTTTAAAAAATTACTTTTCCAAAGTAATCTTCCTTAAATATGAATCTGGTAGCATGACTCCTCTTTTTTTTTCTTTTTTGGCAATTAGGTTAAGTGACTTGCCCAGGGTCACACAGCTAGTAAGCATCAAGTGGTTGGTCTGAGGCTGGATTTGAACTCAGGTCCTCCTGACTTCAGGCGGCTGGCGCCACCCAGCTGCCCCATGACTCCTCTTCTCAACCAACTTCAGAGGCTTCCTATTGCCTCTAGAATAAAATATAAATTCCTGTTTAGTTTTTAAAGCCCTATGCAATCTGCCCCGATCTATCTTTCCACCATCCTTGGACATCACTCCCCCTCCTACACCATAATATCCAGCCTTCTCTCCTTCCTCACGCGCAACATTCGTTCTTCTATTTCCACGTCATTGTCCGACATGCCTGTAATGTACTCTCTCCTTACTTCTGTCTCAGAGAGACCTTCTCTTTCTTTAAGATGCAGCTCAAACACGATCTTCTTCATGGGGTCTTTCCTGATTTTCCCATCTGCTAGTGCCCTCCTTCCCAAAGTATTATGTAATTAGTTTGTATATATTTGTATTTTTGCTATATTTAGAGTGTCCCAAAAATCTAAGAGAAATTTTAAGCTATTTGAAACTATTAAAACTTCAAACTTCCCTAAAGATTTTTTGGGACACATTGTGTATTTATATGTGCACTTGTCTTCTGCATTAGAATGTAAGCTCCTTAAAAGCAGGGATTGTTTTATTCTTTATACTCACCTCCCCAGTCCCAAGCAAAGTGCCTGGTACATAATAGGCACTTAATAAATGCTTGTTGGTTGATTTCCCAAGATCATATTGGCAGGAAGTGGCAAAGGCAAGATTTTATCTTCTTAAAATGTGAGCTTGGCACTGGTGACTACAGTTAGAACTGCAGTAAAATGGCAAAACAAGGCCAGCACAGGAAGTCTGTGCCAAGTTCTGTTTCCTAACCCCTGTAGCCAAAACCAGCCAGTATATAAAATGATGGAGACGGGGTAGCTAGGTTGCACAGTGGCTAAAGCACTGGCCCTGAAGTCAGGAGGACCTGAGTTCAAATTTGGCTTCAGACCAAACATTTGAGACTTATTAGCTGTGTCACTTAACCCCAATTGTCCTATTTTTAAAAAAAATTCATAAAAGGATGGAGAACTGTTGGGAGAATGTCTGACTTTAACACTGAATCATATTTGAAGTGAAATATCTGGTTCAAGTCTTAGGCGATTCATTTGAAATATTCAATAGAAAGAGACTCCCTCCAATGGCAATTAAGACCCAGGTTTTTGATGTAACATGGCTTTTCTAATGCCTCCTGGAAATGACTGGCACTAATGGAACAGAGAGGCCCACAGAGAAGGTTGGAACTGTGAGGAAACTCATTTTCCAGAATACTTGAGTTGCCATTTTCTCTGCTGTTGAAGAGACTTCCTAATGCAGGCATGGGGCAGAAAGGAGACTCTGTGTTTGGTTTCCCTTCTGAGCAGCTGGAGGGAAGAGGATGGGAGGAGGGGGTTGGGCACACACTGCATACAGATGAGCCAGGTGGAGCAAAATGAAAACTGGGAATACTGCTGGAGAATTAGGGGACCCATGCAGAGAACTGGAGGCCCAAAAGCCTAGAGCGCATGAGAAACAGTGCAGTGGAAATGGCCCTGAGCAGAGCTGATCTGAGTCTGATGAGATGAGCCTCTCATGAACCACTGCTGAGAAGAGGCCAGCTGGAGGCATGTCAACCTACAGCAAGCGACTCTGCCTCAAAGCATTTGCTGAGACAAACCTTGGCAAATTTCAAAAACCTGTGAAACTCTACCCTTGTTTCCTCAGGACCGCTACCGAGGAAATCTCAAGTTCTACAACTTGCCAGATTCTTTCCTTTTTCTTTCATCCCCTCTACCAGCTGGTGGGGAGTCCATTTTGTACAGCAGTTTCATTATGGCTTCCTATTCGACCCTTCTTTACAATTTTGTTTTGTTTAGCTATGCTAGTGTTTGATGGTCATCTTACCATGATTCAATAAATCACATAGCTGTTAAGGGGGGAAAAAAAGTAAACAGTATGAATCAGAAGGGTGGACCCTCCCAAAATAGAGATGGGGACTTGACAGAAGAGATGAGAAAGATTTTCCTATTTTTGTCATTTCTTGACATATTCAGGTCTTATCCTAGACCTAGATCTATAAAGAACCTGTGGCCTGAAGTGGCTGGTACCCGGGGGAAAGAGTGGGCTGTTTCAAGGGGAGGTAGGTTACTTCTATGTATCCAAAGCACCATCTGGTGAGCACTGAGGCAGAGCTGTAACTTGGTAAAAGCCGGGTCACAAGCACTGTCTACCCTTTTGTGATCACTTGATTGGTGGCTCGAGGGGTAGCACCTCCTGGTAGCAAAATTATGTCCAACATACTCGTGCAGATGGTTGGTTAATTAATTAATTATCTCACTAATTATGAAGCAGCACACTTCACTCTAAGCAGAGGAAGGAGCTGGGTGTGGTTGGATATAATTCTGACAACACTACTAGGTGCACACCTAGCCCACCCATACCCTCTGTCATATTAATAATAATTAGCATTTATATAGTGCTTTAAGATTTTCATAGCGCTTCCAGATATCTCATTTTAGCTTCACAATGACTTGGGAGGTAGATGCTGTTACTATTTCCCTTATTTTACAGATGGGGAAACTGGGACCGATAGGCTAAAGTGACTTGCTTGCTTAGGGTCATACCATTAGTAAGTGTCTGAGGCAGGATTTGAACTCAGGTCTTTCTGACTCCAAGTCTAGTGCTCCATCCTTTGCACTACCTAGCATTAAAAATAATCCATTTATCCAATCCCATCCCAGGGTGGAAGTGGGATGTAATTATCCTATAATGAGGGAATAATTTCCTCTGTTCTCACACAGAACAACAGCTTCAAAGCATTTAGCTAATCATCTTTCTTCCCAAGCATGTGTCTCTTCTAGACTTCCCTCTATCTGTTAATGGTACTACCATTTCCTAGGTTCATAAGTTTGATGTTATTTTTTATGTCCTTCTCTTCTATATCTCATCAAATCCTGTCAATTCTACCTCTACCATATCCTTCTGGCTGATGCAATGCTAATCATTTTCACTGCCGTCTCTCTAGTCCAGGCTTCTCATTACCTCTAGCATGGGCTGTTGCAATACCTTCCTAACAAATCTCCCTGCCTCTTGTACCCCTGACCATTCCCAGCTACTAGGTCCAGTCTAGCCCTGCCTATCTGAGTTATATCAGGTGAGTTTTCTCCCAGTTTTTAATAGCTTCAAATCACACCAAGACTTTTCAGACACCTTTGTGTAAAATAAATACAAATATATTTGGGTTTTGGTGTTTTTTTCTTCAGTTGTGTTTGACTCTTCATGACCCCATTTGGGGTTTTCTTAGCAAAGGTACTGGAGTGATAAGACATTTCCTTCTGCAGCTCATTTTACGGAAGAGGAAACCAAGGCAAACAGGGTTAAATGACTTGCCCAGGATCATACACCTAGTAAGTGTCTGAAGCCAGATTTGAACTCAGGAAAATGAGTATTCTTGACTCCAGACCCGACACTCCATCCATTGTGCCACCTAGCTGCCCTATACAAATATATACAAAGGAGTTAAATTCAAGGTAGTTTTGGAGGGAGGGCACTAGCAGATGGGAAAATCAAGAAAGACTCCATGAAGAAGATGATGCTTGAGCTGCATCTTAAAGGATACTATGGCCAGATGCCCTTAATTAGCACCAATTCCTTCTAGCCCAGGGTTGGGGAACCTGAGGCCTCAAGGCCACATGTGGCCCATTAAGTCGACAAATGCAGCCCTTTCAATCCAAACTCAGAGAACAAATCCCCTTCATAAAAGGATTTGTTCTGTAAAACGTGGACTCAGTCAAAAGGCCGCACCCAAGGACCTAGAAGGCCACATGTGGCATCCAGGCTGCAGTTTCCCCACCCCTGTTCTAGCCCCAGATAACTTATAATTGCTGAAACTCACTTGTATAATGGTCTCCAAGGTCACCAATGATATGTTTATATCAAAATCCAAAGACATTTTCTCAATACTCCTTATAGTGTTCGATGCTATTAATTACCCCCTTCATTCTGGATACTCGCCCTTCCATGAGTTTTGTTTCATTTTGTTCTGTTTTCTTAGTGTTTAATTGTCATCCTCCTATCCATCTGCTCAGTCTCTTTTGCAAGATCAGCACCTGTGTCTTATTCCACATGTGTGGATGTACCCCAGGATTCTGTCCTGGTCCTTCTCTTCCAGAGAGCTTTAGTAAGGGTTTTTAACCTTTTGTGTGTCATGAACCCCTTTGGTAGTTTGGTGAAGTCTACAGAATCCTCAGAATGATGTTTTTAAATGCATAAACAATTTTTAAAAACCATAGAATTAATTCAATGTCTCCCTATTGCCTCTAGGACAAAAGACAAACTAATACTCAGAATGTTTTCCCTTTTTATATGCATCTTTTGGAACACCTAGATTCCTCAATACCTCGTCTCAAATGTTACCTCCGAAAGACCTTCCTTTATTCCTCCAGTTGTTAGAATCCACTCCCACCATACCTAAAAATAACTTTTGTTTATATATCTCGCATTTATATATGTGTGTACATGTTGTATCCACCTAGTAGACTGTAAGCTCCTCAAGGGCAGGGACTGCCCTTTTCCTTAGTTTCCATCCCAGGCACAATTTACAGCCCCTGGCTTGTAGTAGGTTATTGTTGTCCTTGGCCCTTCATTTTCGAAGAGGGTGGTCATCATGGAGTGATATCTTGACTTGACTATGAATTGTATTTAAGTGAGGCAGAGCTGTACAGAGTCATCAGCCCTACCTTCTCTTCTAGAGTCACGGAAGTCCAGTGGCAAGACAAAAGTCAAGACTACCGGTGATAGTCTGGGATGCAATTGATAACCTTGGTGTCTTCCACGTCTGACCAGATTTTAAGCACTCTATAGTGCCTGTTTCAGACACCTTCATAGCCATTGGAACACATTGTTTTCATCTCCCCATTCTGCCAGGGGAAGTCTTCACATGCTTGGAGTAGACCCCGCCCCCATCTCACCAACGAGTTTGAGGCCCATCCATTACCCTCAATCTGGTTTATTCCATCTGCAGAGATAGTTTTACTGGGGTGTGGCCATGGTGCATGTTACAGCTTCTTGGAGTCACAGGTGAAAGCTAGGTGAAGATGGACACCAAAGGTAGATGAGCAACCCTGGAAAGGGTTTGGTAAGCCTTCACACCAGACATGCTATTCCTCCCTGAATGCCCCATACAGTATGCATTTATCAATTCAACAGCAACAAGCATTTATTAACACAGCATTAAATGTTATTATGGATGTCAGTAATGTATTAATATTTAAGCATTTATAAATGTTTGTGGATTAATATACTCAATATTCTCTTTCTCATGTTTAAGCTTTCATAAATGCATATTGAATGACTGCCCTACTAGAGCAATATTTTCTTTCTCTGTAGTGTATCGGACATCAAAACTAGAGTTTCTTGTGTTCTGCGTGGGTAATAAAACATTGTCCAAAACTGTTCAAAATGCTAATTGTGCTTTCTCAGTAGGCTTCACTCTTCTTCCACCAAGGACATCATCCAATCAAGTGTAAGCTGTCCCAATTTTCCATTACCCAAGGCTAACTGACACTACCCAAGGAAGGCCAATGTGTCCTGCTGCCCAATGGGTTTTGGAAACGTAATCACTGGCTCTTGCCATGGCCCACGAAAATCTTGAGCTGAGGACAGAAACCAGGATCAAGTTGAACTTATATTAACTCAGGAAGTGCTAAACTGGATCTGATATCACAGCTTCATTACCATTAATTTGCTCTTCCTACTTATAAATCCATATAGGCTCAGTAATAATAATAATAATAATAATAATAATAATAATAATAGCATTTATATAGAACTTTAAGGTTTACAACGTGCTTTACATGTATTATTTCATTTGATCCTCACAACAACTTTGGGAGGGAGGTGCTATTATTATCCTCATTTTATAAATAAGGAAACTTGGGCACTAGGAGGTTCAGTGACTTGCCTAGAGTCACACAGCTAGTAAGTGTCTGAGACTGGATTTGAACTCAGATTGTGGCCTGGACTGATACCAAATGATGATTGGTCTTTGGCTCCATGAAACCACTTATACACCAGCAGCCTTCCTACATCCTAGAATTAGTTGAGTGACAGTCAACTCCTCCCTTTGCCAGCTATACCTATACTGGGGAGAGTTATCCCTGATAACAATCATTCAAAGGAGGGAGGAATCACATGTGGCTGTCAAGATCTGAGAAGGCTTCATGGAGGAGGAAGCATTTGAATTTTAAAGAATGGGTGGGATTTTAATTGAAGAATGGCCAAACAAATTGTGGTATGTGAATGTAATAGAATTTTGTCGTGCTGTAAGGAATGGTGTGTGTTATAAATACAGAGAAGCCCAGAAAGATCTGTGTTAACTGATACAGAGTGACGTAAGCAGAGCCAAGAAAACGATATTCACAGTAACTACAATAATATAAATGCACACAAAACAATCAAAAGTGAATGTAACAAAATTATAAAGCTCAAGTAAGACTTGAATGAAGAGATGTGAGAAGACACCCCAACCTACCCTTTTAGGGGGGGTAGAAGGTTCACAGGTGTTACACATTGCACATGTGTTTGGATTTTCTCAATGTATTGATCAGTTGCACTGATTTTTCCCTTTCTCTAAAAAAAATACTATTTGTCATATGGTATGGTTCACTGAGAGGGGGAATTATACTTAGGGTAACTGTGGTGATGTAAGCAACAGAAAATATCAATAGAAATTATTTTAAAATAAAACAAAAGTAATTAAAACTAAAGATAGAAGATAAATAAAAATTAAAAATACATAAAATATAAACAAAAAAATAAAGAGCCGACAGGATTTTTGTAAGCCAGTACTGTGTCTATGCACAAGGGAGAAGAAAGGAAAAATTATACTAGGAAAATGTTGTTTAGGCACCTCTTGCATGTGACTTAGATAAAGCAGGCCTGGTATTAAATGTGCTACCTAGTATTATTCCCTTTTTTAAGGTCTATATCAGTCAGGAAAACATTTTAACCACTCACATCTATCAATCTCTAATACAGGGATCTTTGCTCAGAATCAGATTTTCCCAAGAAGCATCCCCGCAAAGAACAAAAGAAATGTGTCTGGATAACTGCATGTACTCAAAATGAAAGGGCCTTAATGGTTGTCCATTATCTTCTGTGGAGTTAATTGAGGCTAAAAGCTCTAGACACAGAATTTTAGGAGATCACACATCATGCTCAGCAGTACGTCTTCCCTGACATCTATCAGTATAATTACATTAAACTCTTTCCTCGACCAATGCGGTTAAGATCAGGATGTGAAGCCAGAGAAAAATCCTCAGGCTCTGAGCTCAGAGTCTAGAAGGCACAATTCGACGCATGTTTCAATCCCTGACTCACAGCATACTTCCTTTCAATGAGAAATTATTGTGGTATGGTGGAAAGAGTGCTAGACTGGTTCAAATCCCAGCTCTTCCGTCGACTTCCCATGTGACTTTAGGCAAGTCACCTAGCTTTTTAGGTCTCAGTTTTCTGATCTGCAAAATGAAAAGATTGTACTAAGTTTCTTCCAGCTTTAAATCCTTTTGCAATAGGGATCTGGCACCTTTTCTCACCCCTCTTTATTCTAAGGCCTTCCCTCTTTTACTTATTCCCTCTTTATCTTGTATATAGTTTATTCATGCATATTTGTTCGCTTATTGTCTCCCCAATTAAATTATGAGTTTCTTGAGGGTAGGGACTGTCTTTTGCCTCCTTTTGTGCTTAGCATGGTGCCTGGTACATAGTACGTTCTTAATCAATGTTTATTGACTGATTGCCTGAATGGTATACATGTAGAGTGTCTATACTGGCATCTTTTCACATGGAGACAGTGGGGAGCTCGATACAAGAAGAGATATTGCTCACAAACCCCTCGAAGTAACTGAGAACCCCAAGGGGTGATGTAGTAACAATGATCCTAGGAGAGGGAGTCAGTGCATATACATTACATGATGATAACAAGAAGTACTATTTGAATTTAGGGAAATAGCTAAAGAAATTGAGATACATGAATATAATGGAATATTATTGTACCACAAGAAATTATAAATATGAAGGATCCAGAGAAATATAGGAAGACTCATATGTACTGAGGAAGAACAGTTCATAAGTATATCAGTCATAAGTATATAAGTTCAAAAGTATATCAGTTCATAAGTAAGCAGATTAAGTAAAATAGCGTACACAGTAACCCCAACAACGTAAAAGGAAGAACATTAATGATATGGACAATAGCTATTTGGTGCACTGGGTAGAGCATTGGGCCTGGAATCAGGAAGACCTAAGTTCAAATCCAGCCTCAAATGGTGTGATCCTGGGTAAGATTCTTAAGCTCTGTTTGCCTCAGTGTTCTCATCTGTAAAATGAGGATGATAATAGTACCTACCTCTCAGGGTTGTTGTGAAAAGGAAATAAAATAATAATTGTAAAGTGCTTAGCACAGTGCCTGGCATGTAATGAATGCTATATGTTAGCATTATTATTATTATTATTATTATTATTATTATTATTATTATTAGCCTGGGTATGCTTTGAGGGAGGTATGCAAGGGGAGCCTGAAACCTACCTAATCTCTGGTAAACAGGTCCTGAAACCAACAGGATCTTGGCTTTGGCCTCTCGGGGCCACAGCAAGGGATGCAGCCAGCCCCATGAAGTTCTATGCACTAGGAGACAAAGCCAGGCAGTGTAGGTTCACCTCCGAGCCCTTCATGAGGCCTGAAGCCAGGGCTTTTGCCTGGCTATAGGAGGAGTCAGTGGGTGATTGCCAAGAAAATTTGCCTGGGGACCACAATAAGGAGCCTTCCAGGAGGCCTGAGACCGAGTGCTTTGACATCCAGTTGGGGCCTGCCAGTGCAACAGACTGAGACAGAGTCAGCTCCCTGTTGTGGATTGTAAAAGGAGAAAGAGACAGAGATAGAACAGCACTCATGCTGGGCTACCAGAAGAAGAAGGCAAAAGCTAAGATTTGTGACAGCCTCTTCATCCAGAAGTGTGACATTCAAACTGCAGAGGGTAACAGGACCAGGAGGAAGGGCCTACCTAGACCCATGCCTAACCCCATCCAAAAGCACAGGCAGGGGCTGAGCCTGGCTGTAACACAAAGCTCCAACCCAGAAAATAAGACTAGAGATATGAGAAAACAGAAGAAAACTCTGAATGTGATGAAGAAATAGTATGATTTAAGAGAAGTCCCAGACCATAAAACTACCTAGATTTATTTGAACCAGAGGAGAAAGTAAAGAGAGAGAGAGAGAGAGAGAGAGAGAGAGAGAGAGAGAGAGAGAGAGAGAGAGAGAGATAATAAAGAGAAGAGAGAGAGAGAGAAAGAGACAGAGACAGAGACAGAAAGAGATATGATAGGAGAGAGAGAGAGAGAGAGACAGAGACAGAGAGAGAAAGACATACGATAAAGAGGACAGAAAGAGACAGAGACAGAGAGAGAAAGATATATGATAAAGAGGAGAGAAAGAGACAGAGAGAGAAAGAGACAGAGAGAGAGAGAGAGAGAGAGAGAGAGAGAGAGAGAGAGAGAGAGAGAAAGGGAAAGAAATGAAGGAAGGAAGAAAGAATATATATTGGTCATCTTTTGAAAGAATCTTGCAAATGAAAACTTTCAAGAATTTCACAGCCCAAATCCAGAGCTTCTATGTAAAAGAAAAATAAAATACTGCAAGTATCCGGAAAGGAAGTGTTCAAGGAACCACAATCAGGATCACACATGACTATGCTGTAACTACTTTAGAGGAGAGGAAATATTTGAATATGATCTTCCAAAAAGAAAGTGAAAAAGGCTTACAACCAAAGCACTTCAAGTTCATGGGGCATCTTCTTGCTCTACCCTAACCTTTGCTCATAATACCTTTAACATTACATTAATGTTTTACATTAATTAATTACATTTAAAAAATTAATTAATTACATTAACATTCTAATAGCACATCCCATTTATGAACAAATCTCAAAGCAAAACTCTTTGGAGACAGAGCTTCAACAATTTTAAGTTGTGAGAATGATTCATTTCACATGTAACTTGAGTAAAGATTTTGCTCCAAAGTTTATAGCTCTGTTCATTTTATCAGCTAGGCCCTTTCAAGTGAACTTGCAAGGGAGGAAGAAGTTTTTATGCCTTTTCATTAAGGCATGAAAACCATGACCATTATAAAGCATTCCTTTCCTTTTCTCCTAGCACAACCTAGTAGAAGTACAGCATTTATGCTACAAAATACATTCCTTCTGGTATCCCAACTTTCAACATCAAAGTAAAGCAGAAGGCAAGATTTTCAGAATAGCTTCAATAAGAGGAATCTGCCCCAAGATACCTTAATAAGAGGTGGGGTTACCATAGCAACCTGAAGGGGTAGGTCAAGGGAAACTAAAGTACAAGAAAGGGAGATTATAAGGAAAAAGAAAAGAGCTAGAATGTAAAGAAGTGCCTTGAACTGATGCTGGGGAATTGCTGAGCAAATTATTATCTTTCCATACAATGGAACATTATTTTGCCATAATAAATGATGAGAAATCAAATATCAGAGAATCCTGGGTAGTATGAACAGATGCAGAATGAAGTGAGCAGAACTAGGATAATGGATATACTGATAACATTGTAAATAAAAAGTATTTCAAAGACTTAAGAACTCTGATCAATGCAAAGGCCAACCATATCTCCAGAGGACATATAATGAAATGTACTACCTACCTCCTGAAAGAGAAATTGTGAACTGAAGGAGCAGGAAGAAGCATACTTACTGGACATGGCCACTAAACAGACGTATTATGCTCAATTAAGTTTACTTGCTACCCAGGTTATTTTTCCCCCCGTCTCGGTTTTTAATTTTGTAGAGATTGGAAGATGGGGGTAAGGGGTTGAGGTGGGGAAAGCAATAGTGATAAGCCAAAAAAAGGGCCATTTAAACATTTTTTAAATACAAAAAAGAACAGAAAGAAATTCAGAAAGAAACGCAGACAAGCAGGACAGTTTTAAATGTTAATATGTAGGATTTATTATATACTTTAAGGAAAAAAAGCAATCAGCATGGAATAGAGATCCATGATTCCCATATATGATCCTTTTTGTGGGGTGTGCAGTCTATATGGAAATGCTCGTTTTGAGGGGTAAGTTCAGAATAAATTTTTTAAATTGCAAATTATAAATGGTCATAGGAAAATGTGCTCCTAACCATTAATAGTAAGTGAAATACAAACTAAAACAATTCTGAGACTTAACTTCACACTTAGCGAACAGGTAAAAGACAATAAAAATGTAAATGTAAATGATGGAGAAGTTGTAGGAAGCTGTGTGAAATAACTCAGTGTTAGTGGGGCTAGCTATACATTGGTCTAACCATTCTGTATATCAGTTTGAAAACATGCAACAAAAAAAGTGACTAAATTATCCACACCTTTTAACCTAATGATCTCACTACTGAGAATTTACTCTGAAAAGTAAGAGACAAAAATAAATTTACACCAAAACAGTCATAGTAGTAGGTGACAAAGAACTGAGAATAAAATGGGGTACAGACTCATTGCTGTCACTGGTCCCAAGCCAGTCCCTGTCCATAACAACTGTACCCACTTCCTTTCTTGGCTAGTTTTTGTCCTGTTTGCTGCATGTTCTTTCTGTATCTCAAGGTGAGACAAAATCTTGCCACTCCTGCTGCTCTTTCTCACTGGTGAGGAGAGCTGGGGGGATTAGGGGTAGGTTGACAGATATTGACGGCAATAAGAGAACACTGGCCAAACTTCCTGAGGGATATTCCATACCTCCCCAACCCTGATGGCTGTTGTTATTGTTGTTCAATTATGTCTGACTCTTCGAGACCCCACGGACAGTATGGTCTTCTTGGCAAAGATACTGAAGTGGTTTCCTTCTCCAGTGAATTAAGGCAAACAGAGGTAAAATAACTAGCCCAGGGTCACACATAGTAAGAGTCCAAGGCCACATTTGAACTCAGGTCTTCCTGACTCCAGGCTCAGTGCTCTATCCACTGAGCCACCTCGCTGCCTCTACCATGACTGTACCCAACCATTAATAGTTCACAGAAAAGCCTCTCTTCACTATCCTACAATAAAAGTAAAGGCTTGTGTACCCTGAAGGTGGGATCCTCAAAGCTTTTCCACACCCAGCAGGTGAGTTCCTCTAGACCCAGCCCAACATTGCTCCATTCCCATGGTCTCTCCCTTGGCCACAGTCTTCTACCACCAGACCCACCCATTCCCCTTATCCTAAATGCCAGAATTTCTAGTTATGGTTCTGTATGGGAAAATCATAACATTTAACTAACAAACAAGAGACATTTAAATTCTGGGCCTACAAGCCAATTATTTTCAGATCAGCTCAGAAATTTATGGGAAATCCTCCTCTTTTAGATGAACCTCCATCTTTTAAGTTAAATTAAATTAAACTAACACTTACCCAGCACCCGCTAGCAGGCAGAGTGATTTAATGAGCAAGCTACTGTGCATCTCAAGCTTTTCTCAAAGAATGTAGTAGAAGAGGTTGTGTTTACTGGTGTAAAAGGCGGAGCTGGGAGGTGGGGGAAGAAGCAATTCTCAGTCAATTCTCATGGAGATTTTTTTTTTCAGGGCAATTGGGGTTAAGTGACTTGCCCAGGGTCACACAGCTAGTAAGTGTCAAGTGTTTGGTCTGAGGCCAGAGTTGAACTCAGGTCCTCCTGACTTCAGGGCAGCTGCCCCTTCACAGAGATCTTTAAAATGGTCCTCTGGACTGTTATTTTCTGACTTTATTTCTCAGAAATGTCCAGTAGCTACAGAAATGCTTGCTTACTGAGTTTTTGCTTCCTAGGGTTATAAATAACGTTGCCACTAAAATTGTATTAGGGGAGGTGGGGGGCAGGGAAGAAGCCTTTTCTTACCCCTGGACCAAGTCAGATAACTTCAGCAAACTGTCCTCGGCCAGAAACCAGCTCTCAGTTTTTAAATCTAGCTTCAAAATGATTCCCCAGGCTACTGCTGGTTAGCTACTGATCTTCCCTGTCAGCTATCAAGTCAAGGCACATTTATAAAGCACCTACTATGTGCTAGCATTGTCCTAAGCACTGAGGATACAAAGAAAGGTAATCAGAAACCGGTTCCTGCTCTCAAAGAGCTCACAATCTAATGGCCTGCTTGGCCCCATGCCTCTTCTCAGCACTGTTTTAAATTACATAAATTTGGCCATAGTCATTATCTTCTCTTTCATATCTACCCCATTGTTACTAGTGGAGTCAGGCATTTGGCAGACACCACTAATAACAATGCATACCAAAGTCAAGTGAACTTGACTTTCCTGCGGGTTTGGTGCTTCCCCAGATGTCTGCACTAATGACCTGCTATGGCTCCTGGCCTGCCCAGGACTCTGCTTGTTCTCTGCTGATTTCTCTAAGTCCTAGCTACTCCTTTGCTTCTGGACGTGCTATTATGCTCTGAGCAGTTCTGCTGGGTTTGAGAAGGTCTGAGTTACCTGTCAGGCAAGTATAGGTAAGTGAGTGGGTGGGATAGAATATACCTCGAAGGCAGGGATTGTTTTGTTTTTGTCTTTTTATCTCCAAAACCACTCAAAGTGTCCAGTGCTTAGTAGACAACAAACTCTAGCTCAATTACTGAATTGCTCATAGCTTTTGTTTGCTAACTGAAAGTGTCAGTTCCCTGAAGGAGCTATTGGTCTCTAACTTAAAGCAGAATAAGGAATCAAATTTTAAAATTGTGAGTGGGTGGGAGAAAGGAAGGAGAGAGACTGAGAGAGAGACAGAGACAGAGAGAGACAGACAGACAGACTAAAACAGGGAGACAGAGACAGACGGTCAAACAGAAAGAGACAGAGACGGAGACAGAGACAGAGAGAGAGCGAGAGAGGGAGAGAGAGACAGACAGACAGACAGATGATAGAGAGAAAAGAGAGAGGGAGGGAGGGAAGGAGGGGAGAGAGAGAGAAAACAAAAAGAGAGACAGACAGAGACAGACAGACTGACTGAAACAGGCAGAGACAGATGGACAGACAGAAAGAGACAGAGAGGGAGAGAGAGACAGATAGATGATAGCGAGAAAAGAGAGAAAGGGAGGAGGAAAGAGAGAGAGAGTGGGGGTGGGGGGGGAGAGACAGAGAGACGGAGAGAGAGAGACAGAGAGAGCTGCTGTTGAGAGCTACTGTTTAAGGTTTCATCAACTAGAACCAGTTTTCCTTGTTTCTTTTCAGATCTTTGAAAGGGTTTACTCCCTTCTGTAGTCTCACTGCACCTTTGAGGACTAAGTACTGTCCCTAGAGTTGAGGAAAACTGATGCCTTAATAATAGTTGGCATTTATATAGCACTTTAAGGTTTCCAAAGTTCTTTACATATGTTCTCAATCTAACTGGAAAGAACTGATTAGAAAGAACTATCTCTGATTCAAGGGGCAGGATTGCAGTCAGAAGAATCAGGGAATCCCCACCGTACAAGGTCCTTAACCAGCAAAGACAGGGATATTTAGAGGGGTGGGAGGAAGAGAAGGCAACAGCCTGAGATGGATGGAGAGAGTGGTAAAGAAGCTGATGAACCATAAAACTGTCAGGTGTCATGATTTCTGGGGTAGAAACAGGAGGAATATGTGTGGTTCACCTGTGAATCATTCTGATCACACAGAAACACAGCTTTTGTGCTACCTTTGACCAGCTGCTAATCAGCATCACCACAGCAAGCTGATATCTAACATTAACCTGAGAGACTGGTTAGTTTCAACCCTCAACATAAAATGAAACGTCCCAAAATAGCTACTTGAGTTGAGAATTCCCTTGTCTTCCTAGGCCATTCTATCGCCTCTCCAATGCATGCTTTGTGCTATTGCCCAAATCATCTTCCTAGTACATCATTTGATCATGTAACTTCTCTACTCAAAAGCTTTCCTTGACTACTCAGTGTCTACTGAATAAAAGTAAAAGCTTCCAGAGAGGCTGTTAAGTCTGAAGACTGGAAAGTGACCATGGGAAGGCAGAAAGGAAGGTCTAAGGGAACTTCTTTCTTAAGAAGACTGTTTTTTTTAACTTTCTTCATGTGGAGAAACATTATAAAGGGAATTCTTGATGCGACATGCACACCCTTGCCCCACTCCTTACATCTATCTCCCTGCTTGCTGTTTTCAGGCACCCTAAAGGAGTCTGGGAGGGGAGTCTCTTTCCTCTGCTGTTAGGGGGAGCCCTGATCAGCTCTTTGACCCATTTTTTCAGCCAAAGACATAGTTTATTAGAACACTGTCATATTGGGCAGACTCTTAAGGAGTCTGAACATGAGTAAGCAGTGGCTAGATTATAAGAATCTAAGCAGTGGCTAGATTTTAGGAATCTGAGCCGTGGCTAGATTATAAGAATCCCAGCAGGGGCTAGATTTTAGGAATCTGAGCCTTTGCCCCATTTTTTTTTAACCAATTAGCATTGGGCAGGTAGATGGTGTAGTAGAGAGAGTACAGGGCCTCTAGTCAGGAAGACCTGAGTTCAAATCTGACCTCAGACACTTATTAGCTGTGTGACCTCAGGCAATCCACTTAACCAAGTTTGCCCTAAGTTTCCTCATTTGAAAAATGAGAAGGAAATGCAAACCACTCCAGTATCTTTGCCAAGAAAACCCAAATGAGGTCACAAAGAGTCAGACACGACTGAAATGACAGAAAAGCAACAGAAAATAGGCCAGTTTGGCTGAAATTTAGAGCGCATGAAAGAGAGTTCAATAAGCCTGGAAAGGTAGGCTGAAGTCCAAATGTAAAGGGCTTTACAGGACAAACAGAAAAGTGTGTACTATTCTAGAGGCAAAAGGGAGCTATTGAAACTTCTTGCACTAGGGGGTAACACTATCCAGTCTGTGCTTTAGGAGTATTAATTCAGCAACAGTGTAGGGGAGGAATTAAAAAGGGGATCTTAAGACAGGGCAAACAGTGAGAAAGCTATTGTAACAGTCCAAGTGATGAGGGAATAAATTAGGATAAGGGCTCTGTGAGGAGAGAGGATAAGATGATTGTGAGAGACAAGAAGGTAGAATTAGAGAGGCTTGGCCACTGATCAGATATCGGGGAAGTAAAAGGAGAGGGAAGAGACGCATTTGATTTCAAGGCTTCAAACCAGGGAGATTGGAAAGAGGCCGGTGCCCTCAAAAAGAAATAGGGACGGTAGGAATGACAAAGCTTTGCGGGAAAAGCGATTGATTCCTCATAGGACATGTTTTAAGTTTGAGATGTCTCCAGGAACTCTTTAGTTATGTATGTAGCTGGCAATGTTAGATGACAAAGAGCTGTACAAACGTGATTCATTACAATAGTTGTTATTATTTTGGATCTGAATTTTATCAATGCAGATTGACAATTCTGAAAATTATCATTTTAGGCAATTCCTTTGTGGGGGGGGACTAGGAGATTAAGTGACTTTTGAACAGTTACACAGATTAAAATTCATAATTTCCTAACTCCAAAGCTGGCCCTCTATCCATGACACTATGATGCTTCTAGGACAGGATTTCTTAACCTTTTAGGGTATCATGGATCACTTTGGTAGTCTGGTGAAATATATGGACCAGTACTCAAAATAATGTTTAAAAATGCATAAAATAAGATATGTGGGGTTACTAAAGTAGCCAATGATATTGAAATACAGTTCTCAAAATTAAAAACAAAACAAAACAAGAAGTTGTCAGACCCCAGACAGGTTAAGTACCCCTACTCTAGATAACTGTGATCACAATTCAAGAGTCCCTTACCCACATTCTTACCCCAATCAACAGAAGGTTAGAGTCATAGCTTTTAGCACTGCAAAGCCAAAGTCCAACCAGATGAGGATGAAGGTGCTGAGGGAATAAAACAGTATCTGTGTGGACAGGATGTCCCAGAAGTCTTAATGCAGTTTAAGCTGTTAAAGCTTAAAGTTTTTCTATTCAAAAGCCATCGGTGACTACCCAGTGTCTACTGAGTAAAGTAAAAGCTTCCAGAGAGGCTGTTAGTTCTGAAGACTGGAAAGTGACTGAGAAGGCAGAGAGCAAGGACTAAGGGACTTTCTTCTTGAGAGGAATTTTTTTTTTAACTCTTATCACATGAAGAAGCATTATAAAGAGAATTCTCGATGTACCATACACACCTTGGCCCCATTCTGTCAGGGCCCTGCTCACTGCTCTCAGAAATGTGAAAGGGTTTGAAAGGGTCTCTTTCCTCTGCTATTGGTTTGAGCCCCTATTGGCTATTTTCCCCATTTTTAGATCCCAGTGACTAACACTCTAGTAACATTTAACCACTTAGCCTTTTAAAAGCTGTTAACGCTTAAAACTTTACCAAACTTTTGAGATACCCTGTATAAAGCTTAAGTGTCCTTGCCCCAAAGAGGACGGGGCAGGGGGAAAAGAAACCAAAATCATTCCAGTGAAAATTATTCCCTTAAAGAGACTGTGATGGTGGCCACAGATGTCAGCTCCTCTTTGTTGAAACCCTCAGAGAAGCCCTTTGGGGACCATCCACTTGTCCCACTTTTAGTTCTCCAAACTGACAGGGCAGGTGATGCTTCTTGGGTGCATCTCTTTCCTTGTTCGATGACCCTTGTTTGAGGCATCAGTGTGCTCAGAGTAACTGGCTCACTGTTTTTCTCTTACTTCATCTGTGGGCAGGACTCCCATCAGCATTTATGGAAGCTCTTCATGGAGAGGAAATTCTCAGGGTGCAGATGAAAAAGATAATATAAAACTCACTTTCAAACCTGGACCAAAGGAAGAACGAGAGGCTGAATGTAACCTATTTCTCTCCAAGAGCTCAGAGCCCAGTATAAAAATGAAAAATTTCCTCATTTCTTATATAATTTTCATTAGGCACTTTTATTAGAGCAATAAAGTGATTTTTTTAATGTAAAAAATTAAATACCCTGTAACATCTTCATAAATTAATTCAATGTGTAGCAGAACTCAGGATGAGGTCAGGCATATCATGTCTTATCTAAAAGGGCTTAGATGACAGATTTAGGGCTAGAAGGGACCTTAACGGTAATCTAATACAATTCCTTCATTTTACAGATGAGGGAACTGAGGTCCGAAGAGAATAAATAATTTGCTCAAGGTCATACAGGTAATCTGTAGTAGAAATGAGATTCAAATCTAGGTTCTTTGACTCCAAATCCAGTCTTTTTCCCACAATACCAGGCTGTTTATTAGTTTTGGCAACTAAAAGACTTTGTTATAGTAACTATAAAACACATTATTCAGCATGTATCTATGAACAGTATTAACTCACTTTTATATAGGACATTATAGTTTTCAAAACACTTTCACATTCATTATTTCATGTGAACCTAATAAAAAAAATCTTTTGACATAGGTAAGGTAGATGTCATTTTACAGGTGAGAAAATTGAGGCACATGTCACACAGCTAATAAGTGTGAAAGTCAGAACTAGAACCCAGGTCTTCTGACTCTGTGTTCTAGGCTCCTTCCAATATGTCAGGCTATCTAACTACATATTAGGAAGGTGCTGGTGATTTTGTATACCAGATGTTCCATTTTTTCTACTTCTAATTCATTTCACTTTCTCTCTTCCTCTCACACAGGATGAGAGCAGGTATTGAAATAATCTTTGACTTTTCAGCATCACGGTGCAATATAGAGAGTGCTAAAACTGGAGTCAGAGGCTCTGGATTCAAATCCCAGCTCCACTGTTTACTCTCTATGTGTCACCTTGGACAACTCACTTAACCCTGTTAGATTAATTTTCTTCAACTGGAAAATGAAGGGGTTGCACCAGATGGCTCATAAGGTCCTTTCCAATTCTAAATCTCTGGTTGTGCATCCTTTTCTCTATGCAAATGTTTAGAAAGGTTTATTTTCTTTTTAAAATTAAAAAGTATTTCTTAATTTGCTTCCCAGTCACATAGACCATACTACCAACATTCCAGCCTGCCTCCTCAATCTGCTTGAATTGGAATCACCTGGAGTCTGACTCTGGGTCCCAACCCTCCTCAATCACTTTAAGATCATTTCCAAACCATGTCCACCAGAATACACCATTCCTCTCCCAGCCTTTCCTTTTATGTACTACCTTCCTCCCTTAGACTAGAAGCTTCTTGAGGGCAGGAACTGTCTTGCTCACTTGTGTTTGTACAGCCTAGTTCTTAGCACAGTGCCTTGCCCATGAAAGAGCTTAAGAAATGCTTTATCCTTCATGTGTTATTTTTGTCATTTGTCAAGTCTTTGTTTTTGTTATACTTGTTATTTGTCATATCTTTTCTTTTTATATCTTTTTATATCTTCTTCTATATATAATGTTTTATCTTATACATTCATTTGTTATTCTTTTATGTTTGTTACATCTTTTGGTTTTATATCATCTTCATTTCTGAATGTATCCCTCTTCCCTCCCCAATCCAGCAAGTCACCCCTTGTAACAAAGAATTCCTTTTAAAAGAAGATTTTTTTAAAAGCAGTTCTGCAGGTCAAAGAATATGAACAGGCAGTTTTCAGAAGATGAAATCAAAGCCAATCAACAAATCAATGCTGTTTGACAGAATATGCAATTTTCCACACCCATAGTTTCCTGCCTTTGCAGAGAGGGAAGGGAGGTACATTTTCTCAACTTTTCTTGGGGCCAAGCACAAAGATTTAAAGAGTGAGAAACTGAAATAATTGCCCAAATGGATAGTGCAAAAAGAGTGTTTTGCAGAGAGTCTGAAATGCTATTAAGCTGTATATCGATTGTTTTGATGAACAAATCAGGGGGCAAGTTACTGCAGGGCATTAGGATTTCAGAGCCAGCACAACAACAAAATGTTTCATCCCTTAATTTCCTCTTGGGACAAGAATTTCTGATGGGCTCTGCTTTTAAATTCATTCCATTCTGTGTCATTAATAAAGTCTGTGGAATGTTTTCTAGTAAACAAAAGGCCAATTTTTAGATTATTTATATATTTTTTATTTTAGTTGTTATCCCTTAGGGACAAAATATAGTACTGTCCATATGAACAAAAATAGTGATTATTTTACCCTTTTTCTGCGTTTTTTCTAAAAACAAAAAACCAAAAAACCCCCCATTCTTGCTAATGCCAATTACGCAGTCAAAGCATCACAAGATCTCAACATTCAAAGGGATCCTAGAGGCAATCTATTCAAATCCATATGTAAAAAATGAATTCCCTCTACAACGTACCTAGAAAATTACTTACCTAGCTTTTGCTTAAAAGACCTCCAGCAAAGCTATTTGGAATTATGCCTATAGTGTCCACATCCTTTGACCCAGAGGTTCTACTGCTAAGCATATGCCCTAAGAAAGTCATCAGTCGAAAGAAAGGCTCCCTATACACTAAATATTCATAACAACACTTTTTGTGACAGCAAAAACTAGAGGGGAAAAGTGGATGTCCATTGATTGGGAAATAGCTAAACAAACTGTGGCATATGAATATAATGGAATTTACCTATTGTAAGACGTAATGATAGTGACGAATACATAGAAGTATGGAAAGATTTACATGAACTGATCCAAAGTAAGGTAAGCACAGCCAGGAAAACACTGTATGCAATGACTGAAACAACATAAATGGAAAGAACAAGAACTATAAAACAATCAAACTGAATGTTGTGAAATTAAAAAGAACAAGCTTGGTTTTAAAGAAAAGATATGAGAAGACGGCTCCTCCCACTCCTTTACAAAGGCTGGAGTCCACAGGAAGGCAACATTGCATATGATGTCAAACTTTCTTGACATTTTAATCAATTTTACTGAAACTTTTCCTTTCCTCTTTCTTCCTTCCTTCCTTCTTTCTTTTTTCCTTCCTTTCTTTCTTTCTCTTTTTCTTTCTCTTTTTCTTTCTTTCTTCTCTCTTCTTTCTTTCTTTCTTTCTTTCTTTCTCTCTCTCTCTCTCTCTCTCTCTCTCTCTCTCTCTCTTTCTTTCTTTCTTTCTTTCTTTCTTTCTTTCTTTCTTTCTTTCTTCTTTGTTATAAGGGATGACTCCTTTGTTATAAGGTATCCTCTTCTGGATCCAGGGGGAAATATAGGTGATATAAAAAGCAAAAGATAGCAATAAAAATCTATTTTTTTAAAAAGACCTACATGCTGTCTTGGGGTGGGGGGGAGGGAGAGATGGGGAGAAAATTTAGAACTCAAAATCTTTTGCAAGTGAACATTGAAGGCTAAAAATAAATAAATAAGTTTATTATATTGAAAAAAAAGACCTCTGGCAAAGGAGAAACTTCTAACTCTGAAGGTAGTTTGTACTACTTTAGTAGAGATCTAATTGTTAGAAAGTTTTTCCTTATGTAAAATCTAAATTTGCCTTTTTGCAACTTTCCATTGCTCCTGGTTCTGTGCTCTGGGGCCAAGCAGAAGTCTAATCCATTTTCTACAGCTCTACAAATACTTGAAGACCATGACCATAACCCCTAAGTATTCTCAAGTTCCTCCATTCCCAGTTCCTTCAGCTCATTCTCTTATGGAAGCCAATAATCCTATTGGGCAGAGAGTTCCCTCATCTGGAGACTCTCCGATTATCAGTGTTCTTCCTAAATGGAATACCCAAAATGGAACACAGTACTCCAGATGAAGTCTGACCAGAATAGGGTATAACAGGCTATCACGCTCTTATTCTTCATGACGTACCTCTCAAGGAAGCTATGAAAATTGTATTAGCTTTCTTCATTGCCATGTCACATGATGGACTCATATTTGAGCCTTTCCTGCTCTCCCCAACTGCTAGGACCCTCCATCCCTAATTATCTTGCACTTATTTGTATTTATTCTGTGTGTACATATATATTTATACATACACACATACATGTATACACACATTATACACACTCATGTGTATTATGTGTATATATATACATATGTGTGTGTGTGTGTATGTATAGATATAGTTATATAAACGTGTTATCTCCTCCATTGGAATGTGAACTCCTATTGAAGAGGGATTATTTCATTATTTTAAGGAAAGACATTCCATGACCCCCGTTATGAACCCCACTTTAATAAATGAAGTCACAGCATGTCCAGAATGTAATCAGTGTCAGAAAGGGAGTCCCTCCCTGCCTCAGGTGATTTCGTCACAGAATGATCCAATTGACCAACCAATCAATCAATCCATTTTGGCCCAGAATGAAATCACAAAATATAAATTAACTGTTAAGAAATTTTCCTAAAACCCCATTAGAATGTGTGAATAAGTCCTTCATTAATTGGAAAGGACTACAAGGTCTCGGACATTAGTTGAAGGTAACTAACACCACACAGGAAATATCTTATAATTGGTTGAGAAAAATCAAGTATGCCCCTTGGGCCCACGGGTAAAAGCAAGTCATTTGGCTGTTGAGAGTTCCAGGTTCAGGAGCACTTTGTGGAGGCAGACCTTTTCACCTGTACCAGACTAGAGAAAGGCATGAATATATCTTCTTCTCCCCCCTCTCCCCAGCGCCATGTTAAAGGAACCACTGGATCAGGAGTTCTTTGGATTTCTCCATCGTGCTCCCAGGAACCTTATAAATGGGAAAGCTCATCATCCAGCAGGATCTAATCAGTACTCCCATCTCATCAGTCCCCTCTGCCTTCTGATTGGAGGGTAGAGTCATGAGCTTCAAAACCTACATTTAAGAAAAGGGTCCAGGCTAGCCATCTCTTTCCCACCTGGCTCTGTGCTCTTTGGGATTTCTTTGGATTTCTCCATTATGTCCTATGCCAGAGACCTTCTTTCCCTCCTCCACCGCAGCTTTTCAGTTTTCTTTCCCTAGCACATAGTACTGTACCAGGTACACAGCAGGTGTTTAATAAATGTTTATTGACTGACTGACTATATCAGACAAAGGATATGACTGGGAACAGAGATACTCGTGAGGACAGATGCAGATGCAAAAAATAGCTACACAAGGGAGAAGGCAGTTTCGGGGTCCATGGTCTCTTGTGGTAGAAAAAAGAATTGTCTACAGACTCAAGAAAGAAAGTCAATTACAGAGCCTAGCCACGGGGCCCAGCCTAGCAGAGAGCTCCACCTTGGGGGTGCTGCCTGAGAACGCTACAGAAACAGAAAGGCCAGTGATTGTGTCTGCACGCGTATCTTACACACGTTGTACCTTGTTGCCGACATACTTTAAGCTTGAGCCTACTCGTCCCGTGGACTCTATGTGTATTTGGAGAGAGTGAACCCCAGATTTTGGCTGGGCGGGGTGGGGGAGGGGCAGGATGTTTTGTATCAATTGTTCTTACTACACCATCTTAGTAAATGCCTTTGCTAAAAAGTAATTAAGTCCACTTGCTGATTATCTTCCTATTAACAATCAGTCTACAAGCTTTAATTATTTACTGTGTTCTAGGTACTGTGCTAAGCACTGGAGGTGAAAAAAGGCAAAAAGCATGGTCCTTGCCCTTATGGAGCTCACATTCTAATAAGGGAGACAACATTGAAAAATTGTATATCTAAAGATGTAGATATTTCTCTCTGTATTCATATACACATGCACATGTATATACACACACATCTACATCTACACCTACAAAGATAGTTTTCACTTCACATAAATGAGCCATTCTGCCAACCTCTACTTAAAGTGAGTTTTACCTAATGCAAATTTGCCTGTGGAGGGAAGAGAGAAAGAGAGGAAGGAAGCAGGGCATGCCAGTGGAGGGAGGGTGCTCTCCCATGGTTCAAGGACACGTAGGGGCTGGAGACAGAGAAGTGAGAGCAAGAGGAGGAACACGTGTGGCCTGGCCTGAACTGAGAGGAAGACTGAAATGAGGGGGTGAGGAGAGAGGACATACATGGGGGCTGAACATGGACACAGACAGGAGAGAACAGGCAACATGTGAGGGCTGGGGACAGGCGTGCACCCAAGATAAAAGATAACCAAGGCTGGACATTCGGTCGGAGCAGTGGCGAAGGGGTCAAGTGACCAGTCTCTCCAGGCATCCATTCTTCTGCTTTCACCTGGAGGGTTTTTTTCTTGAAGTTTTTTGTTTTTTGTTTTTTTGGTGGTCGGTGAAGTGGGAGGTGCTGAGTGAAGGGAGGGGCAGGAGTGAGAGAATGAGAGAAAGAGAGAGAGAGAGAGAGAAAGAACTAGAGAGCACAGTACTGTACGGTAAAATTAACATATGTGTTTTTTGGGGAATGTGGATTTCTTTTGGAATTCTTTACATAAAGTCAAATTTGCTTAATGTGAATTTACATAAAGAGACAACTCTCTTTCCATATACATATTTATTTATTTGTTTATATATTGTCTCTTTCTATATGGCATACATATAATGTACATATATATCTACATGTATACATATACACATATACCTACACATACACACCTACATGCATATACATACATACATACATACATACATACATATTAAAAGGAAGGTAGTAAGTATCTAAGGCCAGATGTGAACTCAAGAAGATGAATCTTCCTGACTCCAGGTCCAGTGTTCTATCCACTGCACCACCTAGCTGTCCAAAAAGAAACGAAGAATATCAAGCATTTTCTTTCTGATTTATTTAATAATTCTTGATTTAGAGAGGGAAAAAAACCCCAACACCCTGGAATAAGAAATAATCTGATAAGGAACATTCCTGGCCTCTTCCTTCCTACCAGTTTCCTGTATATGTTGTAGTGGAAAGAGCACTGCTCCTCCCTGGAATAAAATGATTATTCTTGCTTTGGGATCAGAAGGCCTACATTTAAACCCTGCTTCCAACACTCACAGCAGGGGTAACAGTAGGCAAATTGTTTCATCTCTCTAAAGCTCAGTTTCCTCATTTATAAAATGGGGACAACAATACCCAAAGGTTTGTAGTGAGGAAAGCACGTGGTAAACCATAAATGGCTGTATAAATATTAGTTATCGGTAATGCTGACAAGAGGGCAGCTGGGTGGCACAGCAGGACAGAGTGCTGGGCCTGGAGTAAGGAAGACCCAAGTGCAATTATTTGCCAAGCTTCTCTTATCAACACTTTATAGCTATACTTGCACTTCTTGCTACCAACCACAATATTAGATTGTAGGTGCCTTGACAGCAGAAACTATCTTTTGCCTCTTTTTGTAACCCCAGTGCTTAGCACAGTGCCTGGCACATAGTAGATGCTTAGTAAATATTGATCAATTGACTGATTCTTTTAGATCTTACATATTCTTTGAAGAAATTCACGTTCGTAAATAAAAATTCCTTAACTGCAATTTGTGTGACCTACGTACAGGACTATTCAATGCCTCATTTTGTCAACCCTTAGCAAATGACTGAGCAAAGTGTTCTCTATGGTTATATCCATCTTAGAATCTCATATGGTGCTTGCATATGTGAGACACACCTTGTCTGAGAAGGGCCTTTAATGTTGACCTTTGCTGTATCGTGTCAAGTCCTTTCCTAAAATCAATGAACGATAATCACAGTAGGATCTTATATTCTCTGTACTTCTCAGAATTTATATTCTCTGCATCCCCATAGGGTAGCAGTACAGATAAATCAATAAGCATTTCTTAACCTGGGAAGATTTATATGAACTAATGCAAAGTGAAGTGAGCAGAGCCAGTAGAACATTGTACACAGTAACAGCAATATTGTCTGATGGTCAGCTGTGAAAGATTTGCCTCCTCTGATTGAGACAACAATCCTTTCCAATTCCAACAGACACATGATGAAAAATGCCATAGAGAGAACTGATGAACTCTGAGTGCAGGTTGAAGCATACTTTTTAAAGTTGATTTTTCTTGGGGTTTTTGTGTATATTTTCTTTTGCAACGTGGCTAATTTGGAAATACATTTTGCATGACTTTACATGTGTGATTGATATCATATTGCTTGCCTTCTCAAGGGGTAGGGAAGGGGTAGAAGAGAATTTGGAACTAAATTTTTTTAAATGAATGTTAAAAATCTTTTACGTGTAATTGGGAAATAGTAGCAAAATAAGTAAAAATATGTTAAGAAAAAAATCAATAAGCATTTCTCAAATGCTTACTAGGTCTATTAGTCAGTCAACTAGAATTTACTAAGCATTTATATGCCAAGCAGGGAAGCTAGGTGACACAGTGGATAGAGCACCAGGCATGGAGTTAGGAAGACCTGAGTTTAAATCTGGCCTCAGATACTTACTAGTGGTGTGACCCTGGGCAAGTCATTTCACCCTATTTGCCTCAGTTTCCCAAGGAAATGGCAAACCTCTCCAGTATCTTTGCCATAAAATCCTAAGTAGGGTCACAAATAATTGGACATGACTGAAACTACTGAAGAGCATGTTATGTGCCAGGCAGTGTGCTAAGTGTTGTGTTAGGCACTGGAAACACAAATGAAAAAGTGAGACAATTCCTGCCTTCAAGTAGTTTACATTCTACTGGATGTGATCTACTATTGAAAACACCTGATGGAAGCCAGTTGGCTCTTTCCACA
The DNA here is from genome assembly GCF_003287225.1 of Phascolarctos cinereus. Taxonomy (NCBI): domain Eukaryota; kingdom Metazoa; phylum Chordata; class Mammalia; order Diprotodontia; family Phascolarctidae; genus Phascolarctos; species Phascolarctos cinereus. Next base: position 265,194,706 of record NW_027555847.1, on the reverse strand, counting down.
TACCTTCACTGGGGGATGACTTCAATGCATGCATGTCAAGACCCCACAGCCTGTCATCTGTATATGTGTACCTGGCATGGTTTCCGAAGGTGTCTAAGAAGTAGCTGTCATTGACTTTGTGACAGAGAATCATCATTGCTAGCCCTTCAGTGTTCCCTATGCCCAAGGTAACAGGCAACTCACAATACAGCCTGTCACACAAGACTTTTCCAGGCAGCACACATCCAATACAAAGGCGTACAGAGGTACAGAGAAAATAAATCATCCAAGAACAACAAGGCCTCCCCTCGCGCACATGCGCGCGTACACACACACACACACACACACACACACACACACACACACACACACTCTTCCTACCACAGGGCTGTGCCTCTCTCCTTCCAAGAGACTCATCTCTACAAAGTAGTAGAATGGACCAGCATTGCAAATACTAACTTAGAAGTTCTACCTCTCCCTGCCTATATCTGCTTCCTATGGGTGGTTCCAGTGTGGGGAATTACTAGGGCTATATTGCTCATAGGGGTTGCTTTCACCCCGCTCCATTCCAGCCAGTACTCTGGCTTCCTTAACCTAATATAATTTGTATTCCCTAGCAAAGAGCCTTACCTGTGACAGTTACTTAATCTCTTTGTTGAATTCAATAGAGCATTCTTATTTTATAGAGATGAGAGAATAACAATAATAGTGAAGTTAGCTAACATGGAAGCACTTGAATGCCCTTCTCCTATCTTGATAGGGTGGGATCTGGATTACATTCATATATCATTACAGCAAGTGGTAAAGTCTAGGCATGTTAATTTCACTGTTGTGGTTGATGAGATAACAATAGAATCAACTCCAAAATACGGTAGCATAGCTCTTTTTGTAGTGGCAAGGACTTAAAAACTGAGGGGACGTCTATCAATTTAAGGAATGGCTGAACAAGTTATAGCATGTGAATATGGCATTGGTATGGTAATATGGTATCTATAGTATGCGAATATAGTATGGAATACCATTGTACTACAAGAAATGATGAAGGGGATGATCTCAGAGAAACCTGAGAAGACTTGTATGAACTAATACAGAGTGAAGGGAGCAGAACCAGGAAAACAATTTCTACAGTAATTGCAATGTTGTAAAGGCAAACAACTCTGAAAGACTTAAGAACTCTGATCCACCCAATGACCGACCACGATTGCCAAGGACAAATGATGAAATATGGTATCCATTCCCTGATAGAGTGGTGATGGACCCAGAATACAGATCAGAATGTCCCCAAAGTCTTAGTACTGTTTCAAATTATTAAAACTTTTCTGGGGGACATAACCAATAAAGGAATTTGTTTGGCCTGACTACATATGTTTTTTTAATAGGACTTTTTTTTTGTGGGGGAAGTTGGTTTGTTTTTTGCTTTCATAATGGGGTAGGCGGGGCAGGAAGGAGAGAAGGCAGATCTTCATAAAGAGAAAATTTAATTTTAGAAATAAATAAACAAATATTGGACAATCTATATCATTTCCATTCATGCATTCTTCCCATTTCTGTTGTTCCATGTCCATAATGTTATAAGAGACCAGTTTTACATGCAGTATCAAAGATTGCAGCACTTATCCTACTTAAACACACTGGTTTCAACAGCTTTTGTCAAGGAGAAAATGTTAGGACACTACCCCAGTGGAAATCATTACATTTGCTCTCAATTTCTCTACCTTGCCTTCACCATTTCAGTAATACCTACAGTAAGAACCCAGTAAGACAGTAAAGCATTTGTTTCAACATTTGAATCATAGGATCATATGTAACTAGAACGGGCTTTAGGCCAGTTCAATGCCTTCATTTTACATGTAAGGAAACTGAGGCAAAGAGATGGCAAGCCAATTGCTCAAGGTCACACAATTAGCAAGGGTCTGAGTCAGGATTTAAACCCAGGTCTTCCTAACCAAGTTCAGTGTCCCACCCATTACGGCCTCCATTCTTCAGTGTCAGCCAAGGGCTCCTGTAAACAGAAGTAAAGAGGTGCTATTCCTTGGGTCAACATTGCTCCTTTTGCTGTTCTCCTCTTTTTTTTTTTTCCTGGGGACAGTATAGTCATCATAGATAGAAGTAGCAGCAGTCCCTTCACTGTCTCATCTTTAGGTTCACACCATTCACGAGTTCTAGGATGAACCAGGACAAAAGGAATTACTGTCTAGGGTCTGAAAGTTACACACATTTATTAAATATAAATATGTTTCTCCCCATGGCATCTATGGCTAAATTCAGTCTCGTTTGCACTTCTGGGAAAAATCTTCATGCTACATTCATTTATAACGGCTAAGAAAAAGAGTTCTTTTTTTGTGTGTGACTTATAATTTTACCTGAAACAATAAATTACAAATATTTCCAATTTATTTTTTTAATGTTCAGCAGGACAACGGAAACCAACTCATTCTAATAGGTGGGAAATTCTCCTAAGTTCTTCTATTGACCCCCTGGAGTACTTGGCTGCTCCATTCCTAAGGAAGTTATTCAGTTGTATCTGACTCTCTGTGACCCTATTTGAGGGTTTCTTAGCAAAGATATTAGGGTGATTTGCTATTTCCTTCTCTGGCTCATTTTACAAATAAGGAAACTGAGGAAAACAGGATTAAGTGACTTGCTCAGGGTCACAATCCAGTAAGTGTCTGAGGCAAGATTTGAACTAAGGTTTTCCTGACTCCAGGCCCTGTGCTTTATCCACTGAATCAACTTGTTGCCTTAAGGAAGAAGGAGAAAGAAAAGCCTAGTGAAAGAAGATCAAAGATCAGGGGCTGTTACTATTACTACTGTTGCCATAACCCAGGCAATCTCCACCAGAGAAAGTAAAAGCCGAGATGTTAAGGAGGAGGAGGCACAGATTGCCACCAACTATACTTGATACAGCCTCTAGGGCCCCACAGCGGCCTCATCAGAAACCCAGAATAGAGAAGCAAGAGCCTGGGACAGCCAAACCATATCACCCAGAAGCAGGGCAGAGATGTAGTGATAAGGTCACCAGAGCCGGACTCCAGGACCACGAGACATGTCTGGGCAGATTTTGACTCTTTAACTCAGAGGGATCGATCCAAGAACAGGGTTTGATTTCCCTTCTTCCCTCTCCATTTCTGGGACAGCTTTAAGACTGGAATTACAAAAGTCTATTTAAATTCTTATTTAACTTGTCGTTTAAGCCAGTATTAAGATAAACCTGTCATTAATCCGTTCATTAACCATTTCTGACCTATATATCTTTCATTGCTAAGAGTTAGCTGAGGAAGAGGCAATGGGGGGGGAGTGGGGCGGAAGTTGTACAGAATGAGAAATAGACCTTGTTACTGCTGGGACCTTTCCTGGCACCATGGGGGCTTGGAGCTGTACAAAAGAGGGACAACACTTTAGTGACTCATATTTTGTAGCTTCCCCAAAGCAGGGAACAATGTAGATCTGGACAGGTCTAGATGAACACACAAAAGGTGGGAGGTGGGGGTGGGGAGGGAACCAGGGCTGTGAACAAATCGGAAACTATAATTTGTGAGGAAAACAGCTTGGGCATTTCTTCTTCCCATTGAACAAGAGGGAGCTGAGGGCATTGACTGGACAGAAAGTCAAGCTTGAAGGGAGGCACTAGGCAAGACGCGTACCGCCAACGCAGGGGTGGAAGCCAGAAAGTTGGCGTGACCAGCCTTCTGCTCACTTAGCCCCACACCTCCTATTACACACACCCCACTGTTAGATATGTACCTATTAACCTAAAGAAAACAGAAAAAAAGTGGGGGTAGCGAGGTGGCACAGTGGATAGAGCATTGGCCCTGAAGTCAGAAGGACCTGAGTTCAAATCCAGCTTCAGACGCTTGGCACTTACTAGCTGTGTGACCCTGGGCAAGTCACTTAAGTCTGTTGCCTTGCCAAAAAAAAAGAAAGAAAAAGAAAAAAAACTTCTGTTAGCTCCTATGGGGCAGTTAGGTAGTACAGAGGATAGAGCACCAGGCCTGGAGTCAGGAAGACCTGAGTTCTAATGTGGCCTCAAACATTACTAGTTGTGACTCTGGGCAAGTCACTTCACCCTGTTTGCCTCAGTTCCTCATCAGTAAAATGACTGGAGAAGCAAATGGCAAACTACTCCAGTATCTGCCAAATGGGGTCACGAGGAGCTGAACACGATTGAGCAGCAACTTGCTTCAATATCCCTCCCTGACCCGTTTTCTTCTATGTGAGCTTTTTTTTCTTTCCATTTCAAGTTCAGGAGACATCAGTAAGAGGGCGTGAGGAGCAGGTGGCTGGCGTGGAGTTGGAGCCCTATCTGGTGATCAATGTGGAAGACTGTACACTTTGAGCAAAACTTGGACGCTTGATTATCTCCCTATTCAGCCCTTGGGATGAGTGGCTGAGGGGAGTGCCACCTGGTGGCCATTTACACTACATTCCCTACTGTTTCAGTTCATCAGTGAATAAGCTCCAGTCAATTACTATGTAACTGGCCCACCATCTGTTTTGGTAGGTTAGATGCTAAAAATTGTTTTTACATTTTAAATAAAACAATAAACCTTTATTTTAAAATGTAAGCGCTATTCTTAGCTGAGACATGTACAAAAATCGAAGGGTAACCAGAGCTGTAGTTTGCCAGCCTCTGAAGGACATGACACCCTGATGCTCTCTATGGATGGCAGAAGGCTGGGGAATAAATCAGGCTGAGGTGGATCTAACCTTTGGAAGCATTGCTTCTTACAAGTCTAGTGCTTATACTCTATACCACCCATCATACATTCAAATGCTGGACATGAATTGATTCCAGTTTGGGATTTTTTTCAATATTATAAATAAACATCACACAGTAGGATCATAAGATTTAGAGCTTGAAGGGACATTTGAAATCTTCGACAACAATCTCTCTCCTTTTACAGATGAGGGAGGTCAAGTGTCTAACACAGTCAGTCAATAAACATTTATTAAACATCTACTATGGGGTAGGCATTGTGCTAAGCATTAGAGTTACAAAAAATAGCAAAAGACAGTCCCTGCCCTCAAGGAGCTTACAACAGAGCTGGGATATGAATCCAGGTCTTCCCATTCCAAAGCCAAGGCTCAAATACCCTTACCATTCCCTTGCCATGAATATAAATGTCTTAGAAAGAGTTGTTTTTTTTTTCCTTTTCCATAACATCCTTTAAAATAGAGCTAGTAGTAGAATGTGTGTTAAAAAGTATAGGAAGGAAGGAAACAGGCATTTATGAAGTGCCTACTATGTGTCAGGTACTATGTAAAGCACTTTACAAGTATTACCTCATTGGCTCCTCATCACAGCTCTGAGGTAGGCGCTATTGTCATTCCACCTTCCCAAATAGGATAGCAATTCATAGCTCCAACTGAGTGTAGTAATTGTGATCTTTTCTTGCCACAATCCCACCAACATTGAATTTTAGCATTTTAGGCCACTTTTGTCAGTATAATGGTGTAATTTAGTACCTCAGTATTATTTTAATTCACATTTCTTTGACTATTTTAGAGAGTTTCAATGACTTTTTGTTATTGTTCAGCTGTCTTTTCAGTCACGTCTGATTCTTCATGGTCCCATTTAGGGTTTTCTTAGCAATGATACTGAAGTGGTCTGCCATTTCCTTCTCCAGCTCACTTCACAGATGAGGAAGCTGAGGCAAACAGGGTGAAGTGACTTGCCCAGGGTCACACAACTAGTAAGAGTCTGAGACTGGGTTTGAACTCAAGAAGATGATTCTTCCTGCCTCCAGGCCTGGCACTCTATCCACTTCACCACTTAGCTGCCCTTTGAACAATTGTATGTTGTTACTAATAATGTCTATTTCTTTTTTTCATGGGCTGCCCATTCATGTTTTTTACCAAATGGGGAAAGATTACATTTTTTGATTTACTTTTTTTTAAAACTGGATTTGTAATTTCAGGGAATAAGAAATGCTTTGTGAGTAACCATTACTTACTTAACAGAATATCTTTCAATAATCTTACAGAACTGGCAATGGTACTAAGAGGTTAAGTAAGTAATTTGCCCAGCATCATACTGTACGTGTCAGAGGCCAAACTGAATCTAGATCTCCTTGAATCTGCTGTGGTTTTATATTCACTATGCCATCTGTGTTTTGCCTTATTTTGATCAAATATTTTAAAGTTTTTTTTCCCGAAATCTCTTTTTTATTCCTTTTTTATGAATTGGTTTTGGCTGTGAATACTTTTGATTTTCAAATCTCTTTTTATTGTCTGCTATGATTATCTTTTATTTGTTCAGTAAAAAAGAATTTTCCTTTCCACGACTGTGTTAAGTATATCACTCAACTTTTTTCTATTTTAAAATTTAAAAAAAATTTAGATAACTGCTCCACTTGGAATTTATTGTAATGTGTAAGTTTAAAAAATTTTAATCAGAGGCCTTTTCTGCTTCAATTGATAAAATAATATTATTTTATGGATTTTCTAATGGATATCATCAATTACATTAATTATTTCCCTGATATTGAACTATCCTTGAATTCCTGGTATAAAATTTAATCAATCAAAATTAATAGTTTTTTATATTATTGTATCTCATCTGCCAATGTTTTATTCAATATTTTAGACTAATACCAATTAATGCACGAAGGCAGAGATGGCATATTTATAAGATTTACAGATGACATGAAGTTAAGAGACTGACACTCAGGGTTCAGAAATATAAATTCTCCCAGCCAGAATGATGTGCCACGTTTAGTGTACTACAGTGGAAAGAACACTCAGTCTGGAGTCAGAGGAACCCGGTTCAAATCCTGCTTTTGTCATCACCTGTGTGACTTTGAGCCTTGGTTTATTCATTGTTGCAAGAGATGACCTCTAAGGTTCCTTTTACATCAAAATCTGTGATTCTGTTCTAAGAACTGCTATTGGGCCCAGTGGACTACTCATAGTACATTCCTACTATACTCATACCGCACTCATCTCCTTCCCACTTAGTAGACTATCTGCTGTAGACCTATTGGTCCTTCTGGGGGGATGCTAGACTTTACTGAGAAGGGTTAGATTCCCTTTTCTCACATTATTTCTTCGGTTCATTCCATTTTCCGCCTTGGAACCATGAGAGGGAAAATTGCTTAAGACTTGGGTTATGACTGATGTCTAGTCCCTGTCCAAAAGTGGGAATAGAAACGTACTCAGGATACAAATGCTGAGTTAGCACACCTGGTCAGCATCAAGCAGGGCAGATTTATGTAGGCCTCGTTCAACTCCCCCGGTTTTGCTCTAAACCTAAGATGAAATTTAATAGTAGGGATAAATATAAAGTTCTATACCTGTGGTCAAAATTCAATTTCACAGGTACAAGCTGGGGGAGGTGTGTCTGGACAGGAGCTCATTTGAAAAATATCTAAGTGTTTTAGTGGGCTGTGAGATCATTTCAAATTGGCAGTATGGTAAAACAGGCATTTTCTCCGGGCATTTGTCTGGGCATTTTCACTGGCTGTTTCCCCAATGGAAGGCTGTCTTTCCTCATTTCTTCCTGCTGGCTTCCCAAGCTTCTTTCAAGCCCCCTATTCCCGCCTACTGAGGTCTTACTCAGCCTTCAAGACCTAGATCAAATGCAACCACCTTCAGGAAGTCTGCTTTGATCTCACCTAGGGGGAAATTCATTCTGCCTCCTCTGAACTTCTGTAGTTTTATTTAAATCTGTAGTGGGGGAAGGAGGGACAGCTAGGTGGAGCAGTAGATAGAGTGGATGAGACAGGATGGCCTGGAGTTTGGAAGACTCATCTTCTTGAGTTCAAATCTGCCTTAAGACACTACCTGTGTGACCTTGGGCAAGTCACTCAACTCCGTTTGCCTCAGTTTCCTCATCTGTAAAATGAGATGCATAAGGAAATGGCAAACCACTCCAATATTTTTGCCAAGAAAACCCCAAATGGGGTCACAAAAAGTCAGAAATGACTGAAATGACTGAATAACATAGGGGAAGGAAGTTGATCAAGAGATTCCTGACCAATTGATTCCCACCCCCCATCCAATTGATGAAATTACTGAATATAAGAGACAACAGATAAGAGACAATGAGGTGTTAAGATCTTAAATGAAGTGCAAATAGTATCTACACTTAAAAAAAAACACTTTTATAGCTTGATGGACCTTTCCCCTACCACACCCCCTCACCCCCACTTTGATTATTACTGTAGAGGACACCACTATCCTCTCAGTCTGGTCAGGCTCCAAACTTGGGCGTCATCCTGGGTTCCTCACTATCTCTGTCCCCATATCCAAGGTATTGCCAAGCCCTGTTGTTTTCGCCTTTGCTACATGTCTACCCCCTTCTCTCCTCTGACCCTGCCACCACTCTAGTGAAGGGCCTCATCCCCTCACACAGTGGTTGGTTACTGCAGTAACCATCTGGAAGGTCTGCCCGCCTTAAGTCCCTCTCCAATCCATCCTCCATTCAACCAGTAAAGTGATTTTCCTAAAGTGCAGGTCTGATCATGTCACCCTACTTCCCCCCTGACCGCCACCCCAAGTAAACTCCAGAGGCTTCCTACGACCTCCAGTGGCAAGTACAAAATGCTCTGCTTGACATTCAAAGTCCTTCATAACCTACCCCCTTCCTACCTTTCTTTGATCCAGTGACACAGGCATCTTGGCTGTTCTATGAACAAGATATTCTATCTCTCGGCTTTGGGCATTTTTTTCTGGCTGTCCCCAATTCCTGGAATGCTTTCCCTCCTCTTTGCCTACTGACCTCCCTGACTTCCTTTATGTCCCGCTTAAGATCCCATCTTTTGCCAAAATACAGCCAAAATGGGTACATGATTTGGATATAAAGGCTGATACTATAAGCAAACTGGGAGAGCAAGGAATAGTTTACCTGTCAGACTTAGGGAGAACGGAAGAATTTATGTCCAAACAAGAGATAGAGAATATTATGAAATGCAAAATGGATAATTTTGATTACATTAAATTGAAACATTTTTGCACATATAAAGCCAATGCAACCAAGATTAGGAGGAAAGCAGAAAACTGGGAAAGAATTTTTGCAACCAGTGTCTCTGATAAGGGCCTCCTTTCTAAACTATATAGAGAACTGAGTCAAATTTATAAGAATACAAGTCATTCCCCAATTGATAAATGTCAAAGGATATGAACAGGCAGTTTTCACAGGAAGAAATTAGAGATATCTATAGTTATATGAAAAAATGCTCTAAATCACTATTGAGTAAAGAAATGTAAATCAAAACAACTCTGAGGTACCACATCTCACCTAATAGACTGGCTGATATGACAAAAAAGAAAAATGATAAATATTTGAGAAGATGTGGGAAAATTGGAACATTAATGCATTGTTAGTGGAGTTGTAAACTGATCCAACCATTTTGGAGAGCAATTTGGAACTATTCCTTCTAGCCACTTCTAGGGCTGTATCCCAAAGAGATCATAAAAATGGGAAAAGGACCAATACATGCAAAAATATTTATAGTAGCTCTTTTTGTGGTGGCAAAGAATTGGAAATTGAGGGGATGCCCATCAATTGGGGAATAGCTGAACAAGTTGTGGTATACGAATGTAATGGAAGACTATTGTGCTATAAGAAATGATGAGTAGGCAGACTTCAGAAAAGCCTGGAAAGACTTGTATGGACTGATGCTGAGTGAAGTGAGCGGAACCCGTAGAACATTGTACACAGTAACAGCCACGTTATGGGATGACTGACTTTGATAGACTTAGCCCTTCTCAGCAATGCAAGGAGCTAAGACATCTCCAAAAGTCTCATGATGGAAAATGCTATCCACATCCAAAGAAAGAACTATGGAGTTTGAATGCAGATTGGAGCATACTGCTCTCTTTTTTTCCCTTTTCTGTTTTGTTTTGTTTCTTCTTTCTTGTGGTTCCTCCTATTGGTTCTAATTCTTCTTTACAACATGACTAATGTGAAAATATGTTTAATAGCAATGTATATGTATAGCCTATATCAGATTGCATGCCATCTTGGGAGGGGGGAAGGAAGCAAGGAGGAGAAAATTAAAAACTCAAAAGCTTATGGAAGTGATTGTTGAAAACTAAAAATTAACTAATAAAAAAGAAAAACAAAAAAAAATCCCATCTTTTAAAAGAAGCCTTCTTAACTCTTAATTCTAGTGCCTTTCCTGGGATAATTACTTCCTATTTGTCCTGCATGCAGTTGTTGTCTTTCATTCTCGAAGAGGACCAAAATGACATCACTATGTTAGAGTCAAGTTTCAGTGTGTCCAACTGTGGCTGATCAGACCAGAGGTTGGAATGTTCTACCACAGGTCAGGCACAAATAGCCCATCTGAACATTTAGGGTGGATGCTGTGAATTTGCACATCTTGCATTTCTTTTGAGCTACTTCAATTCTGCTTTGCTCTGATATAGGCCCACCATGCTGAGTGGTCCTGTGCTAGTGTCTCCCATGTTACACAATCAATTCCAAAGTTCTTAAGAGAGACCTTGAGAGTGTCTTTGTATCACTTCTTCTGACCACCATGTGAACACTTGCCCTGTGCAAGTTCTTCATAAAATAATCTTTTTGGCATGTGTAAGTTTTGCATTCGAACAACGTGGCCAGCCCATTGGAGTTGTGTTCTCTGAAGTAGTTTGCTTGCTTGGCAGTTTAGTTCCAGAAATGAGCTCAGTGTCTGGTATCTTATCCTGCCAGGTGATCTTCAGAATCTTCCTAAGACAATTCAAATGGAAGCGATTCAATTTCCTGGCGTGGTGCTGGTACACTGTCCAGGTTTCACAGGCATACAAGAATGAGGTCAGCACAACGGCTCCGTAGACCTTCAGTTTGGTAGTCAGTCTATTACTTCTTCTGTCCCACACTTTACTTAGGAATCTCCCAAATACTGAGCTAGCTCTGTCAATGCGTGCATCAACCTCATTATCAATGTGTGCATCCCTGGAAAGTACACTACTAAGGTAAGTGAATTTATCCACAGCATTCAAAACTTCTCCATTTGCTGTATGCAATGGTTCCACGTATGGATGGCGTGGTACTGGCTGATGGAGCACCTGTGTGTTCTTGGTGTTAATTGTTAGGCCAAAATTAGCACAAGGAGCAGAGAATAGATCCATACTTTGTTGCATCTCAGCTTCAGAGGCTAAGGGTGTGTTCAGGGAAGACTAGTATCTTTGGTGTGAAGGCTGCTGAGCCCTTTCCAGGGCTACTTTCCACCTTTGGTGTCCACCTGTTCCACCTAACTCTCACCTGTGGCTCCAAGAAGCTGTAGCATGTGCAGTGGCCACACCCTGGTAAACTGAGCAGACGGGCTAAACTAGGTTGAGGGTAACTGAGCGGTCTCAAACTCATTACTGAGTTATGGGGGTGTCTACCCCAAGCACGTGAAGACTTCCTCTGGTGGAATGGGCAAATGAGAACAATTTGTTCCAACAGCCATGAAGGCAACTGAAGAAGGTGCTGTAGAGCTCGGTTAGACATCAAAGACGCCAAAGTTATCCACTGCATGTTGGACCATCACCAGTTGTTTTGATTCTGTCCTGACATTGGACTGTGATGATTTCGGGAAGAGAGAATGAGGCCGACGACTTCATGCAACTCTGCCTTACTTAAATCCAATTTATGCATGAATCAAAAGACATCACCCATACCATTTTACCATTTTTACCTATCCCTAAGTCCTCTGGTGACAGGCAAGTAACAAAGCAGCAGGTATGGATACACTGGGAGCTATGGTCACAATCCTGCACACAGGCGGCCCAGACTATAGGGTCGCTTTCTCACTAGAAGCAGCAGCGGGATTCAGCAGCCTCCTGGGTGTCTGAGCAGCCTTTTAAGGACTGCACTGCTCACCTTCTAGTGTGAGGAAGGAGCTAGAAAAGGTGCCCTAAAATTTATCTACTTACCCAACCCTGCCCTGATTACCGCTGCAGGCAGGGATCCTACCCTGCAGTTGAAACACAAAAAAATGTATTAGAATGTCTGCAAAGACAATTCCACTCACCATCAGCACATTGAATGTGTGCACACTTACAGAAAACACAAAACACAGTAGACCTGAAAGAGGAACATCTCTTGTTGCAAGAGAACTCGGCAGGTATCACATCCAAGTAGCAGCCCTGAGTGAAACAAGGCTGGCAAATGAAAACCAGCTTCCTGAAGTTGGAGCTGAATACACGTTTTTATCCTGTGTATAGTTTGCTTTGTACATATTTGTTTATATGTTATCTCCCCTTTAGACGGTAAGCTCCTTGAGGGCAGAGACTGTCTTTTGCCTCTTTTTGTATCTCAGCTGCTTAACACAGTGTCTGGCACACAGTAGGTGCTTAATAAATGTTTCCTGATTGATTGAAGTAGAGGATGGCTAGCCAACCATGTACATTTGTGGTTTCCAGACATTATTTCCTACTCTGGCATTTAACTGTGTGATCCTGGGCAAATCAATTAACCTCTTTGAACCTCTGTTTCCTCATCTGTAAAATAAGGATAATAATAGCTACAGTACCTCTCTTAAAAGATTGTTGTATGGTCAAATAAGATAACATATATAAAGTGATACGTTCAATTATAATAACGATTATTAATGATGTTGATAATGAATAACCATAATAACGATGATGAAGATTCCCAGACTTTTCAGTTTTATTGCTTTGCTTTGTTTTTACATTTTATTACTTTGTGACAGGCTTCTCATGAAATAAAAGTTAGGTAAAATTAGTAATACAATGACTTCATTTAAAAGTACATGCAACATTGTGGTGGCAAAAAATTGGAAACTAAGGGGATGCCCATAAATTCATGAATGGCTAAATACGTTTTGGTGTAGATTGTGATAGAGTACTATTGTACTGTAAGAAATGAGGAAATAGAAGATTTCAAAAACATATGGAAAGACTTCTATGAACAGACAGAGAGTGAAGTAACCAGAATCAGACATTTTCACAAGCAAGATATTAACACCCAAATGTTAATTATGATTATTGTAAGGGCTAGAGGTAAAAGACAGCTTGGAGTCCAACTCTTTCATTTTAAAAATAGGGAAACTGAAACCCAGAGAGAAGTAATTTTTGGAAAAATTATGTACATATATATATATATTTCAATTACATGTGAAACAATTTTTAATATTCATTTAAAAATTTTTGAGTTTCAAATTATCTCTCTTCCTCCTCACCCTCCTCATTGATATTGGCAAGTAGTTTGATATAAACTATACATATGCAGTCATGCAAAACATATTTCCATAGTAGCCTGTTGCAAAAGAAAATATATAAAAAAAGAAAAGAAAAATAAAATAAAAAATATGCTTTGATCTGCATTCAAACTCCATCAGCTCATTCTCTGGAGGTGGATTGCATTTTCCATCATAAGTCCTTCAGAATTGTCTTGGATCATTCTATTGCTGAGAAGAGCTAAGTCATTCACAGTTGATCATCCTACGATACTACTATTACTGTATACGATGTTCTGCTCACTTCACTTTGCATCAGTTCATGTAAGTCTTCCTAGGTTTTCCAGAGAGAAATAATTAGATAACCCAACTCCATACGAATAGTCAATAACAGAATGCAAGATTTGAAGTCAAATCTTCTGATTTGAGAAGGAAAATGAAAACAATAGGGTCAATGAATAGGCGGATGTTAGGATGACAAAGGCCAGGTTCCATCTGCATGTGTGATGAAGACCAAAGCTATCTTTCAGTCTGGTATGTTCAAAGCTATGATTTTACTAGTAGCAATGTGTGGCTGTGAGAGTTGGACTATAAGAAAAGCTGAGTGCCCCAGAATTAAGCTTTTGAATTGTGGTTCTGGAGAAAACTTTTGAGTGTCCCTTCGTTAGCAAGGAGGTCAAATCAATCAATACTTAAAGAAATTAATTAAGGTTATACACTGGAAGGCCAAATACTGAAGCTGATGCTTAAAACCTTTGACCACATAAAACTTCCTCTTGTTATTTTATCACCCAAAGCCAGAGCTCACTGTGTCTCCTCCCCCACTCCAATGTTATTCTTCTGTTATCAGTTAATACAAAACAAAATAAGATCAGTTAAAAAAAGAAAATGAAAAACAAAAGAAAACCAACAAACTTATTTCAGAATTATCCTGGTATGACAGAAGTTGAAACTCTGCAAGAGAACAAAGTAAGGCAACCTCAGTCCAAGAGAAGCAATAGAAAGTTTACTGATTGTGACATTGAACAGCTAAGTATCCCTAAAAATGGCAGCTAGGTGGCGCAGTGGATAGAGTGCCAGACCTGAGGTCAGGAAGACTCACCTTCCTGAGTTCAAATCTGGCCTCAGACACTTACTTATTAGCTGTATGGCCTTGGGCAAATCACTTAACCCTGTTTGCCTTAGTTTCCTCATCTGATAAATGAGCTGGAGAAGGAAATGGCAAACCACTCTAGCATCATTGCCAAGAAAACCCCCAGATGGGGTTATGGAGAGTCAGACATGACTGAAAAATGACACAATAAAATAATCGCTAGAAAAATCACCTAAGCCTCCTAAGTCTTGGTTTCCTCATCTATAAAACAAAAGGCTTTTAAACTAAGTCATCTTTAACATCTCTTCCAGTTCTAACTTTCTGTTTCTATAAATAACAGCCACATTTATAAACCACACATAGCATTTCTAGAGTGTATTCTAGGGAGGTAGGTTAAATCTAGAGGATCTGAATCAATCTGCATTTTAGCTGAGCTGTGCATACCATAGGATTTCAGATAGTAACTAAAGAACTAAGAAATCAGTATGAGTTTTAAGAATGGCTCTCACCTTAATTTACTTGATGTGCTCCTAAGTTTCTTCTCATCACATCAGTTATGGACATATATATATATATATATATATATATATATACCATGGAAACACTCTCAATCCAATGTAAGACACTCTAAAGCTATAAAAAAAAGTCTCTTTTGAATACTTCAAGGACCTATGATTTCATCGCTAAACCTCATTTTCCTCATCTTTAAAATCAGAGGGTTAGACAACATAAACTCTGAGGACTCTTCATACACTAAATTTGTCACCATCAACTCAGACCACAGATTCCTTCATGCCTTTATAAAGAGTTTGTTAGTTGCTGTGCACACAATAAGTCATCACCTATTTTCCAACTTTCTGTTGATCAGCCTCTCTGTTAGTTACACGCTGCTGCCCAAATAATTTTCCTACAACAAAATCATGTCATTTCTACTGCTCAAGAATATTTGGTGGCTACTATATCTATATCCCAAAAATATCCAGAAAAGGGAAAAGGACCTATTTGTACAAAAATATTTGTAGCAGCTTTTTTTGTGGTGGTTAAGAATTGGAAATTGAAGGGATGCCCATCAATTGGGGAATGGCTGAACAAGCTGTGGTATATGATTGTAATGGAAAATTATTGTGCCATAAGAAGTGACCAGCAGGTTGATTTCAGAAAAAACCTGGAAAGACTTACATGAACTCATGCAAAATGAAGTGAACAGAACCAGGAGAACTTTGTACACAGTAACAGCAATATTGTATGATGAATAACTGTGAATGACTTAGCTATTACCAGCAATACAATAATCCAAGACAATCCCAAAGGACTGATGATGAAGCATACTATCCACCTCCAGAGAAAGAACTGATATTGTTAGAATACAGGCTGAAGCATGCTATTTTTTCATTTTCATTCTTTTTTAAAAAAAAAATTTGAGTCTTCTTGTACAAAATGACTACTATAGAAATATTTTACATGATTGCACATGTATAACCTATATATCGGATTGATTACCATCTCAGGGAAGGGGGAGGGGAGAAAGTGAGGGAAGGAATTAAGGGACAGAGTTTGGAACTCAAAATTTTTTTAAAAAGTTAAAAAATTGCTTTATCTTTAACTTTTTAAAACTTTTTAAACTTTAATGGGGGAAATAATATATATGTATACACATACATATATAATTATCATTATACAAGCAAAAAAACCCAAATAAACCCTACTTTTATTTATCATGAAATCTGGTAACTCCATTCATTGAATAACTATTTCCCCAATGCTACAGTGAGAAAAAAAAGAATATTCGGTGGTCTCCAGGACCTTGGTTCCTAAACTCTGTACCATCACCCCAGGACTTCACTGCAAACTCAAAAAGGTGCCATAGGATGCTTTAAATTTTCAAGGGAAACAAGATACTGGATATCGGTTAGACACCACTGGAAATACTTTCTTGAGGTAGTTCACGGTTTTCACATTAGATCACTTTACATTCCTTTTGATGACCTTGAATGTTTGAGACATAGTTAAAATAGCTTATTTTGAGCCAGATTCTGTGCTAAGAACTTTACAATTATTATTTCATTTGATCCCTACAACAACCCTGAGAGGAAGGTTCTTTTTACTAATCCCCCTTTTATAATGAAGAAACTGAAGCAAACAGAGGTCAAATGACTTGCCCAAGATCACAAAGCTAGTAAATATCTGAGGCTGGATTTGAACTCAAGTCTTCCTGACTCCAAGCCCAGCACTCTACCCACTGTATCACCTAGCTACCTCTCGGTTTTGCTTTATAAAGTAAATATTGATCAAAAGTCAATGTGGAATATGAAATGAGGGCAGCAGTGTCCAATCTGATCCCAAGGTTTGAGAAGTTGTACAGTGCTGAACAGGTACCCATATCCCATTAGGAAATAATGATGGTTATTTTAGAATGAAATAAAAATATTATATTTTCTTTTAATTTATTTCTATTATTTTTTAATTGTCTAGTAAGTTGTTAAGACATAAGAACATATTAAGTTGTTTGGATCTAACTAGTTAACAAACAGAACTGTTAGGGGTTTCTTTTGGCCTAGGGGCCACTGTGAAAAAAATTACTGAGACATTAAAGGCATGGAAGGGAGAAAATTTGGGAACCTCTGATCTACAACAGATTAAACATTCTTTAGCTTGACTTTTAAAGAAGTCCTTCAGAATCTGTTTCTAGCTTATCTTCCCAAATTTATTTCATATTACTCTCCTTCACATATTCTACATTTCTACCACATTGGCTTAC
The DNA here is from genome assembly GCF_003287225.1 of Phascolarctos cinereus. Taxonomy (NCBI): domain Eukaryota; kingdom Metazoa; phylum Chordata; class Mammalia; order Diprotodontia; family Phascolarctidae; genus Phascolarctos; species Phascolarctos cinereus. Next base: position 265,177,749 of record NW_027555847.1, on the reverse strand, counting down.
CTAATTGCACTAACCTTGGCTTTCCATCTCCTGCCTTTTGGCTTTATTGCCCAAGATGACCCCCATACTTGAAAAGATCTCCACTCTCCATTTTGCCTCTTAGAACCCCTAGCTTCCCTCATGTTTCAACTCAAGGTCACCCTCTACAGGAAATTTTTTTCTGATCATCCTATTTCTTTGTTGTTCAGTCATTTCAGCTGTGTCTGACTGTTCATGACCCCATTTGAGGTTTTCTTGGCGAAGATATGGGACTGGTTTGCCATTTCCTTCTGCAGTTCATTTTACAGATGAGGAAACTGAGGCAAACAGGGTTAAGTGATTTGCCCAGAGTCACACAGCTAGTAAGTGTCTGAGACCAAATTTGAACTCAGGAAGTTGAGTCTTTCTGACTCCAGGCCTGGCACTGGCCCTTCAAATATACTTATTTGGATACCAGCCATCACCCTTCAGTAGAATGTAAGTTCCCTGAGGGCAGGAACTGATATTATTGTTTTGTTTTCATATCTCCAGTGTTTTACATTCTGGTTTTTGATTAGGATCAGTAACGCCCATTGGAATAGAGAGAATCTTGTTGAGGAAATTCCCTCTACAAATGTAGATCAGAAACTGTTCTGCAAATTAGTCTTGGAGAGGTGCCTGGGAAGTTAAGGAGCTTACACAACCAATAATTCCTAAGACTGTTGGATCACAGAATTAGAGAAGGAAAGTATCTTTAAGGTTATCTAGTCTAAATCATTTACTTTACGGGTGGAGAAATTGAAGCCTGGCAAGATTAACGACTCGCCCAACGTCACACATGTAGAAAGTGGGAGAGGTAGACTCTGGACTCAGTTCTCAACTCCAGCTCCAAATCTTTTCCATTGTACCAGTCAGCCAGTCAGTCAATAAACATTTATTAAACACCCACTATGTTCCAGGCACTATGCTTAGCTCTGGGCATACAAAGAAAGATAAAAGACAGTCTCTGCTCTCAAGAAGCTTACAGTCTAATGGAGGAGACAACTTGCAAATAAGTATGTACAAACAAGTCACAGACAGGATATATTGGAAATAATCGACAGAGGGAAGCCACCCTAATTGAAAGGGATCAGGAAAGGCTTCCTATAAAAGATGAGATTTTAGTTGGGACTCAAAGGAAACCCAGGAGGGCAGGAGGCAGACATGGGGAGGCAGGGCATTCCAGGTATAGGGGACAGCCACTGAAAATGCCCCTAATGGAGGAAGGATGTGAACCCAAATCTTCCTGAGACGGAAGCCAGCTCTTTATCCACTTTGCCACAGTTACCCCTCTAGGATGTAAGCACCTAACAAATGACTGTTGGATTGGATCGAATTGGGTTAGCTAGATCAAAGGTGTCAGACCCACCCACAATACTCCCAGGTGATACCTGAACCAGATTAAAAGGTAGTAGGGAATTATTTGACAAAATAAATAAACATATAACAAAATACCGATAACGCTACATCTTAAAACTAAGTCAAAATGTAGAAATGTGCTTTCCATGATTGCACATGAATAACCTAATTATTTATCATCTCAAGGAAGAGGGAGGGAGAGAATTTGGAACTCAAAATTTTAAAATTTAATTTAAAAAAAACAAATGTTAAATATTGTTTTTACATGTAATTGGGAACAAAAAAACATTATCTAAAAAACCTTGAGTCAATATGTAGCTCATAGATCCTTTTGAAGACATTAGAGGCCTGGCATTTCTTTTTGAGTCTGACACCATTGAGCTAGACTGTTCCTTGGATAACAGACACATAGTTAGCTAGTGGGCCCAAACTCAAAGACTTTCTGACTTAAGACCTGCCAGAGCTTTATTGTTGTTCATCCTTTGTTCTCATAGAGGAGCAATGACATCAGAAGTGAGATGCTTTGACTTGCGAAGGAACTGGATTTAAGTGAGGTAGAGCTGTACAAAGCCATCAGCCTCACTCCTGCCAGTGCTTTAGCTCAGGTAACATAGCTACTAACACTCTAAGTCACTTCCATGCTGTTCTAAGTACTACTGACAGCAAAGTGCTTGGATTATTTGGCTTATTAATGAAATAAGGCTATCAGATTTGTTATTATTTTGATAGCTATCATAGACTATCTCTCATTTCCCATTTCTAAAATGAGAAGCATGTTCTAAGATGACCTCCAAGGTCCTTTCAGCTCTAACATTATATGAGTCAATGGAACCAAAATCTATTTTTCTCTTCTTTTCTCTTTCTCTTCTTCCACAACTCTCCCCTCCCCTTCTCTTCATTTGTCAGAGCAGTTTGTGTTCAGACATTTCCCCAAAGACTAATGTATTTGTTATCATTTGTCCTGAATTCAAGTGTCTTTTTATTTTCCAGTAACATCTCATGCTGGTCCAGCTGCTGCCTCATCAATTATCAAGTGAGCAAAAGAGAGATGTGCTCTAAGGAGTGGTGTGCACAGTCTCGCAGGAAAAAGCTTTCTGTGGAAGCCCCAAATTCACAGCAATTAGATTGAAATGACACATGGAGACATCAACAATTATCTAGAGGAAAATTTAAATACATTTTAATCCAGAAGCTAGAGTGAGAAAACCACATCATCTTCACTAAGTGATGTCGCCGTACTAACCACTGATGTTATCAACGTTGCTTGAAACTAAAGGCATGCATTTTGAACCCCAAATTTCATGCATTTCTAAGAATTTTTTTTATTTTAAAATTGCTGTTTATTTGATGACATTTTGTCCTAGTGTATTAAAACTGCCATACCCTCCTCTCTCTTTATATTCCTTTTCTTTCCACCCTTTATATGTTGTTTATGAAGCTAATGATATTATTTCAGCTGCATTACAGATTAATTAAGATTTTATGGAAATATTATACCAAATTGCTTGATACAGATATGTAGAAATGTATATGTAATCTAAGTAGAACAGAGCATGTGCAGATATATTCCTGCTTGCTTCTAGCTGACCACATGAGAGACTCAGCATTTGGGATAATGAACTCCATAGTTGGCTAGTCCCTGTGGTGAGCTAGCAGTAAAAGCCCTTGGCATTTTGATTTCTTGTTATTGAATTGTTTTTCAGTTTTGTCTGACTCTTCATGACTCTGTTTGCGGTCTCTTGGCAAAGACACTGGAGCAGTTTGCCATTTCCTTCTCCAACTCATTTTACAGATGAGGAAACTGAGGCAAACAGGATTAAGTGACTTACCCGAAGTCACATTGCTAGTAAGTGTCTGAGACCAGATTTGAAGTCAGGAAAATGACTCTTCCTGACTTCCAGGCCCATCAATCTATCCACTACACCACCTAGCTGGCATTTTGATATGACACAACAAATACTGAGTGGTCCCTTGGTTTTCACTTTATATGGCAGCTGTAGTAAAGTAGAATATTGTATTGATTAAAAGAAGAAATAATTTCTGGTGAGGTCTCTTGCTTTAACTCTATGACAAGAAGTAAGCTCTAGATTCCTTCCCCCGGTCCCAGATAGGACATGAACTCAACTAGATGTGCTTGTGTCTTGGGCTCCTGGATGGCTTTTCTACTTTGGGTTTCCTTTCCTGAGCAGGTGACCAAACATCGTGAGGTGGAGATGCCTGGAAGTCCTAGGTCCAGCGAGTAGAAGCAGGGGAATTGAAAGAGCCAATGAGGGAATTGGCTCAAGACTGGCTATTTTACCAGCAGATATACACCAGGGGTTGTATGAGCAGTGCAGAACTGAGGTGAAATTTAAAATTCCCAGTCAGTAAGCTCACAAACTGAGGATTAAGTATCAGCTTCTCAAAAGAGTATAATTGTAGTTGTTATTTTGTCTTTCTGTCAACGATCGCCATGAGTCTTTTGTGTCTTTTAGCACGTCTTTTGTATGTAGGAATTAAATATCTGATTTACATAAGACACTGAGTACCTTTCTACCCTTCCCTTTTGGGAAATTGTAGACAGGAGCTTTAACCTAAGTTTATTATAACTTGACCCTGGGGCTGAAGAAGAACATGGTTTAATGAACTGAAGTGTAAAAGAAAAAAGGATATCCCTTCCCTTATAAGAGGCCAGGTTCTCCCAGGACTAACACTTATCTAACCACATGCCTCAGTCCAGAAAAGATTCTTTCTTAAGGAAAGAGGATGGCACAGTGCCCCAGGCCCTCAGCTCAGCAGTATTTCCTCAAGTTTAGATACTGAAAGTCCAAGTTCACTCATAGCTTACTTCTCCACGATGTCACTCCTGTATTATCTTGGGTCCTCCTCTTGCCCTCTGGCTACTACCCTAGATACAGCTACATCAGCCCAGTATGATGTAATGTTTGCAGTCTGTGTCACATGGACTTTACTAAAACAGTATAAGTCCATAGACTTACACAGGCATACCGTGGAGATACTGCAGGTTCAATTCCAGACCACTGCAATAAAGTGTTAAAATAAAGTGAGTCACATGAATTTTTTGGTTTCCCAGTACACATAAAAGTTTGTTTACACTATACTGTAGTCTATTAAGTGTACAATAGCATTGTTTTAAAAAAAAACCAATGTGCATACCTTAATTAAAAACACTTTATTGCTAAAATGCTAACCATCATCCGAGCCTTCAGTAAGTCGTATTTTTTGAAGGCGGAGGGTCTTTGCCTCCATGTTGATGGCTGCTGACTGATCAGGGTGGTGGTTAACAAAGGTTGGGGTGGCTGTGGCAATTTCTTAAAATAAGACAATGAAGTCTGCCCCATCTTCCTTGCACTTGAATACCTAGAGGCCATTCTAGGATTACTGATTGGCCTAATTTCAATATTGTTGTGTCTCATGGAATAGGGAGGCCAGAGCATATGGAAAGAGATGAGAACCACCCGATTGGTGGAGCAAACCGAACACATACAACACTTATCCATTAAGTTCACCATCTTATGGGCTTGGTTTGTGCCATCCCAAAGCAAATACAATAGTAACATCAAAGATCACTGATCACAGATCACCGTAACAGATATAACAATGAAAAAGTCTGAAATATTGTGGGAATTACCAAAATGTGACACAGAGACACAATGTAAGCACATACTATTAGAAAAATGGTGCTGATAGACTTGCTTGATCCAGGGTTGCCACAAACCTTCAATGTGTAAAAAACCACAATATCTGCAAAGCACAATAAAGCAAAGCACGATAAAATGAGTTATGCACGTGTTCCTTTTTTTTTTCATTCTAAACTATTTTGCTTCCCAACTGTACAAGAACCAGGTAATGAAGTTCCCTTGATTGAATTCAAACTATGAGGGGAAGGCTCCTTCTGTATGACCTCCCAGGGTTGTGCTGCTGCCATCAGGCCAAGGTGAAAGTGGGCATTGGCACTGTAGTAATTGATGTAGATCCTGTCACTCAAAGACATTTAGATGCTTGGTCGGCAGCACTGCTGAGATGTTCGCTATAGGTCTTATTCTGGAGTACCAACCTGGCCATGTTGTGCAGGCTATAGAGTGTACCCAGGCCAGCTTTCCCTTGGTTTCCCACATGGCTGTGCTTCTTTGAACTTTCCATCATGCCTCAAACCAGGTACCTGCCTGCTTACTCCTCATCCCCTGCTTTTCTGTTTGCTTTTGTTTGCTGTCCTCACCGTTTAGACTGTTGTGATGTTCTCTGCCTTTTTCAGACTCTATTTGGTGTTCATTTTTAGTTCTGAGGGTAACATTTTAGGAAAGACAGTGATAAATTGGAGCATATCTAGAAAATGCTGACTAGGATGGTAAGGGAACTAGAAACCATGCTGTACAAGGACTGGTTAAAGGAACTAGGGATATATGGCCTGAAGATGACAAGACTTAACAGGAATATAAGTTCGTTGTTGTTGTTTAGTAATTTCAATTGTTTCTGACTTTTTGTGACCCATTTGGGGTCTTCTTGCCATTTAATTCTCCAGTTCATTTTACAGATGAGGAACTGAGACAATTGGGATTAAGTGACTTGTCCAGGGTCACATAGCTAGTAAGTGTCTGAGGGCAGATTTGAAATCAAGTCTTCTTGACTCCAGGCCTGGCACTCAATCCACTGCATCACTGAGAACTTCAAATACAAGGAAGACTGAGAGAAAAGGGCAGAAGTTACAGAGTAGCATAATGATGATGTAAAGAAAAAGTTCCTACCAATTGGAGGAGTTCAAAAGCTGAATAAGCCAGGGTTTCGTGAGTTCTACATCACTGGAGGCCTTAAAGCAGAGACTGAATGACTACTTCTTGGGGATAATGTAAGATGGATTCACGTTCAGGGATAGGTGACCTTCTAGTTACCTTTGAGGTCAGTTATTCAGCCAATAAACATTTATTAAGTGCTTACTAACAGTGTTAAGTGATGTTTTTTTCCAACACCAAGGTTTTATGATTCTGTGAAATATTGCACATGATATTTTATATGTAAATACATGTTCTAATGTATGAGGGTCCTTTGTCTTAAGTATGTTTCCATTTAATCTTCATTATCTTTTTTACAATATCACTTTTAAGAAGATGATACTATATATATATATATATATATATATGTACACACATATATATACATATACATATAATGGTCATTTCAAAAAATCTACACACAATAATACTGAATAATTGCAGTAAAAATACATCGGTACCTGACTCACCACTAGATGGGAGTAGTTTTCAGGTGGATCAGAAGCAGAGGGAAAGCACTGGAGCCAGAGCTCAGGACACTCAGAATGCAGCATTGGCCTGTGCCAAGAATATAAATACACAGTCATAGCATTTAGAACTCAATGGAAGGGGCAAAGAGATCTTCTAGTCCAATGCACTTCTTTCACAAATGAGAAAACCAAGATCCAAAGAGGCAGCGTGACTTGCTTGTGGTGACACAAATAGCACATCCCAGATACTGATAATGCCAAACTGAGTGTGATCAGGAACAGATGTCAAGAAGGACAAAGGTTGGTCAACTTAAGGATTAAAAGAGACAATAAGGGGTAAAGACAAGATAAAATAAAGCATCAGACATAAATCAAAGTGGGATTCCGAAGGATGCTGAAGCACAGACAGCTAACAGAAGGGGATCTACGTTAAAACATCCATCCAGCAATGAAAAAGCCCCCATGCCAGGGCTGAACTATTTGGCCAATAGCTTTGCCAGTTTCAGACATATGGTTTTAGTTTACTCCTCTTGGAGTTTCCTTAGAACTTTGCTTTGTTCCTCCCTGATGAGCTTATTGTGAGCTTTTCATCATGGTCACAAAGCTACCTATGTTACTAGATCCGTGAGGACAGGGATATCTTGTATCCAAACTGTATAGAATAGACTAGAATAGAATCCATTCGATTACATTTCTCTACCCCAGCCTAGTACAACACTTCACATAGTCTAAGTGTTTAATAAATGTTGATTTGATTTTATCTCTGTTGCACATCGCTACTCTCTCCCCATCTGACTTATTTGTAGTATACACATCGGGTTGACTAGCCTACCATTGGACTACTCGTTGATTGGACTACCATTGGACTGTCAATCTATTGCTAGAGTCCTACCAGTACTCTTTCTGGCATCTGACTCATTCTTTTCTTCATGATGTCTGCAACTATAGAACCCAGATCCTCACTCTGCTAGGAACAGCTTGGAACCCACCCTACATGAGACCGGGGAGACTCTGTAAATCCGAGGGTTCCAGGAAAATTGACAACAGGGGCTTTCCAGTAAACCACTTCCTTGTAATGGTGATTCGGCATTCTTAGACTTCTTAAAGGGGTCAGCTCAACAGAAATCTGAACTGGACACTGACGCTTATATACCCCACAACCTTATAATAGTATTCTTTCTCCATTTCCTATTAGTTCTTCTCACGTCCTTTATGCTTTCAATTAGTCATAATGGTGCTGTTGCAATATGTTTATTTAGAGTGATTGGATTTAGAAATACATTCAGCTAAGTCTGAAACTCTGTTTAAAGCATGTGGCTCAATCACATGCTATCAATCTAAAGACAGCTCTTTCTCATCATTTCTAGAACTCAAAAATGAATGGGTCAGTTAGGAACAGTTACTACTAGCTAAGAGATGGGCTGACAAGATTTCATCCATGCATTCATTTATTCATCCAGTCATTCAACAAGCATTTATTATGTACCTACTATGCCAGGCACCGAACTTGGTACTAGATAAAAATGAAAAATCCCTACTCTCAAGGAATTTATATTCTATTGAAGGGAAACAAGCATAGACACAGAAAACTCGAGTACAAAGTAAATGCAAAGTAATTTTGGGGGGTGGAGAAGGGCACCAGCACCTGAAGGAATCAGGAAGGACAGCAAATTGGAGATGGCACTTAGGCTGAGCCTTTAAGGAAGCTTAGGATTCTATGGCAGAGGTGAAGATGGACTATATTCCAAGAAATTGGGGTGGAGGAGGGGAAAGTCTATGCAAAGGCACAGAGAATGGAAATACAAAGTCATGCACAAGGATTAGCATGTAGGCCAGTCTGGCTGGAATATAGACTGTATGTGGAAGAGTAATGTATAATAAGTCTGGAAAGGTGAACTGGCCATATTATGAAGGGCTTTAAATGACCCCAGAGGAGTTTGTTTTTGATCCTAGAGACAAGAGGAAGCCACTGGACTATTTCAACAGGAGAATGACAAAGACCTTTAGGAATACTAATTTTTGTAGATGTGAAAAGGATGGCCAAGGGAAGAGACTGAAAACACAAAGACCAAGGAGGAGGCTATTGTAATAGTCCAAGTAAATGGTGATGAGGGTCTGAAGTAGTAGCAAAGCTATGTGAGAAAGAAAAGGAGAGAGATGCTAGATGTATTGAGGAGGTGGAATTGACAAGAATTGTCAGCTAATGGGGGGGCAAAGGAGATGGAAAAAGTAAGAAATTAAGGATGACTTTGAGTTCATAAACCTAATTTGCAAATAGAAGGATAATGGTGCATTCAGAAGTGTGCAACTTAGGAAGAGAAAAAGATTTGGGGGGGAAACAATGAGTTCAGTTTTGGACTCGTTGAGTTTAAGAGACCTATAGGATATCTAGTTGGAAATGTTTATCAGGGAGTTGGTGGTATGGAAGTCGAGTTCAGAAGACACTAAGGCTGGATATAAATGTGGGAATCTTCTTCATAGAAAGGGAGTTGAAACCATGGGAGCTAATGATCACCACGAGATGGTCCAGGACAGAGACTTGGGTGACATCCACATAGAGAAAACAAAACATGGATAATGGTCTAACAAAGGAGACTGAGTGAGAATAGCCAGACAAGCCATAAGAAAACCAAGAGGGAGCACTGTAATTCCAGAATGGAAAAGTGTCTAGGAATAGGGGGCAGTCAACAGTGTCAAATTTTATAGAGAGGTCAAGGTGGATGAGGACTAAGAAAAAAAAACATCAGATTTGGTAATTTAATTAATTAATGATTAGCTACCGATTGATTAATTGGTAACTTTAGAATGAGAAGTTTCAGTTGAGTAACGAAGTTCAAAGTCAAATTGAAAGAAGTGGAGAAGCAAAGACAAGAAGTATAAACAACTCTTCCTAATTTGATTGTGGAGAGAAAGAGAGATTATAGGGTGATAGCTTGAGGGAATGTCAGGGCCAAGTGTTGTGTTTTTTTTTTTAAAGAATAGAGGAGACTTAAACATATTTATAAATAACTGGAAGAGAGGCAACCAATAAGGAGAGAATGAAAATTAGAGAGAGAGGATAATTGTAGGGGCGAGATGCTGAAAGATATAGGAGGTAATATAATCAAGAGAAGAAACTGGCCTTGGCAAACAGAAGGGCCATCTCTTTCCCAGACACTATCTTAAAGGAGTAGGGAATGGGGGATTTATGAATGAAGAATCTTTCCAGAGAGCTATTACTGGATAGCATAAGGGGAACCTATCATTAATTGGGACTTTAGTTGCTGTTTTTTAAACCATATTTAAGTCAACCTTGATGGCTGATTTTTGTGCTTTGGAAAACCTATGAAATTCCAATTATGAATTTATATACATATGTATATCTGTGTGTGTATGTTTAAAAGTAATGATTTTGAAAGTTAGTCCTTTAAACAGAGATAACAAAGATTATAAGGCTGGTTTCCAGTGATCCCACCATGTGGCTGATAGCCCTAAAAGTATTCATTTGACCAGAGTTAAGCTAAAATGTGGTGTTTAGCAAAGCTAACTATACCTGTAGGGAGATTAAGTAGCTACTTATGTGATATAATTTGAGAAATACTGGAAAGATCTCTATCTTTAAAAGTCTCCTTTATTGAACTTTATTGATAGGTGCATTGAATTCAACTTGGAGATGTCACTATCTAGCAAGGTTTTGGAAGTTCAGGGTTTACTGAAAGTAAGGGAGGCTCACTCTTCTGACTCCCCTCTCCCATCAGGTAAGTGGGCCAACCAACTACTTTCTAGATCATACTTCTCTCCTCCACTAGGAAGTCCCATAGGTGTGACCTTTCCTATGTCCACAACTCTACCCAGAACCTCATACAGAGACCAGAGGCTGCCTGAGGTTCCTGCACTATCAGCTACATGTAAACTTGGCCCCAATTCATGTAGAACACATATCTCTGCTCTTTAGGAACTTGTTAAGATTGTCAATATGAATCAAAACTGCAAAAGTCTCTCATAATTACAGCTCAGATCCTGAATAAAACCTTGGGTATTTTGGATGAAGGTGCAGAATTCTGCTCTGTTGAAACTCTGTGCATTCCTTGCTGGTAACTGGTATCCTCCATTGCACTACTCATTATTTGCAATTAACATACAGACACACATCACAAAGCAGTAATCATCAAACATAGGTTTGTATATAAAATTGGCTTAAAGAAATAGAGAAAATCATGTAGAAAGCACCTGATAGTGAGTTACTGGGAAAGCAATTAACCTTTACTCTCCTTATGTTGATCCCAAAGGAGATGCCAATGACAGAATTATCATTCCATCCTCACTACCCCTGCAGAATTGTTCCCTCATGAACAGAAGATTGACCACTGAAGTCAAACCTGCAACATCTAGCAACTAGTCTCTGTCTCTCTCTTCAATTGCTGTTGCTATCACTGCTCTCCTCTGCTCGAGTCTCATGCTTTCTAGCAGGCATAGATATAGCCAGCAAGTGCTGCCACCACCAGTGCTACCCTGGCAATCCTCTTTTCCAAACTAAAAATTGAATTTGTGTCTAGGTACTTCATCTAGCAGTCATTATCTCAAGAGTCATAGAATTCACTCTTAGAATAGTTCTCCCAAGGCAGGGAGAAAACAATGCTATCTATCCACGATTACAATTTCCAGGTTTGAGAACTTTTTAATCTCTTTCAGGGCAGGGAGAAAGGCAACCTATCCCTTTAAGAAACAATCCCCTTTCCACTTGTTCATGGAACAAATTGAAGGAGTTCAATCTATCCCACAGTCATGTACCTCTCTCCTTGGCAAGGAACAGTACCTAGGTAGTATCTGGGGTTACACATATAAAGCATAATGCTAGATGCTAGGGATATTGAGACAAAAATGAGCTAGTCCCTGCCCCAAACCAACTGCATTCCTTTGGGACTAAGACATTTCTCCCTACTAAAATAAAACTATGGAGGCAATAAGACATAGTTGATAAAGTTCTACAATTGGAATGAGGAATGCCTGGATTCAAATTACTTTTGGCACTGACTATATGTGGTATATATATAATATATATATATATATATATATATATATATATATATGTGTGTGTGTGTGTGTGTGTGTGTGTGTGTGTGTGTGTGTGTGTATCTATCTATCTATTTATATACATATATATATATATCCTATATATTGGGCACATATAAATCTTAAGAAACCTCCGAGGACTTATTTACTAATTTATTGAAAGGTTGCTACTGGCAATGAAGGGAGTTCCCATATCAACTATGCTAATTAAATCAGAGTATTTTATTGGGTATTTTAGCAAAACACAAATACTGTTTTTCTTTAACTAAATAGTTTTTTCCAATTACATGTAAAAACAATTTTTAACATTAGTTTTTTTTAAATTTGGAGTTCCAAAATCTCTCCCTTCCTCCTTCCCTCTGCTCTCCCCTCATTGAGAAGGTGAGCAATTTTATATAGGTAATACATGTGCAGTCTTGCAAAACTTATTCCCGTATTAGTCACATTAAAACACAAAAAACACACCAAAAAAAAAAAAAGGAAAAAAGTAATATGCTCTGTTCTGCATTCAAATCATCAGTTCTTTTTCTGGAGGTGGATGGCATTTTTCATCATAAGTCCTTCAGAAGTGTCTAGGATCTTTGTATTGCTGAGAAGAGTTGAGTCCTTCAAAGCTGGTCATCGCACAATGTTTCTATTACTATGCACAATGTTTTCCTTGTCGCTTCACTTTGCATCAGTTCATGTAAGTGTTTCCAGGTTTTTCTGAGTGCAAACACTGTTGGAAAATTTCTCACAGTAAACATTATTGATCTTAAACTCCTGAATTTAGAATAGTTTATCAGATCCTTTCCATGGGACATCTAGTAGAGATAGGGTTTTAATCAATTAAATATATTATTATTATAGCAATATTATAACAAATTTAATGCATACAGGGGAAGAGATAGATTGATAGGAAAGGGAAAAGAATGGTATTTTAGCAAATGTTAAAAAATTGTTTTCACATGCAGCTGGGAAATAAGATATATAGGCAATGGGATATAGAAATCTATCCTGCTCTACTGGAAAATAGAAGAGGAAGCTGGAAAGAGAAGGGGAGGGAGATAGAAGGGAGGGCAGATTAGGGGAAGGGATATTTAGAACGCATGATGTCTTGGAGTTGGGGGAGGGACAAGATGGGGAGAAAATTCGGAACTCGAAATCTTGTGGATGTGAATGTTTAAAACTAAAAATAAATAAATTAATGAATCTTGAAAAAAGAATGATCTTTTAAGATTGTACTTGTGGTTAGCTTTGATATATCCTGTATAAAACTCATCATTTATTATTGTTATTCAACATTACTAGACTCATTTTGGAAGGATCAACACATGTGGAGAAATATATTTTTTTGGAGAAATACATTAAAATGGAATGTAGGGACCTGATGACCAACCTCACCTCGTATTTTGACTAGGACATGCCCAAACACATGTGCACTTTGGTCTCAAAAACAAGGTGAGTTTACTGCCACTTGAAATAGGTTCAGAAACATTTTTTTTCACTATCTGAGCCAAAGCCAATGACAGGTATGTTTTTAAAAACACTCCAATGGGTTTAAAATATATTAGCCAGTTGATACCTTATAAGCACAGTAAGTGTGAACAGTACAGCTAATAAGACTATAGAACCCCATACCTTACCTTATCTTAAAGTGATCTTGCATACAAATAACTTTTTAAGTATGGCAAATGCCACCTTAGTGTTTCTGAAAATTACACAATAGCTATTTGATCTTTTCTATCTCTGAATTCCAGTGCCAAGATGTTAAAAGTGAGCTTGTCTCTGTCAACTTTGCTTCTACCTGAACAGGCTTTGGAGAGATGACTAGCCTCATTTTATTCATTCACTCATTCAAATACTATGTAAACCAACTGTTTAGTGCTTGGGGGATAGAAAGATGAGTAAAATATGGTTTCTGCCCTCAAGGAGGTTATACCAATCATAGTTCACATTTACCTAACATTTTAAGGTGTACGAAGCGCTTTGCTTACAACAACCCTATGGGGCAATTAAAATGATCAGCCTTCTTGTATGGATGAGGAAATCGACTCAGAGAGAGTAAGTGATTTGCTTGTGGTGACACAGCCAATATGTAGCAGAGCCAAGATTCAAATGCAGGCGTCCTGATTGTGGGCACTGGCACTGCCTGTTCCCCATTCCTGGAATGCTCTTCATCTCCACTTCCTGGCTTCCCTGGCTTCTTTCAAGTCCCGGCAAGAATCTCACCTTCTCCAGAAGGCCTTTCTCCACCCCTCTTAAATCCAGTGCCTTTCCTCTGTTGATTAGCTCTAATTTTTCTTCTATATATCATATCTGTATGTAATTGTTAACACATTGTCTACTCCATCAGACTGTGAGCTCCTTGAAAGCAGAGACCCTTCTTTGAATCTCCAGAATTTAGGATAGTGCCTGACACATAGTAGGTACTCGATAAATATTTATCGACTAGCATAAATTAGGCACTCTTTCTTCTACACCATCTTGTTTATCATGACATAAGACATTAGGTAGGGGAGACAAAACAAAACAAAAATAACTATAATATATGGCAGTGTATTATAAGTGTCATGAGACAGGTACAAATGAGGTGCTCTATAGATGTAAAGGAGGGTGGAGAATCTCTTGGGCTCTGAAGCTCATTTATGAATCCCCCCCCCAAAAAAAAGCCACTGTATTAAATTGCTATTTGACTAGTCCTTGCGTTAGAAAAAAGCTGCAGGAAATGAAAACAAGAACAATGACTTTGTTAACAGAATGAGGATAGAAGAATGAGGATGAAATAGGGCTGTCAATCTTCTTAATTGACTCCCAATGAGACAGCTATAATTCCTGGAACCAGGAACAAAAATAAAATTATCTGAGAGCTGAGCATTCCTGCCTGTTTGCCTAAGCTCAATTAACATTTAAAGCAGACAGACAGTTCTTAAGAGTACATTGTTTTAAATAATAAAATTTTATTGCTATCTTTTGCATGATCTACATTTTCCATAGGGACACAAATCACATCTTCCTTCCTCTCCAAGAGAGTCATCCTCCATGGCAAAGGATCAAAAAGAGGGAAGAAGGTTTAGTAAAACTAACCATCATATAGGAAAAAAATCTGATATTACATACAGTGGTCGACATCCATATTTCACTGTTCTTGCAAAGCACAGAGGTAAGAGTAAATCTCTCTTAAGCTTACCCTCAGGGTCAACAAGTGGTTTGTATTAATAGTTCCCTTTAGAATTGCTGATTACTCTAAGGCAGAAGTCCGTAACCTTTTTTTTGATAATCTCTTTTCAGATGGGGGTGGGGGAGACCAAGATGGCAAATTCAGCAACCCAAGGGAACTTTCTCAATATTTCACTCGAAATAACTTTAAAATAATGCCTCAAATGAAATTTTGGAGTGGCAGAGCCAACTAAAGATAGGGTAGGACATTTGTCTAGCCTAGGAAAACTTAAGACATTTGCAGGAGAGGTCTGTAACATCCACTGGCCTGGAAAGATGATATATGTAACTCTGAAGAACTTTATCATTATTAGGGTAGTTAGAAGGTTATGTTGGAATGATCTCCAAAAAAAATGAAGGGGTGAGAAAGAGGGATGCACTGGGAGAAGGGGAAAGGGAGAAAATGTTCTCACATAAAAGAGGCATGAAAGGAAGAGTTTTTATAGTGGAGGCCAGCAACCCTGAGCAAGTCACTTAACTGTCATCTGCCTCCATTTTCTCTGCTGTTAAATGGGGTTGACTCCCAGGGTTGTGATGCAGATAAAATGAGATAATATTTGTAAAGCATTTTACAAACTTTGAAGTGGTATATACATGTTAATTATTGCTCTTCTTAGCCGTGGAGCAATGCTAGGTGTATACAGGTCTCAAAAAGTTAAACTTTTGCCAAAATGAGCATCTTGGGATCACTGAAAGTACTACACAGTTTCTCAATTGCAATATAGCCCCATCTCTTCCAGAGTTTAGTCCTGGCTCCAACTCATTCTCCATCTAGATTAATAAGTTAATGTAGTATTTTATTTAGTATTGAGTCATGTTTGATTATAATCTCATCAAATTAGATAATATATATGAGGCTCTTTATAAAACTCAAAACCCTATGTAACTGTCAGCTAGCATTATCATCACCATCATTATCATCCTCTGAGGACAGTCATGGTAGAAGGGCAAGGGCCTGGACCAGGAGTCTAAAAACCTGGACTCACATATTAACTCAGTCACAGAGGTCTTGCTGCCCTGCCAGCTCAACATGCATAAGCAGTGAGACCTTAAACTTGAGGCTAATTCAATCTTCTCTCTCTTTTCTTTTTTGGCTAGACCTATGATTTCATAGCTGCAGGGAATTCCCAGTGAATTAGCCATCCACTCATGCGAACTGTTCTTCAGTGTATAAGCTTACAGAGTTGCCTAGGACACTCAGATGAGAGCTATGATTTGTTTAGCCTCACTGAGCCAGGAGAGGTCAGAGGCAGGTCTTGATCCACAGGCTCGCCAAACCCAAAGCTGGTTTCCAAATACAATGCCTTTCAATGCAGTACTGGAAGTATGGTATCCAGATTGAGGAAAGTGAGAGTCCTGAAGAGATATTTTGATATCCTTATTATCATTCTTGCTGTAAATAATATTTGCAAATATAGGGTTGTGAATAATTAATAATAATAATAGCCAGCATCTATATAATTATTTAAGAATTGCAAAGTGCTTTACATAATAATAATAGATAGCATGTATATAGTACTATAAGATTTGCCAAGTGATTTACATATATTATTTCATTTGGTTTTCACCACAATCCCAATTGTAAGCCCCAGTTAAGCAAAGAGAAGTTAGCAACTTGTCCATGATCACAGAGCTATCTAAAGTATCTGAGGTAGGATTTGAACTCAGGTCTTTCTGGTTACACACCATCCAGCTGAAGAGAAAAGCTTCTAAACCATAAAGTATAATAGAATTGTGAGTTGTCATTACACCCATCTGGAGTATTACGTTCAGTCCTGGGTGCTGTATCTTAGGAAGAACAAGATACACTGAAGGGAAGAATGAATTTGTAGTCAAAGGACCTGTGATCAGATTCTGATGCTACTACTTTTGTGAATGCTCTGGCAAGCATTTAATTTCTCAGAGGTCTCTGTTTCCCTAGCTATAGAAATGGCAGGGAGGGTTGTCCTAAATGGCCTTTAAGGTCATTTTCATCTCTGAACATGTGATTCTGTGCATCGATGACAAGTTATAACATATCCAAAGACGGAGCAATGAGTATGAGAGGGGGCCTGAATATGTCTCTGGAGGTTAGCTGGAGAAACCAAGGATGTTTGGTCTAGAAAAGTGAAGACTTAGAGGGACATAATAATTGTCTTCAACTATTTGAAGAGTTGCCATGGAGAAGGGGTATTAGATTTGGGGTTTTTGGTCCAGAGAGCCAAAGCTATAGGGATGCTGATTTTTTCTTCATCTAAGAAAGAATTTTTGAATAACTAGAGCAGTGGCTACTTCAACATAGTGAGTTCCCCATCCCTGCAAGTCTTTAAGTATGTTGGAGTATGATTCATGCTTCAGGTACAGGTTGGAAAGGATGACCTCTGAAGTCTCTTTCAACTCAGATTCTATGATTCTCTGCTCAGCTGACTGCTTGACCTTGGGCAAGTCACTGTTAGAGCCCCAGTTTCTTGCTCTGTAAAATAGGGGTGAAAATTACTACCATGCCTCCAACTCAAGCTCGAATGAATTAATATATGAATGGGCTCTTTGAAAACTACAAGAGAGTGAAAGACTTCATTAGTCTGATCAAAACAATGATCCAAGACAATTCTGAAGGACTTAGGATGAAAAATTGCTATCTACTTCCTGAGAAAGAACTGATGAATTCTGAGTACAAAATGAAATATACTTTTCTCACTTTATTTTTCTTGCCTCTTTTGTGACATGGCTAATATGAAAATTCATTTTGCATGATTCACATGTACAATTGATATCATACTGCTCTGCCCTTCTCTCAGTGGGTAGGGGAGAGGGTAGATAGAAGGAAAGAATTTGGAACTTAGAATTAAAAAAAAAAAGACTTCAAAAAAAATGAAAAAAAAGAATAGGTAGAAAAACTGCCCAGTGTTCCTTTAAAAAAAAAAAACTACAAGAGATTAGATAAATGTGAAGGATTATGGTGATGGTTATAACCTAGATTACTTTCTGGAGGCAGTCTAGTCTGATCCACCCTTTTCTTGTCTTTACCACGAGAGTCATTTATCAAGAACAGCCACTTAAACCTGAAGTCCCTAGGTACCTGAAGAAAGCTGGAACATAAAAGGAATGAACATTAATGAAGCTGTCTCATTTCCAGATATATTGCTTTTGCTAATACTGTAACTCTCCAAAGAAATTCAAAGTCACCTTTGGCAATGGATTCCAGAATGACGTAATTAATTACCACCCACCAGTCCCATTTTGGTCACTAGTTTCAACCTTCTACATATCACTATCTCTACATCTTTTGCTAGAAAAGCTAGAAAGTTAGAAAGTTAAAGTGGTGAGTTTTATTACTCCTTACATCCCTTTATAATAAATCTGCCTTGTGTGGATCCGCGGATCACAGTGTGTTCAATGTCTGGAAAACCTGGTTCAAATCCTTTCTCAGACACTAAGAAGATGAATGAACTGGGGAAAATTATAGCATCAGGATCCTAAATCTGGAATTAGAAGGGTCCTTAGAGGCTACCTAGCGCAACCTCTTCCTTTACAGATAAAGGAATTGAAGTCCAAGGAAGTGAAACATTAGCGGTTAGTTTTGAATCTAGGCTCTCATAGTCTTTCCACTGTACCATCATCAATCACTTATTTTTTTCCGAGTTTCAGTTTTTTCGTCTGTAAAATGGAGATAATAATAGTACCTAGCTCACAGGGTTGTGAGGACCAAACAAAATATGTAATGTATGTAAAGCCCTTTGCAAAATTTAAAGTACTGTATTAATGTAAGTTGTTATTCAGAGAAGTTCACCAGAAAGAAGTTTGGCCACCATTTTTTTCTGGCCACAGCACCTCAGAAATACTGTTCAATAAGACAGTGAAAAGTTGTCTATATGTATAATAGTAATTATTATTATTATTATAGTAACATCTCACATTCATATAGCACTCCATAGTTGCAAAGAGATTTGCATACATTATTTCATTTTATCCAACAACCCTCTGAGACATGTAGAATAACTATTTTAGTTATCCCTTCCACTATGGCACTATGCCCCCATGATTTGAACAATCCATGTAAAAGTTTTTGGCCCTCCCTTCATACCAGAGAAGAAGTCTGAATTATTATGCTATTAAAAGATAAAATATATTGATATCAGACAATATTGTATATCAATTTGATGCATTTTTTAGCTTCTAAACTTTTTCTGTGTTGTCTGCTGGCCTTCGTGTGTCAAAACTCCCCCAAAATTCCCATTTGATTTCTTCTGTCAACCCTCAATATATCTAAACCTCAATGAGGAAAGTCTTGATGTGGAAGTGATGGGGTAATGGGGTACTTGTGTTTGAGTGCTTGTGCTCGGACCCCAATTTCTCCCTAGCCTCAGAAACACTGTCCCTGACAGTTTCTCCCCAGCCTAAGGACACTGTGCCTAGCAATTACTCATGGGTGGTCCCCAGCAAGACTCTTATCTTTCTCCCTGGTGCAGTTACAAACAGCAACTGAAGGAATTACTAGTTTAAACTGGCTTTGCACTGGGCCATAAAGATATTCATCCCCATTGGACTATCTACACTACCACCCTACCTCATTAGCTACATCCTGGGCTCCTCATTAACTGTATTCTAAACTTAAGACATATGGATACTCCCTACATCTATCTTGTCAAACAAGATGTTGACTGGTGGCAGACTGGACAACTCTCAGTTATCCCTGAACTCTAGTTATTTAGTGACATAGCAGGCCTAAAACCACACCTCCATGTGGCCCCCCTTGTGGGCTTTTCCCAGTGAACTCTGTATAAAACACCTGCTCCATAGGTACAAGAAGTGCATGTTCTTTTAAGAACTGACCACTCCTTAACCACTCCCTAATCCCACCCTGAATCATCTAGTTAGCATATTTGGCATATGTTTTATTGTATTTTATCCTATATAAACTTTAACTGTACCACTCTAAGATTGCAGGATCCTTAAGAATCCTTGCCCGCTGAAAAGCATAACAATAAACTTTTTGCCAACTTGACTTAAAGAATGCTTGAGTCTGTGAATTCGTTCCAGATGACCCTGTCATGTACTCTAGTCTTTGAGGAGTCACAACCTCTCAGCCCACAACAGAAGGAATAACTGTATTTCCATTTAAAGATGAGGAAATTGAAGTTTGAAAGAATTAGTGACTTGTCCAAGATCACATAGCAGGTAAGTGGTAGACTCATGATTCCTAAGTCTTCTGACTTCTAAGTCCAGGGTTGTTTGGACTACAATATTGAATGAAAAAGCATTTATTAAGTGCTTAGTATATGCCAGGCTGTCTCTGATCTCAAGGAGTTTGCTTACATTCTAATAAGAAGAAACAATACATAAAGGGGAGTGATGGTCAGGGAAAGGTGTTTTGGTCTGGAATGGGGGAGTCCATTGACAATCCTTCCCAGAAGTATTGTTGGAATTGGTTTGATTAGGCTTCCCAAAAAAAGGTCAAAAAAGGTCAAAGACCCAAAAGAGGTCAAAAAGAGAGGGAGGTTCATGCAGGGTAGATGGCAAGAAGAAGGATGGGGTCAAGTTTTATTAGCTCTGGAGCCAGCTAGATGAAATGTGCCTTCACCATTAAGTTGGTACTGCCCTGGAGAAGGAATTCTAAAGGTAAGTGGTTATGTATCTTAAAAAAAGAAAAAAAAGAAATGGAACCTGAACAGGATATGAGAGGAAGAATGAGAAGCAAGGAGGTGGAGTGAACTTACGATGAATAAATAAATGAACATATATAAGCCATTAAAAAGTCCTTAAATAACCAACAGTTGGCTCTATAATATTGGCATAGTAAGTTCTTCTCAATCTCCTTATTCCCCAATACATCACACTTTAATGATTGAAGAAAGAATAAGACATAGCATCTGCCTCCAAAAATCAGTCAAGGATATATTTCCTGGCCCCTTTACTGGTGCCTGGAAAAAGATGATAATATACTTAAAGAAAAAAGATTGGAGGAAGGAATTCCAAACGTAAGATGCTGCCATACATAATGTCCAAGAAATAAAAGTAGCCAGCAGAAATTCTGCATACCTACACATAAAAAGATAACTATAACAATAATCATAATTGACATTGTGTAGTGCTGTAAGGTTTACAAGGTGTTTGCTGTAAACATGCTATATATCTTTTATATTATGTGTATATGTGTATATATATATATATATACATATTGCATATATATGTGTGTGTGCATGTGCATATGGAAGGTGTCCCAAAAGTCTTAATGCAGTTAAAATCTTTAATAACTTAAAACTGCATTAAAACTTTTGGGACATTGCATGAGTGCCTAGTACTCAATACATACATGTATACACATGTGTGTATTTTACATTTATACACATATAAATGGACAGCTAGGTGACAGAGTGGATAGAATGCTGGGCCTGGAGTCAGGAAGACCCGAGTTCAAATATTGCCTTAAATATTTACTAGCTTCGTGTCCCTGGGCAAATCACTTAACCCTGTTTGCCTCAGATGAGCTAGAGAAGGAAATGGCAAATCACCCAGTATTTTTGCCAAGAAAATCCCAAATGGGGTCATGAAGAGTCAGACACAACTAAAAAGGATTCAACAACTACATACATATAAATGCATAGATATGTGTGTATGTACACATATGTACATACACGTGTGTGCCTTGTGTGTGTTTGTGTTCAGAGAGAGAAAAATTGAGACCCAAATGTGTCCAATACAATAAATCTAATTTCTTTTTCCCCCCAACTTTTTAATTACAAATTTGACAAACAAAAAAACATTAACATTTCAATAATCAAAGAAAAACAGAAAAAGATGATTGTACTTAAAATCACTGATTCTCTATAACAAATACTATTTCAACAAAATCTTTGTGAAGCACAAGATTTCCAAGATTATCACATGATGCCTTACTTATTTAAAATAATTTCAATCAACCAATCAAAAGATATTTAAGGAGAACCCACTCTATACTAGCTAACATTAAAGTGTGCTTTATGTTTACAAATCATCTTCATATACTTAAATTTTATTTCCAAGTAATAATAATAATAGCTAGCATTTATAGAGCGCTTTAAGGTTGGCAAAACATTTTGCATATATTATCACATTTTATACTCAAAACAATACAGGAAAGTAAGCACTATTACTATCCTCATTTTACAGATGAAAGAACTGAGGCAGACAAATGTTGTGATACCCAGCATCACCAGGGGCATGCTGCTAGTCAGTGTCTGAGGCTGGATTTGAACTTACGTCTTCCTGACTCCAGGTCCAGCACTCTGTCCGTTGTATCACTTCTTAAGACACTGCACATAATACATGTAGATGTATACATACATGTATATAGTCTATCTGTATCATATATGTAAATAAATTGATTCTGGCAAGAAACCTTCAAAATAGGTTCTACGATCTTATTATCCCCAATTTAAAAATAAGAAAACTGAGGATCAGAGAGAAACAAAAAGTGAGAAAAAACACAGCCAATGTCACCCCTAACTATCAATGACAGTAGCCAGCATTTCCGCCCAACAATTCCTTTCTCTCAGAATGGCAAAGCCTCTCAAGAATTCCCTTTAGTATATTATTTCTACAAGGTAAGTGTTTACCTCAGTTCGTCATGAAATCTCTCGTCAGACTCTTTCTACTCGACAATTAACACACCCAGTCCCTCAGGAAAGTTCTCTGTCTTTTGTACCTCAGAAAGTCATTCTCCAGTCCTGTTAGCAGCCTGCAGATGAAGATTAAACTGCCTCTTGAAAGATACTATTCTGTCTTAAAGATACAATAGCAGTATCCAGACTCTGTGCAGTGGCTATGGAAGCAGCGTTACAGGAAGGAATTACTTAAAAGCTCATGAAAGAGTTAGCAGTAGCAGCACAGGTAGCAACACATTTGGACTGTATTGGTGAACTTTGAAGAAGGAAATGGAAATATACCACCAATGATAACCTGACTCATCTTTTAATGAGACCACTGAAGTTGAAAATATTTTTCCACAACCAAGATTAGAAGGAAAGCAGAATACTGAGAAACAATCTTTACAGCAAGTGTCTCTGATAAAGGCTTCATTTCTCAAATATATAGAGAATGGAGTCAAATTTATAAGAATACAAGTTATTCCCCAATTGATAAATCATCAAAGGATATGAATAAGCAGTTTTTAGATAAAGAAATCAAAGCTATCCATAACCATATGAAAAAATGCCCTAAATCACTATGATTAGAGACATGCAAATTAAAACAACTCAGAGGTACCACCTCACACCTATCTGATAGGCTAAGATGACAGAAAAGGTAAATGACAAATGTTGGAGAAGATGTTGGAAAATTGGGACCCTAATGCACTACTGGTAAAGTTTATGAATTGAGAACAATTTGGAACTATGCCCAAAGGGCTATAAAATTGTGCATATCCTTTAACCCAGCAATACCATTACTAGGTCTGTATCCAAAAGAGATCAAAGGAAAAGAAAAAGGATTTATATGTACAGAAATATTTATAGTTGGGTTTTTTTTTGTGATAGCAAAGAATTGGAGACTGTTGGGATGCCCATCAACTGGGGAATGGCCAAACAAGTTGTGGTATATGATTGTAATGGATAACTATTGTACTATAAAAAATAATGAGCAGAATGCTTTCAGAAAAACCTGGAAAGACTTACATGAATTGATGCGAAGTGAAGTGAACAGAACCAGGAGAACACTGTACACAGTAACTGTAATACTGTATAATAAGCAACTATGAATGACTTAGTTATTCTCAGCAATACAATGATTCAAGACAATTCCAAAGCACTCATGATGAAAAATGCTATCCACCTCCAGAGAAAGAACCAGTGGAGCCTGAATGCCAATCAAAGTACACTATTTTTCAAGTTTTTTTTTTTGGGGGGGGTGTCTGCATTTTCTTTCATACCATGACTTACATGGAAATATGTTTTGCATGACTTAACATGTATAACCTATATATACTGGCTTGTTTTCTCAATGAAAGGGGAGGGCAGGTAGGAAGGGAGAGAATTTGGAACTCAAAATTTAAAAAAACCTAATGTTAAAAATTGTTTTTACATGCAATTGGAAAAAAGGAAATATTCTTTAAAAATATTTTTCCAAATAAGAATATGGAGTTCAGTCTGTGTTCTGCCTCTGACAAGTACTGGTGTGAACCTGTACAAGTTACTTAATTTTC
Source organism: Phascolarctos cinereus (assembly GCF_003287225.1). Classification (NCBI taxonomy): domain Eukaryota; kingdom Metazoa; phylum Chordata; class Mammalia; order Diprotodontia; family Phascolarctidae; genus Phascolarctos; species Phascolarctos cinereus. The sequence goes on along the minus strand of NW_027555847.1, from coordinate 265,153,747 downwards.
CTACTGTAAATTCCTTAGAACTAGATGTTGCAGAATCATCTGTGGTGGCAGGAGTTTCTTCACAGGGAGACAACTACATTTCATCCATTTATTCATTAAACATTTATTAAGTACCTACTGTTTGGTACTTTGCTAGGCACTAGGTGGGGATAGAAAGAGAAAAGAAGAGTCAAAGTCTGCTGCATTCTGGGCTATCGCCAGTCATCGTGACTTACATCTTGCTACTGGACTCTGATGACTTTGGAGGGGAGAGAGAGTCTGATGACTTTGCACAATTCACTTAAATGCAGGTCACTTGCAATTCAAGACATCACCCTTCTGATGTCATTGGTCTTCTTTGAGAACAAAGTATGAATAACAAAGTCCTTTTCCTCAAAAAACTTAGATCAGGGTGGGGATAGGGGGGAAGGAAGAGAAACAACACATTTACAGAACATGAAATACAAAATTGAAATACAGTAATTTTAGTTGGGGCAAAGCGTGAGTGACTGAGAGCAGGACGTGCTTCCTGTAGAAGGTATTACCTGAGCTAAACCCTGAAGGAGGCTAAGGAAGCTGGGAGGCAGAAGCAAAGAAGGAGAACATTTCAAGTAAAGTCTCTACAAAGTCAGGAAATGAAATATCATGTTGACGTCACAACAAATAGGCCAGTTTGGCTGCAATACAGAGCATATGAAGGAGAATAATGTGGAAGAAAGCCTGCAAGGGAAACTGGAGCCAGATTGTGAAGTAAGACTTTAAAATGCCAAATAGATTCATATTTTATTCTAGAGGCAAGCCACTGGGAATTCTTATGCACAATAATGGCACAGTCAGACCTTTGCCTTAGGAACATCAATTTGGCAGCTGTGAGGAGGATGGATTAGAAGGGAACAGATTACACTGGAGGTAGGGAAACTAATTGGAAGGTGAAATGTAATGACCTGACCCAGGGGGGTGGTTTGATAGAACAAAGGGGAGTATTGTGGAGGTGGAATTGACTTGGCAACTGATTGGCAGCAAGAGAGGAGGGAGAGGAAGAGCTGAGGATGACTGAGGATTCAAACCTGGGTGACTGGAAGATAGAGCTCTTCACAGAAACAGGCATGCTAGAGAGGCAAAGTTTTAGGGAAAAGCTGAATTCTGTTTTGAACAGGAAAGAAATTTTACCAAGTGCCTATTACATGCAAAACACTATGCCAAGCACGGGGGATACAGATAGAGAAGTAAAAGACAGAGCTCACATTCTAGTGGTGGAGACAACACAGTACTGAGTTAAATATGGCTCCACTGAAAAACACATAAAACATCTCCTTCATCTCATGAAATCTTTCTCCAAATATATCAAAATGTCATTTGGACTTGACATATGTAAAGATTTTAACGTAATCGAAGGAAAGATAGAGACTGAAGACTGCAGGCTTGAATCTGGAGGTCACATTGAACTTGTTTAAAGAGATACCTACAAATGAATTGGTCTCCTCTGGGCAAGACTCATCGAGCCTAATAAAGATATCAAAGAGAAGGCTGGGCTGAAGACATTAAGAGACTTACTGGCACCCAGAAATCAAAGTTGAATGGGAAGACATTTAAAGCAATAAACACCTATGTAATGCCAGACTACAGAGTATACTTTCAGAATTGTAAAGTAGACCATAACAGAATCAGAAATTATCCTAGCAAAATCCTGTACAATTATTAACAAACACAAGAGCTGTCACACCTATAGGAAGATTAGCACTTCTGAAAAAGGAGGAAGAAGACTGATTGACTTTCTAAAATCACATGATAAAAGGTAAAAAAAAAACTACAGAAATACTTTTTGCAACAAGCAGACATTCTTTTACTGAGCAACAGTAGAAGCAGACAATAACTACAAACCACTGGCTTTCTTTGGATAAAACCAAAAGTTGTTGATAAAGCCTAAGAAATGGCTAAAATCTAAGAATGAATAAAAAAAATAGGGTGGGCAACATCTGTGTGAATCCAATCAAGGATATGAGAACAAAGGAATTTCAAGTAAACATCTGAGTCATGTACATTTATTTGTAGGAATGGAAGAATGTTGATGGCAAATCAGAATCAGGTCATTACCACTGGGAAAAACAGAAGAATTTTCCTTAAGGGGTCCAGACTTACTCATGTATAACTCCCACTGGGTTATTCCCCCACCCCTAACTCATACTTGCATTTTGAATTCCTGGGGGAGAGCTACCATTGATTAAAGATATTTTGTGGGTCCACACTCCTAAAAATATAGCTCAGATATGCCCACCAGCATGATTACCCTTAAGCCAAGAAACACAAAGCAAAAGGTGACAAAACATAACCTTGTAAATCTACAGCCTACTCTGCTACTATGTCCCCAGTGTCACCACAGTGTCCTATAGTCTCCACAATATCAGTGGGAAGAGTGGCCACATATAGAGAATATATATACAACCGTAGAGAGGCATACACACATGAAACACAAGTGACCAAGGCAGTTTACACTTCCTGCATTTCAAGGCTCCCTTTTCTTTTCTTGGAGAGTCCTTATTCTGCTACCCCACCAATCACAATGTCTCTCCTGGATAATTTGCTCAGTTAGATTTCCTAGGCCTGTTTACCTCTGGAAACTCAACTCCCTACTGCCACGGCTAACTATCTCTTGAATCCACAGTAGACTCTCTTCTCTACTTCCAGAGGTCACATCACACACACTCCTCAAAGCTGCCTTTAAAGACTGCTTAAAGATTGTTTCAATTTTTAAAAGGGTTACCAGGAACATAGCTAATCTTATGGACTGAGTGGCTTTAAAAAAAAATTAACACAACTGTTGGTGATATATAGCACACAGAAGAATATTGCATCCACATGAAACAACAGGGGTGTTTTATTGTTCTTTAGTTGTTTTTCAGTCATGTCCAATTCTTCATGATTCCATATGGCAAAGATACTGCAGTGGTTTTCCATTTCCTTCTCCAGTACATTTTACAGATGAGGAAACCGAGGCAAACAGGGTTAAGTGCCTTGAACAGGGTCACAAAGCTAATAAGTATCTAAGGCTAGATTTGAACTCAAGAAGAAGAGTCTTCCTGACTCCAGGCCTAGCACTCTATCCACTGAGCCATCTAGCTGCCCTCACAGGCAAGTGTAGACTGACAACATAGTGGCATGTAAAAACACTTTCCTAGCTTGCATGGGTTTCGTTGATTGAATTTTGGTTCCCATAAAATAAACCTAGGATCAGTTTAAAATTTGCACAAAACTGAATTTCGCATTATTTGAACTCGAGTTAAATATGACTTAGCTGTACAGACAACTCCACAGCAATTACTCAAGGGAAACTGTAGGGCAGAAAAAGGATAAGGATTGTTAAAGGTCAACAGTCTCTGTGGCCTCAGCCAAGCAATGCTGGGCTAACAGTTACCTGTGCTAGAATCATCATCATCATCAAAAAAAAGCATGATATGTTATAGAGTATTGTAGTTAATAACAACATTGATAATAATACTTGACATTTATATAATACTTTAAGGTATTCAGTTCACCCTTTTTTCAGTTGTGTCTGACTCTTCGTGATTCCATTTGGGGTGTACTTGGCAAAGATATTGGAATGGGTTGCCATTTCCTTCTCTAGTTCATTTTACAGATGAGGAAACTGAGGCAAACAGGGTTACATGACTTGCACAGGGTCACACAACTAGTAAGTGTCTAAGGCTAGATCTGAACACAGGAAGAAGAGTCTTCCTGACTCCAGACCCAGCATTCTAGCCACTATACCACCTAGCTGCTCCTACTTTAAGGTATACAAAGCATTATTCTGACTTGGAATCAAGAGATTCTTAATGAAGACTTGGAATGGTTTCACCTGGGGCAAAAACAGTTGAGGAGACTTGATGGGGGACAATATGAAATATAGCCCAATTGAAGAAGCAGTCCATCTCTCACCCTGCCCTGAGGGATTGGGGGCATGCAAGCCCTGCTAGAGGGTGCCACAGTGGTGAGATGCTGAGGGTGGTTGCACTACATGGCCAACATGTATCAGCAGAGGAACTTTAGGTGAAGCACAGGGATGATGGTCACTACAAGGAAGAATCTTGCCTTCCTGGGGAAGAAGCATACTCCCATCAGATTTCAGTGTCCTGGGGCAAAGCCCCACTCACTTCATGTTAGTTATATCTCTGTGTTATATATCTTTTATCTCTGTGATCATGGGCAAATCATTTCACCTATCTTAGGCTCAGTTTCCTCATTGGCTAAATGGGAATGATGATATATACTCTATCTACCTCTATCTGCCTTGTAAACCTTGAAACATTAGAGTGTTTTTATTATTAATATCTTCAGGAAAGAATCCTTTTCTCACTCTCCTGAAAAGGGCGGATGATTGCATTCTATCCCCGGGCAAGCAACCAAACTGACATCAATATTTCTTTTGTTTTGCATGGACAAATCCTGTCCCGTATTGGAGTTCTATCATTTTTGTCCTTATATATCACCTCATCTGTTCCAAACCGCTAACAAACTGATGCCTTTTGTATCAAAGCTTCATTATCATCGGAGAAGAAATGAGTCTTCCCATTTTTTGTACTACTGCCAGCAAAGGTCATGTTAGTTCACTCCTTCTTGCTGGAATTCACAGTCATTGGTATTTTATAGATCATAGAATCATAAATTTAGAGCTAGGAGGGATGTTAGATGCATCTATTCCACTCTTTAGATGCATCTATGCCATGGGGCAGATACTAGTGGCACAGTGGCTAGAGCACTGGACCTCAAGTCAGGAAGACTTATCTCCATGAGTTCAAATCCAGCCTCAGACACGTACTAGGTGTATGACCCTGGGCAAGTCACTTAAGCTGGTTTGTCTTTGTTTCTTCATCTCTAAAATGAGCTGGAGAAGGAAATGGCAAACCAGTCCACTATCTTTGCCAAGAAAATCTCATTATTGAAAAAGGACTCGAACACAAACTACATTCCACTCTCATCATTTTACAGATAAGGAAACTGAGACCCAGAGAAGTTTAATGACTGACCCAATGTTACTCAGGGAGTACATGAAAGAGCTAGAACGTGCTAAGTCCTCTGACTAGAAACGCATTAATCTTTCCTCTACATCATTTTTCTATCTAATACAACAACAAGTTTCCAGATGGATGTGATGTCTGTCCCTGCTCAACTCCAGGACACTACTAGATGGTATAATAGATAGAGGCAAACAGAAATGATGTGACTGGCCCAGGGTTACACAGCTCGTAAGTGCCTGAGGCTGGATTTGAACTCACCTTCTTGACTCCAAGCCCAGAACACTGTGTTACCTATCTAGGAAGGAAGGTTAACTCTAGTTCAAAAAAAGAAAGATGACCAAATCAAAGACAAAAAAATCTATAAACAAAACTCTGCAGTCTTAATCATCTATATGACACAGTTTGTACCCATATTTTCCCAACTTCACTAGGAAGAAGAGCAGAAGCTTTCCTCCACCTGTCTCTCAGAAACTTTAATATCTTTATATACCATAATCATACCATAATCAGTATCTTCACCAGAATATTATTTTTTTCATCTCCTTATGCTTCCAGATCTCTTTTGGAAACTAGGAATTTCAATGATTGATAATGCTCACAAAAGACATATGTTCGGTTGTATGCAAAGAAAAACAAATACATTTTTCCTTGGACTTCCTTCAATACTGTGGCAAGAACTCCCACCATTTGTTCAAGATTAATAAACTGCAAAAGGAATCCTGAGTGATTTTATTCAGATTTAGGCAATCTTAAATTTCCATGCATAGTCACTGATATAAACCCACTGCTCAAACTCCAAAGAATCTCAATTTACCCAGCTGAAAAAGAACAACCCATGTGATGGTTCCCCTAGCCAACCAATCCCCAGTGTTGTTATTTCATGTACAACACACACACATACACACATGCCCCTGAGTAAGTGCTTCAGAGAAATAAAGTACACAGACTTTTCACAGGTGAATAACATAAGGTATTAATTACCTTAAAGGTCCTCGGGGAGGAAAAAAGTCCCTTCTTATGGGTCTTTTCCAAATTCTTGAGGTGTAAGAGGGCAGTTTCTCTTTCTCAGATTTCTTTAATTCCAAGGATTATTTCTAAACATTTTTATGCTATGTAGGCTGCTTTTGCAGATGACTGCTTCTAGTCTGGAATTGCCAGTCATTTGTCTCGCGCCACTCCATGTGCTCTCCAGCCTCCTCTTCCTGTTGTCCTAGGGCACCTGGCTAATGCCAAAGTGGAGAGTCATCTTCCTACCCAGCCAGTCCCTTTCCAACCGGTTCTTTCAGTCTTTGCCCCAGTTGGCTTTCAACCTAAGCAGAAGCCACACCCTCTCTGGATGAGCCTGGAAGGCTCTCTTGAACTGAATTAAAAAACAAGTTACCTGCCTAAGGTTCTAACCTTGCTGTGTATTGGGTGCTATGTGATTCAAAAACGTTAAATAGAACTTTGGAATAGATGCTAGCTTCAGGTGAGCTTGTAGTTGCATGCCTGCCCATCCTGCCATGTTGGGAAACAGGCAGAGGTTACAGAGTAGGATGTGAGATCAATACATCCTCCTAGAGGTTATTAACTTCTTTTCTCATATATTTTATTTTATATCTTGGCAATGCCAAAAAGTCATAAAAAATATGGATCATATCATCTCATATCATGTCATTTTTTAAGGTTTGCAAAATATTTTTAAATTTTAAAATATGTCTTTATCAATGTCATCTGTTTCTTACATCATTGGTTATGCTGTGTATGCTTCCCTTTTGCCTGCAGAGAGACATCTCATATAACAAATAGTATTTTATTAAAGAGGGGGAAAAAAAATCAGCACAACTGGTCAATACACTGAAAAAGTCTGAAAACGTGCAGTATGTAACACCTGTGGACCTCCCATCTCTACGAAGGGATGGATTAGGGGTGTTTTTTCGTACCTCTTCATTTGAGTCCTTTGTGAGCTTTACAATTTTGTTATAGTCATTTTTTATTTTTTTAGCGTGTGGTTGAACTTTCCAGTTACACTGTTGTAGTTATTATGAATATTGCTTTCTTGGCTCTGCTTACTTTACTCTGCATCAGTTCATGTATATCTTTCCATGCTTCTCTGTATCTATCACACATCATTTCTTACACCATAGCTGTACTACATTTTGTTTAGCTATTCCCCAGTCAATGGGCATCTCTATTACTTCCAATTCTTTGTTGTCACAAAAAATGCTGCTATAATTATTTCGGTGTACATGGTGATTTTCTTCCTATCAGTGATCTTCTTGGGGTAGAAGCCCAGTAAAGGGATCTTTGGGTCAAAGTGTTAGACATTTTAGTCACTTTATTTGCATAATTCCAAATTGCTTTCCAAAATGGTTATACCATTTTATCATCCCACAACCCTTAAATATTGCATTTTTTGTCATCTTTACCAATTTTCAGGGTGTGAGGTGAAACCTCAGGGCCTGTTTTGATTTGTATTTCTCTCAATATTAGTGATTTGGAGCATTTTTTTTTCATGTAATTGTGAATACTTTGCAGTTCTATTGAGAACTGTCTGTTCATATCCTTTGACCACTTATCTTTTGGAGAATGGTTATTAATTACACACACATGCACACACACACACATATACACATACACACACACACACACACTGTTTCTGTCTCTTGGATGTCAAAACCTTATTACAGAAATTCGATGCAAAGATTTTTTTTCCTATTACATCACTTCCCTCATTATCCTTGGCACATTTATCTGTGTGAAACCTTTTCTGTTTCATGTAAAAAAAAATTATGTATTTTTATCTTTTCTTATTGCCTCTGTCTCTTCTTTGATTAAGACTACTTCTCCTACCCTTAGCTGTAAGAGGTATATGATCTGCTCCTCTTCTGATTTTTTTTTATAATCTGATCACTAGTATCAAGGTAATGTATCCATTTAGAATATATTGTGGAACAATAATCCAAGACAATTCTAAAGGACTCATGATGAAAAATGCTCTTCATCTCCAGAGAAAGGACTGATAGAATCTGAATGCAGATCGAAGCATACTGTTTTTCACTTTATTTTTTCCCCATTTGAGTCTCTGTCTTCTTTCACAACATGACTAATACAGAAATACGTTTTGCATGACTGAACATGTATAACCTATATCAAATTGCTTACGATCTCAGAAAGGGGGGAGATGAAAGAAGGAGGGAGAAAATTTGGAATTCTAAAAAAAGAATGTTAAAATTGTCTTTACATGTAATTGGGGAAAAATAAAATATTATTTTAAAAAATAAAATATATTGTAGAGTGTGGTATAAGATGTTGATCTAGGCTTAAAGTGGAAAGCCAGACTGCTTTCCAGTCTTCCTAGCAGTTTTTATCCAATAAGGAGCTTTATTTTTCCCTTAGATAATTTATGTTTTCTACTTTATCAAACACTGGGTTACCGATTTCAATTGTTTCTGATTCTCCTTTGTCTGATCTGTTCTATCGATCTACTTTTCTAACCTATACCAAATGGTTTTGATGATTGTGGCTTTATAATAGTTTGAGTTCTGGAAGGGCTATTCCTCCCTCATCTCTATTTCTTTTTGCCATTCTCTTGATAGGCTACATTAAAAAAAATTTCCAAATGAATTTTATTATTATTTTATCAAGTTCTATAAAGTATCCCTTGTAATTTTATTGGTAAAGCATTAAAACCGCAAGTTAATTTTGGAAGTGTTTCATTTTCATTATATTGGCACAGCCTCACCATGAGCACTGAATATTCTTCCAGCTATGTAAGTTGTCTTTATTTCTTTAAGAAGTACTTTCTAATTGAATCTATACAAGTCTTTTGTGGGCTTTGGGAAGTTGACCCGCAGATATGTTATGCATTTTTGTAGTTATTTGGAGTGGGATTTCCCTTTCTATTTTTGCTTCTTGGGTTTTGTTATCGTCATCATCATTATTATTATTATTATTTAGAAATGCTGTTGATTTTGAAGGGTTTATTTTGTAACCTGCAACTTTGCTGAAGCTATTAATTGCTTCAATTATTATCTTCACTGATTCCTTAGGATTTTCCAAGTATACTACCATATAATTAGCTAATAGGATAATTTTATCTCCTTTCTGCCTACCTATATTTTCAGTTTCTTTCTCTTGTCGTTACTGTTGCTAGCATTTCCAGAACTGTATCAAATAATAGTGAAGAGAGTGGGCATCCTTGCTTCACTTTCACACTTATTAGGAAGGGTTCTAATGTATACCTATTATATATTATGCTTGCTTTAGGTTTTAGATAGATTCTTTTATGATATTAAAAAAGTCCTTCTTTGCCTTCACTTTGTAGGATTTTTTTAGTACAAAAAAGAGATGCACTTTGTCAAAGGTTTTTTTCTACATCTATTGAGACAATATTTTGGTTTTTGTTTTGATTGTTTGTTGATTGTTTTCCCAATGTTAAACCATACTTGCAGCCCTGGTATAATTCCTACTTGGTCATAATGAATGATTTTGTGGATAAATTATTGTAGTCTATTTGGTAGGATTGTCTAAAATTTTTGAGTTAATATTCATTAATGATATGGGCCTATACTTTTCTTTCTGTATTTTAGCTGTCCCTGGCTTAGGTATTAGGACAATATTTTTTTCATAAGAAATATATATTCTTGTAGGGTGCATTCTTTCTCACTTTTAGAGAATAATTTGTAAAAAATTGGTCCTAGTTTCGTATGGTTTCAATTCCATATCCTGAGGGCAAGAAATATACTAGAATTCTGAAATCCAAGAGAATTTGTGCTTTCATGGAACAGCTAGGTGGTGCAGTGGATAGAATGCTAGGCCTGGAGTCAAGAAGACTCTTCTTCATGAGTTCAAACCTAACCTCAGACACTTACTAGCTATAAGACTCTGGGCAAGTCACTTAGCCCCATTTGCCTCAGTTTCCTCATCTGCAAAATGAGCTGAAGAAGGAAATGACAAACCAGTATCTTTGCCAAGAAAACCCCAAATGAGGTCACAAAGAATTGGATGTTACAGAAACAACTGAAAAACAACAAGAACAACATATTTCTGGCTAGTGCTAAAAGAACTGGGAGTGAAATGCACACTCGCATCAGCTTCCATTTATGACTATAGAATAAATATTTGCTCAAAAAAGCTGTTGGAGGATTGAGCAAATCTTAAAGCTCTAGACTTTGAGAAAAATTGGAAGTTCACTCCTGTGGTTTCTGTGTCCCTGAGATCACCGATGGTGAATATATAATTCTTCACTGAAAGGATTACATGATCTGCTATTAAACTGTATTTTAGCTGAACTAGGCTCACAGCATCATGTAATTTCAGAGTTATAATGGACCTTGGAGATCATCTTCTTCCTCAAGATGAGGAAATTGAAGTCCAGAGAGATTCAAGTCCAAGGTCACTTCACTGAAGTTTCTTTAGTGTGGTTGCTTCTTCTTCTGACTCTGGCTGCTGTTGCCATCTATGACACATCTTCATGAGTTGCTACTGGGAAAAAATTCATCTACTAGACAAGCTTCTGGTAGTGAGCCTCTCTGATCCTCTATGAGGGTGGTTCTCAGATGGTTCTTAGGTTCCCCATCCTTCAAAAGGCTCATACATGAAGCATTTCTGGCTTGATAAGTCCTTCCAGACCCTGATCTCTGATGATAAAGACTTCCATTATGCAATGAGACAGCGGAGTAGGGCTTCAGGGGATGAGCACTATTTTCATAACCGATATGCTGACTCAGATGCCTACTTGTTTGTTTCTTTAAATCTTTAATAATTTATGCATGCGTTGAGGATACCCTTGATTAAAATAGGAAAAGGAAACAGGTATGCCAGTTAGTGGCACAGCTGTGTAGTCCCTATTACTGGGGAGGCTGAGTTTGGTAGATTGCTTGACTGAGGGAGTTCTGAGCTGTAAGAAGGCTAAAGTTTAAGTGGTCTTACTTAGTCCAGCACCGATATGAGAAGCCCCTGGCAATGGAAGTCCACCAGGCTGCCTAAAGAACTGCCCTGCCCATCAGCTGGGGGATTGGGCCACATGAGTGACCAATGCATTTCTAGGCTAGGGAGATTCAGCGAGAGATAGGGAGAGGCAGAGGGAGGAGAGGGAGAGGGAGAGGGAGGGAGAGAGAGAGAGAGAGAGGCAAAGCAAACTCTCATAGATAATTTTTTATATTAAATACCTGAGAAGGTAAGAGAATATAAGATTCAATTATGGCTACTATTTCTCGATTACAAAAAAGCATTTGACGCAAGAGAGCAAAATTCAGCCTTTGAGATTTTCCTCCAACATGAGATTTACCACGTATATGTTAAATCATACAAGATTCCATGAAAGGTTTCAATCCTGGAGATAACTTGGTTTAAGGATTCTTGGCATAGCAACATCAAATGAAGTACCAAAGTGGGAAACAGTCACAAAAAGTGTTCATCAGTAATATGGAGAATGTCTTGTGCAAAGTCCAAATAGAAGAGGGATTCTCTCTTTATGAAGAGGTTTTCCTCAGGCTACACCTGTTTCCAGATGACGCTGTACCAACTGCATCCAGCCCAAGAACGCTGCATCTTCCATGAGATCTAGTCATTCAAAACAACAAAAACAGAAAGTATCCAACCATCCACATAGAAAAAAATGGAAGAACAAATATTGCCCAGATTATGACATGTACCTGTACAAGCACCTCAGTGTACATTTTTATATATATATATATATATATGTATGTATGTATGTATATGTGTGTGTATATACATATGTATGTATATGTATATATGTATACACACATAACATACACACACTTTAGGCAGGCTCTACAGATGGGCAATGAGCTTTGTTCAAACGAGAGGAGGACAATGGACTGAACTGCCTTTAGAAAACTGCACATAAATGACTCTGTTCATTGCTGAAAAAGTGTAAAAGACTATCTTTTTAAACACCTGTGTGTTTCTAATGTTGCTATTTGGCTATGAATCATACAATAGCAGGACTTCAGGAAAGTCATAATTGCAAGTTATCCAAAGAGCTGTAGTTAAAACCGTGTTGGGCTCCCGTGGTAGTCCCTGATTCCATCCCTCCACCCAATGGTGTGCTGGAGCTGATTCATATTGGTCTGAGAGCCAGTTGTTGAATTTTCAGTGCCAGCAATTATTCCTAGATAATACACAAACAATACAAATCTGGGCTTGATTTATTCTTTTGTTGATTGTTTAGAATTAAGGAAGAGATGGAAAAAATGTTAATCAGACAAAACTTAAAAGTACATCTCGTGTACAATATTTTTTTTTCTTGGACAGCTTGTTCTTAAATATTTACTGACACATCCCTGACTCCACCCTTCCCCATGAGTGTTTCATTCTGTTCCAGTATTAAACCTAAACTACCAGGGAACTGGCCTATGTCAGTGCTAACCCAGAACACCCTAGAATTCGGAGGACAAGCTGTAGCTAGCCAGAGCTCTGGCGACCTGATCTCTCCATGAAATGTATCCTCCAACTATCTATAGAAAGGAGGGTGCCTGGGGCAGTCATCTTATAATTTTTCACCCAACTGCATTCCTGGACTACATCATTGTTTACAGAAACTCATCATTCTGCAAGATTCTGTCAATTCTGAAAGTCACACCTCCCTAGTACCCCATGCCTCTGGGACCCCTATGCCTGGTATCTGAGGGGAAGAAGCAGATGCATGCTAGCAGCCAAGATGCCAAAGGGGAAAGCCAGTTCTGCTGAAAGAGACATGTGAGGACAACCACTCTCTTCTGGTTTTCTTCCTACCTATCTGACCATTTCTTCTCTGTCTCCTTTTTTGGATCCTCTGGATTCTGGATTCTAGATTCCAGATTACACCTCTAACCATAGGTATCCCTTAGAATTCTGTCCTGGATCTTCTCTTCTCCCTCTTTGTTACTTTCCTTGGTGATCTCATGGATCATCTCCTATGGATTTAGTTATCGTCTCTGTACTGATGATTTTCAGATCTACATATCCTGCCCCAATCTCTCCACTGACCTCCAATCTCACATCTCCAGCTGCCTTTCAGACATCTCAAATTGGTTGTCCAGTAGACATCTTAAATTCAAAATGTCCAAAACAGAACTCATTTTCCCCCCTAAGTCCTCCCCCTCCCCTTTTCCCTTTTACCACAGAGGACAACACCATCCTCCAGGCACAAAACCTAGGAGTCATCCTGGATTCCTCACTATCTCTCACCCCCATATCCAAGGTGTTGCCAAAGCCTGTCAATTTCACCTTTGCAACATTTCTTATAAATGGCCCCCTTTCTCCTCTGACACCGCCACCACACCTGGATTATTGCAACAGCCCGTTCCAGGGTCTGCCTGCTTCAAGGCTCTTCCCACTCCAATGCATCTTCTGTTCAACTACTAAAGCGATTTTCCTAAAGCACAGGTCTGATCACGTCACACACACAAACACCCTCCCCAATAAACTCCTGTGGCTTCCTATTGCCCCTGGGAGCAAATACAAGATGCTCTGTTTGTATTCAAAGCCCTTCATAACCTAGCCCCCTCCTACCTTCCCAGTTTTCCTTCACCTTGTTCCCAGACAAGTACTCTTCAATCTAGTGACACTGGCCTCCCAGCTGTTCCACGAACAAGGCACTCCATCTCTTGGTTCTAGGCATTCTTTCTGACTGTCTCCCATTCTGGAATGTTCTCTCTCCTCTTCTCAGTCTATTAACCTCCTTGGCTTCCTTTAAATCACAACTAAAATCTCACCTTCTACAGGAAGCCTGCACCAACCTCTAATTTCAATGCCTTCCTTATGTTAATTATTTCCTATTTATCCTGTATATAGCTTGCTTTCTATATATTTTTCGCATGTTGTCTCTCCCATTAGATTGGAAGTTCCTTGAGGACAGGAATTGTCTTTTGCCTCTTTTTGCATCCCTAGCACTTATCACAGGGCGCCTGGCACTTAGCAGGTGCTTAATAAATGTTGATTAATTGATACATTCTTCTCTATCACCTCTATACTTGGAGAAAGCGGGCTCAAGCTTAAAGTAGTTGCCACAAAGTATTTACTGTATCAAGTTCCCTTCTGGATTCACCATAGCAAGTGGATGAGTTGCTCCCTCTTGACCATGTAGAATTCACTGGGTCAAACAGGTCATGCCTTGCTGGGCTCAACTATCAGCAAATTCTGGCATGGACTCCCAACCTCAGACCTCAGGTGGCTTGGTCTTCACTAACACCTCACTAGGCTCTGCTGCTGACAAATTCTAGCACGCATTTCAAACCTTTTGAAGCTCACAAGATCATGACTATCTCTGAGATTCCTTTATAACATAGAATAGAGACAGGAGCAATACCAGAGTGTGTGGATGTGGCTTCATGCAGGCTCCAGACGGAAAGCATCTGAGAGCCCGCCCTCACTCCACACTCAGGCCCCCAACAACTCATTCTCCTCCCTTGCCACTTGGGAAGGAAAGAGATTAAGTTACTCTTCTTGAAGTCTTTTGTCTGTACTAAAGAATTCTATTCTGGTTCACCAACCAATAGGAAAGCCCTTCCTTCACCACAAGGAAAGAACAGGAAACAGAATATTTTTGTATGACCTGATACAATGTCTGGTACATATTAGGTGCTTGATAAATGTTTACTGAATGAATGAATGGTCAATCGGACCCTTCAATTTCATGTCCTCTTGTACTTCCATAAGAAGGGTCCCTAAACATACATGCTTCTAGGACTAAGCCCTCATGGACTAGTCCCCTACTAAACCAATACTTTTTTAAAAAGATATGAATGTTCATAGTGTCTAATGACCAACCCAACATCAAAAAAAAATTGGTTATAAAAAGAAGACAGATTTTAGGTAACTTATTACCAATGATAACTTACTCATGACATGTGACATAGCATAGTAATATCATACACTCAAAAGGTGATAAAATGTTATCAAATTAGATGACATATGTACAGATTTTTGCAAATTTTTTTTGCTAAACAAATGTTAGCTATTAGAAGTAGGAATCTGGCAGCTACTGTTATAACTACAACTCTGAATGCTAAAAGTCATCCTGTCCAAATCTCTAAGTTCACAGATGAGGAAACTGAGGCCCAGAAAGTTCAAGTGATTTGCCCAATATCTCACAGTAAGTGGCAGTGTTGGGATTTGAACTTAAGTCTTACTCTATTCCATTGACATCATCAATGTCAATTTCTGTATGACAGAAAAAGGAGTCAGTCACATCACAAAAGCAAAGGAAAACAAACTGACAGCTTAAATGTCACTTTGATAACTTGAGATCTTTTTTTTTTTTAACAGAAGAGAGCTTTCCACACATGAGGAGAGCCTCTTTGACAGACTTAACAAAGAAACAGACATGGAAAATACAAAACTTGTCTGGACCAATTGTGATCTGCACAAGTGGAGAGAAAACCCATACCAATCAGATTTTTAGAACTGAAGCAATGAAGTATGTAAATCACAATTTAATTCTTACTAATTCAATGCTTTATAGCAAAATCTCTCCACACAAGTCTTGCTCTGATTCCTCTTTGCAGTATGGAAACCCTTGATTCTATCTCTTTGTCTCTGATTTTGTCTCTAAGTCTCTATCTCTCTACCTCTATCTTTCTCTGTCTCTCTCATTCTTTCTGCCTGGGCATCCCTATATTTCCCAAGCTAGAAGTGCAAGGGATACTCATGGACCCATTATTATTGATATTGGAGCTCAATTTCCAACCTGGGCCAGTTAATCCCTTCTTAAGCAACCTGGTGATACCCTGTTCATCATACTAGTGACAAGCTGTACAGATACCCAATCAACTTAGCCCTATTTCAACTTAGAACTTCTGGGCTCAAGAAATCCATCATTCTTCTTAGCCTCCCTGGTAGCTGGGATTATAGTCATAGACCACCATGCCCAGCATGACCTTTGACGCTCAAATATAATGAAAGCACAGCATAAATTCTGAGAAGTCCTACCATGCTGGCAAGGTTTTGAGTAGAGTCCTGGTGACATTCTGTAACAGCTTTTCAAGGACCACCTTAGCTAAGCATAGAAAGGCTTTCATCAGTGGCCTGGGAACTAAGTGATGAATTCTTTGGCTATGGCAGCCTATGAAACAAAGGAAGATACAAAATGTCCCCCTCTCCTGTGTATCATCCTTCTATTTCTGTAATGATGATAGCAGAGTGATGAAAAAGAGGATCAAAGGTACTAAGAATTATATAGTTTTTAGACCTTCTATAAATGTTAATTTAATTACTAAGCATGAGACTCTAGTCTAATGACCAATAAGCTGATAGACTATTGAAATAACTGGATCATATCAATGTCGACATTTTTACTGTAAATGAAACCGGAGCCACTTCATCTCTCTCGTTCTCAGGTGCAGCCTAAGAGAAGGATGGCTCACAGGTTTTCCTAGTCAAGGTTAACAAAGCTGAAAGTGGAGTTGGTTTCATGGTGTGTCCAAAGGCAATGAGAAACATAAATTTGTGGGACACTTAGTCATTCCACCTTGCAGTGCTCATGAACATAAGCAAACAACAACAATAATAAATACCAAGAAGATTATTGCAGCTTATGCACCAACAGTTGTTTCATAAGATAAAGAGTGTGATAGGACCAATATCTATCAGGGCTCCCTCCTCCTCCAGCAACAAGGATGCAACAGGCATTAGTTTTCCCTAAAACATGACAAAACTGTCCCTAGGACTTAACTGACTCCTGCTTCCCATGACACGGCTTTCTGGTCATCTAAGGGCATAAAAAAATGCTATCCACATGGAGTTGGGGCCCCTCTGACTTTGTGAATATCTGAAGATCACTCAAGTCACCACACTTAATTCTACTAACCCGATACTTTTCTATATGGAGATTTTTTTTCATTCCTCCCTCTCTCCCTCCCCTCCCTTCTTACAAAAATCATAGGCAATTTGATATAGGTTACACATGTGCTATCACGTAAAACATATTTCCATATTAGTCATAGTTGTGAAAGAAGGAGCAGATCAAAAGGAAAAAAAACAGGAAAAAGATTAAAGCAAGTGAAAAGTATGCTTCAATCTGCATTTAGCGTCCATCAGTTCTTTTATCTGGATGCGGATAGCATCTTCCTTCATGAGTCCTTTGTACTTGTCTTGGATCATTGCATTGCTGAAAAGAGCTAAGTCATTCAGAGTTTATCATCACACAATATCTCGGATACTATATACAATGTTTTCCTAGTTCTGCTCATTTCAGTTTGCATCAGTTTGTGCAAGTCTCTCCAGGTTTTTCTGAAATCTGACAGCTCATCATTTCTTATTGCACAATATATTGTATTCCATTACATTCATATTCCACAGCTTGTTCAGCCATTCCCCAATTGATAGGCATCCCCTCACTTTCTGATATTTTGCTACCACAAAAAGGGCTGCTACAAATATTTTTGCATATGTAGGTCCTTTTCCCTTTTTAAGGATCACTTTGGGATACAGATCTAGTAGTGATATTGCTGGATCAAAGGGTTTGATCAAAACAGTTTGATTACACTTTGGGCATGGTTCCAAATTGCTCTCCAGAATTGATGCATTAGTGTCCCAAATTTTCCACATTCTCTCCAACATTTATCATTTTCCTTTTTTGTCTTTTAGCCAATCTAATAGGTGTGAGGTGGTATTTCAGAGTTGTTTTAATTTGCATTTCTCTAATCAAAATTGATTTATAGCACTTCTTCATATGCCTATAGATGGCTTCGATTTCTTCATCTGAAAACTGCCTATTCATATCTTTCAACCATTTATTAATTGGGGAATGGCTTATATTCTTATAAATTTGACTCAGTTCTCTACATATTTGAGAAATGAGGCCTTTATCAAAGACACTTGCTGTAAAGTTTCCCATCTTTCTGCTTTCCTTCCAATCTTGGTTCCATTGATTTTGTTTGTCCAAAAGCTTTTTAATTCAATGTATTATCTATTTTGCATTTTGTAATGCTCTCTATCTCTTGTTTGGGCAAGAACCTGTAATTCACTTAACTTCTCCTTTAAGAATTTGGATGCCATACTGTTTGGTGCATATATGTTTAGTATTGATATTACTTCATTTCCTATGGTACCTTTTAGCAAGATGTAGTTTCCTTCCTTATCTCTTTAAATTAGGTCTATTTTTGCTTTTGCTTTGTCTGAGATCAGGTTTGCTAGCCCTGCTTTTTTTTTCACTTCAGCTGAAGCATAATAGATTCTTCTCTAATCCTTTACCTTTACTCTGTGTGTGTCTCTCTGCTTCAAGTGTGTTTCTTGTAAATGACATATCATAGGATTCTGGTTTTTGACCCACTCTGCTATCTGCTTCCATTTTATAGGATAGTTCATCCCATTCACATTCACAGTTATGATTACTAATGGTGTATTTCTCTCCATCCTATTTTCCCTCCTGTTTGTCCTTTCTCTCCTTTTATACTTTCCCTTCTTGACAGTGTTTTGCTTCTGTCTGCCTCCTCCCTCCATCTGCCCTTTCTTCTGTCAGTTCACCACCATACACACACACCTTTACTTAATCTCCTGCTCTCCTACTTTTTCTGTTAAGAAAGATAGATTTCTATATTCAACTGATTATATATATTATTCCGTCTTTGAGCCAATACCGATAAGAGGAAGGTTCAAGAGATGCCCATCACCTACCCTCCCATCCTTCCCTCCACTGTTACAGGTCTTTCTTACCTCTTCAAGTGAAATAATTTACTCTATTCTACCTCTCCCTTCCTTCTGTACCCAGTGTACTCCTCTTTCTCATCCCTTAATTTTTTATGTCATTCCCTTAAATCCACCTCATACCCATAGCCTCTATGTATATTCCTTCTAGCTGTACTCTTGATGATTCAATTTTTAAAAGTTACAAGCATCATCTTCCCATGTAAGAATGTAAACAGTTTAACTCTATTGAATCCCTTATATTTTCGTTTCCCTTTTCCTTTTTAGGTTTCTCTTGGGTCTTGATATTGGGGATCAAATTTTTTTTGTTCTCTTCTGGTCTTCTTATGAAAGCTTGAAATCCTTCTATTTCATTGAATAACTACTTTTTCCCTGAAGTATTATGTTTAATGCTGGGTAAATGATTCTTGGTTGTAGCCCGAGCTTCTTTGCCCTCCAGAATATCATGCTCCTTGACCTCTGATCCTTTAATTTTGCAGCTGTTGAGTCTTGTGTAATCCTGATTGTGGTCCCTCAATATTTAAATTGTTTCTTTCTGGCTGCTTGCAAGTATCAAAATTCCCCTAAGTCTGGCCACTGGAGTCTGTCCATTCCCCCGGCTATGCTGAGGCATGTGGGGGGTCCTGGTTGCTGGTGTTTGCCTGCTCCACTGTACTGGGGCTCAGGATCTCCAGCTGCTTTAATGAGGTAGGGCTTGCTGGGATACTTTCTGCACTGGAATGAGCTCCATTTTACCTGAGTGAGACGTGTCTTTCTTGCTGATCTTCCAAGTTTCTTGGGCTAAAAGATTGTTTCACCTCATCTTTTTGCTGGTTCTGTTGTTCCAGGATTTGTTTGGGGGCTCTATTGTTTGGCGGTGAATATGGAGAGTTACAGTGATTTATTGCTTACTCGGCCATCTTGGCTCCCAGAAAGTCTCTTCACAAAACGGTTTTTTAAAAGCGTCAAAAACAGGCAGTTCAGAAAATACCATGCTTTGATAAAGTTCATTGTGGCAAAAGCTGGAGTCAATGAGACCACATTTTTTTTAATTCTCTTCAAAAACAAAAACCAAACCACTCCCACTTTTTTTTCTAAAAATGAGAGCTTTGTCAGCCTATTTCACTCTAAACTAGGTATAGAAAACAAAATAACTTTCTTTACTATAGTGTGGACTTTTTAAAGAAAGATTTCTGGTGTGTGAATCCCAGGGGTGGCACTTCCTGATGATTTCTTGTCCTTTCTAAGCTTTGCCTCAATCGTCTCTGGTCCTATAGGAAGCACAAATCTTGACTTAATCTGGAGCCTGCGCCATGTATTCATCATCTACTGAACTGATGAAGGAGAGAGATGGGGCAGGGCAGCAACAGATTCCAAACTAACAACTGGAGGTGGATGAAGAAATATTGAAAGAAGGACTGTCCCAGTGCTCATGGTCTGGAGAGCACCCACCCCTCCTGTCACTCCCAAACTGCAGCTAAACAGCATGCCATTCTGTCGCCTCTAAGGGTTGGACTTTAAGGCTGATAATCATGCTCACCCAGAATGCCTCTCTGTCAACTCTAAGGGTTGGGTTTCAACCGAATCTTACTCCCATTAGGCCCAGCTCTCTCCTCCAGCTTCCTCTCCTTTACGTTTCATAAACAATACTAGCTCCAAAACAAGCCAGAAAGAGAGAATTAGGAATTGGAATTTTCTTGTGAGCCTCTTTCTGCGCCTGGACTGTGGATTACCTGTGAATCTGTGACCTAGAAAACGCAGATTATTCCTCAGTGATTAGAATCACATTAACTAAGTCTTTATTGGGTTAACATTTTCTTCGTCATTATGTACTTCAAAGTTTATCTCCTTTAGTGTTGATTAGTATTATGGGAAGTTGAGATGAAGAGAAAGGCTACCAGTCTCCCTTTAGGGACTGCAAGGAGCAAAACAGGTTATAACATCAGTTGCTATTTCCAGAATGAGAAACTAAATGAACTAATCATCAATATTACACTATTTACTATTACACTATCTATATCACAGATAAAGTGCTGGACTGGAGTCAGGGAGAGCTGGATTTAAGTCTCGACCATGATTTACTAGTATTGTGACCGTTGGCAAATCATTTGAGGGTCTGGGTTCAAATCCCACTTCAGGCAATTATTACCTATGTGACTTTGGGCCAATCTATGAACCTGTTACCTCATGGGTCAAATGAGAGAAGTTGAATTAGATGACTTATAAGGTTTTTTTCTGACTCTAAACTGATGCTCTTCAGCGCCTCAGGCAATTTCCTATCTGTCTTCTTGCTTTGAATTCCAGCCCTGGAGCAGGTATTGTACTGATTGATTAGCCTGTACATGAGCACAGATTTACTGAGCTCACTCTGTCTAGCCTAACAGAAGCGAATCAGTCCTTTTCTCCTCCTCATAGTCTTACCATCATCTGGTGGCTGCCAACCCTTTTCACTGATCGAGTTAGGAACCATAATAATGATAATAATGATATTAATGATAATAATGATGACAGCTGGCATTTATATATCACTTTAAGTTTTGTAAATATATACTTTATATAGATATAGATATCTACATATAGATACCTATACATATTTCTATATAGAGAGAGATATAATCACATTTGATCCTCACTACAATCCTAGGAGGTAAAAGCTACCCTTATTCCTATTTTTATAGATGAAGAAACTGAGGCTGATAGAAGTTAAATTGTCCAGGGTCACACAACTAATAAATCCGAGGCAGGATTCAAACTCAGGTCTTTCTGACTCCCACGTCCAGTGATCTATCCACTGTGCTACCTACTTGCCTCATAAAACCAACAGTGCCATTTCTATTAGAAAGAGAATGTCAGTCAACTGCCCTATGGTTCCACTCACCATCCCTGTGGCTTTCTAAACCAATACACCCTTCCCCTAGTTACGTGTTATGTCCTCTGGTAGAATGTAAACTCCTTGAGGACAGAGACTGTCTCATTTCTATCCCTGGTGTTTGGCATATAATAAATGCTTTTTCATTCATTTATTGCTAAGTCATTGATGTTTCTGTTCCACAGTTAGAAGAACTCCACTCCCACATTGGGAGTTCTCCACACTGATGAAATCATGGATTCTTCACATATTTACATAGTTCCTCATAATTTGTTGTTACCTTCCATGAGAAATAGGTCACAGGGTGTATATGGTTCTCTCGCTAAACATTTGAGATTATAAAAGGAGAACAGGAGAGTTGAAGGCAATAGATAGAAGTGAAAGAGATAGAAAAGAAGCCTTGCTTTCTTCTTCTCTATCACAAATCCTGTATTTTTTTTTCCTGAAAAACCAGCTAGAACAGGTACACAAATAGAGGTCATGGCCAGAGAGATGGGTGACACATGCCCTCCCTTCCTGACTCTACCTCCATTTAAAACCTCATCATTCTGAGCTTTTGCCCTCCTAGTGTCTTGCAGGTGGACAAGCACTGGAGCTCTGCAAAATCATTTTCCTTAATGATTCAATAGGGCAGCTATATGAGAAGATTCATCTTCCTGAGTTCAAATCTGGCCTCAGACACTTACTAGCTGTGTGACCCTGGGCAAGTCACTTAACCCTGTTTGCCTCAGTTTCTTCATCTATAAAATAAGCTGGAGTAGGAAATGGCAAACCACTCCAGTATTTCTGCCAAGAAAACTCCAAATGGGATCACAAAGAGTAGACACAACTGAACAACAAACAAAAATGATTCAATTCAACCCAATCAACATATATAAAATGCCTACCATGCATAAGACATTATTCTAGTAACTGTTTAATACAAATGAGTTCTGAGAGGAAGAACTGACACAGAGGAACTAAATGAGGGAGGAGGGCTGGTAGTTCTGGAACCCTACTTTTATTAGGAATGGGTTTAAGAGGGTAGAGGGATATAAAAGTCTTCTAAATTCAGAAAGAGGTAAAATGCTAAGGGAATAGGGAGGGGGAGAGGAGAAAGGAGGGGTTTATAGAGGGGAGGATGAGGGATTAGGGTAAGGGGGAGGGTAATAGAAGGGTGCTTAGATTAATGGGAATGGGAGGATAAGTGAGGGATCCTTGGAGTGGGGCGCAGTTTAAATAATAGGAGAGCAAGGTAGCGGATAGAAGTAAAGTAGAGGAGTCAAGAGGGATAGGAAATAAGAGATACACACAAACACAAAATAAAGATCAGGAGCAAAATTTATTAGGTTAAAAAACCGGGATAGTAATCATGATCTTAGACAAAGTTAAAGCTAAAATAGATTTAATCACAAGAGAAAAATAGCACTATATATCAGCCATAGTAATTAATATTTGTTTTAGACTATTTGAAATAACTAGACAGTATAAGGATGGAATGTTGCTATGGTGTAGGAAATCACAAATTGGTAGACTAAGAAAAATATGGGGGGCAGCTAGGTGGCGCAGTGGATAGAGCACAGGCCCTGGATTCAGGAGGACCTGAGTTCAAATCTGGCCTCAGACACATGATACTTACTAGCTGTGTGACCTTGGGCAAGTCACTTAACCCCATTGCCTAGCCAAAAAAAAAAATATGTGGAAAGACTTGGACTTGTGAAGGAAGAGGTTATCTACCCTCAGAGAAACAAAGGACAAATAAGTATAGTGTGGTTTTACATAGATGCATATGGATTTATTTGTCTATATATGAGTATGATTATAGATATCCTAGTATATGTATATATAAGTGTATGTATGTATGTGCATATACATGTATATATCTTTTTGTGTATATGTATATGTACATGTGTGTGTATATACATATATATCAGAGCTTAATTGTGCCTTCTTGGAGGAGGTGGGGGGGAGAGGGGAAGGGGGAAGGGAGAGGGAAAAAAGAACCAAGTAGAACAAAAGAAAACTCACAAGGAAACAAAGAAAAGATGGACAGCTGTGAACACAATGAGTAGCATTTATTATATAGGTTTTCTTGAAATAGAAACTTAGTGCTATGTATTTTGAATCTTCTCAAGTTCTGCTGTGCACATGGCAATGCTTTTTTTCTTTTCCTATTTTGTATTTAAATTTATATTTCTTTTTCTTTTCTTATTGTGTATTTAAGTTTAAAATTAATTTTTAAAAAAAGCTAACGTGACTGTTAACATGGTTAAAATTAGGCAAATACAATCAATGGAGGCTTGAGCCAACAGCAAAGACTAGACATCTTCAACCCCCTTAAGGGTACAGGAGAACACCGGGGGAGAGGTAAAAAAAAAAAATATATATATATATATATATATATATATATATATATATATATATATATATATAATATATATATATATATATATATATATATATATATATATATATATAACACACCTGGCTGTCAGGCAATAGGATCCAGACAATCACAGATACATAAACACATATAAAATATAGGACCAATTTTTGTTTCCTGTCACAGGGAACAGTAACTCAATAGACTTGGGAAAGGGAACTTCCCTATCCGCAATGGTTAGGTCGTTTAAATTGCATTTCCAAGTTCCAGGTTCTTCCCTTGACCTTGGACTGGAAAGGGAAGGATACCAGAAAACCACTGTGAGTATCTGCTGGGGAGGCCGTCCTGAACAGGGAGAGGGGAATGGAGGAGACTGGCCTATGGGACTGTTTGCTGAGGATCAGCAAGAGGAGATTTGACAGATCAATGGAAACTGGTCTGAGCAGAGACCGGAATAACTAACTGCGGGCAGGCGGAAGAATTGGGCTGAATGCCCAACGAGATCACAGCCCAGCTAATTCTGTCCTGCTCCCTCTCTGTCCATTTAAGAAGGAGCTGCCACTAAACTCTTAAATTTTCCATTTTGACCTTTACTCCCTGAGGAGATCAGACGAACCACAGGTTCGGTGAGGCAGAGGAGGAAAGAGAGAAGGTTTCGGTTTCTCTAATAGGTGTCCTTTGATTGTCTGTGTTACCTTAAAAAAAAGCATCTATAAATCCTGATGGCCATTAAAATCGATGTCGGTTTTTGTGTGCAGTTTGTCAAAGAGAGAAAAAGGATTTCATCTTTCAAAGGCAAGAGATATTTTCTTTGCTCAGTAAAAATTGAACTTGGGGCTGAAGCCACAAAGGAGCAGAGCTAGCAGGGGTGTGCTGGTAAATATTTAACAACCAGATTTCTGTAAGAAAAAAGTTATTCTTGACACACTTTTAAATTTGATCCGCATTATTAACTTTTTCTTCATTACTTTCTTAAGTCTAGATAGTCATTAAAACAATAAATCAAGCTCTGATTTATAACGCTTGTAAATTTCTGAGGAATAAATACACTGAAAATGTAACGATCAGCACAGCTCTGATCAGGGTCAGTGATGTTTTCCACAATGAGGCCAAAATATAGAAAGACAGAACCCTGGACTTATTTCCGTTTGCTTTTGTGAAAATACAAGTCTTAAAGAAAAGCGCTATGGGGAGAGGAAGTGAAGGAAGCCGCCCTGGCAGCTTCAGTGAGAAACTTAGGGCTGTTTCAAACATTTTCCAAAACCTAAGTCCCAAGGAAGGGAAGGAGGGGAAGAGAGGGTATCACTGCACTGCGCAGTTACTATAACGACCCTGCCATAGCAGCTTAGTAAAGGTACCAGTTCCTGAACTAACTAGCTCACGACCTCCACCTGGTGGTCAGATATACAAAACAAATGCAAAATAATTTGAAGGCAGGCACTAGCAGCTGAGGGATCAGAAAACATCTCATGTAGCAGGTGACATCTGAGCTAAGCTTTATAGGAAATTAGGGGTTCTGAAAGGCGGAGGGGAAGAGGAAATGCATTCCAGGCAGAGGGTTCAGCCTGTGCAAAAGCGCAGGGATGGGGGATGGGAGATGGAAGGTTGTGTCTCCCACACAAGAAGAATGGCTTGTTTGGCTGGAGTGCATGAAGGGAAATAATACGTAAGAAGGTTGAAAAGGAGCCAGACTAAGAAAAGCTTTAAATACCCAACAAGGAATTTGTATTTGCTCCTAGTTATTCGATGGTTTCACTGACTGCTGGGGCCAAAACCCCCTACATTCTCTTGGGACAAGCCTCTCTCCAATTCAGTCAGGCTGTCCATCAGATGACAGGCATAGAGCCCATCAATGGCCCCACATCTGAAGGCTGTTCCTGCTAGAGCTTGTGGTCTGCTGTCATAGCCAACCAGGATCACCTCTACACTCTGATGAAGAAACGGAAGGATGCTTTCCTGGAAGTTTGCTCATTGCTTACAATTTTCTACCAAGTGGTGAGATGTGAGTCTGAAGTGAATTCAACAGCCTGATCTTCAGTGGATTGTATCTGGGAAAGAAAAACTATTTTGAATGAAGTAGGTTTCTCATTAGTTCCATATATAAAAATTATGCATGATTTAAAAAAAAAAACTGGGCATTAATTTCAGCACAACATAGGGAATTCTAGTGAGAAACTCCTTCTATCAATGCAAATTGGTGCATGTTCTTCGACTCAAAGTCCTAGAGAGTTGCCTGGGGCATTCCACCTCTCCCTCTGCCTTGCAACCCTATCCTGTTCTTCACCCTGACCATGACCTCCCGTTCCTCAATGCTTTGATTCCTTCCCAGGCCATCACCCCTACAGTGTCTACACTTTCCTTCCTTCCCCATCTTGGCACCTTTGTGAGCCAGTTCAACTCTACACTGTCCTCCTCTTCTGAATCCCTAGCCCCCTTATTATATCACTGATTAAGCCCAGCTAACCTCAGCCTTGGAGCTCTCCCACTATTTGCAGCCTTTGTTCCTACATGAATGTGCCGCTGAACAAAGGTGGAGGAAATCATGCAAGCATTCCAACTTGGTCCACTACAAATTTACACAACCTCAACTGGACCCTCACTGCTACTAGGCTACCCTACTATACCTCATTTATCAACTCACTATCCTAATCTCCACAACAGCTCTTCCAAACCTTTCCTTCTCTCCTCAAATCTCCCATGGCTCTCTCTCCTCTCACCCTCTCAGTTGAGAACCTTGTCTCACATTTCCCTGAAAAAATTGAGGATATTCACTGAGCCCTCTCTTCTCTTTCCTTCTTTTCTCAGATCACTCAGATCCCTTTTGCTACTATATTCTCCTTCATCCCTGCCTTACATGAAGAGGTGGCCCTTCTCCTTAGCAAGGCGAACCCAAGTGATCCCTTTCCATCCCAACTTCTCCAGATCATTACTCCTTCCACCATCCCTATTCTCTCCTTTATCTTCAGTCTCTATCCCTATTGCCTACAAATATGCCCACCATGTCTCCCTTGTCTTCAAAATGCTGTCATTCAATCTGTCCATCCCTGTTAGGTGTCATAGTCCCATATCTCTTCTCCCTTTTGTGGCCAGACTCCTTGAGAAGTCCATCAATAGTTAATGTCTCCACTTCCTTTCTTCTCACTTTCTTCTTAATTCTTTGCAGTATGGCTTCTACCTTCCGTATTGAACTTCAACTGCTCTCTTCAAAATTACTGATGATATCTTAATCGTCAAATCTGAACTTTTCTCAATTTTCATTCTACTTCACTTCTCTACAGCCTTTGACACTGTCAATCATTCTCTTCTCCTTGATACTCTTTCCTCTATGTTTCTGTGAAATTAGGCTATCTTGGTTTATCTCCTACCTAGTTGGTCATTCTTTCTCAGTCCCGTTTGCTAGATCTTCAAGTTATGCCCACTAATGGTAGGCATCCCCCAGGGCTCTGGCCTGGTCCCTCTTCTCTTCATATACTATTTTGCTTGGTGATTTCATCAACTCCAATGGATTCAATTGCTATCTTTAGGCTAAGGAATCTCTTTTTCTTTTTTCTTTTGTTTTTTCCAGTCAATGGGGTTAAGTGACTTGCCCAAGGTCATACATCTGGTAAGTGTCAAGTGTCTGAGGCCAGATTTGAACTCAGGTCCTCCTGACTCCAGGGCCAGTGCTTTATCCATTGTGCCACCTAGTTGCTCCTAGGCTAAGGAATCTCAAACCTACTTATCTAGCCCTTACCTCTCTCCTAGCCTCTAGACTCACATCTATAATAATTATTAAACATCTGGAACTGAATGTGCCATAGACATCTTAAACTCAACATGTCCCAAACTGAACTCATTATCTTCCCTCCCTAATTCTCTCCTCTTCTTTCTGTTACCGTCAAGATACCACCATCCTTCCATTCACTCAGGTTTACTCCTTACTCTCTCTTACCACTCATATCCAAGCCAAAGCTGAAACCTGTCAATTTTATCTTCTTAACATCTGCTGTATATACCTTCTTCTCTTTTCTGACAATATCTCCACCCTGGTGCAGGCCTTCATCCCTTCATCTCTTCATCTCTGAACTACTACAATAGCCTTTTTATTGGTTTCCTTGCCTCAAGTCTTTCCCACCTCCAGTCCATCCTCCATTCAGCCACTAAACTGATCTTCCTAAAGTACAGGTCTGATCATGTTACCCCTTATATTCAGTAAACTCCAACTGTTTTCCATTATCTCCAAGGTGAAATACAAAATCCTATATTTTGCATTCAAAGTCCTTCATAATGTGGGTCCCTTCTGCCCTTCCAATCTTACATTGTACTCACCCCCTAGGCAGCTAGGTAGCTCAGTGGATAAAGCACTGGGCTTGGAGTCAGGAAGACCTGAGTTCAAATTCAGCCTCAGACACTTACTGTGTGACCCTGAGCAAGTCACTTAACCTCTGTTTGATTTAATCCATTGGAAATGGAAATAGCAAACCTACTCTGGTATCTTTGCCAAGAAAACTCCATGGATAGTATTGGCATTCTATGGTGCACAGGGTCACAAAGAGTTGGACTTGACTGCACAATATTCCTTGAACAATGTTCCTTGAAGAAGACATTCAAACCCCCAACTCCATACATTTTTACTGACTGTCCCCTATGCCTGGGATACTTTCCCTCCTCATCTCTGACTCTTGTCCTTCCTCACTTCTCTCAGGTCACAGCTTTTATAAATGCACATCTCCCAAAATGCACCGTAACAGAGGTACAGCTACCCAGTGGAAAACATAGTCGTAGGATCTTATCTAGTTCAACTTCCTACCTGATGCAGGAATCACCTCTATAACATCTTCTTGAATGCATTCAGTGATGCCTTTCTGAAAAAGGTAGAGAACTACAAAAAACTCCATGTTTGAACAGCTCTAATTAGAAGTTCTTCTTTACCTGAATGCAATATAATTACAATAATCAAGCTTAGCCCTGAAGAAGAGAGGAGAGAATTCTGTATATACATGGGAGACTATGGGTATAGAACATTGTGTATATCATCAAACTGGTTTGATATGTTGATCAGTTTTGTCAAACTGCTTTTTTTCCTTTTCTCTTGCAGAGGGAAAGATATATTCAGAAATCAAGGCGGTATTAAAATAAAGGATATAAAAATTATAAAAAAATAATTGCTATATACTTACTAGCTGTGCAATTCTGGGCAAGTCACTTAATCCCAATTGCCTCTCAAAAAAAAAAAATAATAACTGTTCTTCTAAAGCCACTGAAGGTAGAGTGGAAGGTCTTCTTTACATTGAATCAGGTAGTTAAATAGTTAGTGCTCTGTAAATATTATGTGTTGCTGTTGTTGTTAGAAAGAGAATAGCAACAGCGAAGCCAGTGCTAGCTCAGATAAAAAAGCCTAAAGCCTGAGATTCTGATATAAGGGTTACCCAGGTAAACAGGCCTGTAAGTGGTGAGAGAGAGGTTAGATTAGGGAAGCCAGTACAAGCCCTAATAACTAGGCTGAAAGTCAGCAGAGACTGGGAGAAAGATCATACCAGGCAACCCTACATAAGCTCTGGTCCACGGGCACACTCTGGTAAGATTGCAAGCCAGCACAAGCTCTGGTAGTCATGGGCCTGATGCCCTGAACTGTCAGAATAGATACAGGGGAGAGAACCTGCCCTATAGGTGACTGCATAGAGAGACAGG
This sequence comes from Phascolarctos cinereus, assembly GCF_003287225.1. Lineage (NCBI taxonomy): Eukaryota > Metazoa > Chordata > Mammalia > Diprotodontia > Phascolarctidae > Phascolarctos > Phascolarctos cinereus. The sequence goes on along the minus strand of NW_027555847.1, from coordinate 265,124,244 downwards.
GCCTATCTATGCCCTCCTCAGAGACTTGGAAGCACAAAGTAAGACAGAGCCATTAAGCACCTGGGTGCTCATAGAAGTGGAGAGGAGGTAAAAGGGTTTGTAGGAAACCTGAGGTCGTGATTCAGTGTCTCACTGGAGCCTCTTAGGGCTACAGCAAAGATTGAAGCCAGATCTTGACAGGAGTTTATGCAAGGAGAAGGAGAAAGAGAAGGGCCAATGCCAGGACCCACAGCAGACCACCAGAAGCCTGATACAGATGCCAGCACCAGGAACAGGAAGCCCATCCAGAATGTCAGTGGCATTGACATCCAAACTAGAGATGGGATAGGAACCCTCATGAACTACCTGACTCATCTAAGAATGCCAGAATAGATTTAACCTGGTGCTGGCACAAAGTCTCAATCCAAGAACTGAGGCTAGAAGTAGGAGTAAACAGAACAAAATGCTGAATACTGTGAAGAAATACTGTGCATTAAGAGAGGCCCAACAGGTAAACCCAGGAGAGGAGAGTAATTCCACAGCAAGGACAAGGAGAGCCTCAGAGAAAAGAAATGGCTCAGCTGCAAGGACTACAAGGATGGCTAAAAGCAATGAAGCAAGAAATTAAAAATGAAATTAAAACTCTTAGAGGAAAAAATGGAAAAAAATATCTGGTTTACCCAAATAATGGATTCCCTGAAAAACAGAGTGGAACAATCAGAACTCAATAACTCCATGCAACAATAATAAATAGTAGAACAAAGTTAAAAGACTTAATTTTTTTAAAAAAAAATGCAAGTTATTAGGGGCAGCGAAGTGGCACAGTTGGTAGAGCGCTGGCTCTGAAGTCAAGAGGACCTGAGTTCAAATCTAGCCTCAGACCAAACAGTTGACACTTACTAGCTGTGTGACCCTGGGCAAGTCACTTAACCCCAATTGCCTAAAAATAAATAAATAAACAAACAAACAAATAAAATGCAAGTTATCTATTGTTTTAAAACTACTGACCTGGGCAAGGAGAGATACATCAGATTAATACATTAAACAGCAGCAGAGTCTTGTAGGATCTGACTATGGTTTCTTGGTACTTTTTTTTGTGGTTGCTTGCAGAATTTTTTCTTTGATTTGGAGGCTCTGGTTTTTGGTTATGTGATTCTTGATTTTCAGGGTTTTCTCTTGCTTTGTTTTATTTTTTTCCAGATGACCAGTAGATTCTTTTTAGTTGTACTTTACCCTTTTGTTCTAATAAATCTGGGCAATTTTATTTTGACTTCTTGAAATGTGGTATAATAGCCTAGGCCTGACATGCTGGTCACCTGCTATCAGTATGAAATTGAAATGAAATGAGACAATCTAGCTAATCTTGCTAACAAAAAGATGTTTTCTTAGCTATTGCAGGAGAACGATATTCAGAGCATGGAAAGGATCATCAGATTCCTCAAAAACCATGGCCTAACCAAAAACCTAGATACCCTATGGAGTGGAATCAATATTCTACACTACCACTGTCACCACCACCCCCTGCAAATTTTCCTTTAAAGTGTCTTTGAAAGTTGACTGGCTCAAGGGACTGAGGCTTGGACCACTGACATAACTGGAAATGCAACTAAGTGGCACAGTGGATAGGAGCACCGGGCATCAGGTTGGGAAGACCTGAGTATAAATCCCATCTTTGTACTTCCTGGCTGTGTGACATTGGGCAAGTCAATTTATGTTTGCCTGACTCAGTTTCCTAAATGCAAAATGAGGATAATAAAAGTATCTACCTCTCAGGGTTGTTGCAAGGATCAAATGAGATAATATTTGTAAAGCACTTAGCATAATACCTGCTACTCAGTAGACATTTAATAAATGCAGATTTCTTTCCTTCTTAGTCACCTAGGTATAAAATACACGGACCATAGACTTGTTGCTTTCTTCAGTCATTTTCAGTCATGTCCAATTCTTCTTGACTCTATTTGGGGTTTGCTTGGCAGAGATACTGGAGTGGTTTGCCATTTCCTTCTCCAGCTCATTTTATGGATGAGGAAACTGAGGCCAACAGAGCTAAGTGACTTGCGCAGGGTCACACAGCTAATAAGTGTCTGAGGCCAGATTTGAACTCAGGAAGATGAGTGTTCCTGACTCCAGGCCCAGCACTGTATCCATTGTGCTACCTACCTGTCCTAGACCATAGACTAGCAGAATGAAAAACACTAGAAGCTGTGCTGAATCAACGCTTTATCCCAGATGAACATCCTTTCCATGCTCTGAATATCGTTCTCCTGCAATAGCTAAGAAAACATCTTTTTGTTAGCAAGATTAGCTAGATTGTCTCATTTCATTTCAATTTCATACTGATAGCAGGTGACCAGCATGTCAGGCCTAGGCTATTATACCACATTTCAAGAAGTCAAAATAAAATTGCCCAGATTTATTAGAACAAAAGGGTAAAGTACAACTAAAAAGAATCTACTGGTCATCTGGAAAAAAATAAAGCAAGAGAAAACCCTGAAAATCAAGAATCACATAACCAAAAACCAGAGCCTCCAAATCAAAGAAAAAATTCTGCAAGCAACCACAAAAAAAAGTACCAAGAAACCATAGTCAGATCCTACAAGACTCTGCTGCTGTCTAATGTATTAATCCAGGGGTGGGGAGCCTGTGGCCTCAAGGCCACATGTGGATGAAGCTATATCAAACCCAATAGGAAAACAGGCAGGCACAGGGAGCAGGTGGAAAGAAGTTTAGGAGACAGAGTTGGGAGGAATTGATTATAAGCAGAACTAAAATTCAGCTTCACAGAATGGATCATGAAAGAGAGAAAAAAGGATAAGAACCAGAGATTGAAGTCTAAGTTTGGTGAAGAAAGGAGGAGAAGAAGAGTAGAAACAGACCCCTTCAATTATAGATGAGTTGTTATGGGCAAGGCTTGACACAAGCCAATCCCTTGGGGCTTTAGGTCTGATATTGGAATGAAATAATAATAGTAATAGCTAGCATTTATACTGTACTTTAAGGTTTGCAAAGCACTTTACCTATGTTATAGCATTTAATCCTTAATTGAAATAAGACATTTTTATGTCATTCAACAGTTAGAAAAAGAAATTTTACTTAGCCATGGCAGGAGAAGGATATTCAGCAATGTTATGCACTGAAGACATTGTGAGTTGATTCAGCTGAGCAAAGTTCCCTTCTGAGTTATCCACAGTGGTTTACCAGCCAAACTTCAGAGACTGGCTGAAGCTTCTCATTTTGTATTCAGGTGAACAGGACTGGATGTCAATAGTGAACTCTGAAGTATACACACATACATGTATGTGTATGTATACATATATGTGTGTATACATACATATATGTGTATATATGTATATTAGCTCAGCAGAGCAAAGGCTTACTAGGTTTATATATATGTATATTTATATATACATACATATATTTTATTTATACATATATTTACATATAAAAATATCTTTTAGCTTAGCGAGCCTTTGGTCTACTGAGCTAATTAAGTCCCACAGATGATCTCAACACCTTTTTTTATGGAGGTTTTGTTTTGTTTTTTTGGCTAGGCAATGGGGTTAAGTGACTTGCCCAGGATTACACAGCTAGTAAGTGTCAAATGTCTGAGGTCAGATTTGAACTCAGATCCACCTAACTCCAGGGCTGATGCTCTATCCACTGTGCCACCTAGCTGCCTCTCAGTACCTTTTTAAGGAAAAACTAGCCTACCTTGCATGTGAGCAGGGGAGTTAAGATATTGTTCCCACTGCACTAGCACTGATTATATTCTTTTTTTGTCCATTTCTTTACAAAGAGGTAGGAAGGGGGAAAATGGTAAAGTATAAGGGAATATACTAGAAGAAAATACACAATTAACAATCAAACTGCGAATGTGATTGGGATGAGGGTACCAATAAAATGGAGAATGGTAGTAAAATGGATAAGAAAGTGAATCTCAGCAATAGATTTTTTTATGAGAAACAAACTTGAAACAAAAAGATTCACACAGAGCTAAAATGAGAGGCTAGAGCAGAATGCATTATGCTTCAGGAAATCTCAAACAAGGCAACAAAAAAAATAGAAATGGTTAAAAAAGATGAGCAAGGAAACTATATTATGCTAAAGATCGCCATGTGTAATGAATTAATAGCAATACCTAATATATATATATATACATCAAATAGCATAGTATCTAACTATATAAAGGAACAATTAATCAAATTACAAGAAGAAATAGGCAGAAAAACTATTAATAGAGACCTTAATATCTATGTTTCAGACCTAGACAAATCTAAATGAAATTATAAGAAAAGTTAATGATGTGAATAGAATTTAGAAAAGCTGAATGTGATATCTCTGATAATTACTTAATGGATATGTGCGTGTGTGTGTGTGTGCGCACGCACATGTGCATGTGTACATACATTTACATATATTTCTAAGCTATGAGTGGTACCTTTATAAAACTGATTGTGAGCTAGGACACAAACCTTATAAACAAATGCAGGAGAGTAGAAACATTAAACACAGACTTTATGGAACATATCACAATAAAAATTATAATCAAGAAAGGATAGCTAAAGAATGGATTCAGGCCTAAAACTAATTAATTTAATCCTAAAAAACAATTGGCTCAAAGAATAAATCATAGAAATAGATAATTTCATCAAAGGAAATGACATTGTAGCAAAATTTTCAGCATGCTGCCAAAGCGGTCATTAGGGGAAATCAATAAAAGCAAAGGAATAGATCAAGAAACTGAACATGGAGCTTTTACACACTCACACAAACACATACACACAATTCTAGAAAAGCAACAAAATGAAAAACTCAACTAAACACCAAAATTGAAATTGTGAGAATCAAAGAACTTACTAGACTGTGAGAAAGAGAGAGAGAGAGAGAGAGAGATTGAATTAATAAAGCTGGGAGTCACTTAAAAAAAAACTAATGCAATAAATAAACTATTAGCTAATATGATGCCTACCCTCCCCCCCCAAAAAGAAAGGAAAACCAAACTACCAATAAAGTAAAAAGACTTCACAACAAATAAAAACTAAATAAAGGAAACTATTAGAAATTATTTTGCCCAATTATTTGTCCAATTATATGCCCAACAAAACTGATAAGTGAAATGCATGAATATTCACAAATATATAAAATACTCAAGTTATAGAACAAGAAACAGAGAATATAAACAACTCAATCTCAGAGAAAATGAACAAGCCACAAAGGAATTCCCTAAGGAAAAAAAAAAAACAAAATTCCAGGACCAAATGGATTTACAAATGAATTTTATTAAACATTCAAAAAAGTTAATTCCAATATTATATAAATTGTTTAAAGAAATCAGAAAGTATCCTATCAAATTCCTTCTATGAAACATATATGGTCTTTATAATTGAACCAGAGAGAGACAAAGCAAAGAAAGGAAACTATAAACCAATATCCCTAATCAATGCTAACAAATATATTGAATAAAATATTAGCAAAGAAGCCATAACAACATATTAAAAACTATAACCAGATTAGATTTATAACAACAATGTAGTCTTTCAGCATTAAGAAAACTATAAATTTAATACACAAATACTCATAGAAAAACAATAAAAAGTATATGATTACATCAACAGATACAAAAAGTTTTTTAATATAAAATACAATAATTCTGCATACTAAAAATATTTAAAAGCACAGGAATTAATGCATCATTTCTTAATATGATAAACAGTTCCTATCTAAAACCAAGCTCAAGTATTATCTGCAATGGAAAACTACTAGAGGGCTTTCCAATAAGATCAGGAGTAAGTCAAAGATGTCCATTGTGCTCATTATTATTTAATGTAGCTCTTCATGAAAATGTTTTAAATAGCTGTAGACATAGTTCCTGTAGCAATAAGACATCAAAATGAAATTGAAGGAAGAAGCATGGGCAAAAAGGAAACAAATTCATTGCTTTTTATAGATGATAAGATGGTTTGCTTACAGAATCCTAAAGATTCAAATAAAAAATAATTGAAAAAAGTAATCCAGCAAAATAATAGAACATAAAATAAGCCCCCCCAAATCATCCATCTTTCTGTACATTACTATCAAAAATTATAAGAACAACACCCACACAAAAGAAATTCCTTTAAAAATAACCATAGAATGTGTAACATATCTTGGAATCCACCTACCAAGTCACGCACACTCTCACAGAAACTGCATGTATGAACATAGCTACAAAACACTCTTTACAGAAATAAAAATAAACAATAATTAGAGAGATGTAATTGCTTATAGTTGAGCCATACCAATATAGTAAAAATGACAGTAATACCTAAATTAATTTTCAGATTAAGTTCCACATTAAAACTAGTTCCATAATCAAACTACCAAATTTTCTTTACAGATCTAGAAAAAAAAATAACAGAATCCATTGGAGAAAGAAAAGGTCAAAAATCTTAAGAAAATTAATGAAAAAATTGGGAAGAGAGAGAGAGCCTGGGAGTACCATATCTCAAACTATACTACAAAGCAGCAATTAACAAAACTACTTGGTCCTGGTTAAAAAAAAAAATAGAAAAGTTGATCAATGAAACAGATTAGGTATACGAAGTCTGAAAACAATTGAACCTAGTGGAGGCAGCTAGGTGGTTTAGTGAATAGAGATCTGGGCCTGAAATCAAGAAGACCTGAATTCAAATCTAACTTAACCTCTGTTTTCCTTAATCCACTGAGAATGAAATGGCAAACCACTCCAATGTCTTTGCCACGAAGAGTCAGACATGGCTGAACAACAAGTATAAACCCAAGGATTCCTGGGGAAACTAAAAAGCAATCTGGCTGAAACCGGTTTTGAATCAACACATCATATCTTCTAGCACAATAAGTTCCAAATAGCTAGATGACCTAAATATAATCACATCACAGATAAACTGGAGGAGCAAGGAATAGTTACCTTTCACACCTATAGCTAGGGGAAGAATTCTTTACCAATGGAGGGTGGAGACAATCACCAGAGATAAAGTGGACAATTTCAATTACATGAAATTGAAAAGTTTTTGCAAAAACAAAACCAATGAAGTAAGAATTAGAAAGGAAATAGTAAACTGGAGGTAAAAATCTTTGCAGCAAATTTCTCTGATAAAGGTCTGATCTAAGATATATTGATTAAGAAATACAGGAAATGGGGTACAGAAGTCTATCCTGCCCTACAGGAAAATAGAAGGGGAAGGGGATAAGAGAAGGGGAGAGAGATAGAAGAGGGGACAGACTAGGGGAAGAGTTATTCAGAATGCATGCTACCTTGGGGTGGGAGGAGGGGGGAGATGGGGTATAAATTTGGAATTCAAAAACTTGTGGGAGTGAATGTTGAAAGCTCAAAATAAATAAATTTATATAAAAAATAAATAAATAAGATATATTGATAATTGATGCAAATAAATAAGAATAGTCACTCTTCAAAATATAAATCACTAAAGAATATAAATAAGCAATTCTTGAGGGGAAAAAGCCAAGCTATCAGTAACCATATGAAAAAAAATGCTCCAAATTACTAATAATAAGAAAAATGTAAATTAAACACCTGAAACAATTCTGAGAATTTACTTTATACACATTGAAGATGACAGAAAAAAGAAAATGATTATTGTTGGAGGGGCTACTTTAAGACAAGCACACTAATGCGTTGTTGTGAAGCTTTGAATTGGTCCAACCATTCCGTGAAACAATTTGGAACTATATCCAAACAGTCATTCAACTATGCATACCTTTTGACCCAGAAAATGCAACTGCTAGCCCTATATCCCAAAAGAACTCAAAGAAAAAAAGGAAAAGGATTCATAAATACAAAAATATTTACAGCAGTTACATTTGTTGTAAGCAAAACCCTGGAAGCTAAACAATTGGGGAATGGCTGAACAATTTGTTTTAAGACTAATAGAAATGACAAAAAGTTGCAGAGAAACCTGGGAAGATTTCTATAAACTGATGAAAAGTAGAACCAAGAAAACTTTTTTTTTTTTGCTTTTTGGTGAGGTGATCAAGATTAAGTGACTTGCCCAGGTCACACAACTAGTAAGTATTAAATGTCTGAGGATGGATTTGAACTCAGGTCCTCCTGACTCCAAGGTCAGAGCTCTATTCACTGCGCCACCTAACTTCCCCAAGAAAACTCTTTATATAATAACAAAAACAGTCATTGAAACATTTAATATTTTATTTTTTCTCAATTACATGTAAAAACAATTTTAGAATTCTTTTTTCAAATTTTGAGCTCCAAATTCTCTCCCTCCCTCCCTTTTCCTCTAATTAAGAAGGTAAGCAATTTGACATAGGTTATATAGAAAAGTTTTTTTAATGGAGAAGGGAATGTAAAAGTCAATAGGATAACTTTAAATACACATTGATGTTGTATAGGCGGAGGGAGAAGCAAGCTGCATGTAGTGCATACACACAGTTACATATGCAATCTCCTTTTTCTGATCTGTTTTGCAAATGTAAATGCTCTTCTTGTTCAGTGTTTTAAGTTCAGAATAAAAACAATTTAATTTTTTTAATCATGAAAGAGATGATTTTAGGGAAACCTGGGAAGACTTGTATGAAATGATGCAGAATGAAGGGAACAGAACTAGAACTATTTATGCAAAACCAACTACATTGTAAAGATTTAAGCAATTTAATCAATGAAATGATTATGCTCCAGAGGTACTAGGATATAGCGAGCTATCCACCTGTTAACGGAGACATGATGGTCTCAAGGTACAGAATGAGACATAAATTTTCAGACATGGCCACTATGTGGATTTTTTTTGCTTGACTATATATATATATTTGTCACAAGGGTTTTGCTTTTCCTTCCCCACCCCTCACCCCCAATTTTGACAGGAGGAGAGGGAGGTTAGCAAAAATATGCTTAAAAATTAGGAAGAGAGTCACTTAAGTAATATCAGAGATCTAAGAACTGACAGGCTTCCTGGGATCTGTAGTTCAGAAGAACAATCATTCCCTCTCACACCTCAGAATAATTTGAGACCAGCACAGTGCCTGATCAGCACTCCATAAATACTTGTTGATTAATTGAATTGTGGGATGATTTCTTTTCCAAACTAATATGTATCCATCCCCAGCATCCTGATATCCTTGGTACTGCAGAGACAGCTCTTCTGAAGTCACTGAAAAAAAATCGAAGAAAAATAGGACCAGGGACAAAACCATTGCTATTAAGTAATCCTGTGGATAGATAGATAAGACCACTTCCAGAATGACTGGGATGCTATTTTCAATGTACAGGAATGGACTTCCACTAAACTGCTGAAGGAAAATAAAACATAATTATATTTGCTAGTGTATTTTTACAATGGCTATGGAAATCTGTTTGATCCACGCTTATATCACACATCATTTAAGGGTTTTTTGGGGGAAAAAATCCTTTTTTATACTATGGTTTTGACAACCTTTATATACATTAAAGTGCCATATAAATCTTAATTAATTTTATTTAGCATGATGTAGAAGAAAGAGAACTTATTTGGATGAAAGGACATGGATTTGAACCCAAGACCTGCCACCTACTAACTCGTGAAGTTGGTCAGGTTATTTCCTTTTTCTAGGTTTCCAATTTTTTTCCTCTCCAAAATGAGATGGTTGCCCCTCTTGTAGAAGAGTGATGGATTCAAGATGCAGAATAAGACATACATTTAAAGACAAGGCTGATGTGGAAATGTTTTGCTTGACTATGCATAGTTGGTACAAAGGCTTTTTTCTTCCTTTTTTTTTGCCCCCAGTGGGGAAGAATGAGAGGAAGAGAGTGAGGATAGAGGGAAGGAAGGAAGAAAGGAAGGCCTCCTTTTTCTGAAAAATGAACAGAACCAGAATCAGAGGCATGCAGAACAGCTTTAAAAGCTACAGGTTAAATATATTATTATATCATGTATATAATCATATACTTAGTTACATAATTTTAAAAGAAAAACATGTGTATATAATAGAGATCAATGGTTTTGTGTATGTTTCTTTTTTTTTTGTTCTAAGTATACGGAAATGCCCATTTTATCTGTAGTTTATTAGTGTTAGAATCAAAATAAATAAAAATTTTAAAATAATAAAACAAGTTTGGGCCGGATCTCTTCTAGCTTGACCTCATCATTACATACATTACATACATATATATGCATATGTGGCATTTGTATCATGAGCTCCTGCCGCCAAGCACATCCCATTTGTACTTCGAGTCACCTTGGTGCACGCCCCACCCACCGGGGGATTCGCAGGATGACGTTATTTCCAATCGCCCCAAGCTGTATTGTCCCCGCCGCCGCCCCGTAGCTCAGCGCGTGGTCGAAGAGCCCGGAAGCCGGTTGGGCGCGATTTCCGGAGAGCCGGCAAACTGCGTGCGCCGCCGCGGGGGACGGGTTTTCGCTGTCCGTAACCGACAGATCGAAGTCAGCATGTTCCGGCTCGAGAACATGGGGCCGAAGCTAGACCCCGAGGAGCTCAAGCGCAAGATGCGTGAGGATGTGGTCTCCTCGGTCCGCAACTTTCTCCTTTACGTGGCCCTGCTGCGCGTCAGTGAGTGACCTTTCCCGCGGGCGCGGGTGCGGGCGGGGTCCGGTCGAGGGTCGGGGGTCGGGGTCGGGTCAGCGCAGGACGAGGGTGCAGCCGCGGGAGGCGGGGGCAGAAGGAGCAGCGCGGCGGGGGGCGGCCTGAATCTCGGCGGGGGGCCCAGCAGTGGAGAAGAGCGCTGCCCCCCTCCCTCTCCCCCTGCTCCTCCACCTACTCAGCTCCCTTGTCGCCTCTGGACCTCAGTTTCTTCTCTTGTGAAATGCCGTCTCCACTCTCCCTCCTTTTTCCCAGTGAGAACACCGAGCCCCTGAGAAGTTCGTTGCCTTCCTCGAGGGCTCGCGGGTCTGTCCACGACCCCACAGTTTAGATCACGTGACCCTTTTCAAATCCTTACATTTCTGGGGTCCATATACTTATTTTGTTTTAATATTGGGGAGAATACTGATCTTGGGAGTCAAAAAGATCTGAGTTCAAATGCTGTCTCAGTCACTTAGTACCTAGGTGACTTTGGGCAAGTCACTTAACCTCTGCCTCAGTTTCCTTATATTTGTAAAATGGAGGTAATAATAATGGGCAAGTCACTTCTTTTCTCAGTTTCCTCGCTTGTAAAATAGAGGTAATACTAATGGTAAGTTACTTCTGTCTCAGTTCCCTCACATCTGTAAAATGGAGATAATAGCAAATCATTTAACCTCTGTCTGCCTCAGTTTCCTCATCTGTGCAGTGGAGGTAGTAATAATAATAATAATAGCACCTCTCAGTGTTGTTATTAGGATAATGAAATCCCTTTACCCATGTACCCTTGATCTCGTCCTCTTCTGTCTCTTCCAGTAGATTGCCTCCACAAACCATCTCCACTTCTCTTAAATCTTCCACTCCTCCTTACCTACTGGCTCCTTCCATGCTGCCCACAAACATGTCAAAGTGTCCCCCCAAACTCCCATATTGGGGGGGGAACCTCACAAGGCTATGACCTGTATCATTCCCCCCTTTAAAACCAAACTCAGAAAAAAGCTGTCTACATGCTTTATCTCTTTTTCCCCTCCTTACCCAGGTATCAACCCTTTGTAATCTGGCTTCTGACCTCTAGACAACTGAAACTGCCCTCTCCGAAGTTATCATTGATCTCTTAATTGTGAAATCTAAATTAGCCTTTTTTCAATCCTCACTGTTGAGCTCTGTGCCACATTTGACACTTAAACAACCAGTTCTTCTTGGATACTCTTTACACTCTGGGGTTTCTGACTTTTTTCTTTTAGTCTCATTTCCTGATGGGTAGGTATGCTCCATGGCTCAGTCCTAGACCCTTTTTTCTCCTACACTCTTAGAAGCCTCATCAATTTCCATGGATTTATTATCTCCCTGAGAGATAGCTCCCTGATCCTTTTGTTTATACAGTTGTTTATAGGATTGTTTTATACAATCCTAGTCAGCTCATCTCCAACTGCCTGTTAGATATTTCATATGGATAGGTATCTCAGAATCAACATGTCTAAAATAGAACTCTCTGGCTTTCACTCCAAAGCCACACCTTCCAGATTTCTCTGTTTCTGTTAAGAGTCCCAACATCCTTCCACTAGGTGTACCTTCTTGACTCCTAACCCTGTGTCACCTTAATCATCTTTTCAGTTGCCAAATCTTATAATTTTGACCTTTATAACATCTCTCCCATTTTTCCTCTTCTCTCCATTCACACACCTTAGTTCAAGCCCTCATCAATTCCTGCCTGGACTACTGCTTCTTAATTGGTCTTCTACCTCATATTTCTCCTTTTAACAGTCTATCCTGCACAGAGCTGCCAAAATGATTTTCATAACCATGAAACTTTCCTACTAAATAAACTCCAGTGGCTTCTTGTTACTCGAAGGATCCAATATATACTTCTCGGGTTGGCATTAACAGCCCTTCAAAACTGGGCTTATGATATATTACTCTCCTCCTCCAAAATCCAGCCGGTCTGGTCTCTCTGCTCCTTCCACTGGACACTCCATCACCTATCTCTTTACCTTTGCACTGGCTATAGTCCATCATCATTTCTACTTCCTAGAATCCCTAGTTTGCTTCAAGACTCATCTCAAGCACCATTTTCTACATTAAATCTTCCCTGAGCCCCCTTACTAGTGTCTCCCCTTCTCCCCCCCAGTTATTCTGTATTTATTTTGTATATGCTTATGTATCCAAACGCTGTCTCCTCTGATAGAAGCCGCAAGGGCAGGGACCATTTTTGCCCTTGCATAGTGTAATTCGTAGCTGTCACTTAATAAATTATTGCTGATAATAATTACTAATATTTACATAATGCTTACAATGTGCCAAGCACTGTGCTAATAAATGCTTTACAATTATTATCTCATTTGAGTTTCACAAGGACCTTGGGAAGTAGGTGCTGTTATTGTCCCCATTTTACAGATGAGGGAAACTGAGACAAACAGATTGACTTACCCAGGATCATATAGCTAGGAAGTCTCTGAGACCAGTTTTGAACTCAATTCTTCTTCACTTCAGGCCTAGCACGCTATGCAGTGTGCCATCTAGCTCTCCCAACTCGTGCATTATTGACTCATATTTAAAGTATGTAGAATGAAAAAATCTTGACCTTTTGTCTGTCTTTGCCCATTTTGAGCAGTAGGTATCATTCTTGATCTTATGTTTACTATATTAAGAAGTATTTCTTAACTATTAGCATATGATAAATTTAGCATAGTTGCATTTTTAATCAACACAGGGGAAATATGGTTCTGGTAGCTCTTTTGGCCAGAGTACTTTTCAGACAAATTGACTTTTATTTAAATGGAGTTTTGAAGTGTTAATTTTTTTTAAAAATGCCACATGTATGAACCTGGTCTACTTGAAATGATATTTTGCTCACAAAGCACTTAGGATAAATAATTGAATCAGATGAAGGAACTTGTGCTCTTAATATCCTAATTCTTCATTTTTGCTTTTTCTTCCCCACCCTTCATAGCACCCTATATTTTAAAGAAGTTGGACAGCATATGAAGATAGAGACATTGGCATGTGAGAGCATGAACTTCAGAATATGGTTACGATTTCTCTTCCCATTTGCTAATAAACAGGCACAAAATGACAACAGAGACTTTTGGTACTGAATAGATATGAAAACTCCGCTTACTAAGAATGAGTTTGACCTCAGTGAAAATGCTAGCAACTGAAAGAAAGCATGAAGTTTTTTTCTCTTTGACACTGTTTAAGAAATGTTAAGCAGACTTCTTTGGTCTCATACTGCTGTGTTGGTATCATACAACCTTCATAAATTTTGATTCAGTTGTAAATAGTTTTATCAAACTACATTTTGTAGTGAATACTAATTGTAAGGGAGCTACCTCTGAAATTATCTCATTACTTCTGTTGAACCTCCTGCCTCTGTGAGGAATATGCATTGTGAAAGATTTTCTTGTGATTACTTTTGTTGAAATTGATACCATTATGATAGTTAGCACAGTACTGTTAGTCTTTATTTTTAATAAATGTGCCATTTTTAAAAAGTATTAGATTTGATTTAAATTTTCCTTTTTTTCCCTCTTACTTCAGTGTTTGGTGACACTCTTAGGACTGTATTGTGACTATTATACATTGTGCCAGAATTATACCCTCCCCAGCTTGGCCTTGTTAATTTGCCAATCTTGAAAAATGCCGCTTCAATTTGCATCATTGTTTTAACTTCTGAACAACCTGTGTGAAAAATAACTTACTGATAAAAGCAGCAGCTACTGCCTAACAAAGGGGGAAAATAATCCATCCTGAGACAGATGATTACGTGATAATAGTAATTGCTAGTTTTTATATTGGCCTTAATAGTAACTCATGGCTTATCATCTCAGCTGTAAACTGAGGTAGGTATGGCTGAATCTCAGGAGATGCTATCTTAATTTTGGTGGCTTATCCCCTACCTGATCTCAGCTCTAAGCCCCTAGGAACATCAGAATTGGACTTAGGTCATTCCAAGGACTGTCCCAGGAGGGGCTGAGGATAGCAAACATTCAGCACAACAGAGGCTTGTTAAAAACCATGACAACACAGGAAAGTCAATAGAAGTAGCCCTCTTCTAATGAACTTTCCTCCCCTGGGTTTAAAAGTACCAGCCCTGAAAACTCATGGTCCACCACTTAGTGAATGGACGGAGGATCTCAGTGAAGGAGTAGCATATCAGTCAGTCAGTCAACTAGTGTTTACTAAGTGCCTATTATGGGCCAGCCAAGGTCACAAAGGAAGGCAAAAAACAATCCCTGCCCTCAAGGAGCTTGTAATCTACGTAGTCAGAGATAGAACATGCAAATAATTGTGTACAAACAAACTATATACCAGATGAATTGGTGCTAGTCTCAGGAGGAAAGCACTACGATTAGGGTTCTTGTTTCTCACCTATTTCCCTCGGGTTTGCTTGTTCCCCGGGTGCTGTTACTGCTGTTGCTGAGAAGAATGCTCTAACTCACTTTTAATCTATAGTCTCCAAAGTTTTCAGGGTTCTACTTTGCATCTACATTCCCAGCCACATAATCCCTTTCAGCAAGCCGGCTTAGTGCTCCTCAGGATTGATGATCCTGGCCTTGGAAACTATTGTGCTTGGATAGCTGCCCCCCCTTCTTACCCTGACATAGCTTTCATTCCAATCACTTCACTCACCTCTCCCCAACTCCCTTCAGTCCCAGCTTCCCTAGTGAAGCTTGCTGCCTTCAGGAAACCTGATTGGCTCCAGCTTCTGTGACACGGCTCCAGCTTCTGTGACACACCTCCAGGCCTAGGGCCAATGAAGTGCACAAGTCAGACTTCATGGATAGTCACTATACCAGGAAGCTTGCCTAAGGACTGACCAAACTCATTTCTAGATGAGGGGAGGGGGGCTGCTGTATCCTTGTTGTATATCTTTGCTGGATTTGGGCAAAGTAAACCTGCTTTGTTCAGTGATTCACAAGTGTCTCATTTCCTCCCAATACTGAATCTGAACTAGGAAGGTGCTAGCTTTAGAGCATTTGGCATGATCGGTAGGCTGGGATGAGATGGCCTCTTGACTTACAAGATGGTAGAGTTGGGATAAGAGCCCCACAAATATGGTGGGGGTGAGGGTACTGTGAGTGCCTGGGTGATACTGCCTGGCTCCCCAAGGGCAGTTAATATTCAGTGACTCATGAGTGCCTTATTTCATCCCAACATCAAACCTGAACTAAGAGGATGCTAACTTTAGAGTCATACTTACAATATCCATCTTCTCTTATCATCTCTTAGGTACTAGTGCTTTTTCCATCCCACTCAAGGGAAGGAAGACGGAGCTGTTTGAGACCCTTCCAAGTATCCCAAGACAAAACTGTTTTAGCCAAATATTTAAATACTATATTGTTATTTAACTTTCTACTCTCAGTTCCTTGTGTAGGAAACTACTATTAATCAGAAAAGCCCTGCCCCACCTGCACATAAGGATTGTGCCACTTCTTTGAGCTTCATGTCACCCATTAATGGATCCTTGACAATGTAAGGAGAAGCTTATTTTTTAACTGGAGAAACTATTTGAAAATGAGTTTCATTTTGTAATCAGTCATGAAAGCATTTGCTAAGTGCTTTTGTATAGTATTATGTTGTTCCGTTGTGTCCAACTCTTCGTGATCCCATTTGGAGTTTTCTTGGTACAGATGCTAAGAGTGGTTTGCCATTTCCTTCTCCAGTTCATTTTACAGATGATGAAACTGAAGCAAATAGAGCTAAGTGACTTACCCAGGGTCATGCAGCTAGTGAGTACATCTAAGAGGTCCAATTTGAACTCAGGCCTTCCTGACTCCAGTGCTCTATGCACTATGCCACACACTATACAAAGTATGTTAAATAGTCCCTACCCTGTTTGGGGATAAAGAGCTTTATTCCTAGATGAAATAGTGATCTGAACATAAACTACTAATGCTACTAAATGTCAGGGAGATTGGGGTACTGTGGGGAACAGAGATGGAAGAGGGCAGACTTGGCACCTTGCATTCAGTATGAGAGATTCCTAGGGAGCTTCCAAAATGCCAGGTTGTAATGAGTAGCTCAAATAATATTTTTTCTCCAATTACATGTAAAGATAATTTTTAACATTCTTTTTTTAAAGTTTTGAGTTCCAAATTTTCTTCTCTCTCTCACCTCTCCCCTCCCTGAGATAGTAAGTAATCAGATACAGGTTATACGTATGCAATCATGCAAAACATATTTCCATATCAGTAATATTGTGAAAGAAGACACAGACCAAAATGGGGAAAGAAAAACATGAAAAAAAATAAAGGAAGTTAAAAAAGGCACGCTTCAGTCTGCATTCAGACTTCATCAGTTCTCTCTCTGGAGATGGATGGCATTTTTCATCATGAGTTCTGGAATTGTCCTGGATTGCTGAGAATAGCTCAGTCATTCACAGTTGATCACATTACAATATTGCTGTTCCTGTGTACAATGTTCTCCTTCCACTAGGATATTTAGAGAAGCCATGTAATGGGAAAGAAGCTGATAACATCATAGACCTGGTGCTGGAAGGGAATTTAAAGGCCATAATGTCCAACCCCCTTTTTTTTAGGTGAAGAAACTGAGGCAGAGAGAGGTTAAATGACTTGCCCAGTATTACACAACCAGAAAGTGTCTGAGGCAGGATTTTAAGCCAGGTTTTCCTGACTCTCAGTCCACACTTATCCAATATGCCATACAACCTCTCTACATTGATATATATGCTAGCCCATATTAGAAGAGATAGTGCACCAAGAATGATAGGGAGAAATTGATTGAGAATGGGAGTAGTGGTTCAGCTCTGGTGTTTGATGTTTGCTCCTGAGTCTTTCTTCTTTATTTTATGGTGGAAAAAGGATATTTATGGGTGTCTCTGTCCAGGTTGTGCTGCTTCATGGCCACATAGCTGGGTTCAAGGTTCCACTTCTGTGTACTAATTAAATGACACTCGGGAGGTTACTTAATCTCTTAGCATTCTATGGAACCCTTTAGACTCTAAGATGCAGAGAAGGTGCTGACCTGTATTGGTAGAGGCAGTTTCCTATACAAATGAAATAACAAGTCCAGTCCCCGTGCCTTCCTTTTAACACATCTTATTGATTTTTTGTTTGTTTGTACATCACCTACACTTCTTCCAGATGCCTCCCTCTCCTTCCTGAGATCCATCTCAATAACAGAGAATTTTAAAGGGGGGAGGGGGGAAAGTGCCACTAAACTACGCAGCATATCAAAAAAGTCTGACCTTATATTCCATGTTCCACACTCCTAGTCCTGTGTAACCCAGTGAGGTGTAGAGGGAAATGGACTGGTAACCAGGAAGCTCTGGAATCAAAATCCCTCATCAGACATTACTGTCTCTTTGCCCTTGAGCAAGGCACCAGCAACTTCTCTCAGCCTTCATTTCCTCATCTTTTAAATAAAGAGATTGAACTAGATCATCTTACTACTAGTTCTAAATCTAGGAATCTGTGATCTGCAAAAGGAGGGGGAGGAGAGGAGAGAGGGGGAGGTAGAGTCTTATCTCTATTCTATTCTTTGAAGCCAAACTTGATTATATTAATTTCATAGCAATAGTAGTGATTGTCTGGTTCTTATTGATCCGTTCCCATTTTTATTTTATTGTGATCATGTATATTGTTTTCCTGGTTATGTGCTGTTTTCTATCCCTAGAAAAAATTACCCAGATGAACAATAAATGGAATGATTTAAAACCTGCAGGGTAGTGCAATAAAGAATCTTCTTTCCTCAAGGGAGGCATGACACAACGAAAGGGAGAAGTAGAGACTAGATGATACAGTTAGATTCAGAACTGAGAGAGTGGCCGAATTAGGATGACTGATTAAGGCTCAGAAGGTAACCGACAGATTGACCCTGAGTTATGGAGAGTTTAAATAACTGAGCTTAGCTACAGTCTATCCCCCCAATTCACAAAATCCTTCTTTAGGGTTCCTATTGTGGTGGGAAAATTTCAGACCCTAAAATCTTTTTGTACCCACCTCCCTTTTATATTTATTGCTTGATGTTGTAAAACGTTCTTAACTCAATGCACAAAGCAGTTTCCTGCGTTAGAAGGGAAGGGCCTGCCTGTTCGGTTTATAGCCTTGTTTATAGGAATGTTCCTTGACAAATAACCAAAGTCTATATAGTCTTGTCAAAACATTTTATCTTATAGGAAGGGTCTCTTTCAAGAATGTCAGAAATATGACTGCCAAGCAAACAAAATATTTATAGATATATTTCACTTACATATGTTTCTTTTACTGAGAGTTGGGATAATCTTCCCAACTGGGAGAGATTTGCTGTGTCTAATGCAACCACAAAGGCGGAAAGAAGAAAAAAAAGATCTTTTATTAGGTGAAAACTTGCAAAACTGGCAGAATGGGATTTTTTTGGGTACCCAAGGCCATTGACTATCTCTTCCTTGGGCTTCCATAGATATTGTCTCTAGAGAGATAAGTCCTTATTTTTTTGGAAATGACTGTCTTGCCCATTCATTTCCATGTGTTCTTATTTTATCGGGGCAGCCAAATTGTATAATCTTGTTCCAAATCATGCTTAATGCCAGTTCCCAGGATTTTATACCCCCTAGGTGAGTACCAAATGTGTCCTGACATTACTAAAGCCTGATTATTTCCCATCCATGATGTAGGTCCCATATGTCTGCATAAATATGCCATTATTTTGAAATCCATTATGCTGGGAAGAAAATCTCGCAGCTGCAGCTTCATTAAATGACTTTATTAAGAGTGACAGTTCACTCCACACTGAACAATTTACCTGCTAACCAGATTGTTTTTGCATTGCTACTATGTTATGAACACTTGCTTTACATAAATACTCCACTTCACCACAAGATTTAAGAAAGTTTTGCTGTGTCTAATACAACTGCAAAGCCAAAATCCTAACTTGGGAAATTCCCTCAACCTTCAGTAAAAGAAGTATGTGTAAGTGATATATCTGTAAGAGTTTTGCTTGCTTGGCAATCATATTCCTGATATTTCTGAAAGAGACCCCCTCTTATAAAAAGTTTTGAGAAGATTATATAGACCGTGGCTACTTGTCAAGGATTCCCATAAGCAAGGTTATGCACAATCAAAAATGCCAAAGGATCCCAAACTGAAGACTGAGAAGTCTTTAGGGATGAGGGATGGTTCCTCCTTTTCTCACCAGTTAGAACAGTGAAAAGTCTAAGGTGGAGATCAAGGCATGAAGTTCAGAGAAAACAACTCAGAGTGAATATTAAATAATGGAGATGGCCGATTAGACCAGTACCATCTAGTTTTTTGTTTTTAAGATTAAGACTTCCTGTCTCACCTGGGCTTGAAATACAGAACTGCTCTTGGACCTGATCCCAATTACTGATTGCCATGGAAGCCTTTAACCTGCTCCATTTATCTGGCCTAGGTTAGTTTACCCCTCCTTAGGCAGTGTGGTGGCACTCTGCCCTGAGAAACACCATATTGGTAACAGGCTTGGTGCCAATCTGCTTTTAGCCCTGCTGCATCTCAGAACTCCCAAACTCAAGCAATCCACCAGCCTCAAGCCTCCCCAGCAGTGGGGACTAGAGGCATGTAGCATCATACCTGCTTTTTTACCTATTTTCTTGGACATGGTATGACACACCAGTGTGTAATGACATAGACTGGAAAGAAATATATACTGTGGAATGCAACTGTCACATATAAGGAGGCCAAAGGCAGTCACATCTCACCCTTACTAACACTGGCTATGGACCCTTGTAGGTGTTATTGAATAAAAGTGGAAATAAGGGTAGGTAACTCTGTTCATGGAGTTGTTTTCATGCTAAGGAGAATAGTGTTTTGCTAATGAGATCTCAAAAGTAAGAGGGACTGGTCACCCCACTCACCTATGTGGAGCTTGTATTTACCCATAACTCAAGGGCAATGGCCAAGATTATTGGGTGAAACAAGGAATATCCCCACCGACTAGCTAGTCATGAGATTGGATGGGCTTCTCCTTAGGTTAGGCAGGAGGAGATGGTACAAGCTATACATATGGTCCAAGAACATATTGGTGGGCCTTTCCATACCATTCCACCACCTATGCTTGGTTTGGTCTTGGAATTTGAGTAAAACAGGATGGAGATATCTTTGTCAGCATTCTTGTGGTTGCACAAGTGAGCTCCATAGCTGGTAAATAAGTAGTGAACATTATATTAAAGTTTGAGGCCTGTTATAGGGCCCTCCTATTAGAATATATTCCAAAGTAATTTATACAAAATATGGATTAATACACTACTTATTCTTATATCTTATATTAGATAGCTAACTAAATATGTATTACTAGATAAATATTTTAAAATAATTACTAATAATCATTACCCCTTATAGAATCGTAATGAACTGAGTTTAAATGGGGGTCCTCAATGAATCAACTTTCTCAGTAGGTACTTAATAAATGCTTGTTTCCTTCCTATTTTCTTCCTCTCCCAGGTCAATCTTTCTACAAGTACTCTTGATCCCATCACTTCCCTCTTCATCCAGAAGTTTGCCCCTAAATCATCCCCCTCCCTAATTTTCAAACATCTCCCTCTCTAATTTTCTCCCTCATCCTGAAAACAACATCTCTGAACTCTACCGTCTTCTCAGGCTAGCATCCTGTATCTGACTTCCCACTTACAAAATAACTCTTAATAAGCTATCTATTGAATAGAATTTTGAAAAGTTAAATAAGATAGACCTCTGGAGAAAATCGAATGGGAATAGAAAGGAATGTACTTTTTCTTAGCTGTACATGGTATCTTCACAAAAATTGACGAAGTATTAGGGCACTATTGATTAGAGAAATCCAAATTAACTCTGAGGTACCACCTCACTTCTATCAGATTGGCTGATATGACAAAAAAAGAAAATGATAAATGTTCGAGGGGACATGGAAAATTTGGGACACTGATGCCCTGTTGGTGGAGTTGTGAACTGGTCCAACATTTTGGAGAGCAATTTGGAACTATGCCCAAAGGGCTGTATAAAGCTATGCATACCCTTTGGCCCAGCAATACCACCATTAGGTCTGTATCCCAAGGAGATCTTTCACTTTTCAGGATCTCCAGAGTGATGATCAATGGAAAAGCAAGTTTTTCTGATACCTCAGCTTCCAAATCGACACTGTTGGATCTTTGAACGTTGGTTTGGGAGAATAAGGTTGGAATGTCCCCTTTCTACTGGTGATCTGCTCCAGATAAACAAAATGTGGGGGAAATGAAAAATACTATCTGTGATTTCACGTGCTATGGGACCTGTAGGATCCAGGTGGACACACTTATCTATGAAGTTACAGTTAAAGAAACAGGAGGATACTTTGTTGGCTGGTTTTAGGGGTTAAAGTAAAGGATGATGAAAATCAATTAAAACTATATACAGGGTAGAAGTCAATTAGCACTGGCCTAAATTGCCTGGCTACTGCCACATAGATGATCTTAGGTTCTTCTCTCAGGTAAGAAATCTAAGTTCCTTTGATAAAGGTACTTAGGTCATTTCTCTTGAGATTATACATACAAATGCCAACTTAGATTCCATGGGTAAGGATAAATTTTACATACACAAGGATCTCAACATAGGTAAAAAGGTTGCTTTTCTGCATTGTCAAGTCTGAAAACAAATGACCAAAAAGTCTAAGAAATAAAATAAAAACAAAGAGCTCACAGAGGTTATAGGCAAAAAGCTTTCTTTATTCTGTTGGAAAAGGGAAACTAGACATATGTGCCAGGGCCTCCTCTAGGAGGGGACCCGCTTTTGTGAGGCCAAATCTTAATATATATAGCAGTGGCTACACAGGAAGCTGTAGCCCTGATCATGGGAGCTAACAGCAACAAGGAGACGAGTTTGATTCATAGTAGGGCTTCATGAATGGGACATGGGTCCTGCAGGTGCTTGTCCGTGCTCAGGGACCACCTGGAGCTGGTACGGAAACAATTCTGGGATTTTGCTGTGGCTGAGTTCATCCAGAGGACTAGTGCAAAGCTCATGGCACAGGTTGCTTGCTGGGCCTTAGCTCTGGAAAACACAGTGTCTCCTAATAGTAAAAAGAGAGGGGTGGTTTTGGCATGGGGGTCCTGACAATACATACATACACACATGTGTATGCATATATACATTTTCTAGCAACAATATCAATTAACTTACATTCCTGGAGGAGAGCCAACAGTTGCAGTTACAAAAATGTTAAGCAGCAAATATATCCTTATTCACATCAAAGAATGATTATAACAACTGCAAATCAAACAATAGGAAATGAATTGTGGCAGTCATAGGGTAGTTAGGTGAGAACTACTAAGAGCAAGAAAGACTAAAAACTTGAGATAATTATTTAAGTTTTGGTTACAAGAAGTAAAACAATTTTTCACAAATGACATTCTCTGGTACAGGTTCATTTAATGGTTGATATATGTTGGCTTCCTTCTGTGAGGTATTGCCCCTGGTAACTTCTGTTGTTCAGTCATTTCAGTTGTGTCCAATTCTTTGTGACCCCATTTGGGATTTTCTTGGCAAAGATACTGGAGTGGTTTGCCATTTCCTTTTCCAGCTCATTTTACAGATGAGGAAAGTGAGGCAAACAGGGTTAAGTGACTTGCCCAGGGTCACACAGCTAGATGTCTGAAAACTGGATCTGAACTCAGGTCCTCCTGACTTCAGGGCCAGCACTCTATCCACTGCCACCTAGCTGCCCCACACTGTGTAGTATACGTGTATGTGTGTGTGTATATACATACATACACTGTGTGTGACATATATCACATGTTATACACACACTGTATGTGATCTGTATTATATATACAGTGTGAGATGTATTATATTTTATATATATGCTGTGATATATATTATATATACAGCATGTGTGATATGTATCATATATCATATACATACTGTGTGATGTATATTATATATTATATGTACACTGTGTATTAAGCTGGGCCTTGAAAGGAATCAGGGATTCCAAGAGGCAATGCCATGGCATGACGAAAGGCCAGTGCAAAGGATTTAAGATGGGAGGTGAAACACTGTGTTCAGAACAGCAGATAGGCTAATATTGCTACATAACGGACCATATGGGATGGAGAGAGCTGACCAAATAAGAGGCTGGGTGGTGCAGCTGGGTCTGAAGTCAGGAAGATTCATCTTTGCTCATCTCAGTTTCCTCATCTGTAAAAGGAAGAAGGAAGTGGCAAACCACTCCAGTATCTTTGCCAAGAAAACCCCAGATAGGGGAGCTCTCCAATGTCTACCCTCTCTAATCAGAGGCATGGAGGGGGACTCCAAGAGTATAGGTACTGACCACGTATGGTTTTCAGAGTTGGTGTTATCTTGAAGGATGACAACTTTCTGGAGACCATGATGAAGTCTAGAAGAGCAGCCAGGTGGGAAATGTTGATAGAAAAGGGATGATTGGCTAGATAAAGGGAATTCTTTAAGATAACAGTTACCTACCTGTAAAGCAGAGGTTCTTAAACTTTTTTGTGCCATGGATCCTCTTGTCAAACTGGTAAAGCCTATGGACACCTCAAACTAATGTTTTTAAATAATGTATAAAACACCTAGGATTACAAAGGAAAACAATTATATTGAAATACAAGTTATCATCTATATTTTTTTAAGTTCACAGACCCCAATTTAAGTACCTTTGCTCTAAAATAAGTTTGACCTTTGGGCTTACCCAGACTGACACCTCCATGTACCTTCTGACTATATTTGCAGCTAGAGTCTTAGGAAGAAATAACCAACATACAATTTAACCTACTTCAGATTAGCAAATGGCATAGCTGGAGGAAAGTGAGGAAAAGCTTCTTGAAGGAGGTGGTTAAGGATGGTTAATGTATGGATAGGCAGATGGGATTACAAGGCATTCTAGGTAGGAGGGAAAAATCTGTAAGCACATTATACTAAAACTGATTAGATTAGTAGTTTCCAATATTAATTGAAAAAATAAATTTGAACTGATAGGCCGAGGCCAAATTATGAACGGCCTTAAAGTCAGGAAGGATAATGTGGACTTGGTATGGGAATCAACAGGGAGGCATTGTAGATCTTTGATCCAAAAAATAACATTATAAAGTATCATTTAAAATAGATTAGATGGCACTTGCCCAAGGTCATACAGCTAGTAAGTGTCTGAGGCAGGATTTGAATGGAGGAAGATAAGTCTTCCTGACTCAAGGTCTAGCACTGTCCTCTCTGTGCCACCTAGCTGCTGGTTTATAGTTAAAAATTATTTGAAAGTATATTCCACCCCCAGTTTTTCCACAATTTGCCATAACTAGCCACTTGGTTTATATAATTATATAATTATGTCTCAGAACCTTCATTCATCCATC
Organism: Phascolarctos cinereus; assembly: GCF_003287225.1. Classification (NCBI taxonomy): domain Eukaryota; kingdom Metazoa; phylum Chordata; class Mammalia; order Diprotodontia; family Phascolarctidae; genus Phascolarctos; species Phascolarctos cinereus. Next base: position 265,099,427 of record NW_027555847.1, on the reverse strand, counting down.
AAACACTTGAACATCTACATATAAGACACTGACCCTGTTAAACCCTGTGTGAACTGTGTGGCAGCAGAGAGGCAGAGAAATTGGAATAAACTTCTTTCACACCACTTGCGGTTCACTTTGAGCTTTTGAATTCTGCAATTGTTTGGCAGTGTAAGGAAAAGTCTCTTTTCTCATATTTTTTTTCAAATACAAATAGCATCCTTTTTATGGCTTGTTTCATAAATTTGGTTCAGTGAAGTTAGAACTAAGGAGGCAAATCTCTTAAATACTCAAAATGTATCTGTGATCTCATTGATTTGGAAGTTCTCTCCCATGAATAACAAACATGTTATTAAATTCCAGCAACTTGCTAAGTGCTGGGAATGCAAAAAACAGAAATGAAACAAGACCTTCACAAAAAGGACTTATATTCCGCAAAGGGAGATAGCATAGAATAGGTATATGTAGTCCTCATATAAAAAAAAAATTCAAGGTAATTTTGGGAGGGAGGGAGAGCACTAGTAGCTGGGAGACCTGTAGAACATGGTGCTCGAGTAAAGAGTCCTAAGAAACAAATCATGAGGAAGAACATTCCAGTATAAAGGCACAGAGATGAGAGATGGATTATCATGTGTGAGGAATAGGAAGACCAGTTTGATTGGGCCATAGAATACAAAAAGTGGTTTAATATGTGTGAAGGAGGGTGATCCCTTCCCCTCAGTGTAATTATAAAAAAAAAATTAAAGCAGATAAGAGGAATAAGAAGGTATATATATCCACTGACCCCTTTATTGTAGTGAGGACTTTTCTCTGATAAGAAACATTATGGTTAGCAAAGCAAGCAAATTAATCATACACCTATGGAAGTTTTAAATAGCTAAGCTCTGGAGAGAAGAAAGCAGGCAAGTCCAAGACCTGGTGGATTCTCTTCTCTGCCCCCCAACTTTTCATGTAACTTTGAAGGGGGGGCTTCTAATCCAGTAGATGTTACATCCAGCTGGAAACAAAGATGTACTCAAGACAAACATGGGTACAATCACCCAAGGAAGGAAGCTTTGAGAACTGAGACACCTGGCAGCCAACTTTGCACCCAAGGGACCCACATGAGGACTCTTATGGTTTTAGGTCTTGCAGTTACAGGAGTTATGAATTGCCTTTGGCACTTTCCCTTCACATGTGCCTCGCTACTACTGCCCACTCTTCCCATGGACACTGTGTATTTATGTGTGGGAAAGTAGACCCCAGGTTTATGGAGGGGAAAGTTTTATAAACACTGGTTTTAGCATGCTTTTGTCTTTTTTAAATAATGCACTAATAAAAATTTAATATCATAAAACAAATTAAAAAACAGCAACTTTTTTTTTAAACCATTCACAATTAAAGTAGAAAAAGACAAAATTATAAAGCAGCCATCCATGGAATGATTTCATGTTTACAAAGGATTGAGAAGAGATTTAAAATCACTGTACAAGCCTTTGAATTTGGGGAACAGCAATATTATCCCATAGAAATCTAACTTAATAGAAGATGTTGCCAGAAAAAAAAAATTAGCCCATCTTCTTGTGTTTAGCACTTACATTAGGCTGAGTACACCTGGAGAGTTACCAAAATGTTCTATGTTCCCTTCCCACAAATAATAGCTTCCTTCCAGATCTCCTGAGGTTGATATCAATGAGCTGAAGGAACAATGACAGTAAGTAACATCACTGACTTGATTCACAGCATCTCTTACTTTTTTGGGGGAACAATGAATATACTGTAACTAGGCACATATTTACCGCTGCATGGAAGATTCTAGCAAGCAAATACAAAGGGTTTCTCCAATTTAGCAGTTCTCAACAAGTGTCCTAAGTCTCTTAAGAGATTAGATTTTTACATACAATAAGCAGGAATGTTCTTTGGGGTTTTGTGTTGAGACAGTCATCAAAATCCCGTGCTCAGCATCTCACTACCAACATATAATGTACTTCAGCTGCTTGATACAGCCTGATAACTGGTGTGCTGTCCTTGCTAATTCTCATCCACTTAAAAGGAAAAAACCAGGCAGCTTATAAGTAGGCTGGTGGGGGCGGGGAAAAAAAAAGAATACAGTTTTCTGTTATCACAAGGAACAGATATTCTAAGCAGCCATTTTTCTTCCTTTCCCAATGACTGAAAAAACCAAAAATACAGCAAAATGGCTGATGTGGTAAGTACAGAGTTAAGGGGAAAAAAAAGTAGCATGCAGCCTCTGTAGATAGTGCCTTTCCCAACTCAGTGTTCTAGTGCAGAGCCTCTGGCTATGCTAAGCAATGGAAACCTAGCAATGAAAAATCAAAGCAGAACCAAATTGATCAAAGGATCAATACACTTCAAAAGAAATGGCAATTGATATATGGCTACCTGAAAATGCTTGAGGTGTGTTAAAATTTCAGTCAAGAGAAAATCCTGGATTTGAGCAAAATCGTGTACCATAAAGGGAGCCAGACTGCAACTAAAATGAACTTTGGCTACTGGTAGGAACCCTCCCCACCAACGCTTTTCATTATAAGTTGTGTATCTCTTTGGTAGCCAAAAGTTCCATCCAAAAATCATGGCAGCAAATTATATATCGCCAATGATTTAATACCTATTATAGTATTATGGCATCCACATTTAAAGAGGCAGGTCAAAACAAGGGAAAAACAGAAATGAAATGTATCATTAAGTTAAAATCCATATGGCCTCTCCCCCAGTGCAACGCGTCTAGCATAGAGTAGGTGATATATAATCACTTGTTCTCCTTCTCTTCTTCTAGCTGACAGGTTCACTTTGGCAAGACCATTAAGCATTTTTCCTTCTAGAACCTGTTTCCCCAGTTGGGATGAAAGGTCACCCCTTTTGCCCCACAAAGAAGTGTTGTAGGGTTTTAGCTTATAAGAAGTTCAGATGTCTCTATTTTAGGATTCCCAATTTAGGGCCAAAAGAAATCCAAACCTTGCCCTGTGACTAAGAAAAATTATTCTGTTTGGCTTCCAAATTATACTCCCTAATCTTCACTGTCACAGAGACTTGTCATCTGGTCCCTAGAAGCTTACTTGCTTTGGCTGTATCCAACTAATATCTGTCCCCTTTTACCAAAGCATGCAAATACAGCAATACTATGTTAGAACTGGAAAAGACATAGACCATCTAGTCCATTCTCCTTCCCTTTTATAGATTGAGAGATTAAGTAAATGACTTGCTAGTCACACAAACTAATAAACAATTGACCTAGAATTAGATCCAAAGTCTTGATTTCAAGTCTATAATTAAAAAAAAAAACTTATAAAGCTATGTACTTCAAAGGTAAAATACCAAATAGGCAGCCACAGCCCCACCAAAAAAAAAACACAAAACCAAAACTTTAAGGTGTAACCCCTCCTCCCACCTTGGAGAGGGGGTCAAAGGGCAGGGAGGGATTTGGTTCATAGTTCAGCTCAGTTCCTATATAGCATAGTCCTAAATTCTAGGTCTAAACTCCCTAGGGACCAAGTCCTGGCCCCCTGGCTTTTCAAGGTTTTTCCTGCTGAGCCAGCTGTCTGCACCATCCCAACCTGCAGTCTTGGCTTCAAGTTTGCCATGACTTGAACACTCAGCACCTGAAACAGAGGTAGACAAACACAGAAGATCATTTGTTGGAGCTGGGACAAAAGAGGGGAGGGGGACGGTATCCCACGCTGTGGGGGAACTGTGACCTTCATCCCCTGGAAGCAGCCAGAAGGAACTTGGAGGCGGAAAGCCAAGTCAATAATTCTTTACACTATATCGCATGTCCAGGCCAGCTTGCTCAAAACAGATTAATTGCTGACTCTACCTACCCCTTATGGTGATATTGACTCTGCTGCTGGGTGCCTTGTAAGGTGGCCTAAGTTACTAAAGATTCTGGAAGTTTAATTTCTTTTCTAGCCAGAAAAGAGAAAAGTATTGTGGGATCTGGATTTGGACAGTTTTCTGCTTCAATGACAATTCTTAAATCTCTCAGGAAAGGGAAAAGGGATGAATTAGAGAGGAAAGGGACCAGCTGAAGAGGCAACTTTAAGCCCCATAGCATATGGTGCTGCCCAGTTTTGGACAGTGAGAGAAACTGTTGGAACAATGAGGAATTACACTCGTTCTCTCTTCTGTTTTGTTGCCTCCTGAGAGTAGCACATTTAAGTGTCTCTCTGCCATTTTACATTTTTTTGCTAGTAGTTTGCATTTTTGTTTTTTTTTTAAAACAGATTACCAGACAAAAATAATCTTGTCCTGAGTTGGTGTTGTTATACTCTGATTGGGTGGGGGAAGGAACTTTTGGATAATTGGTTATATGAAGTTCAATTGGCTGGAGATTGTCCCCTTAATCTGGCAATCAATCTATCACCTTGGGGCTGAGAACATTTTACCTGCTATTCAAAATCTGTAGTTTGAGCTTTCTAGCTCTGCTGAAAAAGGAAGTCACATAGAGCTAAAACCCTAAGAACTAATCTCATTATCTCCAAAACAGACAGGTCACTTTGCACCAGGGGCCTCTGGATTTTGTCCATCCTGTGGCTACTGTCCCTTCAAGGGTGGGGGGGCGGGGGGCGGGAGTGGTCGTAGAGAACTCAAGGAAATTCATGGTCTTGAATAGGTCCCCAGTGGGTGGGGAAAAAAAAATCACAGGACATTCCAGCCACTGTGCTAAGCACTTTACAATTATTATCTCATTTGATCCTTCCTCCAACCTGGGAGGTAGGTTCTATTATCCTCATTTTACAGATAAGGAAACTAAGATAAAATAGGGGTTGTGACCTGCCCAGTCACACAGCTATTGAGGGTCTGAGGTCATATGTGACTTTGGGTCTTCCTGACTCCAGGCCCTGCGTGCTATCACCAGCTGCCCCAAATCTATGATCTGTGATCTCCTATTTTGCATTTAAATAACGCACAAAGGCTAAATAAATTAATTTTCAATGCAACTTTATTATCATAATCTGAGAAGTATTTAGAGTATAGTTATTAACTATAAATTAGCACAAGACTGCTTGGCAGGAATTTGGAAATAGCCCAATTCCATAATACAATTCAAGATTTTTTTTTTTTACGGAGTGTCGCCCCCTCTAATAAGGGATATTCAGAGGGGAAAAGGGGTCCTACAATCCAACTAGAAGGAATACTATCCTCTAAGAAACAATATAATTTTTCTATACTTCCCTGGGCTTGAGTCAGCTTAAACTGGCTCTGTGTCAAACAATGCTTGTCTAGATCTTCAAACCCACCACATAGGGAAAAGGTGATATGAAGCCCCTGCATGTCATAACAGGCCTGCTGGAGCTTGTCTTGTAAGCTGCTTGGGAGACCTTGGACTTTAGGCATGAGGTCCATGAAGGCCGACTGTAATTTCAGGGAAATGCTACGGAACATGTCCAGAGTCAGGGCTTCCACGAGCTGCAAGAAAAAGGGAGGACAGAAAGATTTTAGTAAGTATGCAGTTGCTGTTCATTCTAGAAGAAATTCTAGATTCCTAAAAAAAGGCCTAATTATCAATGTCCTTAGCCTTTTATCACCTCTTCTTTGATTGTAGATTTAGAAGTATATATAATGTGTGTGTGTGTGTATACACACATACATACACAGACACACACACACACATACACATATATCTATATCTATATATCTATATATATATATATCTATATATCTATATCTATATATCTATATATATCTATATCTATCTATCTATATATATATCTATATATATATTACATAGGTAACCAATAGGCAATGGGAAATAGTTAACTTTTTTCTTTTTTAAATCCTGGATTGGGAGTTAAGACTCCATTTAAACCCGTACTCTCTTACTCCTTATGGGAGTGTGGGGAAGATGCTTTGTATCTTAATCCTCAATCTGCAAAATAAATTAGATGAATTCTAAAGTTTTTGCCAACTGTAAAAACTTCCTTAGGCTATCTTTTCCTGTTAATAGTCCCATCTTCTTCTAGTCACTAGGTTCAAAAGTCGTCTTTGGATGGCGGGTGGGAATTACAGCAAGAAGAAAAAAAATCAGTTGTCAAGGTCTATTGACTGAAAGGATCTCTATTTTCCCGCCTCACTACTTCGTCAGCTAGACTATTTCAATACAGCACCGCACCGCCCCCCCCCAATGATTATCTTATTCCAGTCTTTCCTTTACAGCAAGGCCAAGTCTTTTTTTGAAGGGGGGGTAGTTAGGGAGAGGAGGCAATTGGTCTTGACCTGGGTCACACAGCTAGTGTCTGAGGGCAGATTTGAACTTAGGTCTTGACTCCAGGGCAAGTGCTCTATCCACTGTGCCACCTAGCTGCCCCTCTGAGGCATCTTAATGTACTGTTCTGATCCATAGCTAGAACTAGCATGATATGATGAGTGCTAGGCCCCAGATGTTGACTTCCTACTTCTTCCCCCTCCCAGTACCAGCTACCCGTTTGCTGTCTTCCTCATTTGCTTTGGGCCATGTCTGAGGGTCCTGTGGAGGTCAGGCACTCCTCTTGAGGCATTTTCTTCCTGCCTCTGTCATATGAGCCACCTGGCCTGGGGAACCTGTGCTTATGCGGGATCAGCAAAGATGATTTATATCTGGGATATCTCTTCACAATCTATAATAAACTCAGCTCTAAGCTTATCTGTCCCCGTCTTCCTCTGTTCCTCCTAGGGGTCTTTTTTGTAGTTTTGGAGAAGATCCCATAACTTGGCGGTCACAAGACCCAAGTTTCAATCCTGGCTCCTCTTGGAGCTTGGACAGTTAAAACTTCCCAAGGCCCTTGTTTCTTTCTTTGCTTGGTAAAAGGGATGCCTCCAAGACTCCTTTCAGCTCTTATCTATGACCTTTTGATTCTAGGTCTTTCTCCTTATATTCCTTCTGCGTGTTCTGGTAATTCATGAAATCTAGCTTTCTCCTGAAGCTACATACCTTGATGCCTTCTCCAAGGCTGACTGCTCCTGCTGTCAAACACCGAACACAGGGTCAGGAAGAATTGGGATATTACTTCTTTGCTCTTTCTGCTACAACTGCGACTCAGCAAGCAGTTTGTCTTTTGTAGTTCTCTCCTTCCTATCTAGTTACTTGTTGCTTGTCATCTCTGGAGCTCTGGCTGATCTTCCCCCTCCCCAAGTAAGATTACTTGGCTCAATCTCACCCCAGTCTCTGCTTCCTTCAAATACCCTGGGCCTTCTAGAGTACAGATTCATATGACCCTTGTCACCTAGCTACACCAGACGAAGATTGATTTTTATACTTATTTCTTCTGCATATTAAAGAGTGGTCATGCCTATATCAGATTGTGTACCACCTTGGAGAGGGTGGTGGGGAGGGAGGGGGAGAAAAAATTTTAAACTCAAAAGCATATGGAAGTGATTGTTGATAAATCAAAATAAATTAATTAAAAAATTTTTAAAAAGGAGTGGTCACTTAGACACAGATTCCTTCTTACACAATAGAACAGGAGACAAAAACAAACAGCTGACAAGTTTCCCAAGAGCCTTGACAGTCTCATCCCTAGAATCCTTTCCCTTATTCCCAACCTGATATTCTCCCTAGTTTTCCCCCTCTCATCCCCCAAAAAGCAAGAAGGCAAGACAATCTTCCTCCAGAGGCACATTCTAAAAGCTAACTTTCTGACAACACCCTCCACCAAGTTACAAAATAGCTACCACCAGATTAGAAGTCATAATCCAGCTGCCCAAATGATACTGAAAAATCTCAGTACCTTTCAAGTCACTATGCTGAGGATAACTTTCTCTTCCCTTCTCAATTCACCCTTTTTCAGGTCTAGCAGAAGTCCCTATCCTCCACAAAATCTTCCCCAATTCATCTTAAAACTTCTTTTGTTATATTTTTGCTCTTTTATTTTCACATACTGCACTTAGTACCTATGAAGGCTAAAGAAGCCATGTAAATAAGTTATAGGTATGCCTACAATGATACACTATTGGTCTATTGATACTTCAGACAGAAGGTTCACTAGAGCTTCTGAGGGATCCAAAGTCAGCTGGGATAGCTAATGCACAAGTAATTAGTAACTAAAGTGCTATTAAGAATGTTGAGGTCTCAGAATTACCTTGAACTAAGAGCATGGTGCCATTTTCTTAGTCTATGATTTGTTGGACACAATTGCCCCTAGTTAGTATAGTAAGTCAGATCCATGGTTTATATAGGTGCCTTAAGCTCTTGAGTTTTATAGAATATCCTTTTAAAAGGTACTATTATCCAATACTTCCTGAAGATAAGGGCTTTTAACATGTTTAAAATGTTAGGAACGTACCATATTGTCTACCAATTCATCTTACCCTCTTTTTCATTATCTCCATTAAAAATATACATTGGCTTCAGGCCTTACATAGTGGCCAGCACCATTCTTCTAGTTACCCTCAGTTTTCAGCCTTGTCATTATCCCTGCTTCCTCATTCTCCCTCCTCCCACCTCCATATCCAGTTGGAGAGTCTTATCAATTCCACATCTTCCACCTTTTCCTTTCTTTCTACTCATGGCTCCCACCCTGGTTCAGACCCTTGTAGCCTTACCCAGACTATCATTAGAGTGTCTCATTTAGATTCCTGGCCTCTCCTCTATCTTTTTCTCTGAACATTTTCCACAAGGAAACCAAAGTAATCTTCGTAAAGCAAAAGCCTATCATACCTTTAATTGGGAACTTCGCATGGTTTCCTCTCTCCTTTGGGATTTTTTTTTTACAATTCATTTTCTATTTACTTCTCTAGGTACATTTTACTTTCTCCTCTTTAATATATTCAGTTCCAGCCAAGCTACCTACTTTCTGTTCCCCCAAACTTGGGATTCCTACCTGGAAACAAGATAGACTATATATGCCTAGGAAATACTTTTAACCCTATGTCATGAGAGTCCCTGCTTGACTTCAAGGTTTAGTTCTTGTATTATTCTCCTATGGTAAACCTTTTCTCATCCCCCAATTGTAACTTCTCACCATCCTCCAATGTTTACATAGTAAAGTATTCCTAGTTGAATTCTCCTTGAAGCTTGAGGCAATGGGGCATTTGTAATATATAGGAGCAAAACTAAGCAAATGTTCATGAGGCTACCTGATATCCAAAAACATCAGTTTGACATTAATGTTCCATGTGTCTGTAAGTCTGATACCTGTGTATCATCCACATTTTTGGACAGGCTCTTACTCCAGTTGATCCACAGCTCAAATAAGGCCTTATGGTAATTCTGCTGACCCTCAGAACCTTGCTTGTTTTGACAAGTCTGGTGGAACAAAGCATTTGGAAAGTTTGAAGATATAGTCTGCTTTATAATGGTGTTCATCAGAATTGAAGTATGCTGGATTTATCAAGGAGTCAGAAATTTATAATTCCTTTCCTGTAGTTGAAGGCCATTTTCTTATACATGCCATAAAAAGGTAATTGCCATAACAGAATGGCTACATGGCTAAGTGGAATCTAGAAGTAAGCTTGCTTCTACCACTTTAACATTCCCCCATCACCCACACATACAACCACCCTTACCCCTCCTGGTGTACCTTGCTATTTCTAGCAAGGTAAAGACCTAGTAGTGGGGCTTGATGAATAAAGTCAATATCCATCAAAACTTACACAATCTTAGGCAGCATCAACAGGCAATATTCCCAATGTAGGGTATAAGCTCTGACCAGAGCTAAATGCTTCTAATATGATCAGTTCTGGGCATTATATTTTAAGATCATTGAGATATAGTAGAGAGCAAAGGAACATTCAGAATGTTGAGAGGCCTCAAGATCATATCAGATGAACAATGTTTAGTCTAGAGAAAAGACTACTTTAAGGCAGGGTGATAATACAATAGCTATCTTCAAATACTTCAATGAGTTAAGGAGAACAAGAGGTTAAAGTTTTTTGTTTGTTTATCCATTGCTCCTAGGAGGAGGAATGAGGGAGGGTGGGGAACATAGAGCCAAACATATAGCCAAAGGTAGATAAGGGAATTGTGTAGGGAGCAAGTGGGGTCAACTGACCGATTTTAAAAGTGCCCCAATAATAGGCTGCCTTGAGAAATAATGAATGGGTTCTTTTTTACTGGGTCATTAAACAGAAGTTGGGTGACTGCTTCTCAAGTGATTGCTATATAGAGAGGGCATAGACAGCTCTATATGACTTTTTATGCTAGATGGCCTCCGAGGTCCCTTCCAACTTGGAGTCTGTAAAAATACTGTTAGGAAGGAACTGGTTGGTTTCAGAAGTAGATTAGAGCATAGAAAATCCTACCAATTCAATTGCTTCATAGAGCTGGTACAAGAGTTTTCTGATGTTGTTCTTGGCACCTCTGATATTTTCCAGAACATTCTTCTTTGGTTGGAGGTTGCTTGGCAGAGAAGCTAGTGACATGAAATAGCCTTCATCTCTTGAAGGCTCATCTCTAAAATAATCTCCGTCTTCCTCTAGAGATTCTTGGATATTAGCTATATTGAATTTTTTAAAAAGCATTAATTCTACTAGAATAACACTTAAATTAATAAGCATTTACTAAGTACCTACTATGTGTCAGGTACTGTATTAAGGGCTGGGGTACAAGAGGCAGCAATTGACAGTTCCTTCCTTCAAATCTTACAATCTAATAGGGGAAGACAGCATGCAAATATATGCAAAGTAAGCTATAGGCCTGGTAAATAGGACATAATTAACAGAGGGAAGGTACAATAGAATTAAGAGGGGTTAAGGACCAATAGAGAGTCCATCTTAGGGACCTTGACAATCTATAGGACATTCCTTTTGCTTCTGTTACAAGGAAAGCTAAACTATGCTATATGACCAAATCCACAAAGACATCCAGTTTTCCTTAAACCAAGGCATTGACACTACTATCAAATCAGCATCAGATTCTTATTCAGGGCCAAATATGTAACAGCTATAAGACTGTTGTACTCTTAAAGATAAACTTATATGTAAATGATTAGTATTTATATTTTTATTTAAAGGAAGTTTTATATTTAAAGGAAATTAGATAACTAAGTCATAGGGTACATCAGGAGCATTCTAATCAGGAATTAGCCAGACTATTTTACATTCAAATGCAAGACTGAGTAAGGGAGGAGACTAGAGGAGTTATATCTAGCTTGACAGTTACTGACCCACATCCTCTTGGATTTCAGACAAGATTTTCTGTCCATCAGATACAGATCTTGTGGAAACAGCACTGATGCTGGTGGCATCTTCCTTGCTTGAGTTACCACTACTTGCATTCATTAATGAACCTGTTTCTTTGGATAGCTGAACTTCATCAAATATGATCTCTTTAGATAAATGTAGTTCCTAGAAAGAGTAACAAAAATTTATGATGTCTTAGGCTCTTAACATGCTTTGTTTTGGTACCATTCTGCTTTTTAGTTTTTTTCATATCCCCAAATATGTACTAATACATACTGTGTTTCAACCAAACTACATTTTTGGATCTACTAGATTACATGTTCCATTATCTCAACTTTTTTGATGCTTGTGACCATCACAATGTGGGGAAATCTAACCTATCTTAAATGCTAGAAAGGCCTTCCCAGAATTCATAGGAATTGAAAAGTACTGACAAGATTCTGAATAGAAGTCAGGAAATGTTTCCATCTTCTTATTTCTGGCAGTGGTCTTTCTATACAGTGAGCATTTAATGTTAACTTTTTTTTATCTTCTATTAGACAAGAGAAACAAGAAAAGGATCTAGTTTACCTTATAAATATTTAGCCATTTCAAGTTTCTTCCAGTAATTTCAGGGCCCCCTCTCATCTAACACTAGAATTTGTGTTCACTTGTTCATTTTGTTTGAATTTTAATGTTTATTGACATGAAGGCTCAAGGTTCAGTGACAAAAAAAAGTTGGAAGGGGAATTTCTTTCAAACTACCAATTCAAAGATGAAGGAGTAGAGGAGTATAGTTCTGAGAGAGAGAGAGGAAAACTAGATAAGAATCTAATTATAGACAAACAAACAAAAGTTCAAGTTAAACCAAGTATGGGAGTAGTTAGATGCTAGCCAAAAAGGACAGAAACCAAGGGAAATCTATAACTATGAAAACATCGGTTTGGTGGCAGTGGTAAAGAAACATGGTATTCAGGGGGAAAAAAGAAGAATAGGTTTGGGATTGGGCGAATTCAGGAGGCTCCATATAAGGGTGGCAGCTTGGGGTTCAAGGCTCACTAAGTTTGTTGTGACAACTCCTTCTAGAAATGGGGTTTGGGCATGTCCTGATGTATGCAGCTGATAAAGGAACAGGTACAAGTCATTACAGTCCTTTTGAAGGAATCCTCCCATCTTTGAAGGGAAGAAGCTACCTGGTCATTCCCATGATCTTGATGTTGCCTTTGCTTGTGCTTTATTACTTTCCTTATAGATGCAGCTAAGGGGCTCTGGGCCTGGAGTCAGAAGACTGAGTTCAAATCTGACCTCAGATATTTACTGAATTTGTGATTCTGGGCAAGTCATAACCTCTGCCTGCCTCAGTTTCCTCAACTGTAAAATGCAGATAAAAAAATAGCACCTAACCTCACAGGTTTGTGAGGCTCAAATGAGGTATTATTTGTAAAAGCACCTGGCACATAGTCGGTGCTTAATAAGTGCTAATTCCATTCCCTCTCTGCCCCTCCCCAAAACCGATACTGAGGAGAGGGTATGGACTTTCCTTTGTAGATGAAAAAAACTTGATATTTTGCTTAATTACCCAGATTTACCTCGATGAAAAGGTTTCTTTTTAATTAGTCAAATGTTTCCTCTGTTGATTGTGGCTCACTCCCTAGATTTTATACCAAGTTCAAGTTTATTGCTTTTATCTGTTAGCTTTGTTATTTATCCATTTTTTTTAGTATAATCTTTTCACAGGCTCTTTGCTCTCTTCAGTTTTCCACCTTTGATTAGTATAGATACCACAAATATTTTCAAGTTGGTTCCTCTTCAAATACTTAATTAAAAACAAATAAGGAATTTGTATAGAGCTCTTCTTCAGTCTACTAGGGTTAGCTATGACCACAAGCTCTTGAATTCAGCCATGAATTTAAAAGGAAATGATTTTAAAAGTTTAGAAGGACTCCATGCACTGCAAAGCTTATAAAAGAGTCACTATGGACTGTGTTTAATGCACCTAGGCTTTCTAATTTCTTACTTCTTTCTTATAATGAACTCATTTGCAAGTACTAATAGGATGCTATAAATTAAGATATTTTTGAAACATTAGACCCAGGACTGGATTGTTCTCATAGTAGAATCAGAATGAGCTCAGACTGTTAGTAAAAATTGCCTCCTGTGGTACCTGCAGTCCACTCATTCTCTCTTGGCTGATAGGCTCACTTGAAGCTGAAAATCAAAGCATTATTAGTTAAAAACTAGAAGGTATTGACAGGTACAGCTGCCAATAAGGTAAACTAGTACCAGTAATAACAAGTCTTTGGGCCAAGAGCAATTAAACTACCAACTCTAATTTTTCCTTCTGCCTAGAAAAAAAATCAATTCAAGGGAAGCTTCTGTTTCACAAGAAATGACTACATTGAATTCAGAGGTTGATTACTCTAAAATGTTTACCATCAAAATGTTTAATAATTCTAACCTGTTTAGGTGATTTACAGTAATAATTCCATATGTAGGATTCCAACTCAATGCTGTTCTTTAAGGCATCTGTTCTTTCTGCTAATTGGCACAAGTACAAATACATATTCTAAGAGAACATGCCATGATAAAAAGGACATTGAATCTGGAGTCAGAGGAATTGGGCTCAAATCCAGATCCAAATACTATGGTCTATTCTCCAGCCTTAGGCTGACTACAAACATAATAAAAGGTCTTAAAGCCCCACCTCAAATACTCATGGTAACATTACAACTTTGTACATCATAACCATCTTCTTGGAAACAACACTACGCCAATATTGCCAACAAAAGGATACCTGACAATTTTATTTTATTATAATATGTTTATATTACCTAGGTCTTTACTTAAAGATTATTTCTACCATATTCCTGGACAACAGGGCTATATCAACCTGAGGGTAGGGGGGAAAGACTTTGGTTTCCAACAACCAGAAGAACTGTTTTGGCCCAACTTTGGAAGTAATCAGAGCTTTCAACTAATTCTACATCAAAAATGATATTCTAAAGTTATGGAGTATGATATTTTAATGTCACTTCATTCCTGGCCAACAAGAGGGAGTTTTGCTTGAATCAGTAGGCAAATGCTGTCAAATCTAAATTCAAGTTTTAACCATTAAATAGACTACTATTTTACTTGGTCAATTTAAAACATGCCAGCAACCAGGACTATTTCCTCTTTCAAGAGGCTCTACTAAAGTGCATCAGGTTCAATTCCAATCAAAGTGATGTTCACTTACTTTTGGCATTAAGCCTCACCACAATCTGTTTTGCATCATTAAGTATATCAGAGATAGTCTTCTCCATCTGTGATGGGCTCGTTCTGGTTTCTGCAAGACGGGGAGTCTTTTTGGCAATAGTAGATATATGGTCCATGCAAGCCTTTGTGCCAGTAGTAGTGACATGACTAAAGCCACACCTGGGCATTTTTCTCTTCCCATTCTAATCTAAAAGGAAAGTATGACTAATTACATGAATTTCAAAGAGATTTTACATCATATTGGATGGAAGTATTCCAGAAAATTCCATCTTAGCAGAAAAACACATGCGGCCATGTATTATAATGGAGAGAACACCCAATTAGGAGAGAACACCTGGGTTTGAGTTCTGCCACAGCTGTAACGTTGGGCAGGTACTTTTAACAACTTAGTTTGTTTCTAGGTGTTATAGTGGATAGAGTAACAGGCCTGGACTCAGGAAGACCCAAGTTCAAATCTGACCTCAGATACTTAATAGCTGTGTGATCCTGATCAAGTCACTTAACCCTGTTTGCCTCAGTTTCCTCATCTGTAAAATGAGCTGGAGAAGGAAATGACAAGTCACTCCAGTATCTTTGCCAAGAAAACCCCAAATGGGGTCACAGAGTCAGACATGACTGAAAAATGACTGTACAACAAATTTGTTTCTTTATAAGATGGGGGATAAATATTTGTACTATCTAGCACACAGGATCATTGAGGACCAAGTGAAATGAACATTTGAAGAACAAGCAAATTATCCAAGCTATCCAAAAGTGTGAACAAATGATCCAAACTTTTGGGTGCTGGTCAAAAAGATGGATGTGGGAAAGAAATCTGCCAGTATCTAAGAAGGTTATATTAAGAGTTGCTGGCTCCATATCCTTTGAGCCTTGTTTTTCCTCGACGATATTTCCCCAGCCCTTTTATCCTGCATTCATACATATGCATAACAATATTAGGTTATTTGAAGGCCAGAAGAAGAAAAGAGAGAAAGTTCATATGGACCTAGAAGGGTACAAGGAAACCTTTCCCTACTCCAAGTCCAAGAATTCTTCTCCCTTGCCTAAAATAGCAATGCAAAAAAATGTTAACATGAATTTATATATTAGTGCTATCTCCTTGTGATCTGAAGATGCAAGAGGTCCTGAGAAATAGCAGCTTATTTTCAAGTTTAAATCCTGGCTTACTTTTTTAAAAAAGACCTTTTAGTAAGTAACTTAACTCTTTGGGCCTTAATTTTTCTCATCTATGGATTAAGGGAATGGGACCAGATGCTTTAAAGTGCGATCAACTTCCAAGCCCTAAAATGAAATCAGCTGCCACCCCTGGTTAGTTCTTCACCCATTTTTTTAATATTCTGAATTTCAGCTTCATTCTGGTTCTAGTCTTTGCTTAGGCACACAATAAAAACCCTTCGCTGAACAGCAAATATGCCATTTCAAATAACCTTAAAAGTTCTCTACCCAGCTATATTAGGATAGCCACACACAACTCTTATAGCCAAGGATGTTGGAAAAGGAGAGCAGTAATGCTATATATGGGAGAACACTTCCACTGAATTAAAGGGCTAAACCATTCAGCACAGCATCTCTAATTCTCCCCACTTACCTAGTGACCCTCTGAGAATACAGCCACAGAAGTTACTTTGGCTTTCTCATCATATATAAACACTTGGGGGGGGGGAGATGAGTGGGAAGTGAGCCTTTATCACTGGCAGATGTGAAGCAAATAAACAATCACCAAATGAATTTCAAGTCCTGTGGCCAATGAAGGTTATAAGGTGGGTGGCAGAATTAGTGACTTGAAAGGGGCTACATTAGTTCTCACAAGCTTCATAGCTTTTCTGACTTTTCAATATATATTTACAAAAACATTAATTTATCTTGATAGTTTATATAACCTTCTTCATAGGCCTAGCTGAATTATTTTATTACTGAATAAAAAATTGGAAATTTAAAAGATTTCTAAATGATTCTTGCCTTACAAGATAGCCCTCTGGAGTATAGGACTATTTCAATTTAATGTAGGTAAACAGATGGATTATAAGCTTCAAGTTCATCCACTTACCAGTTATTTATTAGGGGCAATGCTATAGGGGCAGGGAGAAAAGAAAGAAGGAAGGATAATAAGGTCAAGAAGGATTTCATTAGGATTCATGATCCTTTCTTCCTTCTTTCCTTTCCTTTCTTATAAGGATCTGGTCAGTCAGGTGGTCCATTTGCTCTTACTAAGTTCTGCCTGATTGATGATTGATTGATCCCTGATTGATACATTGCTAACTAACGTGATTTATCCTGTCATTCATGTGGTATAGCAAAAGTTGGTGTGGGAATAGCATTTCTGAGAAAATGATAGGAGAAAAGTAAGTGAAATGAAAAAGGTTAAGGGAAAGTAGGCTGGTTTGTGTGTGTGTGTGTTCAATTGTAGGAGACAACATGCTGTATATATTTATATAAGTCTATGCAGAATGGGCATAAGGGAATATGGGGGGGGTTAGTTGCAACTGGGAGGGAAATTAAGAAAGGCCTAATGTTCAGGGAGGTGGTGGAACTGAGTGCTACTAGGGATTCTAAGGGGTGCAAATAAAGAGTAAGGGCATTCCAGGCTGGAGGGACTACCAGTGAAAATGCAGACAGGCATGCTATGCTATAGATGAGGAATCATAAGGAGGATAGTCTATCTGAAATGCTGAGTGTCTGAAGGGAGTAACGTATGGAAAGGTAGGTTGGAGCCGAGGGGTGAAAGGTTTTAAATACCAAACAGAGGAGTTTCTATTTGATACTATGAGTCATAGGAAGAAGCCACTAGAATTTATTGAATTGAGAAGTGACATGGTTAGACTGTGCTTTAGGAAAATCATTTTGGCAAGTACATGGAGGATTGGAGAGAGGACAGACTGAAAGCTATGAGTTGAATTAGGATGCTACTGCAATAGTACAGGTGAGAAGTGTTGAAGGCCTGAACCAGGGTTGTGGCAGTGTGACACGGAGAGGAGGGGAGAAGTGCAACCTATACAAAGATGGTGGTGCCCTCTGTGGAAATAAAAAAGTTCAGAAGTGCTGGGCTCTGGGGAAAGGATAATGAGTTCTGTTTTAGGACATGTTGTGGTACCTATAGAATAATCAGTCTGAAATGTCCATCAGGCAGTTGGTGATAGCTGGATTGGAGCTCAGAATATAGGTAAGCAATAAATCATGTATAGATCTGGAAGTCACCTACAGAGAGATGATCATTAAACCTTTGGGAGTTGGTGAGGTGCATTGGTCTCTAGTTATATAATCCCCATTAACAGATAGGAGGTAAAGTTTGGAACTTTGTCAAGATCATAAATGTTTGTTAAAGAGAATACTTCGGCTAAGTGAGACTGGAATAATAAGATTTGATATTTATGTATGTATCACTTTGTGGCTTATAAATTGCTTTAGACAAATTATCTCATGTGATCATCATAATAATTATGAAGTAGGGCAGTTATTATTATGACCATTTTTAGAGACACACACACATATATGCATATATTTAATACATACACATACATACATATGCATGGTATTCAGGCATTCAGTTGAAATTAATGTTCCTTTATTGCCTTACGGAAGTAGGCTGAGAAAATAATCCTTCTGAGAAAGTCATATTGATAGATATTTATACATTTGAAAATTAGGGACTCCTGAACTAAGTATGGCAGATTGATTTCAACTACTCTGATACTGAAATGGATCTGTGATCTCATCTATTCTGAAATCCCCCCAAACAGTTTTGATTATAATTTATCCAGACCTATCCATCTTGTATTATTTTTGTCCATATCCTCCCACAATTTTGTCACAGATGGTCTACCCACCATCCCAGAGACTTTTTTTGCTTTCTCCTGACATTTAAAGGTCATATCACCAGTAGATTTCTCTGGCTGCCCACCTGTTTATCTCCTTTTCTCTCACCCTGTGACAAGCCCATGTCCCCTTTGTATCATATGATTCCTTTTATTCCTGTTCTGTTTTGGAGTTCCTGATTGGTTATATTGTAATAGTCTGCACATATCCACTATGAACCCTTTTGTTGTCATCTGTGTGATATTCACTTTGGAGACAGCCATAGTCCATATCAGTGTCATATACCAACACCAGTAGAATGTTGGTATTAAAAAAGATGGTCCTTACATGAGCTGATGCAGAATGAAATGAGCAGAACCAGGAGAACATTGTACACAGTAACAGCCACATTGTGTGATGACTGACTTTAATAGACTTGGCTCTTCACAGCAACACAAGAATTTAAGACAACTCCAAAAGATTCATGATGGAAATTGCTATCCACACCCAGAGAAAGAAATATTGAGTCTGAATGCAGACAGAAGTATACTTTTCGCTCTCCTTTTCCTTTGTTGTTTTGTTTTATTGC
This sequence comes from Phascolarctos cinereus, assembly GCF_003287225.1. Classification (NCBI taxonomy): domain Eukaryota; kingdom Metazoa; phylum Chordata; class Mammalia; order Diprotodontia; family Phascolarctidae; genus Phascolarctos; species Phascolarctos cinereus. The sequence continues at coordinate 265,080,739 of NW_027555847.1, read as the reverse complement.
TTCATTCTTGTGATTCCTCCCATTAGTTCTAATTGTTCTTTATATCATGACTAATGGGAAAATATGCTTACCATGAATGTATATGTAGAGCCTATGTCAGATTGTATACCATCGGGGGGGGGGAAGAAGTGAAAGGGGGAGAAAACTGAAAACTCAAAATCTTTTGGAAGTGAATATTGAAAACTAAAAATAAATATATTAATCAATAAAATTTTTTTTAAATGGGCCTTTGCTTTCATGAGAAGCTTTAGGTCAGTAAGAGAACACTGCAGTTTCCTAAAGGCCCTTCTTTCCCTGAGGTACAACTCTGGACCCAACTCAGTTTCCCATATTTTAAGGTCAATTGATTTTTTAAATAGTTCAAGGCTGTTTCAATTGTCTTCCATGTATTTTTTCACTATTTTTCTTCCTTTTTTTTTTTTTTAAATCACATTCTCAGCTCCAATAAACTGATGATCTAACTGTATACAGACAACTCAGGGATAATTCCTACATCAATCAGAAGTCCTTTGTTATCTGTTAAAATCTATTTCAATTCCTGTACTATGCTTTCATATCTATAACTACATCTACACACATATTTTTATATCTCTTTATATCTCTTATTGTCTCCATCTTCATCTTTTTTCACTTATGCAATGAAATCACAAAATATCAGAGTATATGTTAATTTAATTTGGAGGGTCTCATAAAATTCTTCACAGAACTTTTTACCTCTTTGTCTTCAGTGACTAATGGTGTGTATATCGTCATTATATTCATGGTGTTCTTTTTGCAAATACTTATTGTTACAATACATTATTGATCAATATATAATTGTAATATATGCTGATCAAATATCCCATGAAATAATGTTGCTATTTGACTTTGAGTGTACAATAAAATCCCCTTTACCAACTCTTTTTTTTTGCCTCCCCAAAGAATACCTGGGATCCATCCTTAACATTTTACAACTTCCTTTCTTCTGGTTTCATTTGTAGCAACAATATCAAGATGGATATAATTTAGCTCCTCTAGCTATATGTCTACTTTCTGGTCACTGTATAAAGATCTTGCATTTAGAGTAACAGTAGTCAACGTTACATAAAAATACTGAGCTTTAGTATTGATAGTCTAAAAACTCTAATACTTAGCTTCCTCTATTTCTTTTCTCACCACTCATGTAGTAGCAGGATGGGTTATAAGGACTAACGACCATTTCTTATTTTTCTTTTGCTGCCATGGCCAAAAAAAAAAAAATTCATCACTAGGTGGTCAGGCTATTGAACGGTGATGTGTCTCTCTATAGTTAGATCAACCTTAGAAAACTCTCTTAGCTGGTTCCTGGGACCATCTTCATCCTTTCCTGTTCATAGCACCTGGCAGAGCTTCCACTCTGCTCATAGAGCTTTCAATAAATCGAGCATTTATCAATCACTGTCCTAAGCTCTGGTCATACACAGACAATAGTGAAATAATCCCTGATCTCATGGGATTTATTTTAATGCAGCTGAAAACATGTATAAAAATGAGTGTATAGAAAATGAGGACAAGATAGTTTTGGAAGGGGGTGCCTTAGTGTCAGGGGGAACCAGAAAAGATTTCATGAAAAAGCAGTGTTTAAGCTGAGTCTTAAATGAAACGAGGTATTAGAAAAGGGAGAGGTGAGGAAGGAGTGCATTTTAGGCATGGGGGGACAGAAAGTACAAAAGTGTAGAATTGGAGGATGGATTGGATAGTACTATGTAGATGATTCTTTGTTATCGTTGTTGGGTTGTTTAGTCATTTTTCAGTCATGTCTGACTCTTCATGATCTCTTTTAGCATTTTCTTGGCATAGATGCTAGAGTGGTTTGCCATTTGCTTCTCCAGCTCATTTTACAGATGAGGAAACTGAGGCAAGAAGATTAAGTGACTTGCCCAGGGTCACACAGTTAGTGTCTGAAGCTGGATTTGAACTCAGGAAAATGAATCTTCCTGACTCCAGACCTGGCACTCTATCCATTGTGCTACCTAGCTGCCTAGAGGGATTGTAACTAACAGAATTAATAGTTATGGATCGTTGTGAAAAGTGCCATGTGGAAAAATTATGATTAGTCACAATATTCTAAGAGCTGTCCAGGTGACGATGGAGAACTACGTAATTGGAGGAGTCCTTCAAGATCAACTATTCCAGAATTCTCTCAATTAATTTAGCTACAGAACACTATTTTTGTTTGAATGCGTTGATGGAACTCAAAAATGTTAGTCTAGGATATAGCATATTTTTTTAAAATAAAAAGAGTACAAAGGAAATTTTGGAGCAAAATAGAAGTAGGCCAATTTTCTTGCCTTTTCTCTCACATCCCAATTACCCAAATAATACTGCCAGCACTGAAATGTTCTCATGGAACCATAAGGGCAGGAACTGTTTTTTGTTTTTATATTTCCATTTCTAGCATAGTGCCTAGCACCTATTAAATGCTTATTATTGAATTGAAGTAAATCATACAGAACTTCAGGACACTTCAGGATCCTGCAACACTGCATTTTGAAAAATACTGATCTCTACTCATCTGGGACTAAAGAACTGGGTCAATTTAAATATATATATATATATATGTATTCTTAATGTATTAAAATATATCTTTGTCTGGAAGAATCAGGTACTATGATGTTGAATTCCTCACACTTAATAGGTTGACTAAATGCTTTACTTATTACTTTCAGGCATATCTTCTATTTCTCTATAGGAGCATACAGCTGAAGAGCCAAAAGGTAACATAATACTTTAGTTTCCTTATGGGTCAAACTCTACCAGTAATCCCAGAATACAAATCTGAATGAAAGGGCATTCATTAAGTGATTGCTATGTGCTGAAAACTCTGCCAAGTTCAGGGAATACAAATACAAATGTAAGACAGCCCCTAACCTCAGTGAGCTTCCATTCTTTTTTTAATGGTGTCCATTTCAAGTAGATTTTATTCTCCAGAACAAAAATTGCATTTCCACATGTTTACGGTACTGGAAAAGTACAATGTTGTTCACTTCTCTTCCTCTGCCCACTTCCAAGTGTTTAGAATGACTAGTTATACACAGTAGTTCAAATGCTATTTTTAACCTGCCACTTGCCTTGGCTACAAATTCGAGTTGTTCAACTTTTTTAAAAATTAATTTATTTTTAGTTTTCAACATTCACTTCCACAAGATTTTGAGTTCCAAATTTTCTCCTCATCTCATCCCTCCCCCAAGCCCAAGATGGCATGCATTCTGAATACCCCTTCCCCTAATCTGCCCTCCCTTCTATCTCTCTCCCCCTTTTCTTATCCCCTTCCCCTTCTATTTTCCTGTAGGACAGGATAGATTTCTATACCCCATTTCCTGTATATCTTATTTCCCAGTTGCATGTGAAAACAAATTTTTTTTAACTTTTGTTTTTAAAGCTTTGGGTTCCAAATTTTCTCCCTTCCTCCCTCCCCACCCACCCTCATTGAGAAGGCAAGCAACTGGATACAGGTTATACATGTGTAATTATGCAAAACACTACCATAGTAGTCATGTTGTGAAAAACTAAGTATATTTCCCTTAATCCTATCCTGCCCCCCATTTATTCTATTCTCTCTTTTGACCCTGTCCCTCCTTAGAAGTGTTTGCTTCTGATTACCCCCTCCCCCAATCTGCCCTCCCCTTTATCATCCCCTCCTCTCTTATCCCCTTCCCCCCTATTTTCCTGTAGGGTAAGATAGATTTCCATACCCAATTGAGTGTGTATGTTATTCCCTCCTTAAGCCAAATCCTGAGAATAAGATTCACTCATTCCTCTCACCTTCCCTCACTTCCCCTCCACTGTAAAAGCCTTTTCTTGTCTGTTTTATGTGAGATAATTTACCCCATTCTACCTCTCCCTTTCTCCTTCTCCCAGTATAATCCTCTCTCACCCTTAATTTTATTCTCCAGATATCACCCCTTCATCTTCAACTCACCCTGTGCCTCTATCTATCTATCTATCTATCTATCTATCTATCTATCTATCTACATATAATTTTTTCTCTCTAACTACCTAATACTGACAAAGGTCTCATGAGTTACAAATATCATCTTTCCATGCAGGAATGTAAACAGTTCAACCTTAATAAGTCTCTTATGATTTCTCTTTCCTGTTTACCTCTTCATGTTCCTCTTGAGTCTTGTATTTGAAAGTCAAATTTTCTATTCAGCTCTGGTCTTTTCATCAAGAATGCTTGAAAGTCCTCTATTTCACTGAATGACCATTTTTTCCCCTGAAGGATTATACTCAGTTTTGCTGGGTAGGTGATTCTTGGTTGTAATCCTATCTCCTTTGCCCTCTGGAATATTATATTCCAAGCCCTGCAGTCCCTTAATGTAGAAGCTGCTAAATCTTGTGTTATCCTGATTGTGTTTCCACAATACTTGAATTGTTTCTTTCTGGCTGCTTGCAATATTTTCTCCTTGACCTGGGAACTCTGGAATTTGGCTACAATATTCCTAGGAGTTTTCCTTTGGGGATCTCTTTCAGGAGGTGATTGGTGGATTCTTTCAATTTCTATTTTGCCCTCTGGTTCTAAAATATCAGGGCAGTTTTCCTTGATAATTTCTTGAAAGATGATGTCTAGGCTCTTTTTTTGATCATGGCTTTCAGATAGTCCAATAATTTTTAAATTCTCTCTCCTGGATCTATTTTCCAGGTCAGTTGTTTTTCCAATGAGATATTTCACATTGTTTTCTAATTTTTCATTCTTTTGGTTTTAAGTGTCTTGATTTCTTAAACAGTCACTAGCTTCCAATTGCTCTACTCTAATTTTTAAGGAAGTATTTTCTTTAGTAAACTTTTGGACTTCCTTTTCCATTTGGCCAATTTTGCTTTTTAAGGCATTCTTCTCCTCATTGGCTTTTTGGACCTCTTTTGCCATTTGGGTTAGGCTATTTTTTAGGGTGTTCTTTTCTTCAGTATTTTTTTGGGTCTCCTTTAGCAAGCTGTTGACTTCTTTTTCATGATTTTTTTGCATCACTCTCACTTCTCTTCCCAGTTTTTCCTCTTACTTGCTTCTCAAAATCCTTTTGAGCTCTTCCATGGCCTGGAACCAATTCATATTTTTCTTGGAGACTTTGGATGTAGGAGCTTTGACTTTGTCGTCTTCTCCTAGTTGTATGTTTTGATCTTCTTTGTCACCAAAGAAGGATTCTATGGTCTGACATTTTTTTGCAAAGTTTGCTCTTGATCCCAGCCAATTACTTGAGTTATAAACTCTTTGTTAAGGTAGGGGTCTGCTTCCAGTATGGAGAATGTACTGTCCCAAGCATCAGGGGGTTTGTGCAGCCGTTTTCAGAGATACTTCTAGGAACCTGTAAATTTTCAGTTTTTCCAAGGTGGTATGATAAGGGGTGAGGTGTTTACTCCTTTTCTGGCCTGTGCTTTGGTCTATGAGTAACCACAAGCACTCTTTTCTGCCTTGGAACTATGAAGAGGATTTTCTCTGCACAGCCACAACAAGCTCCACCATGCCAGCACTCCTCCTCACCCCAGGACCACCACCCAGAACTTTGGCCCAGATCCAAGCGTGAGCAAAGCAAGAGAATCCTGCACCAGCAATGAGATCCCTGCAAACCCCCTCTGATCAGCCACTCGATTCCCCCTCAGTCTGTGGGCCAGAAGCTCTGGAGGCACCGCCACCTCGGGGCCACACTAGAGGACTGGGGCTGGGACCTCACACTTCTTTCTCAAAGCAGACACAGACTTTTCCTACTGACCTTTTAAGTTGTCTTTGGCATTTGTGGGTTGAGAAGTTGAGAAGTCTGCCCTTGATTCAGTCCTCTGAGGCCTGCTCCAGGTTCGCTGAGGCCTGCCTGCCCACACCAAACTGTGTTCCTATTCCAGCCTGGCGTGATAGACCTTTCCCTTCAACCATCCAGGTTGTCTTGAGCTACAAATTTGTTTTACTCTGTCTTTTTGTGGGTTCTGCTGCTTTAGAATTTGTTTAAAGCCATTTTTTACAGGTATTTGGAGGGGTTTGGGGGAGAGCTCAAGCAAGTTATTGTTTTTACTCCGCTATCTTGGCTCTGAGAGTTGTTCAACTTTTGAAGACTTGTGTGACATCTCTCTCTTCTGGTGCACTTAGTCCATTTCTTCAATATTGGGTCTAGAAGAAGCACTTTTGGATAAGTCTGTTCTACCACCAAGGAATCCACTAGGTATGCTGTAGTCATGCCCCTGCACTCTGGTACAGCATAGTAATGTTGGAATTGCATACTGTCTCCATTTCTTTATACTGATGTCCAAATTCTTCCTTCTCTGTTGTCTGGTTCTTATGCAGCCAGCTAATTATTTTATTACATTTGTCAAGAATTATCTGTCTTCATTGGTGGTGTCAAAGTCAAATAGAAATGGTAGCCACAAAACCAAACATAAGGATCCCTTCAGGTCATATATTGACCTAGAAATACACATATTAACATGATCTACATGCTATTGCATTTTTTTTTATTTTGCCAAATATTTGCAATTATCTTTTAATCTGGTTTGGTAGCATGTTTGACTCCTCTGGTTTTCATCACTAATTTTGCCTTGGAGTTTGGAGGGGAGCCATGTTTTCCCTCTCTAGGTGATCTGTAAGCTGCAACTATAGGCACTTGGTCTTTCTGGCTTAAAACTGAACCTCCTTTATGTGCTGTTTGCCCTATTAGAATGTGATTGTGAGAGTAAAGGCTGTCTCAGTTTTTTATTTGGATTCCTAGCACTTAGCATATACATGTAGTAAGCACTGAATAAATGCTTTTTCATTCCATTTGATTGATATCTTCCCATTGTGTGTCATCAATCTTCTGGCATTAAGTGAGGCTGCAATAATAAGGCCTTACTGAGGTATCTGAGGCTACATCTCTGATTTGTCAGCACCTCTTTGAGACTCTCCCATATTAACCTCTGGGAAGGTTTGAGTGTAAGGTTTGATAATAGTACTACCAGCACCATGGATCAATCAATCAATCAATAAGCATTTATTAAGCATTTACTATGTGCCATATACTATATTAAGCTGGGGTTACAAAAAGCAAAAGCAAAAACAATTCCTGTCCTCACTGCTTCTTAACCTGTTTTGACAGAAAGCTTGGCGTAGGATTGGGAAACAGCTGCATGAATTGTAAGTGGAGTCAGAAGGGGCCTTCTTACAGCAGGATTGACCCTTCCACATCACTGTGGCCATTCCTCTGGGTCTATAAGAATAATAGCTAGCTTTTATATAGCACTGGCAGCTAGGTAGTGCAGTGGATAGAGCAGGCCTGGAGTCAGGAAGACTCATTTTCCTGAGTTCAAATCTGGCCTGAGATACTAGCTGTGTGAACCTGGGAAAATAATTTTAACCCTATTTGCCTCAGTTTCCTCATTTTTAAAATGAGCTGGAGAAGAAAATGGGAAACCATTTCAGTATCTTTGCAAGAAAATCTCAAATGGGGTTATAAAGAGATGGACACAACTGAACAACAACAGACAGCACTTGAAAGTTGGCAAAGCATTTTACAAATATCTCATTTTATCCTCACAACAACACTAGGAGGCTGGTGCTATTTTTAATCCCCATTTTATGGTTAAGGAATTGAGTCAAACAGAGGCTGAGTGACTTGCTCAGGGTCATATAGCTGGTAAGTATCTGAGGCTGGATTTGAACTCAGGTCTTTCTGACTCCAGGCCAGTGTTCTGTTTACTGTATCACTTTGCTGCAGTTGTAGTCTTTCCCCTACCTGAACTTGTTACTGTATCACCATCCACCTACAAAGGACAGAAAGAGCAAACAACAGCCTTTCTCACTTAGTATGACATTTCTTGGTACAACATGGTCTATTATATAAATAGAGTGTGCTAAGACATCAAGAAATTATAAATAAATGTTAAAAAGGCAGAAAGATGACATCCCTTACAGATCTAGCTGTTCAATAGAATTATTCAATAAAATAGTGATTCATACAAGGAATAAGAGCAAAATCTACGAATCTAAACAACAACTAGGTGATGACCTCCTGAATAATGAATGGATCAAAGAATAAAATACAAGCAACAACAGCAATGTAAAAGGCGATGATAACAATGAGACAATGTGGGTGATGTAATTAAAGCAACTATAATCTGGTTCTCTAGTGAAAACTGGTTCTCTGGTGAATCTGGGATTATAGGATCAAAGATTTCGAGCTGGAAAAGTGCTTAAAAGCCATCTGGTGTAGTCTTCTCATTTTACTCTTGAGCTAATTGAGGTCAAGAGGGTAAATGTTTTTATTATAACTAAGGCAACTAATGGCCACAAAAATTCTATTACTGTGCCTCATTCTAGCATGGAGGTGGCCCTGGGTTCTCCTTTACTACACTGTCAAAGGACGTGATCTGACAGGTTATATGACATGCTGGAGAAGGCTTCTAGTGCAGTTCCAGTGACAGAGCTAACAAAACTGACCTGCTCAAGGTCTTTCCATAACGTCTGGTCTCTGTAATTCTATGTCCTTTCTAATTATGTACATAAGAATATAGTTTTGCTTCTTAGAATTTTGTAAGTGGTCTTCATCCTCATTATGAGACATATAAATGGATCAGTATTGTCTGCTCTGAAGTATATACATGTATGTAAACGTTTATAAATAGCTATAGTCAGGGTGGGGAACCTGTGGCCTTGAGGCCACATGTGGCCCTCTAGGTCCTCAAGTACAGCCCTTTGACTGAATCCAAACTTCACAGAACAATCCCCTCAATAAAAGGGCATAGCAGTCTCTGCTCTCAAGAAGCTCACATTCCTGGAAAGTATCTGCTGCAAGTCAGATAGAAAAGTTTCATGGTCCTTAGAGTGTAGCAGTCAAGCAGATGCTAATGCTTCATCTGTACTGTTACTTCCACTGATAAAATCTATGAATATTTCCACTTTTAAAAATCAACATTTTCTGATATTAAACCATTTAACAGTGCCAAGAAACTTGGTGGCAAGAAACTTTCTTTTCTGGATCTTCTGCAGCTGCTACAGCTAAGACAAATTGTGGTGGGTTAACCATTAAAATGTTCCAGTTAAAATTAACCTTCATGCTGACATGATCAAAATCTAATTGATCCTCCTGATTTCATCATTGAAAGATATGTTAAGTGGGGCCTCTGTTCTCAAGGGCTGTGCCAGTGGGGCACATGGGCTCTGGCTCTCCCTAAACTGTAAAGGCTTCACGTTATCAACTCAGTGAAGGATGACATGTCAATCAGTTAAGGACCAGTTAGCTAAGTTCCAGAGAGGCTCTTCAGCAAAAAAAATTAGCCACAAGTTTAAATTTTTTTTTGGCCATAGCAATTCCTGAAGCCCATTACTAAGGTATGGAAGGGTTGCCATCCGTCAGTGGGGAAAATGCCAATCGTGATCGGATCACAAATCTCTTTAAGTACTAGATTATAATTCTCTCTCACACACAGAGTTACTGTTTATTAAATATTTTTCTCCCAACAATCCTATGAGATAGGTATCACAAATATCATTATCTCCACTTTACAAATGAGGAAACTGAGACATAGAAAGGGCCTAAGAGCTTTGCCAATGGTCACAAATTGAGTAAATATCAGAGGTAGGATTATATTGCTGGGGGATGACTACCCCTGGTTCAAAGTACTGTGGATTTATGTTACTAAAATTATAGCTGAAGAGCTCCTACCAATGCGTGGCCCTGTAATAGTCATAGGACACACCTATCTCAAGGCAAAGGCATTTACTGATATTTGTAGAGCACTTTGAAAGGCATTTAAAGAGCTATGTCAATCCTAGTCATTATTATTATTAAATGGAATAGCGAGAAACAAAATGTAATCTTCATAACATAGAGAACACATGTAGCCAAGGCCCATGTGAGATACAGCAATTCACGCCTCCTTTGCTGTATAGTTGCTGGGACCCCTCATGCTATTTCCCAGATTTTAGTATTATAGTCATACCTGGATGCTGTTCCACTGGACCCCGCTGGGTGTTGCTTCGTCAGACGTTGCTTAACTGCTTGGCTACACTCACCATGGTCTCTAGCTTTTGGCTCAGTTGACATTCTGACTACATTCTAAGGCCATAAGGATGTAAGACTACTAAGCACTTTCAGAAAGAAAGGGAACCCACACCCTAAGACCAGGAGAAACTTTTCCACAGGGGATTCTCATATCCTAAGCAGGATCCCATCTCCTGGCAAGAGAATTTCCACTTCTTTTGCCAATTCAGCTTCACAGATGGGACTGTGTTCTACTGGATGTAAGGGCTGATAGGGGTAAGAAGGAGAAATCCCTTCTCCCCCTCTTCCCCTTGCAGCACCTTCCAAGAGATACAAGAGAAAAAAAAGTAGCAGTAGTGGTGGTGGTGGTGGTGGGTTAGCTGTGTCCAACTCTTAGTGACCCTATTTGGGATTTTCTTAGCAAAGATACTAGAGTACTTTGCCATTTCCTTCTCCAGGTCATTTTACAGATGAGGAAACTGAAGCAAACAAGGTTAAATGATCTGCCCAGTGTCCCACAGCTAGCCAGATTTGAACTGAGGTCTTCCTAACTCTAGGCCTGGCACTCTATCCACTGGGACACCTAGCTACCCCTGTAGAAGTAGTGGTAGCTAGCATTCATACAGTGCTTTAGGGTTTGCAAAGTACCTTACTTGTTATTTCATTTGAGTCTCACAATGACCCTGTGAAGTAGGTGCTATTATTATCTCCAAATTTTTACTGATGAGGAAACTAAGGTAGACAAAGATTAAGTGACTTGCCTTGGGTCACACAGAGTCTGCGGCAAAATTTGAACTCAGGTCTTCCTGACTCCAGATTAAGCACTCTATCTCCACTGCTTGCTTCTCTATCCACTTGCTATATACTCTATCTGGTTAGGGTCCATCTTTTTTAATGAAATTCTCCATCTTTACCACTTGCTCATATAAATGAATGGGTGGTGAAAATACCTACTTATAGTTCTGGGCCAAATTTCAGCTGAATTTCCAGAACTTTTCATATACAAATAAGCCACTCAAAAATCTAACACCTTACCCTGATAATATCTGATGATATCTGATCCTCACCGAATCCATTTTATGGGAGGGGGGAGGGGAAAGGATGCATTGGATCAAGATTCCCCTGATTGACACCTCCACAGAACAAGTATGTTCCGGGCCAGTTCCATATTTCATAGGTGCTTAGGCACATTAAAAGGGGAGCAGGAAACTTGCACAAATGTGATAAAATACCAACCCTCGTGATGAGGCAGGCTGTTTCAATTTCACTGGGCTGGTTCTAGAGTCACCTCCCCTTAGCAATGAGACGTTGAAGGGAAAGCTCAGTGGAACATCTGAATTGATACCAAATCATTGATATGGCTGATTATGAGAAATGGCATCACGATGGACTCTAGATATTCTGCCCTTATTGGATTTTCTCATTCTGTGGCTTTACGGTAAAAATTCGGCATTAAGGGAAGTATTCTCTCTGGGACTTGTCCAGCAGCATTAAGAGGACTTGGGTTCAAGTCCTGCCTAGGTGACCCTAGGCTGGCCACTTCACTGCCCCTGGCTTCAGTTTCTTCATCTGTAGAAATGAGTGGTTTGGGCTGGATGGCCTCTGAGGTGGTCCCTTCCAGCTCTAGAAATCCAACGAACCCCAACTTTAAGTGGAATCCCCCCCCCTTTAGATGGATTTCCAGCCGGATCCCAGCATCCCCCGCAGCGGCTCCGTCACGTGACACCTCCCAAACCGCGGCGAGCCCCCTGGCAACGAGCTTTCGAAGGCTTGGGAGAGGGAGGGGGGAGGAGGAGGAGCCGAGCCCAAGGAGGGAGGAGCTCCCCCCCGCGGGCGCCGGAGGAGCGCGCGGGGAGCGGCCGGGCGGCCCTGGCTCCCTGTGCCGGGGCGGGGGCGCGATGCTGCGGGCCCAGCGCTAGCTGGCGGGACAGCGCTGAGGTGAGGCTGCCACCGCGGGGGCTTCTGGGAAGGGGTCCGCGAGGCCGGGGGGAGGAGGAAGGGGGAGCCGGGAAAAGCTGCGCCCCTCCCCCCGCCACTGGGAGAATGGGGAGGGGGCCGAGGTGGGGGAGCGCTGGACCCAGCGGTGCCCGGCCAGGACCCCTGACCCCGCCTTCTGTGTGAGCGTCTGTCTGTCTGTCTGTCTCCGTGTGCTTGGGTTGTCTCTGTGTCTCTGTCTCTGTGTCTCTGTCTCCGTGTGCTTGGGTTGTCTCTTGTGTCTCTCCGTGCTCTCTGTGCCTGTCTCTGTGTGTCTCTGTATCGCTCTCTGTGACTCTTGTCTCCCTTTGTCTGTCCCTGTATCTGTGTCTCTGCCCCTGTTTCTGTCTCTCTGTGCCTCTCTCTACCTCTGTCTTTGTTTCTGCCTCTGTGCCTCCCTATCTCCTTGAGTTTCAGGGTCTCTGTGTCTTTCTTGGTATGTCTGTCAATCTCTGCCTGTCATCCTTGTATGTCCGTAGCTCGGTCTGAGTTTGTCTCTGTGTATCTCGCTTTGCCTCTGTGTCTCTGTGCCTCTGTCTGGGCTTGGCTAGCTAGCTTTACCTCTGTGTGTGTCTGTGTTTCTGTGTCTGCTTCTTACGCCCCGAGCTCAGTCTTCGTCTGTCCCTGGGTGTTTGGTTTTTTTTTGACTGTGTCTCTCAGTGTGTCTGTTTGTGCCTCTCTCTATGCCTATCTCTGTGTTCCTGTCTGTAACTCTTAGTCTGTCTCTGGTTGTCTTTGTGTCTTTCTGTGCCCCTCCATCTGTCTCTGATTCTCCGTGTTTGTGTCTCTGTGCTTATCTTTGTATGTCTGTCTCTGTCTTTGTGCATCTGCATCTCAGTCTATGCCTGTCTCTGCATCTATCTGTGTCTCTGTCTCTTCATATTTCTGTGCGTCTGTCTCTGTCTGCCAACATGTTTCTGATTCTCTGAGCTTCTTTGCCTCTGATTCTCTGTGTCTGTCTCTTCATCTGTGTCTCTGTAACTATGCGCGTCTGTCTGTGTGACTCTGTCTGGAGATGTGTCTTTGTCTTTGGGGGCAGTGTGTCTGTATTTTTGTTTGTGTGCTGATGTGGAGACACTTGACACGGATTTTAGATTGTCAGGGCAGTCAGGGAAGTGTGCCTGCATTCCTTATAGAGAAGCTAGTTATGCTTAAATGGAAGAAGACTGGTTTCCTATTTTAACTTCTGTTCTCAGATTTTTGCAGAATATTGCTGAGGTTGAAACAAAAATTTGTGTAATTCTGCTAGTTTCCATGAAAAAGGAGTGTGTTTGAATAGCAATTTCTTTCTGCTGTACATCTCTGTCTCCCTCAGGAGGTCATGATTTGACCCTGTGAGAACACAAGGCAGAAAACATAAATGCAGATGCACATAGAGTAAAGAGTTTATTTATTCATTGGCCAAATATAGAAAGTTCCTCCAAAGGTGGTGATTGTGGAGAGACTTGTTTTGCTTTTTTATTGTTTCATCTAATGGGTTCCCTCAGGTCTTTAAAAGAAGACTTAAATTCCATTTGCAGAGTAATTTCATCACATGGGACTTTTTGGTGAATGTTATTTTATTTTTTCTTTTAAACATAGATTTTGTGTTGGAAAATGGCTTTCCAAGTTTTTGTTCTTTATGATGAGTATTTACAAATATTTATGTAGCTTATGTGAACTAATTGAACAGGAAAGCTTAGAACTAGAAACATTTAAAAAAGTTTAAAAGTACTTGGTGATGTTAGGATTTTAAATTTAGAACTGGAAGAGACCTTAAAGGCCATCAAATCCAACCCCCTCATTTTTCAGATGAGATTCATCTGATAGCCCAGGAAGTCTTAACCTTTTTTATGTCATGAAATCCTGGTGAAATCTAATGTTTTTAAAATGCATACAATAAATATGAACTATATTTGAAATATAGTTATCAAAATATATTTTTTTAAAGTTGATGGACCTGGGCTAAGAACCTCTGTCTAGTCTAAACCCCTCATTTTTCAGGTAAGGGATTGTGGCCATAGAATTTAAGTGATCTGCTCAAGGCCACAGAGGTACTTGATGGCAATTAGAATTAGAACCCAGGTCTTCTAGTTTCAAGTCAAATTCTCTTTCTGTTGCAGTCTGAGAGGTTAAGACCCCTCAAAGACCAAAGGACAGGACAGGGTGGTCTGAAATGAATTCACAGACTCAAGCATTCTTTGAGTCAAGTTGGCCAAGATTTATTGTTACACTTTTCAGCGGGCAAGGATTCTTAAGGAACCTGCAAGAGACAGAGGGTGGAGTTAGGGTTTATTTGGAAAAGGACGAAGGAAAGAAATGCCAGGGATACTGATTAGGTAATCTAAAGGTCCAGGTGTCTTTGGGAGCTATGGATGGGAAAGTGTAGGGAGTATGCCAGACAGGGAGGGGGATGTCAGAGGATCTTGGGAATCTGGTGGGAGGAAATGAGTCCCTGGGCCAGCCAGGGACAAAACTCCTTGGACCAGACAACACACCCCTCTCTCTCTGTCCTGATTAGAGAATGCTCTGCAACGAGGGAAAGTTTTTTCACAAGACAGGAGCTTACTAAGGAATTAGGAGGCTTCCAGAGACATGATCTTAGGGCTGGGAGCAGCCCAGCATTCTCTCACCCAGCTTTTGTAACTGCACCAGGGAGAGAGGTAAGTGTTTTGCTGAGGCCCACTCATGAGTAATTGCTAGGCGCAGTGTCCTTGGGCTGGGGGAAACTGCCAGGGATAGTGTTTCTGAAGCCAAGGAGAAATTGGGGTCCAAGCAAGGCACCCAAGCATCCTATCATTTCCACTATACTAGACAGTCTCCAAAACAGTTTAAGGTTGTGTTAGTTTTGCATTTAGTTTTTGGTCCACTAACCAGTATGTAATGAGCACTAGGAGGAATAGGATAAATAAGTCATGATTCTTGCCCTTAAGGAGCTAATACCTGCAAACTGAGAAATGTAATATAAATTAAAATATAAGTACTTAAGAGGAGTATAATGTGCTCTGAGATCATGTAGGGGAGAGATCACTTCACCTGGGGGTTGGAGGAAATGAGGGGAATTAGGAAAGACTTAAGAGCTGGCATTTGACCCTGGTCCTGAATGATGGGGGTGGGGAGAGGACATTCTAGGAAAAGGGAATTCCATGGGTGGGGAACCTGCAGCCTGGAGGCCACATGTGGCCTTCTAGGTCCTCGGGTGCAGCCTTTTGCCTGAGTCCAAGTTTTACAGAACAAATCCTTTTATTAAAGGGATTTGTCCTGTGAAGTTTGGATTCAGTCAAAGGGCTGCACTTGAGGAGTTAGAGGGCCACATGTGGCCTTGAGGTTATAGGTTCCCCACCTCTACCAGCATAAACCAAAGGTACAGAGAAAGGAAAGCCAGACTCCATTTAGGGGTTGCCTTGTAATTTGGTTTGGTTAGAGTGTAGTACCCCTACAGAGAGGACTGAGAGATAAAGCTGGAAAAGCAGTTGGAGCCAGAGCTGGAGGCCCTTGAATCCCAGATAAAGGAATTTATATTTTGTTTTGTAGCTATAGGGTGCCATTAAAGGTTTCTGAGCAGCTGACTTGCTGAAGGTTGTAAACTAGTTAGTGGCAGAGAAGGGACTTGGCACTGTACAAAATGAAATATCTAGTCAAGAAGTTTATGATTTTACAATATGTCTACACAGGACATTTCCTCTTATATGGGGATGAAAGAATCATCCTGCTAGCTAGCATTCTTGTCATAAATGCTAAGTTTATTCAATTGATGTGGGAGCCTGCCTGGTAACAGAAGTAGATGGACTCTGGTTGGCTAATCAGTGAAAATGCATTCCTTTTTTCCCACCCCCAGAGTGTTTGGTGAGTGGGAACAAAATTCTGCAAGGTTTTACTCTTTAATATTGCAGAGAGCCATTTAATTTCATAAACATTCATTATGCACTATGCTTGTTAAAGAGGGAAACACAAAAGTAAGAAAGATCTGATCCTTCCCTTTAAGGACTTTACCACAGTCTGGGGGAGGAGGAGGAGGAGGTAAGGAGAGACAGTATGTAAATGGATCATATATGAAGCCTGAAGATGGTTAATATTGTGCTTCTTATATATGAAGATAGCTTGACACCTATCATCAAGAACTTTGGCAAAATTATTTGAATTTTGATTCAGGTCAGCTGTAAAAATAATGTGAAAGGGGCAACAACTTTTAGTAGAATAACAGAACAACAGGATATTGGAATGGAAAGATGATTTTTTAAAGAACTGACAAATACTTCAAAGATCATCTATCATGTGTTGTGTGTCTCCTTGTCTCCCTGTGGTCACTTTGATTGCCACGCAGGCTAGATTGGTCGACATTCAAGATATACATACTAGTTTGGCCATGGAGAGCTGTATCTCAACTCTATATGAGGATGCTAGTTAAAGCTTAAATGGAATAAGACTGGCTTTCTATTTCAGCTTCTTTTGATAAGACTTTCACAAAATGTTGATTTTTTAGATTAAACAAAATTTGAGTAACTCAGTGTTTATTCTGACCCCCCCCCCAAAAAAAAGAGCACATCTAGTCAAACTCCTTTGTTTTCTAGATGCAGACACCAAGGAGTGGCCAATAGTGTCACAGTTAGTGGCTACCAAGGAGTTAAAATCCGGTTTTCTTGACTGCTAATACTTTGCACACATGCTCACACACACACACACACACACACACACACACACATAGTAACTACCTAAATACTTTTCTGCTTCACTCACAATATTAAAATTTGGCTCCCTTAAAGGCAGCCCAAGACAGACAACACAAATGTGAATGTTAAATATAGAAAAATGAAGCGTCTTTCCCCACTGGATACACACATACACACACACACACACACACACACACACACTGTTTTCTGTAGGGGGAAGCTTTATCTTATTTTTTCCAATTTTTTTACCTTTTCATTTTCTTTAAATTAATTTATTAGTTATTGCTGTTTGTACTACAAAAGTAAAAAATGTGGGAAAAAAAGAGTAGTGGCTAGGTTTGGAAGGAAAATAAGGTATTAGGAAAGAGTGTCCGGAAGAATGAAATAATGAAGGAGAAAGAAAAAGAAAAGAGATAAGAGAACATTTAACCCATTTGTGTGTATTGTGTCTGTTTACTAACTTGACCATGCAAATTAATTTGGGCCTGGAAGAAAAGAAATTAAAGCAGACCAGAATGATGTCAGACGGTGTGTAGCTGAGTATTTTTGTATAAATAGAAAAACCAAACTTGAATATAATTAATTCTGTACTGTGATGTGCACTGTCATAAGATGCATTGTTGCCACCCAGTTTAGGCGGGGAATAAGTGGCTAAATTTTTGAAGACAAGTAATTTGGAGCTTGCTTTAAGCTAAATAGGTAGGTTCCGACCTTGTGATAAGGCTACTTTTCTCACTAAAAAAAAAAAAGAGTTAGCATTTTAATTTAAATTCCCTTTTTTTTTCCCTTGGAAGATTAAAGTAGATGAAATAAATTTTTTTTCTCTTAGATTATATTCCTTTCTTCCATAGGAAATTGTAGAATTTAGAGCAGGAAAAGGCCTTAGAGATCATCCTGTCCAACTTGTGATTTTACAGATGAGGAAACTGGAGGCCAAAGCTAAGTGACTTGTCCAAGGTTACACAGGGAGTAGTATCTGAACTAGGATTTAAACCCTCATCTTCCAACCCACTGGGTTTTTTTTTCCCTGTAAGTTCAGAAATCAGAAAAATGTCTCTAGATAGGTAAAAAAAAATAATGTAAAAGTAATAAAGAATGTGAGTCTTTAAAGTGGAAGTAAGTAAAGCTGAGAGGAGGGAGACTGCTCCTGCCCAGCCCTCAGCAGGGATGAGTACTTCTGGATCGTGAGGCTTTTCTGTTGTTGTTGTTCATTCTCCAAGAGGACCGATGACATCAGCAGGGTGATTGTCTTGACTTGCAAGAGAATTGTCCTTAAGTGAGGCAGGGCTGTGCAGAGTCATCAGCCTCACTCTCTCCTCAAGAGTCATCAGGCTCCAGTGGTAAGACATAGGTCAAGACGACTGGCCATGGCCCTGGACACAGCGGGAGACCTTTGCCTTTTTACTTTGTTCAAGTTCTTAAGTGTACTTAACATTATCGGGGCTGTTATTCATAGGTTACAGTGGTATTTTGTAAAAGCATCAATAAAACAACTAAAAGATAAATTAAAAAGTATACCAAAAATGGGATGGGGGGGTACACAAAGAGAGAAACAGAGAGGCAGAGAGAAATAGACATATAGAGATAGAGGTAAAAAGAAAAAGAGAGTCAGAAACAGACTGAGACACTGAGTCAGAGAGGGAGAGAGAGAGAGATCAAACTATGACCATATACTTGAGAATGTCCTTAAATTAAAATGAAAATAAAAAGATGAAATATGTCACCCAACACAGCTGACAAGTGCCATTTTAAGTGATGTGTCAGAATCTCAGATCTGTCGCTGCATATGCTACTCCATGGAAAAAAGCACAGATCATGAATTCATGAGCGTTTGTACTGTTCTCAACTTCTGAATGACATTTAAAATGGTGTGACTTGGTTACTTATTCTAATGCCTCGTAATGTTTCACCTTGGGCCTTCCAAGGCTAGACCAAATGAATACACGGTCTGGCAAATGCTGCTGAAAAAAGGCTCAGCATATGTGCTTGATGATGGACTATATGTTGGCCGTTCAAGGCCTGCCTGAACCTCCACAGCGTGAAAGTCCTCTGTTCTCCACTCACATGATTGCCACCCAGCCACAGGCTCTCATGACCCTGGAACTGCTGCAGTACCTTTCAGGCTGGTCTCCTTGCCCCAAACTACTTCCCACTTCTCCACTCCAAAGTGCCAAAGTGATTTTCCTGAAAGTGAAATTGTGACCATGTCGGCCCCACCCTTACTCAGTAAACCAGTGTGGCTCCCAGTGACCTCCAGGATCAAAAATAAACTTTTCTGTTTGTTAAAGCCTGCCTCCCTCTCTTTCCAATCTTACATTTTACTTCCCTGAATGTAGCTCTCAATCCAACAACACTGGCCGCCTTACTGTTGCTTGCACACAGTACCCGATCTCCTGGCTCTGCCTTCTCACTGACTGCCCTCCAAGCTTAGAAGACTCTCCCTCCTCACTCCTGCCCCAGCTTCTCTCAAATCTCAGCTAAAATCTTAACTTCTGCCAGACATCTTTCCCCATTACTGCCTTTCCTCTGAGGCTGCCCCGAATTTAAGCTGTATGAATCTTGGTTGTACACAGTTGTTTGCATGTTGTTTCTCCCATTAGACTGTGAGCAACTCGAGGGCTGGAACTGTGTTTTTGCCTTTGTATGCCAATGCTTAGCCCTTAATCAATGCTTGTTAACAGAGAAGCTCACCATCAGCAGACTGGCTATGTGGGTATGATTTTTTATTTTGGCTTTAGTAATTCAGAAAGACCATCTGATAAGGCATGGAGGTGACTGAAAACAGCATTGGAAGAGGGGGTACCCATACCAAGGGCCAAGTGGGCAGATCTACCTGGATCAGTGGCAGAGATAGTTGCTTCAAACAAGATACAGTTTGTGTAGTAAAATTTTTCAGAGCTGTCCTACCAGCTTCATGAGCTTCATTCACCACACCATACGTAAGATTCCCAATAATGAAACATTATTCATTCTGTGTATCAATAAGGACCAAATGAAAAGCATCCACCTCCATATTTAATCACTCTGTGCCCAACAACCCAGGTAGCATGTCAGAGTAGGTCTTTGATTTTAAGCCAGTTATGTGAGCCATTTGTTTCCAAGATCTCCAAGGCAATGAAATGAAAGAGAACACTAAGGAAGGGCCATGTCATGGAAAGGGAGATCGAAGTACAGAGAAAAGCAGGAGACATAGGATGACAAGACCACTGGATTTGAAGTCAGAGGCCTTCAGTTCAGTTCTTGACTTTGCCTCTTTACTAGCTATATGACCTTGGGAAGGTTACTTAACTTCTAGGTCCTCAGTTACCTCTTCTGCAAAATCTAGTTGTCCATTTTACCTGATTTCTCACTATTTCTCACATCCTTCTTTTCCTTTCCATCACTGCTTTACCCATGAACTATTTCTTGTAATAACCTCCCAATCACCTTTTTTGTCTCCTGTCTCCCCAGTCCATCCAACCCACCATTGCCAAAGAAACGTTCCATACACAGAGCTCAGTTTGCATCACTCCCCTCCTTAAAAACCTTCAATTACTCCCTATTGCCTACACAATAAAATTCTATGTACATATACATAGATATTTATGAACATATACATATACCACTCATACACATATATGTAAGACCATACTATGCTTATTTCCACTTATTGTCTGTTTCTCTGAAAGTGCATAGCATCTTCTGTCATAAGTCCAACTCTTTCCATGTTTTTCTAAATCAACCAGCTCATCATTTCTTATACCATAGCAATATTCCAACCCAATCACATCCTATTTGAGAGATTGTCTTTGAAAGTTTTCCCCCCATTTTCTGCATTCCTTCTATTCTTGGCTGCATAGATTTTATTTATTCAAGAAATTTTTAATTTAAAATAATCAAAATTATCCATTTTGTACTTCAGCAATGCTCTCACCATACAATATAGTTTAAGGTCTGAGACTACTGATTCTCCTTCCTTTACATCTTTTTCACCTGGTTCTTGGAAGTTCCTGACCTTTTGTTCTTACAAATGAATTTTGTTATTATTTTTTCTAACTCAGTAAGATTTTTTAAAAGTAATTTAATTGGGATGGCATTGAATAAATAGATTAGTTAGGTTAAATTGTCATTTTAAATTATATTGGCTTTACCTATTCATGAACAATAAATATTAAGTTATTTAGATCTGACTATTTGTAGAAAAAATGTTTTGTATTTATGTTCATATAATTCCTGTGTCTGTTCTGAATCTCTTCTTTTTTAAATTTATTTATTTTATTTTTAGGCAATTGGAGTTAAGTAACTTGCCCAGGGTCACACATCTGGTGTCAAGTGTTTGGTCTGAGGCCACATTTGAACTCAGTTCCTGCTGACTTCAAGGCCAGTGCTCTATCCACTGCACCACCTAGCTGCCTCTCTTGTGTCTGTTCTGGCAGATATACATACTCTCAGGTATTTTGTATTGTCTAGTTCTGGCTCCAACTTTTCAAGCCTCATCTCTCACTACTCCCCTTTGTGCATCCTCAGCATGGGCCAACCTCCACTACTCACTGTTCGTCAAACAGCACTTATAGGCCTCTGTGACTTTGCCCACTCACTTTCTTGTGCCTGGAATGCCTTTTCTCTTTCCTCTCTCCATCTGTACTCATTGTAGTCTTTCCCATTCTTTAAGACCCAGTTCTTTTTCACTTCCTCCATGAAGCCTTCCTTCCAGAAGTGATCTCTCTCACTCTCATCTCATCTCATCTACTAGATTAATATATAGGCTTCTCTTGGACTGAGACCATGTCTTTTTCATCATTTTGTCCTCAGTCTCCTTGTACAATACTTTACTAATAACCATTCATAATAGATATTTGTTGAATGAATGTATATATCCCTTACCATATATATACTTAGTACAGTGGCTGGCACATAGGAAATACTTAATAAATGCATTGTTTTACTTGCTGACTTACCAGTCTTTTTTTTTTTTTTGGCTTTGACTAATTAGATTCCATGCTTTCCTTCTCATTTTTTAATTTAAAAATCCCTTTTATACTAATGCAGTCCCATAAATTAACCAACAAATTCATTTTTCTTCTACAAATGTGGGAAATAAAGCTATAAAGAAGTTGTCACTTGGCCAGGAATGCACAAGTCAGTGTGAGACCTAATTGTAGGTCCTGGTCCAGGCTTTCAATGAATCATTATCTAATGAAGGTAGAACTTTTCATGCTGGGTCCTTTCTTTTTCAAATTTCTCCAGCTAGAAGCTTTATTTTATTTGAATGAAGGGTATTCAGTTCTACTCTGCTTTGGCTTTACTTAACTGCATTTCTTTAAAGCATGGGGAGTTGTGTTTCTGCAGGGATTTCCATAACTAGGTAACAGTTTTTTTCATCCTTCATGTTTTCCCCCTATCTTTTGCCACGGGAGCCTCTGAGCTATGGAATTAAAATTGAAGAAGTAGCTAGCATATGTCTCCGAGGGACCTTATCCGTGGAGTCTGATCCTGGTGAGGAGTTTGAAAAACAACAACAGCCAGCACTTGCTCAGTGTGAGGGAATAAGAAATACTGAAGAGCTGATTACATTTTCCTTAAGTTTCCCAAGGGTCTTCATGTCATGGGCTTTAAGTTTAGAGTCTTTCTAACCTCTCTCTGGAACTGCATGCTTTCAGATCCCCTGGAGTCCCACAGCTATAACGGAGAGAGAAAGATGATTGGGTCTTCTCCAGGGGACTGTTGACAAGCTTGGGAATCTAACAGGGTGAGTCATAAACGACCTTTCCCAAAGGAAGCTAGTGTAATTTATACGCATCAGGGAATATCAAAGCTCCTTCTTTCTCTCCTTCTCCTTCTCCCTGTCCTTCTCCTCCTCCTCCTTCTCTTCCTCCTTCTCCTCCTCCTTCTCCTCCTCCTCCTCCTCCTTCTCCTCCTCCTCCTCCTTCTCCTTCTCCTTCTTCTCCTCCTTCTCCTTCTCCTTCTCCTTCTCCTTCTCCTTCTCCTTCTCCTTCTTCTTCTTCTTCTTCTTTTCTTCTTCTTCTCTTCTTCTTCTTCTTCTTCTTCTTCTTCTTCTTCTTCTTCTTCTTCTTCTTCTTCTCTTCTTCTTCTTCTTCTTCTCCTCCTCTCTCTCTCTCTCTTCTTGCCCTTTTGAATATAGGAGCTACCTAACTTATTTAAAAAATTTTTAATTTTTGTTGATATCTTTTGTTTTTACATTATCTTCATCTCTGTATATATCCTTCCTTCTCACTCAGGGAAGCATCTTTATTAAAAAAAAAAAAAAGAGGGGCAACTAGGTGGCACAGTGGATAGAGCACCGGCCCTGAAGTTAGGAGGACCTGAGTTCAAATCAGGCCTCAGACCAAACACTTGACATGTACTAGCTGTGTGACATTGGACAAGTCACTTAACCCTGATTGCTTCACCAAAAAAAAAAAAGATTGGAAAACTACATCTCTGTGAAATTAACATATCAACCAGATCTGTTTATACAAAAAAGTAAAGAAAGTACATTTCCTCATCTCTTCTTTGGGGAAAAGCTTGGTTATTATAGTTGCATTCAGTTTCAGGAAGTTGTTTTTGGTTGTTCTTTCAATTTACATTGTTTTAGTTATTGTATATATTATTTTCCTAATTCCTCTTCACTCTTCATTAATTCATATGACTAACCATGCTTCTCTGAATTCTTCATATTTGTGTTTCTTATGGAACAGTAGTAATATCCCATTCCATTCATGTACTCTAATTTGTTTAGCCATTCCGCAATTGATGAGCATTTGTTTCTAGTTCTTTATTACCACAAAAAGTGACATCCAATTTATAAACAAATTATTTCAAAATTCTATTTGTAACTGGGTTTAGAACTTGGAATATATTTCCTCATAGAAGCAATGTTATAAATGCTTAGTTTACCAGGATAGCCTACAAACACATATATCTGAAGTGATGTATTAGTATTATTAATACTTTTCTGGAAAATCTTCTGTCCATCAATTTTACCTTTTGAATTAATGATGAGAGCCAAGAAAGAGAGAAAGGAGAGAAGGCCTCCAAAGGGGCAAAAGCCAATGTCACTAACACACGTACACCTTACTCATAAAAGAACCCCTCAAGACTTTAAAACCTCTTTACTTTTTCCACATTATTCTAATATAATTGGATCCAAGCCTTCATCTGATTAGAAATAGGAGAGAAGTTGCTATAGGCAGATATATTGACAGCAGAGAGATGGTGGGATTATAGATTGGGAGTTTGCAGACCAAGGTTCTAGTCCTCCCTTTACTATTTCTCACAACGTTACTTTGGCCAGCTTATGTTATCTCTCTGGACCTCAGTTTCCTAATCTGTAACTTGATGGTTCTGAGTTACCTGACCTTTAAGATTCTTTCCAGAAGCCCTGGGCACAACCTGAAAACAAAGGAAGAAAAAGAAACTGTTAAAAGCAATCAAAAAGACAAAAGTTTGGAGTTGTATTGTAGAAGCAAGCAATCCTATATACATCATGGACCTTGTAAGGCAAATGCTATTAACTGGTGACAGTATGTAATAGACAAGCTGGAAACCACTAGTAGAGAGATCAGTGGCATGTTTGAGAAAGTGTTTAACTTTCACCTTAATATAAGATAGTGCCTTTGTCTCCCTATGCCATAAGCTAAGAGATATTTCTGAAGACATTGTGACCATATCTTTTAAGCATTATCATTATCAAAAATTTTAATCAAGCACCAGTCTGTACACAACATTGTGCCTGGTGTAGTACAAAATAAATTAAATAGATGTCATTTCTGTTCTCCAGCTTCCTAACTATGAAAACACATATATCAAGGCCATAGAAACAAGTAATTACACAGTGAGTAAATAATATGGGTGAAATCAGTATTGCCATAATTTGTAGCATTTGGATGGTGTACATGTGATGAATCTCAGGAGGGTTAGACATTCAGATAATGTGTATCCTTGATGAGGGAAGGGCAGTGGACAATGACTTTCCTTGAAGAAAACTTCTGAGGGAAGGGTTACAGGAACACATAGGCCTTGTGGTGATGTTTGAAGGCATGACCAGTGGGAGAGAATGTGATGAGTCAGGGTCTAAGGAAGGTCATTTCAAGCACGGAGGTAGATTTTTGGAAGAATCATGATTGAATAAAAGAAGTTTTGAGTAAATTTTTGTGATGAAAAGATAAACTGGGGAGCAGGAAGAGAGAAGAGAAATGAAGTCTGTAGAGATCTCACAAAGGGTACAACTATTGGTGCTGATCAAAATTTGTGGTCCCCTACAACAACCTGCAGAAGAGAAGTTCTCAACCTGGTTCAGTGAACATGTTTTTCAAAAACATTTTAATAATTATATTTCAATATAATTTATTTTCTTTGCATTCCTATGGATTTTATTTTATGCATTTAAAAACATAGTTCCATGATTGCACATATATAAGCTATATCAAATTGCTTACCATCTTAGGGAGGGAGAGGTGAGAGAAAGAGGAAGAAAACTGGGAACTCAAAATTTTTTCAAAATGAATGTTTAAAATTGTCTTTACATGTAATTGGAAAAGATAAAATACTATTTAAAAAGAAAAAAATTGCCAAAGGGGTCCATGATAAAGTGGTTAAGAAATCCTGCTGTGGAGCAATAGGAGAGAAGCCACTCTCTGTGGGGGACGGTACCCTCAAAGAGACTGTGTAAAATGGTCAAAAGAATACCAGAATTTTATCCCTGGTTCTGTCAAATATTGTTATAGTACCTCACGTTTAGATAGTTCTTTAAAGTAGACTTTGTGACCCTTGGGAAGCCATATAACCTTTCTGCTCTAGGCAGTCCTCAAAGATCGTAAGTTGCAGAGAGGGTGCCAACCTGCATAAGTAGAATGAGTTTACACTTCTGGCAATTCCCTGTACCAATGCAAACCACAGGTCTAGGCTCTATCCCTTTTCACAGTTTATAGTGTGTTTGTCTTATGACAACACTGTGACATAAAAAGTAAGATTTCATTACAGTTATATCTTGTTGAGGGGTGGAAAGAAGTGTTAGATTTAAAGACAATGCAGAATACAAAAATCACATGGACTCAAAATTGCCTCTGAAAATCCCTTAATTTACCCATTAAGTACAATACAGTATCTTTAAATAGTTGTAGCTAAAAAGAGGATAGGGTCTCTTTAAAGGAAAGCAGACTGTATCAGAGAGCAGATGGATGATTTGAGATGGTTGCTATGGAATCAGTTGAACATAAAATTTAGTTTCATAACACCCAGTTATGCTATTGATTAGGGGAGAGGCTGGAACCAGAACTTCTACTCAAATGAAAAACAAAACAAAACAGAGAAAGCCTTAGCTGGCAGGAAATTTGATTAGAGAACAAAATGCTCTAGAAACAACTTTAGACGTAATTGTGAGTATAGAGTTGTGACCACATAACTGTTTTATCTTCTGGATTTACTATGAGGCAAATGAAGACACAGGGAAGTATACAGCAAGGGCCTTCTGGCTTACCACCCAAGGCTGTCCTTTTTATTAGCTCCCTCACCATAAGCAGAATGAATAGGTGGTCTGGGATGTGAATAAAGGGGGAAAATCTAGAATCCCACTTAGGCAGCTGCTAGTGGAAAATGAGACCACCCAGGGAATGGCAGATTCAGGCACCTGTCTCCTACTTGCTGTGAAAACCAAACTTTGTTTCCTCAGTTATTATAAATCCACTTGAGACATTCCCAGGTGTAAACTCAGTGAATGGAATGGACCAGAATCATCTTCACTGTTGACCTGGTTCTCTCTCTCCTCCATCTCTGTCTTCCTCTGCCTCTTCCCACTCACTATAGATGAAATTAGGTAAATTAAATTACAGTAATATAATAAATTAAATTATATGATGCAAACCATTGAATTTCCATTTTGAAGATGAGGAAATGGGGGTTTAGACTGACTGGTGGATTTGTCCCTGATCACACAGTTAATAAATGCCTGAGCCAAGACTTAGATCCAGGTCTTCTGACTCCAAGTCTAGAGCTCCATGGATTCTATCTTGCTGCTTCTCTAGCTTGAGTGACCTGAACATGTCACATATCCTACCACAGCCTTAATTTCCTCATCTGTAAAATAGCTGATTGGATTAGATGCTTTCCAAGGGCCTTTTTATTTGGCGTACATTTATATTGTATATCCCAAACTGGATGTCCTGTAGACATCTTAAACTCAACATTTCCCAAACTGAACTCATAATCTTTCCCCCAAACCTACCCTCTTTGTAACTCACCTATTACTGTCAAGGGTACCACCATCACCTGGAGGCTTGAACCTAGGTATGATATTTGACTTCTCACTTTTCTTCCCCCCACCCCCACCCCCCATCAAATCTGTTGCCCTGTCTTATCAGTTCTACCTCTTCAACATCTCTATATATGCCCCCTTCTCTCCTCTGATGCTGCAACCACCCTGGTGCAATCAGTCAGTCAACAAACATTTATTGTGTTCCAGGCACTGTGCTAAGCTTTGGGAGTACAAATACAAGTAGAAAAAAAAAAAAGACAATCTCTGCCCTAAAGGAGCTTACATTCTAATGGAGCTTACATTCTAATGGAGGAAGACAACACATAAAAGGAAGCAGAAAAGCAGGGAGGGATGGAGGTGCAGATGAAGGTACCCCAAGAGGGCTTTGTAGACGTTCCTGGTGCAGCTCCTGGCCTTGGTGCCCTCCGTTACTAGTGGTTCTGGGAGGAGCATCTAAAAAGGGGGAGAGGCACGGGGGTGCAGAGTACTTCCAATGTGGCCAGAGTAAGCTTCAGAATGAAGAGCTAGGGACTGGTGGAGGAAGTCTGGATTATAGCCACCTGTTCCCCAATCTCTATCCCAGGTCTGCTCTCATTCTCTGGGCTCCTGTGTCAGCAGGTACAGAATCTCTGGGTTGAGACCATAGGGTGGATTCTCGGTTGGGGAATTGATGAGATTATAGATCCATTAGAGCAGAGGTATCAGACATGTGGCCCACAAGACTCCTGAGTGTGTGGCCTGAATTAAATTAAAATATTATTGGGATATGTTTAACAAAATAAATAAAAGCTCAGCAAAACATAGATAATATTAATATGTGGTTTTCTAAGTTACTAGGCTGTCACAGGGATCCTTATGTATGGTTTAGTGTTTCTTTTTGAGATTAACACCACCGCATTAGAATATTAGTATTTTTGTTTTGTTTTGTTTTGTTTTTTTAGTGAGGCATATGGGGTTAAGTGACTTGCCCAGAGTCACACAGCTACTGAGTTTTTATGTGTCTGAGGTCGGATTTGAACTCAGGTCCCCTTGACTCCAGAGATGGTGCTTTTTCCACTGCGCCACCTACCTGCCCCTGGTATTTTTTTTTATACCTGTCTATGTCACCTTCCCCGTGTAAGCTTCTAGAGATCAGGGACTGTTTTCACTTTTGTATCCCAGCACTTAATACAGTGCTTAGTATATAGCAGGTGCTGAATAAATGCTTATATTAGTTGATTATGTAGGGAATATATAGAGAAATGAGCACATAACATTTGAATTAGAATTGCTTGCCGTAGACCAAATATAGCAGGTGCTGAATAAATGCTTATATTAGTTGATTATGTAGGGAATATATAGAGAAATGAGCACATAACATTTGAATTAGAATTGCTTGCCGTAGACCAAATAACTTATAGAAAGATATATGATATGTGGTGTTACATATCAGGATTGTACTATAGTATAGTAACTACACCATATTCCTTACACTCTGCCAGTGGAGAGCAGCTGGCCTCATGCATAACTTTCTTACCCCTGACCACGAGCACACTGTATGTCAGGCTGATCCCTGGCTACTTAGTCCTGACACTTTGGGAGTGATCTAATATCACTTCTTCACCCCAGATCACTACATCCTTTGCAGTGGGTGATAGTCTCAGACATTCTGACCAGTAGCCCCAGCTCTGAGCCCAAGAATAGCTCCAGCTGAATGGTGCTATCTCTGGCCCCTAATGATTTAGATATTGTAGGTGTCCTCTGTTCCTGGTAACCTCTACAGCTGGAGTATTAGGCAGGAAAAGGATGTCATTACTGTTGCCTGCTTTTTCCTATGTCCTTTTGAGCTGAGACTGAGTGATGTATTAGTGGTAAATCTCTACGTCTTCATCTTCAGGGACTCCAAAGCACAGTTCAGTAGGCGGCTGTGGCTCTCACCCAAGCATCAACAGGCATGGAGTAAAGCCCACTTCTATCACTATAAAAAGCACATGCTAAAAAGACCGTGCTGATAGCATGGATTACCATCCCAGCATGTTTGTTCATCATTGTTCCATTCACATACTCCAGGATGCACTGATTGACAGTATGGTGTGATGCTGGACTATTTTATTTGTGCCAAACTCTTTCTTGAGCAATTTGCTCTTTAAAAATCTCAATCTTGGGGACAGCCGGGTGGTGTCGTGGATAGAGCTCCGGCCTTGGAGTCAGGAGGACCTGAGTTCAAAACCGGCCTCAGACACATAACACTAGCACTGTGACCCTGGGCAAGTCACTTAACCCCATTGCCTAGCCTAAAAAAACACCAAAACTCAACCTTGATCAGAATGGATCCTTGAAGGAAAGCCATACACAAAAAATGCTTTTCATAACATCTAGGCTTTTGCGGAAGCCTTTGGTCCCAGGTCAAGTAGGCCTTGTGTTCTGGGTGAAGTAGTTCATCTCTAGTTAAGATACTTCATGTTTTCTTCCTGTTCCCCTCCAGAGACAAGGAGTATGTTTATATTAGCTTCAAAGGCTTGCTTCTTTCTACTCATGCTGTTCAAGTAAATAGCTCAAGTTAATAACTCTTTCTTTGAACTCATCAAGGCTAGATCTCTCACAATTTATAAATATCTCTTGCTTTCTTGGGCCAGTAGTCTATTCTGCACTAGCACCCAGATTTTCTCTTGGTTTATATGTCCAGAATCATCATGGGAAGGCAGCTAGGTGGCATAGTGGATGGAGTACTAGATCTGGAACTAGGAAGACCCCAGTTCAAATCCAGACTCAGATACTTACTGTGTGACCCTAAGCAAGTCACTTAACCCCTGTTTACTTCAGTTTCCTCATATATAAATAGCACCTACTTTCCAGGGTTGTTGTGAGGATCAAATTAGATAATAATTGTAAAGCACGTAGCACAGTGCCTGGAACATGGTAGATGCTATATAAATGTTATGATGATCAAATGAAATAACATGTGGAGAGCTTTGTCAGCTTTAAAGTGATATATAAATGCTAGTTATTATTTTTAATAGCTTTGGATTAGTAGGCATTGAATAGTACCACCTACCTTTGCATACCTTAAATAAGTGAGCAGTTATATTATAGTACAGTACTTCATTGCAAAACTCCAACTTTTTCTGCTCCCTCAATAGTGCAGAGTTCTCTGAGAAACTAAGCTTGAATTCCCAAAGGTGATACCTCCCTTCTTTTAGCCTATTATCATTTCTTATAAATCTTCATTCTTAATCTGTGCTTGCCATAATCCATGGACAATCTGGAAAAGGAAGAAGTTTTTTTTTTTGTATTAGCAGTTTTATTCCCTGTGTTTCACAGATGTCCTTTACTCCCTCCCAAACCCTTCCACAACATGAGAGTCACTAAGGTTTCTGATCCCTTTGGAATAGGGAATCCACATCCTCTGGCAGGAAATGCAAGTGAAGCTCATGGTCAGACAGTGCCACTACCCGTCTCTGGCTGGCAAAATCCAACCTAGTGAAACCCCAGTCATTCTCGATTCTTCCCTTTCCCTTACTCTCCCATATCTAAATTACTTGCCAAATCATGATTGTTGTACTTCACTAATATCTTTTGTATTTGCTCCCTTTCTCTGCTTACCACCCTAATTCAGTCCCTTATCACATCTCACCTGGACTTTTACAGAGTCTCGTCATTAGTCTCACTGCTTCTTTCTAGTCTCTCCCCTCTCCAGTCCATTGTCAACACAGGAGTCAAATTAATAGTCTTAAAACGGATTTCACAAGGACATTCTCCTATTCAAAAATCTTTAGTGGATCTCTATTACCCCTCCTCAGCCTGACATTTAAAGTCATTCTAGGCTGGCTTTTCAGACTCATTTCATATGATTCATATTCACACACTCTGTGTTCTACCCAACTATCCTCCTTACTGTTCATTTTCCTCAGTGCTCCATCTCTTAGGTCCACACTTTTCTGAGACTGTTGTGTCTCCCCACCCCCTTAGAATGCCTGCCTTCCTTCCAAACTTGGCTCAGGTTACTGCCTAATTGAAGCCTTTCCTGATCTTCAGTTACAAGTGCTCTCTACTCATCCATGTATATTTTATATCTTCCCAGTAGAATGTGTAAGATTAAGCTCTTAGAGGGCAGGGGAAGTTTCCCTTATATATATAAATGCTTAAGAAATGTTTAATTTTTGAATGAATTATACTAGTGAATTTTTGACCTTTTATACTTAGAATTTAGCTCCAGCAGATAATGTCAGAATTTATCAGATGTGGCCCATGTGAGCATATCTATGCTTTCAGATTCCGTATTCACTCAATGTTTAAATAATATAGAAAGGCTCTAGAATTAACCCTTGTTGGTTGGTGAGAACTCGTTGGTCTCAAGTTTTCAGTCTTTTTTTCCTAAACTCAAACCATCCTTATGGTCTTGATGTAAATATGTCAGTCAGTTAATCAACAAGCATTTATTAAAAATGTGTACCTCATGACAGACACTAGGGATGTAGAGAAAGGCAAAAACAGTTCCTGCCATCAAGTAGTTCACTTTCAAATGGGGGAGACGGTATGCAAACAACGGTGTACAAGCAAGATACATGCAATGTAAATGGAAGATACTCCTAGGGAAAAAGAACTAGAAGCAAGAGGCCTCTGGGAAAGCCTCCTTCAGAAGGGAGGATTTGAGCTTAGTCTCGAAGGAATCCAGGGAAGCTAAGAGACAGAAATGAGGAAGGAAAGCATTCCAGCCCTCAGGACAGCCAGTGCAAAGAACCAGTCACAAGATGGAGAGTTGAGCATGTGTAGACCAGCATAGTTCAATTGTAAAATGCATTATGAAGAGCTTTAAATGTCAAATAGAGGAGTTTATATTTGATCCTGGAGGTGATAGGGAACCACTGGAATTTATTGAGTAGGAGAGGATCACATAGTCAGATCTGCACTTCAGGAAGATTGCTTTGACAGCTGAGTAGAGAATGGATTGGAGTAGGGACAGACTTGGGAGTGGAGGACTAATTAGAAGGCTATTGCAATAGTCTACAGGCTATAAAAGTAGAAACAACAGGCCTTGCCAATAGATTGGACATTCAAAGTGAGTGTGAATGAGGAGAGTTTAAGTGACCAGGAGGATGGTGGTGCCTTAGACAGGAAGAGGAAAATTGAGAAGAGGGAGGGTTTTGGAGAAAAGATAACAAGTTCAGTTTTGGACATATTGTTTTATATGCTTGTGAGACATCCATTTTGAGGTGTCTAAAATTCAATTGGTGATGCTGGACTGAAACTCATGAAAGAGTTTAACAATAGATATATAGATCTAGGAATCACCTGCATAAAAATAATACTTGAACCCATGAGAACTGATGGGGAGAAAAAGTCCCAGCACAGAACCTTGGGGTAAACCCACAGAGAGATACAGCAGAAGAGACTGAGAGGAGTGGAGAACAGGAGGGAGCAGTGTCATGCATACTAGAGAAGAGAAAACATACAAAAGGAGATGATTTTTCAATGTTATGCTACATTCCATTTAGTATTGTGTTTAATGTTTTGTCATTAATGAAATTGTCCCATCATTTTCTTGTGTCTTTATCAGATTTTAGAGTTGAGGCCTTATTTTTCTTATGAAACAAGTTGGGGAGTATTCCATCTTTCTCTACTTTTAGCAATTGTAGCAATTTAGCAATGTAATATTAGCAATTGTTTGTTCTGGGAATGTTTGGAAAAATATATCTGTAGACCATGTGGTGGTTTTTAGTGGTTTTTGGCAGCATAATTTATGAAGCGCTTACAGTATTTTATTTCTTCCTTTAAATTAGTCTATTTAAATTATCTATTCCCTTTTTGTTCTTCTTGGTAATTTATATTTTTGCGAGCATTCATACATTTTATTTAAGTTCCTAAAATTGTTGGTATATAGCTGTGCGTACCATTCTCTGATTATATTCTCCATTACTTCTGTAGTTTTTACATCTTCTTTTGTTTTTATTTCTAATTTTGGTGATTCTGTGCCCTATTTTATCTTAAATTTGCCAGTGGATGTGTTGATTTTATTAGCATATTTAAAAACTCCCTCAGCCTTGGATATATATTAGTGAAGTTATTTATTCATTTTCTATTCTATTTCTATTCTCACTTTTATTATCTATGTTTTCTGCTTTAGTTTTTCCTTTTTCTAATGTCTTTAGGTATAGATTTAATTCATTTAGCCTTCTTAAAGTCTTCTTTTAAGTTAGAATAGTCAGTGCTATTAAATATGCCTCTAAAAACAGCTTTATATGTATCCCATAGGTTTTTTTAAGTGATATTAGTGTTTTCTTGTAAATATCCTGTTGTCATTTTTCTGATTTCTTCTTTTGTTTATTATTCAACAATGATTGTTTAATAGATTATTTTTAGTTTCATGGAGCCTTGTACCATTTATTCATGTTATTTATTTCTATTTTTAGTCCATGGTGGTTTTAAAATAGAGTATATAGTGTTTCTGCCTTTTTTAATTTATCCAGGGCTTCTTTATGACTAAGTATGTGATTATTTTTGTAACATTTTCATTTGCATGTGAAAAAGTCCATTTCCTGCTTCTATCATTTAATTTCTCCTTCTATACAGTTGCCTCCAGTTTATTAAATGAACAGTTTGTATCTATGCTTTCTTCATTAATCTTTTTACTAGGTTTGTCACATTTTAATAATGAGGTATTAAAACCATCACTATTCCATATGTTCACTTATTTCTTCTTCTAGTCCTGTTAACTTTCCTTTTATGAAAGCCCTCAAGGTTCCAGTGAAACTGTCCCATGAAATACCATGTTGCATCACCCCTTCTCTATGCCTTTCACAGGTGTCTCTCTTGTGCCCCCAATATAGTACACTTCTTTCTTACCTCTGCTTCTTAAAATTCTTAGCTTAGGTGTTACCTCCTATGTAAAACCTTTTCTGATTCCCCCAGTTATTAGTGGTTGCTCTCTCCTTCCTGAAGTTACTTCGTATTTACTTTTTTATTTTGCTTTTTAATGAAAATTTTGTTTCAATTGATGATCATTTATATCCTCTCCTCCCCTCACTGGAAAAAAGAGAAAAATAAAAGCTTTGTAACAAATATCCATAGTCAAACAAAACAAATTCTCAGCACTTAATAGACATTTATTGTTGAATTGTTTGATGACTTTCAGTATTTCTCTACTGGGGAGTAGAAGAGGGTACTATAGCTTTTCAGTGAGTACTAATACAGCTGACATCATAATCTGCTGCCCTCTTTCTTTGATATTCATGGAGATTTATTAGTCTTTAGTAAAACTTACTAGTTTTAGCTACTCTTTGTGTCTTCTTCCATCATCGCAGATCCCCAGCCCCCGGCTTAGGGTGACAGTTTTGGCCCTTATTTTTCTGCTTTATAGGGTCTTCCAGGACATAAATTATGCCATAGCAAAACCAGACTTGATTTTTTTCCTTTTTGTTTAAAAATAATATTCTTTTACTATTTCATAAAATCTTTACATTGGAAGGTACCTTAGAATTCTTTTGGACCAGGATTTGTTAAGTTGGGGTCTGTGAACTTTGTTTTGTTTTGTTTTAATATGTTTTGATAGCTTGTTTTGACATAATTGGTTTATTTTATGTATCCTGAGAAGGAGTCCACAGGCTTCACCAGACTGCCAAAGGAGTCCATGACACACAAAAAGGTTAAGAACCTCTTTCCTAGATTAGCCTTCCACCTAATGCAGAAATCCATGGTGAATGGTCATCCTTCCTCTCCCTGGACACTTAATAATGTGGAAATCACTGCCTCTTGAAGCAGTGAGTAAGGTTGTTGGACAGCTTCATTTGTAAGAAGGTTCTTTATTTTGAACCCACAATTTTCACGGAATTCTGTCCTCTTTCTGCTGACTAGAGAGAGTAAGTCTGTAGAGGTGGAAAGGGCCTCCTCAACTTCCTCACTTTATAAGTGTGGAAACCATGGCTCATAAAGGTTAAATATCTTGTCTGAGTTTACCCAGGTTAAAAGTGAAAGTCAAATTTTGAATATTGGCTTTTGACCTCAAATTAATGCTCTTTCCATTGTGACACACTGCCTCCAGTCATTTCTCTTTGTCATATGATAGCCCTTCACATATGTGAAGACAAATGCCTCCCTTCAGTCATCTTTTCTTCAGAATAAACATCCCCAGATACTTCGATAGTACCTCATATGACATAGTTTCTAAAGCTTTCATTGTGTGGTTACCCTCCTGGACAAATTATTACTTATTGCCAGCTGTATAGAAGGAGAAATTAAATGATATTATTGTCAATGCCCCTCTTAAAATGTGGTGCCCACCAGTGCTGAGTCCAGACAAACTGCTTCTTTCTGCTGTCTGACTGTGCTTCACTTAAAGCAGTCTGAGACTGTTTGCTTTTTTTTTTTTTAATTGTGCTGCTGATTTGTTTGTGGCCAACTATAATCATCAGATCTTGACATGCTGTGCTGCTAAATCAAATACTCAGCCTATACCACTGTTTTTTTTAAATTAAATACAGAACCTTTGTACTTTACCTCAGTGCTTAAAAACATCTGTCTGGCTGCTCCTTCCCCCAGTGCAGATAACCCCTTACCCTAGTTACATGAATTGATGGTAAAAAAAAAAATGCATCATCTCCTGATGATGAGCTCCTTTGAATTTAGCCAAGCTGCTTTCGGGACAGCAGTACATTGCCAGGTCTGTACTCATAACTTTTTCAGGTTGGTAGGATTTGCTAGAGCTAGCTCATGCATACCTCACTCATATGGCTTCTAAGGATGTGCGGTCACCTTCACATCATGATGAAGCATGACAGTAGGACTTTGTGGAGGTAGGACCATTTTTTTTTTAAAACATTTCATCTTGTTGATTTGGACTCGATTATTTTGAACCTCAGTTTTATCATACATCATATTAGCTATCCCTCCTGGCTTTGTCTGTCATCTGTAGGCTTCATAGCCATGCCTACTGCACCTTCATTTAAGCCTTTGAAAAGGGCAGGACCAAGGACAGAGTTATATGGCCCTCTACTAGAGACCTTTCCACAGATTGACAAAAGAGCATTATTCTTTGGGTATTGTTAGACTAGCTGTGAATCCACTTAACAGTACTGCTCATGTATTTATTTATTTTAAAATGAGTACCTACTCTCTGCAAGGTATTCTCTTATCCACAAAGACATAATGGCAGATTTTGTCAAATGAAATCAAGATACATTTCCTATTCCATCCTTTGTTTTACCAACATAGTCATTATTTTTAACAAATGAGGTAAATGTGGCGTGATTTCTTTAGTGAACCTGTGTTGACTTTTGGTGATTATCATGATTTCCAAATGCTCATAGGCTGTCTTTTGATGTTCTATACTAGATTTTTGACAGATTAGCTTTAAAATTAAAAGAAAAATTTTTGTAAAATTATTTTTGTAAAATTTTTAAAATTAGTTTTTTAAAAGCTAAAAATACCTTAAATTTGATATGTTATAGCTCAAAAATATCACCTTGTAATAAATATATTTAGTTTTACTTATATGGTATTTATAAAACAATGTGAACATATAATGCTTTTTAGAAATACTGTTAGGGTTAAGTGACTTGCCCAGAGTCACACAGCTAGTAAATGTTATGTGTCTGAGGTCAGATTTGAACTCAGGTCCTCCTGACTCCAAGGCTGGTGCTCTATCCACTGCACCACCTAGCTGTCCCTTAACCACCATCTTTTCCAACTGAAATTGCCATTCGTTTCAGTCTCATTATAGTCCCTGCTTTCCTACCCCATTTTTTATTTTATTTTTTTTTTCTTTGGACCTTCTCTGGCTCAGTTGTCTTCCTTGCAGACTGACAGACTCCAGGGGCAGGGAACCTGCAGATTCAAGGCCACATGTGACCCTCTAGGTCCTCAAGTGGGGCTCTTTGACTGAATCCAAACTTCACAGAACAAATCCCATTAACAAAAAGACTTGTTCTGTAAAACTTGGACTCAGTCAAAAGGCCACAACCCTGGACTATACACACAGTACTCAGGATGCCATCTTAAATTTGGTTTCCAATATTCTTCCTGATTAAAAAGCAGCATGGCATAAGTGGTAGAGCACAACCCTTCGAGTCAGGAGGACCTGGGCTAGAGTCCTGCAGTGACACATGCTGGCTCCGTGACCATGAGCTAGTTGTTTTCCCAGGCAGTTCTTTAAGACGATTAGTTACAGATGAGTTGCTAATCTACACCAGTAAAGGAATTTTGCATCCAGGGAATTCCCCACACTGATTAAATCACAGGTGTAGACAAAAGACATCTTTCTTGGCTATGACTAGTATTTTGATAGTCTCTTATCTAAAACATTGGGTCAAGGTAAAGTAATTAAAAACTGGTACTTCCCAATATCACCCCCCCACCCCCCACCTCACTTCCTTATAACAAAGAACTACAATTAAGCAGGACAAAGCAGGTCTTCCTGACTTTCTGATGACCTGAATGGTTATGCTCTACCAGTTATGCCGTGCTGCCTCATATCAGGAAAAATATTGGAAACCAAATTTAAGATGGCATCCTGAGTACTGTGTGTATAGTCCAGGGTTGCGACCTTTTGACTGAGTCCAAGTTTGACAGAACAAATCCTTTTAATAAGGGGATTTGTTCTGTGAAGTGCCATGTCTGATAGCATATGTTTTACTCCTCACCTTTAATTACAAGATGCATATTTCACCACCAGTTCTCTGAAGCTGCCTTGTATCATCTCTCACAATCTTCATCTTGTACTTGCTTCTGTTGAGGTTAATCAAAGCAAGGATTAATTCAGTTGCAACAAAATTCACATCCAGAGCTAGAACTGACAAATGATGACAGGGCTTGTGTCCCAGATGCCAATATCTCAGGTGAGGGTGCAATCCTTGGCTCACCCCCACTAGCTTCCCTCACTTCAGTTCTCAGACCCTCCTAGGACCAGCTGCTTAACCAGAAAGTCTCTTTGCTAGACATGGGATGCTACTTCCTCAGGTTCTCGTGGTTGGAATGTTCCTTCTGCCAAATGAGCCACCTGGCTTGGAGATCCATATCAAGTAGAGTACAATAGAATAGCAGTTCTCAAACTTTTTTGGTCACAAGACCTCTTTATACTCTTTGAAGATCAAAAAAAAAGAAAAAGAAAAGAAAAAGAAAAGGAAACTTTCATTGGGGCTGCTAGGTGGTGCAGTGGCTAGAGCTCCAGCCTTGGAGTTAGGAGGATCTGGGTTCAAATCCAGCCTCAGACACATAACACTCACTAGCTGTGTGACTCTAGGCAAGTTACTTAACCCCAATTGCCTCACTAAAAAAAAAAATTGAAGACAACAAAGAAATTTTGTTATTTAGGTTATGTCTATTGATATTTACTATATTAGAAATTAAACCTAATACCTTTTAAAATGTTTATTAATTCATTTAAAACAATAACAAATATATTAAATCTTTATATAAATAACATTTTAATAAAAAACATTTTCAAAAATAAAAAATAGTAAGAAGAGTGGTATTGTTTTACATATTTTTTGCAAAACTCTTTAATGGTTGGCTTAATAAAAGACAACCAACTTTTCATATCTACTTCTGCATTCAATTTGTAGCAATATATTGTTTCATTTACTGTAGATGAAGAAAATCCAGCCTCACACAGATTTGTAGTTAGAAAAGGAAAGACTATTTTGATAGAGAAATAGTGTTTTTATGAAAATAGTTTTGACCTACCCGATCCCTGAAAGGGTCTCGGACTTGTCCATGGACCACACTTGGAGAGCTGCTTTTTGACCTACCAGACCCTGAAAGGGTCTCAGGGACTTGTCCATGGACCACACTTGGAGAGCTGCTTTTTGACCTACCAGACCCCTGAAAGGGTCTCAGGGACTTGTCCATGGACCACACTTGGAGAGCTGCTTTTTGACCTACCAGACCCCTGAAAGGGTCTCAGGGACTTGTCCATGGACCACACTTGGAGAGCTGCTGCAGGAGACTATAAATGTTTCCTTAGTGCCTAGCATAATGCCTAGTAAGAGTAGTAGGTGCTTAAGAAATACTTGTTGCTTGCTTGATCAATGTGAGATCCACTTGGGAGGGGATAAATGGAAAGGAAGTTCACTACGAGTTCCTAAGGCCATTGCAGCTGCCATCGCCTTCCCTCTCCTCTTCCATGTAGTGAATTCATCTGGAACTTCCTCTAGTCACTAGTCACCTCTACCCTCCCTTTCCACCATATTCTCCTGAACTTTTCTTTATTGTGGTGTAGTGAAAGATATCTGGATTTAGAGTCAGATGGTCTGAATTCAAAGCCTGGTTTTTCCACTTATTACCTGCATGGCATCAGCAAATCACTTCACTTTTGGACCTGTTTCCTCATCTATAAAATGAGTAGATTAAACTGGGGTCCTTTCCAACTCTAACTCTATGATCATAACATTCTTTATAAAAATATTTAATAATTCAGAATTTACAACAGTGGAGACTGGCTGACCCTCTAGGTAGTCAAAATTAGCAATCTTTAGCTGTATTTTATAGCAACCCATTCTCATTGAGGGTGACAGCCATTTTTTCATTCAGCTCAGTGTAACTAATATGTTCCAGATTTTATATTTTCCCTAATCCCAAAGGATTACTTACTTTATTACTGAATGGATCTGTGATCTCATCCACATGGATTCTCTGTTTGTATAGCTCACAACCCAATCACATCTTTTTATACTTTACTATTCTTGTCTATATTCTTCCATAAATCCTTTATAGGGGATTATATATGTTGGGGCCCTTTTACCATTTAGAGTATCTATCTTTTTATTCCTCACTTTCTCTATATGACCAATCCACCTACTTTTCTGATCACACAATTTCTCGATTATATTTTTCTGAGATTTTTTTTGTGCACGCAATCATCATTGGCAATATGCTGTGGCCTACTTTTGTCCACTATACAGTCCTTTATTGCACTTTAGATAACTTGTAGTTTTTATTCTTTGAAAATAATTATGTTTTATTATTTGTAGCAATATATTTTCATCAGAAGAATATTACTGGTATTAAAACATTTTCTATGTATGTGACATAGAGCAGCTTTGAATCATTGAAATCATCGATCAATTTCCCAAATGTTCCTAAGTCCATCTTATTATATATCTACAATACATATCAAAAACATGTACTAATATGCTAACTTGATGGGTTATTCATCCTACTATATTTCATAGCCTGGAAAATAGACATTCTTCATCCATTGTTCTTTGTGTGGTTTGTTCATCTTTTCTCTTATAAGTGGCCGTGAATCTCATTGAGGGTGCTCAGTAGTATTCTAGGCTTGATTCAATAGCACAGTGTCATTCCTAAGCAAGGGTATTTAGAAGACTTTGTCTTCTAATGAGAATGACTCTTTCATTTGGACTGTGTGTTGGACACACTCCATGACAGTGGTGGTCAACTTTGAACACACATCTCCCTCTTTTATGCAATGCTTGATATTTATAATCAGAAAATTTTTGAACCAAGTTATTGCTAGGATTTAATCCACCAAGCAGTCTCGTATAAT
Organism: Phascolarctos cinereus; assembly: GCF_003287225.1. Taxonomy (NCBI): domain Eukaryota; kingdom Metazoa; phylum Chordata; class Mammalia; order Diprotodontia; family Phascolarctidae; genus Phascolarctos; species Phascolarctos cinereus. The sequence goes on along the minus strand of NW_027555847.1, from coordinate 265,040,449 downwards.
TGTTACATATGCACCAGAGACATTTTGTTGGAAGAGAAACTTTAAAGTTGCATTTTGCTCAGAGATTTAAAGGAAGACTCCTGGTACTTCAGGTAGATCCCCTATGGGGAACATACATGAGAGAATGTGAACAGGAGTGGTCACACTTGAAGATATGGATGTATTGTGGTCTGTACCATTAGAAGAAATAACCACTTCAGTGAGAACATAGATCCATGAAACTGTAGAAGTCAGATGCCTTTAAAAAAAAACCCACTAACCTCAGGGAGATCGTATATTGTTTGCGTCTTTCAGAAAATTGTGTTACTGGGAGAATGTGATCTGCTATGAAACATTCAACATTCACCCGACAATTAGTATGTGACAGGTACTGAACTAAGCTGTGGGGTTATAAACATAAAACACCCCCTGTACACAAGTAGTTTACATTCCATTGAGGAGAAATCATACACACATACACATTACACAGAAAATCAAATACATAGTAAAAACGTCAAGTAATTTCTGAAAGGAGGGCTAAACAACATGGGAGGAGAGAATCAGGGCGGGCTTCCTGCAGGAGTTTTCACTTGAGCTGAGGTTTGAAGGAAGCCAGAGATTGTAAGGGACAGAGGTGAGGAGGACATGCATTCTAAGCATGAGAGACAGCCTATGCAAAGCAAGGAGATGGGAGAAAGAATAAGGCATACAAGGGACAGTAAGTAGAGCAGTTTGGAGGAAACATTTCACTCCAGCAGTATGACAGCCACCCCTGCCCTGTGCACCCTCCAGATCTTCAGAGACTATGCCCTGGAGGACTTGACCTTCTCATTTGTAGGTCTCCTGCCCTGGTGTCCCATGCTGTCCAGATTGGTGACTGTGTCATGTGGCCCCAGACCATACTTTTCTTCCCAGCTGTCTACTTGGACCATCTTCTTACCATCTACTTCTCTTCCCTCTCCTACTTTGAATGGTAAAGCTGGGTGCTGATAAAGCTGGGGATACAAATGCAGGAAGGCAAAACATGGGAGCCAGAAACAGGAGAAAAGGGGATAAGTGGCCACTTTTGGTGCTTTGGAAAAGTCTGGAGAAGTGACATGGAGATTTGGGCAAGGTAAGGCTAAAGTTGACCTGTCAGAGCCTAGGTTCCCAGGGGGCAGAGTGCTGGGTTTATTCAACACCAGCCAATTACACCTGATTTACTTTTTAACCTCTCTAAGCCTCTATTTCCTCAACTATAAAATGAGAGCATTGGACTAGATAGCCGCCAACATCCCTTCTCCTCTAAATTTATGATGCTATGATCCTAAATTAATACTGTTGTTACTGCTGGAAAGGCTGTGTCAATCAACTTCCCTGCTGTTCCTCTCTTCATCTCTTTGATTTCCCAGTTGGCCAGTGTTCCCCTATATATGTTCTGTCTATTATAATGTAAACATTTTGAAGACAGGATCTGTTTTGCATTTGTGTCTGGTGTGTGGCACATAACCCATAGATTAGCAAACACTTTTTCATTTATTCAATATAATATGAAATAAGACTAGACAGGTAGGCTGGAACCAGAATGTGAAAGGCTTTAAAGGCCGACAACTTTGCCTCTTATCCCAGGGGCAAGAAGCAGCCCGTGAGAGTGGTGCTGTCACTTTGGGAATGTCAATCTGACAACTGTGTGGATTGGGGAAGGGAGTGATTGGATGCAAAGAGACACATTTGAAGGCAATAGGAAGAAGGGGCTGAGCCAGGCTAGTAGTTGTCTAAGTTGAGAGAAGGGGACAGATGGGAGAAGAATCATGGAGGTAGAATCAAAAAAGCTGGCGACTGAATGGATATATGAGAGTAAAGAGTCAAGGATGACTGAGATTGTGAACCTGGGTGACTGGAGGATAGTAGAACCCTCCACAAAAATAGGAAAATGAAGAAGATGGGAAGGTTTGGTGGTGGGGACAGGAAGAAGGAGATAACGAGCTATATTTTGGACATATTGAGTTTGAGATACCTTTGGAATATGCAGCTGAAGATGTCCAATACAGAGAGATGGGCTAGATATGAAGAAAATAATTTATAAAAAATCCCAACAATTTCATTTTCATATTTCATTAAGGATACCTTGGATAGAATGTAGATAAATCTTATAAATCTTACTATAGAAATAAGAAAGTAGGTATTTGGATCATTAGTTATTGATCTCAGTCACTTTTTGGGGGGCAATTATATGATCCATGATTCATTTAGTACTTTCTCCATTTTTAGATATCTTGAAAACACACACTCACACACACACACCATGCTTTTAAAATTGTTTCCACCAGCACATTTCTTTGTCTGGCAGAGGAAAGAGACTGGGACTGATGAAAGATAGACATGTCCTCAAGAGATGATCTCTGATTATTTTTGTTAAGAGAATTGGCAGTTTTATGGTGGTCGCTATTGCTTGGGAATCCAGGGTTGAACAGAACCTGAATATTTGATGTTTGGGAGAAACAATTCAATCAGGCCTTTTGGAAAGGGAACCCCAATGCAACTTGTCTTTGTTGGAGGAGGAATAGAGCACATGGGGAAAAAATATCGTGGACAATTGTATGAAAATACCAATTAAATAAATGATAGTAATGATTATGAATAAATATGATTTTTATTTAGGCAGCTCCTTTCACCTGAACACGCCATAAAACTTTTTGGACGTAGTTTCTCGAGATAATTGCAGGCCTGATGTCAGAGGAGACCCAGGAGCTAACTCAGGAAGCTAGTTGTCATAGTGGATAGAGCACTGGGCCTGGAGTCAGGAAGACCTGAGTTTAAATCCAGTCTCAGACACTAGCTGTGTGACCCTGGGCAAGTCACTGAAAGTAACTGCCTCATTTTATTCATCTGTAAGATGGAGATAAGAATAGCACCTGCTTCCAGGCTTGTTGTGAGGATCAGATGAGGTGGTATCTGTAAAATGCTTAGCACAGGGCCTAATACATTATAAATGTTAATACTAATCATCATCATTATTATATTTCCCCTAAGTAATATAAATTGAGAATGAAATTTGGGCTTTCTTTGTGTTCTTAGGTCAAATAGACCTCAAATAAAGTTAAAAGGAAAATTGAACTGTTGACCTAAAAATTGATGGTCTTGTTTTATGTTTAACCTTTGTATGTGCTCCCTGTCTCCCAGGTGACTATGGAGGTGAGTGGTCTTCCACTGGAGCTGTGGCGCCTGATCTTAGCCTACATGCGACTTCCTGACCTCGGCCGTTGTAGCCTAGTGTGCAAAGCCTGGTATGAACTCATTCTCAGCCTGGACAGCACCAGGTGGCGCCAGTTGTGCCTGAGGTGCATCGAGTGTCGGCATCCCAATTGGCCCAATCAGCCTGACGTGGAGCCTCGGTCTTGGAGAGAAGCCTTCAAACAACACTACTTGGCTGCTAAGACGTGGACCAAAAATGCCCAGGAATTGGAGTCTTCTAACTGTTTTTACCTCTTCCGAAGGAGAAAGGACCGACGGATTCTCTATGTTGGGCCTGGTTGTGAGTTTGACAACCTTGGCAGTGCCTTGACCTCAGCCAATATTTATGATAAGATTGTACTGTTCCCAGGCATCTATGAGGAGCAGGGCGAAATTATCCTGAACGTGCCTGTGGAGATCATGGGCCAAGGGAAGCTTGGAGACGTGGCGCTGCTGGTTTGTGTGGATCAGCACTGTGCCACAACACGGCTGTGCAACCTTGTCTTCATGCCAGTGTGGTTCAGCCCTGTCATGTACAAGGTAGGTGTGGATCTGGGCTGAGAGCGTGCAAACCCAGATACTCATTTTTCTAGTCTTAATCTTTAGCTCCAGTGGCATGCCGTGCTTTTTCTTTCTTATCCATGGTTAGAGGCAGCTAGGTGGTGCAGCGGATAGAGAGCTAGACCTGATTTCAAATCCAGCCTCAGATACTTATTAGCTGTGTGACCCTGGGCAAGTCACTTAATCTCTGCCTCACTTTCTTCACCTATAAAATGGGGATCATAATAGCACCTACCTCTCAAGGTTGTGAGGATCAAATGAGATAATATTTGTAATGTACTTTGCAAAAGTATGCTATATAAATATTATTATGCTAATGTATGGATTGTACACATCCCTTCTTTCTTTTTCCATTCATTACATTTTGTCCTCTGGCTTTTTCATCATCTATTTTGATCCCATCTACTACAGTCAGGAGGGAAGGAAGGGTATAGAAATCCAGAGTAGTTTCTTTTTGGGCAAATTTTATTCTTTAAAAAGATAAGAAAAGTTGACGCTTACTAGCTGTTTGACCTTGGGCAAGTCACTTAACCCCAATTACCTCACCAAAAAACAAAGATGAAAAAAAGGAAATTGTTAGGGGCATCTGGGTGGCACAGCAGAAAGAGCTCTAGCCTTGGAGTCACTTGACACTTACTAGCTGTGTGACCCTGAGCAAGTCACTTAACCTCGATTGCCACACCAACAAAAAAAAAAAAAAAATAAATAAAGTAAAAAGAAGGAAAAGAAGGAAATTGAAAATTTTGACTAAAAGAGTTTCTAGATCAGTTAATTGTCAACAATACTTTTATCCTTGAGAGAAACATTCAGAGAAACTAAATGGTTTTTCCTAAATCACATAATATGTACCTGACTAATCTTGGAAGAAGAAAGTTTATGTCCCTAATCCATTTCAGTTGGACCACTAAACCCTCCTAAAGCTGGCACAAAGACCTGGAGGCAAATGTCGAGTTTTTTCCCTAGTAAGTATAAGGTAATTGACATTTTTTGCCTAAAAAAAAGTTAGCAAGGGATAATAACTCTTTTCCAATATATGAAGGTTTCACTTATCCCCCAGAGAAGTTATTCATTTACACAGAGGGTTCAACAATAGGAAATGGGCTTAAATGATAGCAATGAAAATTTAGGTTGGCCATAAAAGAAAATTTAATGACAACAAAGATGATTAAATACCAGAACACATCAATAGGGCTTCTAATCACCCATGAAGAATTTTTTAAAAAAGAATGCCTGTTTTATGGACCTCCCTAAATCAAGTGACCTCTTAAGGCCTCAACCAAGTCTATGATCTCATGATTCAAATATCTCAACCAGGTTAATATGAAATTTAAAAATTCATTTAAAAAATAAAGCACTCAGTTCTCATCTTATTTTGCTTCTTAGCCAGGTTTAGATACCAGCAAAAGTTTAATGTTTTTTTCTCAAAGCTCTGCTATGGCAGGAATGGTCCATTCATAGAAAATGGAGGTTTCTAGCAGGTGCCTGTGACAGTGCTCTGCTGTGGGAGTCTCCCCAAATCTGAATGCTCAATCCTTGGCAATCCCAAGCTTAGTTGAAGATGTAGAGCTCTGTAATTCTTGAATCAATATCTATGTCAGCTGTTATTATTGTTGTTATTAGAACCAGGTCCACAAGGCTTTGAGTGACCTCACTATAATGGGAGTTAACTTGAGCTGGATGCTGTAAAATGGAAAGTTTCTGTTCCTATTCTCACATCCCCTCCAAAGCACCCTGCTCAAGGAGTTTAAGATGCTCCTCTTGGGTACCGGGGAACTATACTCCTACTCTTACTCTTCTCTGATAGGATTCTTTTGAGTTTATAAGCCAGACCAGGTCTAAGATATAATTCCATGATGCTTACAGAAAACAGAAAGTCCTGGAGTCACTGTGTTCAAACTGGTAACCTGGAATACATTTACTAGAGTCCCATACCATCATCACTGACTGCTTCTCTGAATCATTCCATCCCCCAGCTCCAAAACCGCTGCAAGGACTACTAATTGTATGGAAAGGGCTAAAGATATATTTTATCTGTCCTATACTTGGAAGTGAATTTGGTCAGGGTAGAGGGATGCAGTGAGAGAGGCAGATGCATACATTTAGTTTAAAATGTTTCTCTTTGGCTAGTTGGTACTTAGCAGTATGTAAGTGGGACCAAGAAGGTCATGCTGAAGTATGATTCTTATGAGTGTGAGAGGTGGATCAGGCTACAGAGCTTCATTAGTTGTTAATAAGTACATAATTCATTAGTTATTTGAAAGAAAAAAGTCCTTTATAAAGGAAAAAGGAGATCAGAAATAAGTCATGGAAATCCCTAGTTGCTTTGTGATTTCATTTTCTTATTTTCCTTTTTTAGGTATCTTCAGGTCATGTCCAGTTTGATAACTGCAACTTCGAGAATGGGCAGTTGCAGATTCATGCTCCAGGAACTTGCCAAGTTAAATTTTGTACCTTTAATCAAGCCAGCATCAGCCTTCACAGTGTAGCCCTTTGTGTCCTTGAAAATTGTGAGTTTGTTGGGAGTGAAATTGCCTCTGTGACCGTGGAAGGACATCCATCTTCTGATAGGAACTGGGCCTATAAGCATCTGATGGGCCTGGTCAAGTCCTCTTCTGCTTTATCGACTACCCAAGACTCAGCACTTTTTAACCCATCAAACCAAGAAACCTTAGGGCATCTGCCCACAGGGAACTTAAGGACCTGTGAGATTGTCGTAGGTGAAGACCAGAGCAACTTCCTTGCAACTTCAAAATCCCCACAAGCATGTGAAAAAGACTTTCAGAAGGAAAATGAAATTAACAAGGACCTCTGCCCCGCCAGGGACAAGAAGGAGATTGTCCATGATGCTGACTCCAATGATGGCAGCCAGAGCTCTGGCAGTGAAAATGAACCTGAAGACCAGTTGGTGTATAAACTGTACCACCAGCCGCCTGGTCTGAGCCACACACTGGCCAGGTCTCTGCTCGGCCAGCCACAGACTGCTCGATTGTCCAACCTCCAGAACGGCCTGGAACTGAAAACCCTGCATCAGGAGCTTCAGAGAGACAGTGAGGCTCAGTCCCTCGCCAGTTCCTTGCAGGGCTGCCTCATTAGGAAGTGCCTTTTCAGAGATGGGAAGGGAGGTGTCTTTGTCTGCTCTCAAGGCCGTGCCAAGATGGAAGGGAATGTCTTCAGGGACCTGGTGTATGCTGTCCGGTGCGTGCAGAATAGCAAGGTGCTGTGAGAAGTGCTCCAATGCACATCTTTAAACAAGCAAAAGTTGAGTCCTTAAGATGAGTTTTTAATCAATTGAGTCTAACTGTTTGCCTGTTTCCAGATACCTGATTCCTGATTTACCCGAGGGACCTATGTATAAAACATCTGTGTGCAGTGAGTGCTTGGTGTATCACTGGGCTTACTGGATAGCTTAGTTTTTTCAGTGGTACTTTGTAAATGTATGTGCTGCATTTCCTTTGGTCGGCTTGCTTTCCCAGTTATGTTCTCTTCCATTGTTACATATCCCTTTATAGAAAACATGTCCATGTCCATGATTTTTTTTTTTCAAAGAATGTCATTGAGAAATCTAGAGCAGTCATGAAGGTGAATGAGTACTCATTTATTCATTGCCTTGAGCAGAGAATCCAGTGGGGTCAGAATGGCCAAACCTAATTCTGTCCACACTCTGAGAGCACCTTCAAGAGTTCAGGAAGGCAGGATCCCTGCTGTCTGAAACCCGATTCCTACTATACCAGGGAGGCTGTGCCTTATAAATAGAGATTTTCATATGGTCAACACACATTACTGCCCTAACCCAGGTCCAGTAGAATCAGTGAAACAATGTGTCACTGATTAGTCATTAGTCTGGTGTCTTTTAAGTGATATAACCCCCTCAGCTGCTTTGTTACTGAAGTTACTCAAAGCCATTCTGAGGTCCTTGCCTCAGTGGTTTCCTGGTGCTGCTGAGAATCACTCTTATTAGTGAATCACTTGGAAGCAACCCTCTGCCCCAAGGTAACCCTAAAGCTACCCCTGAAATGACCCAAGAAAACCCTCTAACCCAACTTCATGATGTATTCAAAGGACTGTAGTGCTTGTTCACACAGTCAGTCATGGCACTGGTGAGTTCCGTATGGGCTTCCTTCTAAAAGTAGTGTTAACCTGCTCTCTTCAAACCTGGAGGAAACTTCTTTGTACAAGAATGTAGTTCAGGAAGTTAATACTCTACCTGTGTCCCTAAAATGCTAAAATTGATTATCTTTTTTTTTTGCTCATATCCAAAATCCACTAATACTTATGCAGATGACTTTGAACTAATACTTTTTCTTAGACAAACTTAGCACTCTTCTATTTGTCTTCCCATAGTAAAAAAGAATAAGAGAATTTATAAATTTAATGCTAGTTACATATCTACTAACCCATTTGATTTGTTCAAGTATTTGTGTTTAGAAGTAGAGGAATGTGGGTTAATATGAAGAAAGTACTGCTACATCTGGGGTTGCAAAGATGATGACTATCTCAATGAAGGACTTGTTCTATCAGTTCTTACTAGACTCAGAGGCTCTGAATATGGGCCAGGGACAGGCAGGATATGTGTGCTCTGAGGACCAGCCAAGCTAAGGTTGGAGAGGCTAATCACCAGAGGAGGGGCCACCAGGTGATGATTTTTTTTGCATCAGAATGAAAATAAAGTGTTACAAATAATATTATCTTGATGCTGGTAATTTAAGTCTTTAGCACATTAATTATCAGTGGTCACTTCCCTTCTTCCCCTAATTTCTTTCCCTGTCCTCTAAAAAGATTGCTGCCTCCCTACCCAGTAGAAGAAATTAATCCCATCGGTAGTTGGCACTCCAGTGTCAAGGAGTAGATTTTAACTTTTGATCACCTGATCGAAAAGAAGGGCTCCTTGTGTTTGAGTTGGGGTAAAAATCAGTTTAATCAAAGCTTAGGAAAAACTTCAGTGTAAGAGAATAGTAACATAATAAAAATTAAATGAAGGGATAAAGTATTTATTAAGTGCTTTCTTTGTGTAAAGCTGTGTTAAGTGTGGGGAGTTCCCGTTCTAATGGGAGAGACAATACATATGCAAGGCAGGTAGATGGAAAGGTCGTTAATATTTCTTCTTCAATGCAATTTCCACTTATAAAATTATATTATATTATATTATATTCCACTTATAAAATTATATTAGTTTCTTATGTAGAACTGTCTGACAATGCCAAGGACTTATGTGGCAGACTTTCCTTTCTAGATCTTTTGTAGCTGTGGCTCTAGCCTCTCTACTGGAGCAGTGTCCAGGCTGAATCTCTACAGGGGTTGTTTCCCAAGATTATGGCTGAGGATACTGGGCTGGAAGAATTGCTATTCCCAAGGCTTTTGGGTTCGTGTTCCTGGGCTGTCTCAAGCAGGGTTCAAGGGGGAATGGTGCTCAGGCTAGTTTTGGTGGTGGTAGTGGTTTGACATGCATGGCAGATGCTACCTCCTGTCTCTCTCTCTCTCTGGGCACCTTACTACTTTAGCAAGGCCAGCTGGCCTGTCCTGCATGTGGTAGTTTGTTTACAGTTGGTGGAGATGGCTGAACCCCAAGAGTTGCCTCCGCAGAAGAAGGTTTTGAGAGCTGGATTGGAAGTAGGACAGCCTGAGGGTCACTGCCATTCCTGAGGTCCCTACGACCACCTACTTATTGGTGGCAATTGGGAGGCTGTTGTTGCTAATGGTGATGAGCAAGGCTATCAAGGAGCAAATCTGAACTAATTAATTATCTAATGAAATGAATCATTAAACATTCAAGACAAAACAACCAGTATAATGAATGGCTCCGCCATACAGGAAAGGAGAAGGTAGTCACCTCTTGAAAAAAAAAAAAAGAGTTCACAATACCCTCTTAGCCAGAGAGAGTCAGAGAATTCTTCTTTTGATGTAGTTGCTGTCATGGACCAGGTCCTCCCTTCACAGCAGCAGTCTTGGCTCATCACTGCCAACAGCTACAGACACCACTCACGTAACAGCTGTTGGTTTGTGACTCTCCTTTGAGTCTCCTTAAAGAAAAATTATTTCCTCTCCCCACTCCTGTGTTCTGCTCTGGTTAGACCATTTTTGGAATATTTTGTTCAGCTCTTGGCACTGCCTTCTAGAAAGGTCATCAGGAAGCTGGTGAGGTTTCAGAGGAGAGCAGCTAGGATTGTGAAGGGCTGTGTGTTCATATTATCAGCTCGTGCTATGTGAGAATCAGCTGAAGGAACCAGCAATGTTTAGCTAGACTTGGGGAGGAGGGGCAGTTGGGTGGCGCAGTGAATAGAGCTCTGGCCTTGGAGTCAGGAGGACCTGAGTTCAAATCCAGCCTTAGACACTAAACACTTACTAGCTGTGTGACCCTGGGCAAGTGACCCTGATTGCTTCACCAAAAAGCAAAAACAATAAAAAGAAAAAAAAAATAGAAGATTGGGGAGGGCAGGCTTTGGGTGGGGGGAAGGAGGAGGAAGCAGGTCACAAAAGCTATTTTCAAGTATACAAAGAGCTGTCATTTGGAAAAGGGATGGGACTTGTTCTTTGTCACTCCAGAGAGCAGAAATAGGTGCTGGGGTGGAGGGTCCAAAAAGGCATATTTAGGATTTATGTAAAGAAAAGCTCCCTAACAATTAGGACTATCCAAAAGTAGAAGGGGCTGCTTCAGAAAATAGTAGATTCTTCTTCATTGACATTCTTCAAGCAGAAGCTGCTTATAGAAGGGATTTTGAGGGGGCTGAAATTTATAAGGGTCCTTTTAGACTCAGAAAATCTGTGATTCTTCCATTTAGAGTTTCTTTTTAGAGCCAGTGAACTTCTTTTGGGAAAAATTGGGGTAATGTTATATAATTGGCATTTATTTTTTGCCTACAAATAGGAAATAAATTTAATTAACTAATACATTGCAAGGGCTTCCCCTAAAGTGTTACTAGCATTAGAAGTGGAAGAGCCCTTAGCCTTAGAGGTCAGCTAGTCCAGCCCCCTTACCTTATGCTTAAGGAAAACTGGGAGGCAGAAAGACTGACTAGTCATGGTCTCACAAGGTTAGAAATAGAATCCAGAACCTGACTCAGTCCAGGGCTTCCCCCACTTCCACCTTCACAGATCTACCTTTCTGGTGGAGATCAAGGAGAAAAATCTGTACGTTTGAGAAAGATTTTAATTTATTTTTCAGCTTGCATCAAATACATTTCATTTGCTCTTGTTAACTGTCCTGTTTTCCAGCATCGTAGAGAAGCGTTTCTTGTACATTTTCTACTTCACTAGTTTGATTCTAATTGCTGACAAATTGAATGAGAATTAAGCCCTGTCAGAGTGCAGTAGTTGCAGCAGATTTCCCGTGTTAGAAATTAGCCTGTATCTTCCCTGAGGAATGGTACACAAGTAATGGGTTCCTTCAGTTTTACTGTAAAATCTTGATCTCCTTGTTTTTATTAGATGTTAAACAACCTTCATAGTTAAAATATCCAGCATCTGATTTACTTTAGAGGCTGTTATTGAAAACTGTAGATCAAATTCACATTCCTTTCATACCTCTAAAGGATTTAGGGACATATTATCCAGCTATTAATATTTGGTTTTAAAATCATTCTAAGCCTCTATCAAAACCACAAAAAATGAGGTCAGCTTAGAAATCCCTGTCTGTCCTTCATTCATGCTTTTGTGAAGACAAGGGACCAAGAATAGGGCCAAGAATGCTTGAGGAGACATATTTCTGCAATTGTGGCTTAGATATATAATGCTTCTTTGTAACAAATAGTTTGGGTTTTTATATGGTATTTCCAGTTTCAAAGTTGTTGGCACTATTTCTAAGATGGAGAGATCTCTCTTAGTGGTTTCAGACAATTGCTGCAGTCTGAAAATTATTTAGAACTTTAAGTAATTATTCTGAGATTTTGTCAATGGGAAAAGGGTATGGAAGGCTTCCTGAATGAGCAGGTATCATGTACTCTTCCAATTGTGTATTCAAGGCATGAAGCTGTTCTCAGTAATGTTCTCTTTATACAATAGTCACGCTCTTTACAAACCTAACTTATTTTGGGGTCTGTGTGACAGCTTACAAAATTCTGAAATTTATCTCTTAGGTATTTCCTTTGTGATTATTACCAGAATAGCTACCACCCACTCCAGTAATCACATTGCAGAGATTTAGCTGAATATATTTTGAGAGATGAAATAGACTCCCATTTAAAGCAACCACAATGCTAATTTTCCTGACTCAGATTTCTGTCTATGTGTAGGCAAGTTGTAGCCTGAAAATTCCAAATTAATATTTTATGCTCCTTGGAACCTGAACCTCCTTGAGCAAAATATACCTGCCTTTCATTATGTAAGCAGACAGCAGGTTGTGTGTTCCATGTTAGAGAGGCAGGGGAAAGAATGCAGCCAGATTTGGTGTCAGAAGACCTGGGGCAAACTCTGGCCTTACATGACCTTGAGCGAGTGACTTAACCTCTCAAGGCCTCGTTTGTAAAATTAGGAGGTTGAACTAGCTCTTCTAAGGTGCTTCTAGCTCTAAATCCTATAATGCTTGTAGAAAAGGTATGGTTTTCTTTTGCTCATCATAATATTGAAGAGAAGTGATTATTTTTCTGTTGTATTAATAACCAATTATTAAATTAGGATTAAATTTTTTTTTACTTTCTTTCTTTTTTCAGGGATCCTGTAGCGGGTTGAAGGACAAGGCTGATAGATGAGCTTGCCCAGGTATTAAGGTATTAGGAAACTATTAAATACTGAGATGAATGAAAAGCCTGACAGATAGTTTCTGGCTAATTAATAGTCAATTTATTAATTAGGCTAGATGATAAGCAATAAATTGATGATCAGTAGTCTTTCTCTAATTCCTTGATCTTGAGCAGGACACCACCCAATCGGAAGACCTTACTTCTGTTTAGAGTGGAAACTGAATCTAATGTAAATGAATTCCAGTCCTAAAGCATTAAGTCTATACCTTTGCAGCTGCCCATTGTGGTTTAGGGTTACCCAGCTCATGAAGGAGAAAACTAACCAGAGTGTTCTGGATAGAAATGGATTTTTTGCCCAGATTGCTGGAGGTGACTAAGTCTCATGATCCAGCTGTGTTTTCAGCAGGAGGAGCTGAAGGCTTTCAGCCCACCTCCTCATTTGAAAGTCTACACACTCATTGATTATTCACCAGCCAGGGTTGATTTTCACCTGTCAGGGCCACCTCCCTCCCCCCCCCCCCGCCCCTTTTTCTAAAGGTATTTAAGCATTTGGTGATCTCCATGGTTTTGTCTTTGGTGATTGAGAAAGACTACTGACTGTCAATTTATTGATTATCAGTTAGCCTAATTAATAAATTGATTATTAATTACCCAGAAACTGTCTCTCAGGCTTTCCATTCATCTCAATATTTAATAGTTTCATAATACTTTAAGCCAAAGAAATTAAAAATACTATATAAATGTCATTTTTATAAATGAAACCTTGTTATGAGAATCCACCTTAAGAGTAGATAGAATAGGTCTATATCATTAAGGTGTGATTTGAGGAGCTATTAAAAGATACCCACCCCCACCCCAATAGCAACTCAGGGACCTCAGCGTCTGAAATCCTACCACAAAGGATTGGTTGCTGTTTGTTAAGCCTTGGTCCTTCTGGGAGTCCTCTGTTAGAATTCAGGTAATCCTTGTGTGAATATCACATCAAGTCAATAACACTTCAGTATAAATTTGTTTTACCAGATCCTTATTAAAACACTGGGATGCAGAAGGGCTGATGAGGTAAGATACACTTTGCCTACTTTGTAGTTTTGGCTGTTAGGCTCAGCTCTTTGAAATTGGTAAAATCCAAGGATTTCTGTTCCTATTATAACTTAAAACTAAACAAGGACCATGATAAGAGTGGACTGGATTAAGCTAAGGAAAGGCCAAACAACTCAGTGAAACCTATCATTAGGGATTCAAAATGTATTCATTCCATCTCTGATCATGATAGGTGGGAGACTGAGCCTTCTACCTTTTTACAGTTGCCCATGTTACAGCTGTAACATATATAAATTGCAGGTGTGGAGCAGTTTTAATACAAAATATAGCCAAAGTGAAAAAAAGATTTGAGATAGTTATCCACATCATACAAGGCAGGTACGGGATGACACGATTTAGGGAGGAGGAAGAGGAGGTGAGAAACATCATTTGAACCACCATCTTGGATATCCTATTGGGGAAGGAAGAAAAGAGCTTTCTCCAGTAGTGGAAACATCATTTGAACCACCATCTTGGATATCCTATTGGGAAGGAAGAAAAGAGCTTTCTCCTGTAGTGGAAATAGTAATGGTTCTGGAGACAGAAGATCTGAATTCAAATCCCCCCTCTGCTCTTTACTACCTGTATAATCTTGTATTAGTCACTTAAGTTTCCTGGGACTCACCTTCCTCATTTGTAAAATAACCGAATTGGACTAAATTGCTTCTGAGGTCCCTTCCAACTCTGGCTCTATGATTCTCCTAACTCTTATATGTTTGTCAACCATTAAAGTCACTGCCTTGTTTGTCTAAATATTTTATTTAGTGAAACAAGTAGAAATTTAGGAAAGCATTCAGGGCCTCATGTTTGGACTTGATCCTTTGAAGAGTCCTGATTGAGACCTATCTCTGTCCCTTTGGCACAGACTTTGGGCCTGTTCTTTCTCTTCTGTATAAATCAGTTTCTCTTTCTGTAAGATGGAGTTTTATTTGACCTGTATTTTTCTCAAAAGGATATTGTAAGGACAAGTAATAGTATGAGAAATTCTTCAAGTGACTTAAGAGTGAAGGTCAGGGTTGACATCTGGGCCTTTCCTGGACCTGCTCATGTTAGAGCTATACTTTGTATTAAAACTTTTCCACCTCTGCAATTTATGTATGTTACAGCTGTAACATGGGCAACTGTAAAAAGGTAGAAGGCTCAGTCTCCCACCTATAATGATCAGGGATGGAGTGAATACATTTTGAACCCCTAATGATAGGTTTCACTGAGTTGTTTGGCCTTTCCTTAGCTTAATCCAGTCCACTCTTATCATGGTACAGTAACGGATGAGGTCTTAACTGCCAGAGGGACATTCTAATTACTGTTTGCCTTCTGTATGCAAGAGGGCCGTAGTAAATGACTATGAGGAAAATGAGGAAGATTTTGGTTGACTGATTCATCATTTAATTAAGGAATTGAATGAATCACCTCTACAGTAAGAAAGCAAAGGAGATGTAACTTAATTTTTCTTCTGATACATATTGTTCACTAAAATGAGACAGTGCAAAAGCAATTAGCAAGCTACCTCCAGTCACTCATGGTTTTAACAGTTTATTTGACTGGAAAGAGATGAAATACTAGGGTCACCTTGGTGAGTTGCATGTGATAGAGGAAAGAGCCCTGTACTTGGAGTTCAGAGACCTTTGGTTTTGTTGTAGTCTAGTTGTGATTCTGTGTACTCTTTAGCAAATCACTTTTCTAATCTGAGTCTCACTTTTCTCATTCCTAAAATCCACATCATACCACATGCCCTCTTAGCCTTGCCAGTTGTGGAATCAGATGAGAGCGCAACAGTAACAGAGCTGTGATCACTATGAAGTGTTATTCAAATATAAGGAGCTGTTGTTATTAGTATTAGCATTCTTGTCACTAATTTAACAGTGGTCATGGTGTTATCATTTTTGTTTGACTGAAAAGGAAAACTAGCCAGTCTTCTCTGACCCTGACCTTGCTGTAGGCAAAACCACTGTTTCTCAGTTCTTTCCTTCAGGCTTTTCCCTTCATCACTCCCATCCATTCTGCTCCCCATGGATGGAGGAGACGGTTTGACCACTACCTCAGAGAGGGGCTTCCTCCTGCTTGGACTTACTTACCAAATCTTCTCCCACCATGCCTTTGGCTCATTTTGTTTCTAGGTATGAGTACAGATTCAGTCAATCTTTGCCTTGATTTGGGGAGCTATAATGATAGATATCACTAAAAATCCTTTTTGTCCATCTCAGGCCACCAGCTGTTGATCTCAGCCATAGAAAATATAGAAAGCAAACAGATTAAAGTGAGAAATGGACTGTGTGTGGGGTGTGTGTGTGTGTGTGTGTGTGTATACATACACATGCTCAAACTCAAGAGTCAGAGTGAATTGAGACCTCTAGGGAGATAAGAGTTTCACCATTTGTAGTTACGTCAAATAGGGACAGCTGCAGTCTCTTTCTAGCTCTCATCTCCTCTCCCCCTCATGGGACACACAGGGTCTCATTGTCCTACCCCTCACCCCATCAAAAAATCTGGCTCCACTGGAATTTCTTTCTGTGTCCTAGTAGCAGCACTTCTTACAACCACCCTTCGGTGTGCTTGCATTTTTTTCTGATGGCCATCCACTCCTGGGACACTTCTGCCCATTCCTTCTTCCTTAGGAAGAGAAAGGAGGGGTCTAACTTTGTCAGTTTCATAGCTGTCCAAGGCTGAAACAGATATGTATCTGTGAATCCCCTGTTATTATGATAATTAGTTTTATTATCTATTATTTTCATTTATTTTATTATTTTGTTATATTATGAGAATTTTTTAAAAATAAAACCCATTTTTAGTTTGCTTCCTGGAGAATTAATTAACTTTAATTAAAATCTTTTTCCCAACAGTGCTCCCTTGATTTAACGATATTTCACTGATACCTTTAATAGACTCCGTTACCCAGGAATTGACTGGATAAGTGGAAAAGGACCAGTCTTATGGGTCAGGTAAAAGCAATAGGATGCCAGAGGAATTCATTT